>NC_141066.1:20581933-21181933 GCF_041138505.1 Cibotium barometz | reverse complement strand
GTTCACATGCACTAATACAAATAAAATTACCCAAAAACAAAGAAAATAGAATAATATGTACAAATAATGCTGCATGGCCAACAAAATAATCATGGCAATCACACCACCATCAAGAATACCATCGGACTTCCAATAAGTGTCCTGCGTGTACGACCATCATCATAGTGACACATGCTCGGCATCACCGATGCCTCTCTATCACCTACTCACAAAGATAATCACATCAGTGCTCCACAAAGCTATGAATAAACTAAATTACACATATTGATTAGCTTTTGGCTTAGAAGTGATAATGCCACTAGAATATTTAGTGTCTAGTCTCCAAGAATATATAGTGTCTAGTCTCCAAGTGACAATCCAAGAAATTCTAACCAAAAAATCGGGTGAATACGTTTTAGTTCACCCGACACTAAACCTATATATTTGAAGGTGAATGGCAAATTTTGAAAAATAACCTTCAAATTTCAAAATAACAATCCACAAAAACCTACAAATTTTAAGGGATTTAAGTTATAATTTTTCAAAAAAAAGTTTTTTGAGTTGGGAAAAATGTTTTCTGCGAACGTGGCATACACACGTGTGATGTGTAAGCGCTCACGTGCAGGGCAACATGTCATACGAGAACATTTGAAAATTATATCCGTGGCGTGAAAGGACGCGATGCTTCGACGCCCATGAGAGGGAGGAGAAGGCGGAGGAGGAGGAGGAGGTTGACGAGAGGTACCAGAGTGCATGCCTCCGCGCAGAATAGCTGGCGTAAGAGCACGTAGAGTGGATTGATCAATGGCGTCGTCGACGAGGTGTCCGCCCAACTGTGTGTGCAATGCTTGCCTGCGCCGGCGCATGACGGGCTTGCTGGCCGCCTCGCTCAGCTCGCAGCGTAGATTCTTTCAGCGGGCCTTTGCGCTCAGCCCGGTCCCCGAGCCGCCACCTGCAAGGGCTGAACGCCGCCGCCCCTCCGATATCAGCCCGCCGCGTTCTCCTCCCCAAGTCCCACGCCGCTACTCCGCACCGTCGCCCTCCCGCGCTGCCACCACGTCAGCCCTTCCGCCAGCCCTAGCGGCTCTCTTCCGGCCACCTGAGGAGCCATCGTCGGCCGCGCAGGCCTCCGGGTCATCCAACCGGCGAGCGAACTTCGAGCTGCCTCCCAGCGTGGAACTACATGTGGAGTACCTCAGTGACGCCTTGGAGTGCATTCAGCAGAAGCTCGAAACTGCCGGCCCTCGCAGACGGCAGTGCATGCACGAAGCCATTAAGAAAGTAAGTAACTCGTATATTAATAATTTTTGGGAAAATTCCGAGATTGACCCTAAATTATTAGAAAATTCCGAGATTGACCCTAAATTCCGAGATTGACCCTAAATTATTAGAAAATTCCTGGTATTTTTAAAATTCCCAAAATGACCCAAGCATATCCAAAATCCTGAATTGATCCTGGAAGTGGAGAATTTTGCATAGATTTAAGGTTATTATAGTAATTTCATAGGGTCAAATTGGGAATTTTGAAAATATTGGGTCATTTTTGGAATTTCTCGATAAGTTAGGGTCATTTTTGTAATTTTACCTTAATTTTTTTAAATCTTTTTGAATACATATTAAGCTCTTTTTTCATTTTGTTATTTATTTCTTCTCAAAGTCTCTTGACCTAGTGTTTACCGAGAAAATCGCTTCGTAATTTATTCTCAGTTTTGTTGTTTTTCTTAATCATCCACATAAGTCCTTATTACGAAACAAACCTTAAGTTCCCTTTAATAGACTTACCATTTGTGGACCTTAATGTTATTGTAGGCGTGCACCTCCACTTATCCGTGTGTTCTTTAGAAAAGAAAAGAAAAGCGCTCTCTCTCTCACACAACACACACACACACACACACACACACACGTGCGAAAGGGCTTTCTCAATATTTGGTAGTAGTTTGCACATCAGGCTTTAACCAAGACATCCTAGTTTTGAGTCCCATTCTTGGCACTTAGGACATGCCATCACATGCATCATATGCGGTTCTCGTTTTATGAAGTGTAGTTATATGGAACCTATGTTGGTTTGCTTTAACCAAGAGATTTTGGATTGAAGTTCCATTTTCCATTCTTGGCACTTCCGACATGCCATCATATGTGGTCAGTTATGAAGTGCACTTACATGGATTCTATGCTGGTTCACTTTAACCAAAAGGTTTCAGGTTCAAGCCCCATTCTTGGCACTTTTGACATATCATCATGTGTATCATATGTGGTTGATTACAAAGTGCACCTATATGGATCATGTTGGTTCACTTTAGCCAAGAAAGATTTAGGTTCAAGTCCCATTCTTGGCACTTAAGACATGCAGCCATATGTATCTCATGTGGTTTACGAAGTGCAGCCAATTGTTGGATGAATCCCATTGTTGGCACCCAGACATGCATGTGTCATGTGGTGACCATGTTACACCCCATCTCGAAAAACAAAATATCATATGTGGTTAGTTGTGAATTCTATGTTGGTACATTGTCTATGGCATTGCTCTCTCATTTCTCTCTCTCTCTCTCTCTCTCTCTCTCTCTCTCTCTCTCTCTCTCTCTCTCTCTCTCTCTCTCTCTCTCTTATGGGACTTGTGTGTTAAATTTTTTGATGAATCTTTTTTTGTGTTGTTTTCTCTCTCTGAATGAGTATTTTCTCATGCATGCATGCATGTGTGTGTGTGCGCGCACAGGTCATACAAGATTATGCTAAAGTTGTTGAAGAACTTAACAGACCAATAGCTCAACCAGCTGAGCCCATTGCACAAGTCAATGTGGACCATCTACTAGTAGAAAATTATGTTAGCCCTCCTATTGGTGTTGAACCTGACATGTAAGTAAACTCACATTCATAAGAGCCAAGTCACGCCATACTAGATCGACTTCTACAACCCCAAGCCTTAAATGTTTTACTTTTGCAGGTGTATTCTATGCCAAACCGACTACGATGCTGGAGACGCACTTATGACATTACCTTGCAAACACAAATTCCACAAAATGTGCTTTATACAATTGCTTCAAAGTAGCCCTAATTGGTAATTAGTTCTATTACGTTAAAAATTTTAGAAGTAGGTGTCCTCCTTTTAAAACAATTAGAATTAGGTGTCCTCCTTTTAAAAAATTCTTCAATTTTTTTTTTTGCGAGAAAGTTGTTATTACTAAGGGGCGGGGAAAATAACCCAATAGAGTAGAGCTCTAGGCTAGTGTCAATGGGATGTGATTTTGAATCTTGACTCACCCCTCTTCTCCACTCTAATAGAGGGTGGAATAAAGAATTTGGTGGGTAAAATCATGGTTTAATGTTATTGTCACACACCCTTTTGTTTCTTTTTCGAGGGGTTGGGGGGTGGGGACTCATGTCTCCTTTTAAATAGGGAGGGGAGGGGACTGGGTTCATGTTTTCGTTTCATAATTCATTCCATTTTTGGGTAGTGCAGTGTTATAGCTTGCCCACATCACATTGTTTCCTAAAATGTTATGCTATTTGTTTTATGAGAGTGGGATTTGACATTAGCACATGTAATTATAAGTACTAGTGAGAAAGTTGTGTACAAAGAAAGTTATGTACATAGATTAACATAAACATATGATATTTCAACATGTTTTGCAAATTTCCATATGGTCACTTAAGTACATAGAGATAGATATGCAAACAAACATAATTAATAAAGTACATTAAAGAAAACTTCATGAAGAAGTTTGCTTGCTTCCCAAGAAGCTTCAAAAAAGCAACTTTGCATCCCAAGTTTGCCATCATAATCTCATTGCTTTTTAATGGATGCAGCGTTACATGCCCTTTGTGTAGAGTGAATTTCGAACAACATTGAAAAGAAGAAGTACCTGTATAAAGAAGCTATAATAAGGAAGACTTATAATGGAAATGATGCTATCAAGGTTATGTTATTCTCACACATATTGCTATCAAGGTTATGTTGTTCTCACACATATTGCATTAATCATTTTATTTCACATCTAGAGAACACACACACCTCAACCTTGCATAATCACACTTTAAGTCTCATTTCCAAAGTTGTCCCTAGCACATGCCTTGGATACACGACAATACTTTATAATCAATGTGATAAATAGTTCATTGTGCACATACTCCTTTAGCTACAAACTACTTTATAATCAATGTGATAAATAGTTCATTGCACATACTCCTTCTATAGACTACGACATTCATGTAAGGTCACATTAATTATGCTTGCTAAATAAAAATTATGTCATCATCCCTCATGATCAAGGATCTCCATTCTTGTGTTTTCATGCATAGATGGAAAATTTTGAAGTGTTTACCCATGGAGCTGATTAAGGCTCTCCACTATTGTGTTTTCATGCATAGATGAAAATTTTTGAAGTGTTTACCCATGGAGTTGATTTTGTTTTAGTGTGATTTTCCATGTGAAGTCTAAAGAGGCCTTAGGGCACCTTAATATAAAGAGGGCATGGCATACTAGGTGTCAAGTAGTTTCTTTAAGTTATAGGAAATCCATAATTCCATGGCCTAATATAACAGAGGCAACCTTTAGTTACTTGAACCTCTAACAACTTGGTAGTAGCAGCTCTAAGTCTCATCATGGAGAGTGGAAAGTATACTTAGCATATGTTTTTCTCACTCCACTCCTATACATGACCAAAGGGTGGTATAATACACAAGGTTACATCTATACTCGATATAAAGAGATTTATAATATATATTATTTAAAGAAAAAATTACATTATATAACATTTTATTTATGAATTTTGAGATGTAAAGGTTTTGAAAGGGAATCACTCCCTTTTTCAAGAAACCTTTTGATTTTGGAATGATCCTTAGTAGTCGAGAAGGTCTTGCAAGTGAATAATTCCATTTTTTCCATTAGAATCCCACTTTTAAGAAACTAAAATCAAGTTTCTTTGACTTAAAGTCAAAAGACATGTAGACAATCACTAGAGTTTTCATAACTCAAAAGCTACACAAATTAGATACTTATTGTTTTTTGCAAAGGAATTTTGTAATGTTCATTTGAACCTGAGATTGACATCCTTTTATAGTATTCTCTGTAAAATAAAAACCCCAAATTATCTACTTAGCATTCTTTATGTCATTTTTATAAAAAAAAACAAAACACACTAGAGGTGATTTTGTAAAAAAGTACACAATTATGCTTAAACAAATCGTATTGAAATTTGAATATGACTTATAAATGTGTCAACTATAGTAAAAAAAATAGATATATATATTTTGGTTGCTCTTAAAATACATTTCTAAGGAATATGGCTTGTAAGAATGTGAACTACAAAAACATATAAAATTGGACTACCTTTGGGCCACTTGAAAACTACTAAATAGAGATAAAAGCTTTACATTTCAATGTCTAACAATGAAGAAGAGTGAAAAGCATTATTTGATACTAAAATACAAACAGAAAACCTTAGAAATCTCATTTTTTAATTAAAAAATGTTCTAAAATTTAATGGCAACTATAATTTTTGATCATGTGGGGCCTTATTAATCAAACTACATATAAGCTAATTCTAATTTATGTACAGTCTTCAAATAACTTAAAAGCAATCATATACCAATAAAATAACTTAAAATGTGATCACATAACTCAATTATCATTTCGATCTGCGTGGTGAATCAAGAAGAAGACCAATTCTAGGTATATAATCTCCAAAAATGTAATAATTGCAAAATATGCCAAACACATGAGTTTGTGTGAATTAAACTATATAAAATAGTTTTAATGTTATCGCATTTATGTGCACATTAAAAGCACGTGGTAGCATGGGAGCTTGTTTAGACTACTAGAAACAAGTGACAAGGGAGGGACTCTAACTCTAGATTATCTTAATATTTAGATAGGTAGACTAGTGCCCCCTTCTTGGACTTTTAAATGCAACACACGTAATAAACCCTTGACTAAGGGTCCCTTTACATACTTCCCCCACTCTTGGAAATTCTAGAAAATGGGAATTTTAAAATTCAAGGGAGATCTTCCTTACCCAAGTTGTTGGTAATGTCTGGGGAAAAAAATTGTAACCAGACACATTTTCCTTTAAGATCTCACTCAACCGAAAACTTGACAGGAAAAGGAATATAAGTTGAGATTAACTAGCAACTTTGATATTTTAGAAGACTCTAGGATCATGATGAGTTGAGGAACCATGATTGTCCCAATTATTAGAACTTGGTGGAAATTTTTTTAAAGTGTGTACATAAAGGCCATAATTTAAAACTGGTCTTTAAAATTGGATTTTTTTTAAAGTGTGTACATAAAGGCCATAATTTAAAACTGGTCTTCTTCTTTTAGAGTGTACATAAAGGCTCTAAATTAAAACCGGTGTTTTATCCTATGTTTGGTCATAACATATGATTCCCATCTAGCCCCAACAAGAAGCTAAAAAGTAACATGCTGTATGATTGCTAGAAATGAAAAGACACTGCCTTGTTTTTTATTCTTATAAATGCCAAAACTTTTCTCTTTGGAGAATTAATCTTCTATGACAAGCATTACTCATACTATAACATCAAAGTGGTGAGAAGGTTATCATTTTTATTAAGTCTTATATGAAGAACAATACTCATACTATAACATCAAAGTGGTGATAAGGCTATCCTATCATTTTTATTAAGTCTTATATGAAGAACAATACTCATACTATAACATCAAAGTGGTGAGAAGGTTATCATTTTTATTAAGTCTTATATGAAGAACAATACTCATACTATAACATCAAAGTGGTGATAAGGCTATCCTATCATTTGTATTAAACTCAAGGGCATTGTGTAAGGTTTGTTTGCAATTTAAAATCCTTTGGGTGCATAAAAGCCACCAACAAGGAGATATATACTTATATTACCAGAATGGTTGTTTGATGTTTATGCTAAAACAAGCATAGGATAAGAAAGTATTTTTCTTGAAATCATTAGACTCTCTCTCTCTCTCTCTCTCTCTCTCTCTCTCTCTATCTATCTATCTATCTTTCTATCTATTTCCAGATGCTATCATCATTATGTGTCACTCACCTAATAGAAAATGTAACACTAAGCGACATACATAGCACCAAAATAAACCTACATTTTAATTCTTACATGCAAATATATCATGGATTTTTTCTTTTAGAGTATCACTCTCTCCTACCTTCACATATACTCTCTCTCTCTCTCTCTCTCTCTCTCTCTCTCTCTCTCTCTCTCTCTCTCTCTCTCTCTCTCTCTCTCTCTATCTAACTATCTATCTATCTATCTATCTATCTATGTGTGTGTGTGTGTGTGTGTGTGTGTGTGTGCTCGCACATGCATACAAACATATGTGCATGTGTGCATGCATGCATGCATGTGTGTTTGTAGGGGTGTGTGTGTGTGTAAAGGTTATCTCTATTTAATGGTGTCTCTATAACCACCATTCTATTTAATGGTGTCTCTTTAACCATCATTCTCTCTATTTAATGGTGTGTGTGTGTGTGTGTGTGTGTGAAGGTTATCTCTATTTAATGGTGTCTCTTTAACCATCATTCTCTCTCTCCCCCTCATGGATTGCTATAAATAGTTTATATTACTTTTTCCTAATCAAATATTACAAGATTTAAGGTTTGTTAAGGATACTTTAAAAGATTCTATGAAGAGCATGCATGATATGGCTATGGAAGAAACTCATCTTTCATGATTGAAATGATGATAAAGGCTTTGAATACATGTTAAGTGCATCTTGACGACTCCACATTCAACCACTCATGGGGGTTATAATAAGAATCTGATGTGTGAGGCAAAAGAAATTGAACACAAAACCAGGGTGAGTGAATCCAAAGGGTTTATGAGGCCAAAATAATGTATACATAGTGTGCATGAAATCATCATGGATGAAATTAGAAAAAGCAATAGTAAACTAAAACTGAACACTAAACATTAAGATCTTAAACTCTGAGATTATACAAGATGAAAAATCTACATCCTACTATGTTAAGTATAGGGTATAATAAGTGATGGGATATGGGAGAGCTTTTATTTTGGGAATTTTCCCAAAATAATGGGTGTATCTTAAGCATACCAATTCCAAATTTATCAGAGGATGTGGATTTAGAACCTACTCTTTAAGAGCTTTCCAACGATATGTCACATGAGGGGGTTTTTATAAAATCTTAAAAGGGCTCCCCGTGCCTCCCCTTTTTTGATCTTGCAAAATGGGAATTGGGATTTTCCCAAACTCCCTAATATATTCTTATTTAGTTAATCTTCTTCTTATTGTCATATAAAGGGGGTCCATTATGAGTACCCATGGCAATCTTCTGTATATAGCTACCAATTCTGGTACCTCCAAAAAGGGTGATCTCCATGCCAGCTAGATGTCATAACAATCTACTATGTGAATACCATCAGCATTTGAATCTACCTCTAGTAAGGGTGATCTCCATGCCAACTAGATGTCATAACAATATACTATGTAAATACCATCAACATTTGGATGTATCTCTTCTTATCATCCCCTTTGTTCTGCAAGGCACTTGATA
The DNA here is from genome assembly GCF_041138505.1 of Cibotium barometz. NCBI lineage: Eukaryota > Viridiplantae > Streptophyta > Polypodiopsida > Cyatheales > Cibotiaceae > Cibotium > Cibotium barometz. Next base: position 21,173,438 of record NC_141066.1, on the reverse strand, counting down.
TGCTATCTCTTAGCAGTAATTGATAATGTAGACTACAATTGTAATCTCTAATTTTGAATTTGCTAGCTTTTTGTGCCTAGTCACATTCTCCCATAGAGTTCCTTCCCCTATCATTGGCATTAATTCTTTCACATCTCACCTAGGACCTCTGATAGGGTAAAGTAACCATGGCTACCTGTCTCTGCAATTACATACGTCTCCAGCAAGATTGGCATGGGGATTTAAGGGTGTGAGTTTTTGTGATGCTTTTAGCATCAGCTTGCATTGTAGTACCGAATTACCTATTGTAGCAACAATGGATTCCCTATTCTGATCACATCAATTCATATTCATTGGTGGCAGGTATATCTAGAATGACATTTGTATTAGTAGAGATAGCTTTTGGTTCAATAGGATTTTCTTGAGATGGAGGATTGGGTGTCCCTTATTGGCATAACTTCACTCCTTGGGGTCGAGAGTGTTAGTGGGAGACTTTAAAAATGGGAAGGAAGAAGAAGGATGGTCAGAGTTCTCTCGGGTTGTCAGTACTCTCCTTATTTTTGTTTTCTTATTTTCCAAAGTAAGAGAAATTAGAAGCCTATGGACAAGTTAAGTATGTCATCATTTGATCTATCCCCTACCCCTTCATTTGGGTTTGGCAGTTGTGGATTTTAAGAGATGAATAAGTTGTGCACAACATATACATCTTCCTCTTCCAAAAATGTAGGATATTTTATATGCTCTTGGTCAAAATCATATACTAGAGTAGATGTTAAATATGCAGTAATAATGTCATGCATGTAACTTTAGATTACTATAAGGATGATACATGGTGCTATTGTGCATTAAGAGGTGGTGGTGGTGGGTACCATAATCATATACTAGAGTAGATGTTAAATGTGCCGTAATAATGTCATGTAACTTAAAATTACCATAAGGATGATACATGGTGTTGTTGTGCATTAGGGGGTGGTGGTGGGTATCCTAAGCTTACTGTTTATATCAACTCCCCTCCATTGACTTCTTGCTGAATCCTCTCTCAGTTTTGATTGAGCTAACTCAGCTAATCCTTCCACTTCTGTTTCTTTTGAGACTTACAAGTCCCCAAACAATTTTGACCCCATAATGATTCATCATTATAACCCCTTACCTGACCTTAGATGACCTCTAGCTAACTCAATTAGACACTCTCCAGCTCACAAAATTTTCTGACTGACTCTAACAGACCTCTGACTTCTATCAGATCTATCCCTAAATAGCTTCCTCTCAACCCAAAAAGATTATATCAACCCTTCTACAACCTCAGCTGACTTCCCCTGACACTCAGCTGATCCTAACTGATCACTATTGACTCTCAGTTAACTCAGTTGATGTAGCCTTGACTCAGCAGACTCCAAATCTTCACTCACAATTGTTTTTTTCTCGACAATCTCAATCAAAACAACACAAGTAAAACACCATAGCATAAAAACTCATCCATCCACTTATGACATGTTCAGAGCTAAGGACTCCGTTTTCTTTAAACTTGTAAAAACAAAACCAGTCTAAACAACCCTAAGACCCTGGGCTCAAACAAGAGAAAAAAATCATAAAGAACTGAGAGAACCTCCATAGCTTCAAACCTCCTTGTTGAATTCTACAGCCACCTTCTTAAATCTTCTTCTTCAAACATAAATCAATAATTAAGAAAAGTCCTGGGTAGCACCAAGTTCAACAGAGATGCAATCAGAGATCCTAGGGCGGCTTGCCTCTGCAACCTTTAACGATCCTTTGACTCATATGCACTCCCTTTGCTGTGGTCTAACCCTCACCTACTCACACTACTTTCTTTTCTCTCTACGCACTCTCATGTCCTTCTCCCCAATGGGATCTCTCAAAGCCTTCAAAAAACCAACCTCTAACCTTTGTCTTGTGACCTTTTGCAAAAAGCCCCTTTCATAGAAAAAACAAACAAGCTACTTCTTCTACATTCCTAATAAGAAACTTCCACCTGTTGCCTTCAAACTCCCCATATGCATCTTCATCATCTAAATCTTGTCTTATATCTTCATGCATAGTTCCCTTTCTAGCTGTTGCATTGTATTTTTGTGTTTATCCTTTTCATACTATGTCCACTACACATTATATCCCAAACTAGCATATGTGCATCATGGTTTCCTACAACCTGCCTTTCCCTCCTCCTAATTTGTCCATGTTTTGACTTCATTGGGCTCAAATAACCTCTCACATATTTTCCCCAACCCCATTGTGAAACACTTTCAAGTGTTTCACCTTGTCTCCTCTACTCTACATGACTCTAATGTGGTATGGATTCAACCTCAAGCCATTGATCCTGATTGGATGCATCTTTCCCCATCAAGATCCTTTAACTGATAGCTTCCATTAAAAAAAACTTCATGTAAAACATAAGGACCTTCCCACTTCACTCTAAACTTGGTCTAGAAAGTGGTATCAAGAGCATTGTTATATCTCAACACCAGTATACCTTTTTCCAAATACTTGTCGCCCACCTTCTCATTGAATGCTTTAATTATCTTATGACTAGTCTTATCATACCACTTGATGGCTTCATCCCTATCCAAAAGAAGAGAGTGATGGCTAGTCCATCTCTACTTCTCTTGTTCCTCCTGTGCTAAATTATGCTACAAGATAAAATCAAGTGATAGGAGGATGATATTAATAGGCAACACACACTCATCACCATAGACAAGATGATAGGGAGGGAATCCTATAGCATTCTTTTCTAACACCCTATATGCCTATAAAGTCTTGTCCAAATACATATCCAAATCCCATGGATGTTCTTCCACAAGCTTGAATAACAACCTCTGCAACAATAGCAGGACACCATTAAAACTCTCCACAAGTCCATTACATTGGGGACAATAAGGAGTATTAAACTTGTGCTTTATGCTTAGCATGCTAACAAGATCCTTAATCACATCACCCCTAAACTCTCTTCCTTGATCAGTAACTAGCTCTAAAGGGACTCCAAACTGACAACAAATCATCTCATAAAGGAACTTACACACTTGTTTTGTTATAGTGGATTATTTGACTAGGTGGCCAAAAGCCATGGTAACAAGTAGTGCTACTTCTTAAATCAATAATTAAGAAAAGTGCTGGGTAGCACCAAGTTCAACAAAGATGCAATCAGAGATCCTAGGGCTTGCCTCTGCAACCTTTAATGATCCTCAGACTCACATGCACTCCCTTTGCTGTGGTCTACCCTCACCTACTCTCACACTGCTTTCTTTTCTCTCTACGCACTCTCACAGCCTTCTCCCCAATGGGAGCTCTCAAAGCCTTCAAAAAACCAACCTCTAACCTTTGTCTTGTGACCTTTTGCAAAAAGCCCCTTTCATAGAAAAAACAAACAAGCTACTTCTCCTACCTTCCTAATAATAAACTTCCACTTGTTGCCTTCAAACTCCCCATATGCATCTTCATCATCTAAATCTCGTCTTATATCTTCATGCATAGTTCCCTTTCTAGCCGTTGCATTGTATTTTTTTGTTTATCCTTTTCATACTATGTCCACTACACGTTATATCCCAGACTAGCACATGTGCATCATGGTTTCCTACAACTTGCCTTTCCCTCCTCCAAATTTGTCCATGTTTTGACTTCATTGGGCTCAAATAACCTCTCATATATTTTCCCCAACCCCATTGTGAAACACTTTCAAGTGTTTCACCTTGTCTCCTCTACTCTACATGACTCTAATGTGGTATGGATTCAACCTCAAGCCATTGATCCTCATTGGGTGCATCTTTCCCCATCAAGATCCTTTAACTGATAGCTTCCATTAAAAAAAACTTCATGCAAAACATAAGGACCTCCCCACTTCACTCTAAACTTGGTCTAGAAAGTGGTATCAAGAGCATTGTTATATCTCAACACCAGCATACCTTTTTCCAAATCCTTGTTGCTCACCTTCTCATTGAATGCTTTAATTATCTTATGACTAGTCTTCTCATACCACTTGATGGCTTCATCCCTATCCAAAAGAAGAGAGTGATGGCTAGTCCATCTCTGCTTCTCTTGTTCCTTGTGTGCTAAATTATGCTGCAAGATAAAATCAAGTGACATGAGGATGATATTAATAGGCAACACACACTCATCACCATAGACAAGATGATAGGGAGGGAATCCTATAGCATTCTTTTCTAACACCCTATATGCCTATAAAGTCCCGTCCAAATACATATCCCAATCCCATGGATGTTCTTCCACAAGCTTGAATAACAACCTCTGCAGGACACCATTAAAACTCTCCACAAGTCCATTACATTGGGGACAATAAGGAGTAGTAAACTTGTGCTTTATGCTTAGCATGCTAACAAGATCCTTCATCACATCAGCCCTAAACTCTCTTCCTTGATCAGTAACTAGCTCTAAAGGGACTCCAAACTGACAACAAATCATCTCATAAAGGAACTTACACACTTGTTTTGTTGTAGCACTACTTGTTACCATGGCTTTTGGCCACCTAGTCAGATAATCCACTATAGTGATAATATAGCGTTTCTTGTTTCTGGTCCATGGAAGAGGTCCTATAACATCCATACCCCACTTTTCAAAAGCTTCATAACTCAAGACATGATGCATAGGCTTTGGAAATCAGCACCTTTTTTGGAAATGTTTGGCACTTATGAGTGACAACTCTTGCACCAATGATTAATATCTCTATTCATTGTTGGCCACATAAGCTTGGCTGTTAAAATCTTCCTTTTTGTGATGTTAACTCCATACTGGCCTCCACATCCCTTGTCATGACAAGCCTTTAAGCAATCTTGAATCTTATCATGACATAAAACTCTTCGCATGACACCATCACTCCCTTTGTGATAAACACAATCACCAATCTCAGAACATACCGCATGGCTCTCTTGACAATTTCTTTCCTCTTTAAATCGTCCAAGTTCTTTCTTGCAAAACTTGAAAGAAGAACATGATCTACCTCAAGAACATGATCTTACTCATGAAGTGACACTCAAAATTATTCTTTTTAAGTTAAGAGAGAGTAAAATTGAAGTCAGATCTGACAGTCAGAGTTTGCCACAGCCAATTAGACAATTTTTAGAGCTGGAGGATATCTAACATAGTTAGTTGGAGGTCAACTAAGGTGAGATAAGGGATTATAGTGTTGAATCATTATGGAGTCTAGGGTATTTAAAGATTTATGAGTGTCAAAGTACACAAAAGTGGCAAGAGCTAAGTTAGAGCTGATTCAACAACAATTCGACGACGATTAGCTAAGTCAGATAGGAGTCAACTTCTATCAGTCAACAGAAAGGTATTGACATGTTGAGTAGGATTCTAGAGCAAGAGATTTGAGGATTGCTGTCAATCAGTATAGAAAGGTATTGACATGCTTAGTAGGATTCTAGAGCAAGAGATTTGAGGATTGCTAGATCTAGAGGAGAATATAGGAGTCTAGAGGAAAAGACGCTGCCTGAATGTCTAATAAAGTTACCCGAAATCAGTCAGTGGTTAGCAACAGTTAGCTAGGGTTAGTTTAAGTTAGGAGATAATCAGAGGAGGTTAGTTGAGGTGTTAGGATTAAAGTTCAGGGTTGCTGAGAGTCAGATCTGACCTAGGAGGACATTTTGGTTGGTCAATTGATTCAGACTGAGAGGGTTCAAGTGTCCGACTAAATAGAGAGTTAGAGGATAGCTTCAGGGCTACTGGTTGTCTTGTGCTCAATGTTTTCAGTGATTTAGATGATATAGAGGTAGATTCTGTTTTCTCTTCCCATGTTTTGATGCCCCCACTGAGGATTAGAGAGTTCTTTGTATAGGGCTTTGATAAACAAGTTGGAGACCACTTGAAGATTAGCTTAGGACCTATGGCAGGAGTAGGGTAGGAGTTATTCAAAGGAGAGAGAGGTGAAGATGTAGATTAATTCCTAAGGAGAATTAAAATGGTAGCCCTTAGCAACAACAAAGATGAAGATGCTTAAAAATTAAGAATATGGAATTGCTTTTGGAAGGAGCAACCAGAGAGTGGTATGAAGATGTGGCTATAGAGGATGAAAAAGGAAATTGGGACAGGTTGAGGGGAGCTTTGAGAAGGAGATATGGAAAAGTGTATAGCCCAGAAGATCTTTGGAGAGAATTGAGTAGGTTATATCAAGGTTAGGAGGAAGAAATTAGAGTTTTTGTGAATAGATTTGAAGTAATTTGGAGAAGAATTCTGAAGGTTTTGGGAGAAAATCAGGTGCTACCAAACTTCCTGAAGAAAGATAGATTCATAGGATTGTTGCATGGAAGCATTAAAGAAAAAATGGAGCTTAAGGATCAAGATACAAGGAGAGTTAGAATTAGAATACCTAATCCTAATGTAGTTCATTTAAGGTTTCAAGTGTCCTATTGTGATCAAAGATATGGAACTAAATGTTCTTGGGCTTAAAGTAGTGATTGATATGCATGTGATACTAGTAGGGGTTGGGGCATACCCCATCATTTTAGGAAGACCCTGGCTGACTTCTATAAAGTCAAGAAAGGACTGATACAGGACTTGTATTGACTTCTTTGTTAACATGCCTAAAGAGAAGAGGATAAGATTGACTTGAAGACAGGCAAGATTTTGGAGATTGGAGAGGAGTTGAAAATGGATACAAGGGCTGATTTAACCTCTTTTGATAGCTATGATGCATATTCTATAGGATCTTCAAATGAAGCTAATGATGACATGGATTTAGATAAAATCTTGTTAGAGCTGGAGGTGGACATGTTTGGCGTACATATAGGTGAAGTTAAAGAGACCACTATGGCTGGTCATATGACTAAGTAGGATCATATTCAAGATGTAGAGCCCAATGTACCAAAAGCTAAGCTGATGGAGATGCTTGCTAGTAACCTAACTAGTGAGGAAAGAGAGCATTATGGGGCTTTATTTGACACAAAATGCATCCAAGCAAGGTCAATGGCTTGAGGTTGAAGCCATACCACATCAGAGTTATGTAGAGCATAGAATACAGGGCGAAACACTTAAAAATGTTTCACAATGGGGTTGGCAAAAATACGTGAGAGGTTTTTTGAGCCCTATGAATTCATGACATAGAAAAGCTTAGAGGAGGAGAAGACAGGTTGTAGAAAGATAAGATGTACAGATACTAGTCTAGAGCAAAGTGTGTAGTCAACATAGTATGAAAGTAATATAATTGAGATAAATAGATAAATAGAAATGCCATGTAATAGCTAGAAAGGGAAACAATGCATGAAGGTGCATAGGGAGAGGTCTAGAGATGATGAAAAAGCAAAGCAGGCAACAAGGAGCAGTTTCGTTTTAGAAAGGAAGACAAGTGTCTTTTTGTTTTAGGATAAAAGGGGTTGTTGGCAGAAGGCACCAGGTTTTCTTGGCAAGCTTTGGGAGAGCCCATTAGAGAGGAATGTAAGGAGAGAGTGGAATATTTCTACTAAGAGTAAGAGAAATGTAGAGCAACCCATTAGAGATTTTTGAAGCAGTGTGAGTAGGTTAGTGTTGGACCAAAGCAGAGAGAGTGCGTGTGGGTCAGAGGATCAACTGAAGGTTGCAGAGGGAAGCCTAGGATCTCTGATTGCACTTCTCTTAGAACTTGGTGCTACCTAGGAATTTGCTCAACAGTTGGTTGATTTGTGTTTGAAGGAGAAGATTTGTAGAGGTGGCTGCAGAATCTATCAAAGAGGTTTGAAGCTATGGAGGTTCTCTCAATTTTATGTATTTTTCTCTTGTTTGAGCCCAGGGTCTCCGATTTAGAATGGTTTTGTTTTTGCAAGTTTGAAGAAGACAGAGTGTTTGGATCTGAGCATGTTGATGGATGAGTTTTTGTGCTATGGTTGTGGTGGTGATTGTGCTATTTTGATTGAGATTGTTAAAAAACTTCAATTGTGAGTGAAGATTTGTAGTCTGTGCTGTTAGACAGGATCAGGTGAGAGTCAATCACTATCAAACAAATAGGGTTAATTGAGTATTAGGATCAGTTAGCTGAGGGTGTAGAAGGGTAAAATTAATCTTTTTAAGTTGAGAGAGAGTAAAATTGAAGTTAGATCTGACAGTCAGAGGTCTGTCATGGTAGCCAATTAGATAGTTTTTAGAGCTGGAGGATATCTATTAGAGTCAACTAGAGGTCAGCTGAGGTGAGATAAGGGATTTTAGTGTTGAATCATTATGGAGTTTAGGGTATTTAAGGGTCTATGAGTGTCAGAGTACACAGAAGTAGCAAGAGATGAGTCAAAGCTGATTCAACAAGAGTTCGACATTGTTAGCTATGAGTTAGGGTTGAGTAAGACAAGAGTCAGCCTGTCAGTCTCAGTAGTAGAAAGGTATTAACATGTTCAGTAGGGTTCTAGAGAAAGAGATTTGAGGATTTATGGATCTGGGGAATATTCTAAGAGTTTAGAGGGTAAGAAGCTGCTTGAAAGTTTGATAAAGTTACCCGAAATCAGTTAGAGGTTAGCAAAAGTCAACTGGGGTAGTTTAGGGCAGCAAATGATCAGAGGAGGTGAGTTAAGGTGTTAGGATTGAAGTTCAGGGTTGCTGAAGTCAGATCTGACCTAGGACCACAATTTGGTAGGTTAATTGATTCAAACTGAGAGGGTTCGGGTGTCTGATTGAATCAGCAAAGAGTCAAAGGATAGCTGCAGGGTTGCTGGATGTTTTTAGTGATTTAGATGCTATAGAGGTAGATTCTGTTTGCTCTTCCCAACGTGCACACATGCTTGTCCTTGGTTTTAAGTGGGCATCCCTGATCCTTGGTAGATACACAAATATGCTCACAAGCATAAATCAAATAAACAAATGAATGCACAAATAATTAATTGGTTTTGACACCAAATTTTTGGTTTTTACAACACTTCCTATTGTAACCCAACTAATCATCAAGCCTTGAAGAACTCGAAAGAAGAAGAAGTTACGTGTCTTCTATGCTGGATGCCAAAGTAGCAGTGAGATTAGCCCAACGAAGACTAAGCAAGGTATGGGATCAAGCGCTGCAAGCTCTGGTGGAGATCCATGAGAAAATGTCATGCAAACCCCAATAAGTCATCCATGACTTGGAGGATGACAAGGATAATGATGGGGAGAGGATGCCAACCAAGCTCTGCTCAAGGAAAATGAACGGCAAAAGGACCGACTAGTCAACAGTTCTTCTACTCCATGGGCCAACATGGACAACCTTTTTTTTGAAGCATCACATGACATGTTTTCTGAATTGCTAAAAGCAAACATGGAGTTGTTGGCATATTTTAGAAATGCAGAAAGAATAAAGTCCATACTAGCCCAGAAACCTCTTCCCTTGGAGCACCCATTTTCTCAATTTTTATTTTTTCACACACAGGAGGGAAGGAGGATGCTTCCACCCAAAACGCAACCACCTGCAAGTACCAATGTATGGAAATGGGGCACCGGAGAAGCAATGGTAGAAAAAGCAAAAAGTTCATCACATTAGATAATCCAGAAGAATACGAAGAAACGACCCAGGTCGAATGGAGACCCATACCCATGGTAGGAAATAAGATTCTGGGAAAAACTCCATTCAGACCTGTGGTGAGACTTTTTTATCAAAAGACACTGTAGATAGGCAACAGGGGTCTCGATTTTGTTCATTGGAGCATGTAGAAAAACTTAAGAGGATCTAGAAGAGAGCCACCTACACTGATAAGGTGTACATCTTGGAACATACCCCCCTAGAGATGTTCACGATTTAGAAACAGAAGCTCAAACACCGAGCATGCCAGGTGTTGTGCTTGACAGCACAGTGTGGCAATAGAAGGATTAGTGGCAGCAGGTGGAGAAACCCTCATGACGTACAATATGAGCACCACCTCGGTGTGGAACACGTGTGAACGAGGCGGACTGTAACCACCGTAGAGCCATTGCCAAGATCAAGTAGGAATAGTTTAAAAGGATGACCAACGACTGCAGAAAGGATGATGCTGAGAATAGTGTATACTACGAGGAGTGAGTGTTGAGAAGTGTGTTAGTTGTCTCACTGTCTGTAGGGTGAAATGAAGTATAGCTTTGTAAGCTCTCATTATTAGTTGATGCTTATTTTATGAAGCTAGTAGTATGTTGAATCTTGCAAGTGTCGATTTGTACTATGGGTGTTAGTCCTGGGTTACTCTCTGTAATTCTTCTAAAATGGAATCAAGAACACACTTGCAATTACTTCTCTCTTCTTTGTCACATGTTATTCTAGGTTGTCTGAGTGTGATGTGTTTCTACTTAATTGTACATGCTACATAAGAGAGAGTGAGTGTGACATGCAAATGAGTGATGCAAAATGAGAGCTGAGAAACACTGTACATAAGCCTGTTTAGTTGAGCGGAGTCTGATGTGTCTCCCATGACTAAGTAAGAGTTGGTGTTTTGAATCTAGAATTTATGATGGGAGCCCACACGTCTCCTACGTCATTGCCTCACTAGTCTGATACACGAGACTGTTGTCTTGCCATTCCGCTATTAGGGAAAACAATGAGAAACAACCATCTTGCCTACAATTATTCTTTAGGTACATGATTGCAATTACATTGTTTGGATTTAAAGTGACGTGAAATAAAAATTTCACTAAGATTTTGATTGTTCATAGGCCTATCAACAAAGGGCATGTCCACCATGTGAAGATTGGCTACAATCAAAATATAGCAATAATCTTGGTGGCAAGAATATATATCTCTCTAACAAAGAAGATTTCTGCTAGAAGGAAACATATAATCAAAAGAACTAGAAACACATTTCAATAGAAGGATTGAGAGTGGAGCGGTCCCTATACGAATGACTCCTATGGACTGGTATAAAAAATGGACAATTGGACCTATCATAGATCCATATGTTGAGCTCACAAGCGACGGGGAAGACGGGATTGTCACAAAGACAGAGGGAAAACATTGATGACACCTGAGATTTCAATATGGTATAGTTTGGAATATTGGAAAGAATTGAAAATCACACATATTCTTGAGCCCATGCATATTCTCAAAAATGTTGGACACTCGCTTTGCAAACATCATGTGGGTATCAAATATATAGAAGCTGCGAGGGCGGATTTGAAGGAGCAAAACTATAAACCATACTTATGGCCTATAGTAAGTCCTAAAATAGGAAAGATGACTTATTGCCACACACCATGGGTGTACTGACAAAGGACAAGATGAGCACGATCAATGAAAGGATGAGATCGATCCGTACACCTATAGGATATGGTGCATCATTATGAAACATGTTTACTATAGACGATAACAGTCTTTCTGGATTGAAGACACATGACTGTCATAACTTTCTAAAGGTAGGCCATGGCTCTATCTTATTCTGGACATTTGTTAATTTGTATGGATACTAACATCAAAGGTGGACCATCTGTAGCATATCTTGCTGCTTGTAATTGATGGATGCTTAATCAAGGGCAGTCAAGATATCATATACCATTTGGGGTTGCTTTTGCAAGGTATTGCTCCTTCAAAAATGTGTCTAGGATTCTTCTTTGCAATTGAAGTTAGTTATCAATTAGTGTTTTATCATTTTCCAGGTGGATCATGTCAAAGGAAATATACAGTCGGGAGATTCCACAAAAAAAGTTGGAGTGCATAGAGCTCCTATGCTTGATGAAAAAAGAGTTACCTACATCCTTTTTTGACATCCAAGTCCATGTGCTTATCCACCTCGCTGAGGAGGTGGAGCTTGCTAGAGTTGTAAGCACATGACGGATATTTTGGGTTGAAATATTCATGGGAGTCTTGAAAGGTTTTCGGAATCAGAGGGCAAGCTCGAAATATCTAGTTACATCACGAGTGCAGTACTTTGCAACTTGGTGATGATGAGGAAGCTCCCCTTGTTTGGATGGATGGCAGAAGAATCAAGTAAATTATCAGAAGAGGTGTTCTAAAAAAAGGGAATCCCAGTACGTCTTGATCACGATGAAGGAGAGAATTTAAGTATTTTTGTGATCTACAATTCAGAATGTATGCAAAAATGGATCGAAGAGAACAACAAATAATGGCAAGAGAATATGCGAAGAACATCAAAGAGGCAATGGGTGATCCCACCATGTCAATGACATGGATACAAGAGTGAATAAAAAAGGTGCAAGAAGAAGGTGCACAAGTTACGCATGAGGAGTTCAAGCTTAGTCTCGGGTGTGACAAGGAGGTAAGCTATGGCATGGCGGACACTTCCAGTATTCTATGTGCATGCTTTTGTGATGTTAGTATTCTCTACACTTGTGATTTCAGGTTCGGACACATTATTAGTAGTATATGGACCTATGGATAATATTTTCTAGTATAAAGGATTGATGATATGCGTCTTACTCAAGACTCCTGCATTGTTGCATCATTTCAACAACAATCTTGTGCAAGTGCTCATGACACAAACCTTGTCTATGGGACAAGCTCTGGGCTACATTGGGGATCTAGAGAGAATATATGAAGTTAATTATCATTTTATGAAATAGGTATAGTCAATCTAGAAATTAATTCATTAAGCTCTCACATGTTGGTGTATTGGGTGCTAATTCGAGAACATGTTTATTATAGGTAATTTTGAAGGTTCGTTGGTTCCGTACACAATACAAAGGCAAATATGCTATGAAAAGAGACCCCATGGGTTTTGGATCTATCGACTCCTCCAAGTTGCTACAAGGTAGCAAAGAACCTTACCTTCTTCCAATGCATTGTGAACAAGCATTCTTTTACAAGAATCCAAATGGCAATCCATGGTGTAAGATTCCTCCCCAGCCTCTCAAAATGTCCAGCATATTCCCCTGTAATCAATTCCCTCTTCAGAAATATAAGAGATCTCGTCTCTGCCTGTTTTAACATAGAGAGAGGAAATATTCTAGAGAGAGAATATTCAGATTATGAATATTTTTGGATAGAAAAATAACTCATCTTATTAAAATAAGTTCCCCTAAAATAGAAATTCAAAATGAACTTTCCAATGTGCAATTAGAATTAATTGGAAATGGATATGAAGGACCTTAGCCTAAGGGTCTAGATTTTCAGAAAATTTTGGATTATGGTCCAATTAAGGTTCCTATGGGCCAATAGCATCAATCCATGTGTAGGGAGGAGATAAATCCAATTTGTAAAAGAAGATACCCAAAAATGAGTAAATGCTCACATAAGATGAAGAGTTGACTATGTACAAGGTTTATTAGTAAGAAACTATGAGCAATATAAAAAATATGAGATATTTTGGGTATCCAAAAATGAGTAAATGCTCACATAAGATGGAGTTGAAAATGTACAAGGTTTATTAGTAAAAAACTATGAGCAATATTAAAAATATGAGATATTTTGGGTATAATGATTCCATTTTGACACATATGTAAGGAAGGGGAGTCCATTAAAGGAGGTGCATATTTCACATGCTTGAATGAGTTTTAAACTAAAAAATAATGTGATATTTTTATCTCTCCTCTCTCTTGAACCAAACCAAATCAAAATGGAACCAAACCAAATCAAAAAGTAACCAATCTAGGTCCAAATCTAGTCCAAATTCAACCAAACTAAATTTGGAAAATTCTAGAATTCAGTTAGCTTTGGTTAGAGCTTCCCTCTCCTATAAATAGAACATTCCTTTGAAAAAAATAGAAGAATTTTCCTATACTAGAGTTATGCTGAAATAATGCTAATTTCTACTATTCTCTAAAATTCTCTCCAAATTGAAGAAATTGGAGCTTCCCTCTTTCTTCAATCCCCATTGGTGGCTCCATCAACATACTTAACCAATTGATTGGTTGGGGGCCTCTACCGTGAACAAAGAATCAAGCAAATTGTAAGGTAAATGGTGAATTTTGATCTTTTCTATAATTTCTCAATGCTTCTCTCTTCTCAACCCCTCTCAAGCTTGAGAAGCTTAATTGGAATGGTTTTTGAATGCTATTGAAGTTAATTGATGAATGGTAGTGAAGAGTTACATAATTTGATGAATGCTATTGAAGTTAATTGATTAATGATAGTTAAGAATTACATAAATTTTCATTTATGCTTAATTCAAATGGTTTTTATGTAAATTCTCTCTCTCACTCAAGAAATGGTCATACTCATGACCCTAATCCAAGATTAATCTATGCTTGAGGCCAAATTAATGGCTTTTTTCTATGCTTTTAGTTTATGTATATTGATGATTCAATCCATTATGGATTAATGATCCAATTAGGGATCATTCTAATTATTTTCTTAATTATAAGCTTTATCCCTTAGAAAAATTGAGATTTATCAGTCATAGAAGAGCGGAGACCTGGTAAAATTTTTATAAAAATTACGCATAAAATAATTTCATTCAAAGCATAAAAAGAGAGCTTCCTACCATATTCTAGGAATTATCATCCTAGATTAATTGAAAGATATTCATTGTAATCCTAGAGAAATTGATTTTTATATTATGCATAATTGATTTTCATACATAGAGGTATGCATAAAAGATTATTATTTTAACATAAAAGTGTTACTTTTATCATATTTGGATTTCATGCATAGAGGTATGCATAAAAGTTGATTATTTTATTATAAAAGTGTTACTTTTATCATAATTGGATTTCATGCATAAAGGTATGCATAAAAGTTGATTATTTTATTATAAAAGTGTTACTTTTATCATATTTGGATTTCATGCATAGAGGTATGCATAAAAGATGATTATTTTATTGTAAAAGTGTTACTTTTATCATAATTGGATTTCATACATAGAGGTATACATAAAAGTTGATTATTTGATTATAAAAGTGTTACTTTTATCATATTTGGATTTCATGCATAGAGGTATGCATAAAAGATGATTATTTTATTGTAAAAGTGTTACTTTTATCATATTTGGATTTCATGCATAGAGGTATGCATAAAAGTTGATTATTTTATTGTAAAAGTGTTACTTTTATCATATTTGGATTTCATGCATAGAGGTATGCATAAAAGTTGATTATTTTATTATAAAAGTGTTACTTTTATCATATTTGAATTTCATGCATAGAGGTATGCGTAAAAGTTGATTATTTTATTGTAAAAGTATTACTTTTATCATATTGGATTTCATGCATAGAGGTATGCATAAAAGATATTCTTTTTATACTAAAAGTGTGATTTTCATCATAAATGGATTTTATGCATAACTTAGATGCATAAGAGAAATTCTTTTATTCTAAAAGTGTAATTCCTACCAAATTGAATTTATACATAAGAAGATGCATAAAAGATTGATTTTAAATTTAAAAGTGTCATTCTCATCTAAATTGAATTTATGCATAGGAAAATGCATAAAAGATTGAAATTTAATTCAAGAGTGTCATGTTCATTTAAAATGAATTTATGCATAGGAAGATGCATAAAAGATTGATTTTTACTTCGAAAGTATTAATCTCCTTAAATAGAATTTATGCATAAATAAATGTGTAAAGAAATCTTGAATCAAATATAAGAATTCTCTTGTATTCTATAAATAGATATGAGATGTAATAGGATGTGATAAGAGGTGTATAAGATGTGATAAGAGGTGATAAGATGCTTATGAAATAAGTTAGGAGGTGATAAGATGAATTAAGATGTGATAAGATGTGTATGGGATGAGGTAAGAAGTGTATGTGATAGGATAAGATGTATATGGGTTGTGATAGGGCGAGAATGGATGTGATGTAAAAGATTAGATGTGAAGGCATATGGGGCTATATGAATGGGAGTGTGGAAATGGATGTATGTATGTGGATGTGTGGATGTGGAGATGGGAGTGTGGATGTATGAATGTGAAAATGGATGTATGCATGAAGATGTATATACATAGATGTGAATGTGGATGTATAGATGTGAATGGGAATGTGGATGTGGATGTAGATGTGGATGTATAGATGTGAATGTGGAATGTGGATGTGGATGTATGTATGTATGTGGATGTAGATGTGGATGTATAGATGTGAATGGGAATGTGGATGTGGATGTATGTGAATGTGGATGTAGATGTGAATGTATAGATGTGAATGTGGAATGTGGATGTGGATGTGGATGTATGTATGTATGTGGATGTAGATGTGGATGTATAGATGTGAATGGGAATGTGGATATGGATGTATGTATGTATGTGGATGTGGATGTATGAATGAGGACGTGATAGTGGATGTATGCATGTGGAATGTGGATGTATGGATGTGGATATGGATGTGTATGTATGAATATGGATATGGGATGTGGATGTATAAATGAGGATGTGAAAATGGAGGTAAGCATGTAAATGTGGATATATGGGTGTGAATGTGGATGTGGATGTGGATGTATGGATGTGTATGTATGAATGTGGATATGGGATGTGGATGTATAAATGAGGATGTAAAAATGGATGTATGCATGTAGATGTGGATGTATGGATGTGAATGTGAATGTGTATATGAATTAATGTGTCGTTGATATGAGGAAATGGATGAGAATGAGTACACATTGAATGGAATGTGGAATAAGTAATGTGGACTAAGGAGGGATAATGTGGAAAGACGAGAGTTCGATTTAGAAACTGTATTTTGTGACTGTTTGTAAATGACTGCTTTATGTCAAGAATGCTGGGGAAGCATTTTGACCGTCTTGTGGATTAAGGTCATGAAGACCTAACTGTTAAAGTTGCAACTGCTGACAGAGAGTCAATGGAGGACGTCTCGCGTAGCAAGGTCGACCGAGGTCTTGACCAGCCTCGGTTCGATTTAAATGGTGAGCTTCCGGTACGGTGGATGAGAGACCAAGGAAGCGGCCTATGAGTGAAGCGCTAGGTCATCTGCGAAGGATCCTAGAGGGTGCTGACCATACGGTGCTCGGGCTCTGGGTCGTCGAAGATACCCACATGTGCTTCGTGGAAGATATTGGAATAAAGAATAAGAATTGTTTTCTGAAACCGAGCATGGATCTGGTTGATTGACCTTGCTGGTTCTCAACGGATGAGTCCATGGCTCTTTTATATGGATCTGTGGGTTGATCTTGCTGATCTTCAACGAAGATTCCATTCTGTTATATGAATATATTGCCGGTTACTATGAGCTAGGAACTATGGAAAAAGGCCCCTGAGTGATTGAACAAGTGGTGAGCGTTCTGGTTACCAATGATGCCATAAGTATACCGATGAATGAATGACTGGAAATAAGGATTCAACCAGAGACTATGAGGATTGTCATCAGTGACATAATGGTTTCATTAAAGGATTGTTTTAAAGTTAGCTGATGCTAAGAAAAAGGCAATTTCATATTGGGTGTGTAAGTGGTATGACTAGTTTTATGTTTGTATGAACTTCCGGCTAGGGGGCCTTGGAACTCTTTTCCTTGGTACCCGGGACAAAACCTAACCAAATTCTTAATTGGATCCCATCACTACAGTGGTTGGGCGGTTGGCTAACCCATGGGACTGGATGGGGTTAGGCTGGACTGATGGATCCGTAAATCGAGACTCGATTTCTGTTTACGATAGATAAAGTAAATCCCGGATAGTATTTGTTCTATGGATAGGAATCAACGGCTGTGCCTCTTAATGGGAAAAAAGGCGTTGATCCCAATGATCCAAGTGCAAGTTTCTTCCTTGATCTGACCGAGTATCTTTATAGGTGCAGTCGGCGGATCAGCTTGATCAGTAATGGTCTTGACTACGTTAGAGTAAAGAGTTATCCTGGTGGAATCGCACGTACTTTCCGGGTGAAGGAAGTTTTTCCGGGTTCGGTTTTGGAAAAACCGACGAATTAGTCTCTTGTCCGGATATCCGTGGGCGAGGCCCCGACGAGTGTGGGACCCCTGTCTCGCGCGAGAAGTGCTACTTCCGCTGCTAGTACCCCGAATCCGTTGCTCGGTGGGAACAGGGATCTTACACATGGTGGCAAATTATACAAGTCAATCCTTGAGGTCGACAGATTTTTGATAGCACACTGGTCTCCTTGCATGAGGATAGCAACCATATTGATATCCAAGAAAATACATCATTGGCTGAGGAGGAGTATATGCATCTCGACCTCACCGTGATGGTGATTACTCAAGGAGATAAACCAGGATCATGTAATGTGAATGAGGAACGAGAGGAGGACGAGGGGGATGAAGGTCTACCTAAGTTTGGCATTGAGAAAGTAATTGAGCTTGTAACGTCAACTTTTCCTATACCACCTGGGCTGGACCTAATAGAAGAGGAACTAAAAGAAGCTAGCAAGGACAACCATGAACCACTCTTTTACATTGACATTTTTCCTGAGTATAGTCCTTGAAACTTAGGTATAATCCTACTTCCTACTTAGGTATAATCCTACTTCCTACCCTACATTGAGATCAGAGCAAAACAACACAGGATGAAATAGGTGAGTGAGTCTATATATAATAGTGAGAGAACATATGTACAAGAGCCCTCTGATGTGAGGTGACTCTGAGTAGAAGAAGACCAGTGTAGAAGCAAAGACAATGTCAGAGCTGAAGCACGGTAGGTGACGAAGGCTCGCATCGAAGGCACTCCTAGGCGGTAGTGGTTGGGTAGCGCAAGGTGAAGTGATGTTGATGTCGATGATGGTGTAATCTCTGGTGACAAGGGTGTTGCTATACCAGAATGGTGATGAAGAGCAGAGAGGCCTATCGTCCTGAGTGGTGGTGGTGTAAGCTCTGGTGACAAGGATATTGCAATACTTGAGTGGTTGGTCAAGAGCAGAGAGAGATGCCATCCTACGTGGTGGAAGTGGTGGTGATGCAAGCTCTCGTGGAGGACAAGGGTGTTGCAATACTTGAGTGGTTGGTGAGGAGCAGAGAGGGAGGATGTCCCGCGTGGTGGAAGTACTACAAGCTTTGGTGACAAGGGTGTTGCAATACCTGAGTGGTGGCGGTGTAAGCTCTCATTAGGTGAAATATGGACTCTCATTTTTGCCCCTTAAGGATTTCCACACCTCCTCTCTCTAGAGAAATGGGCTCATGGTGAAATTTTTACAAATCAACTCAAAAGTGAGTGGAGTTTGGACATTTGGAATCTACTCTTTGAGACCTTTTCAATGATATATAGCATGATAAGCAATTTTGAATATTCAAGAAGTCCCCAAATTGGTGATGATGTGGATACAAATATCCAAACTCTGCTCACTTTTGAGCTGATTTGCAAAAAATTCACCATGAGCCCATTTCTCTAGAGAGAGGAGGTGTGGAAATCCTTAAGGGGCAAAAATGAGAGTCCATACAAGGGTGTTGCAATACCTGAGTGGTTGGTGAGTAGCAAAAAGAGGGATGTCGTCCCACATGGTGGAAGTGCTGTAAGCTTTGGGTGGTGACAAGGGTGTTGAGTGGTGGAAGAAAAATGATGATAAACTCTAGTAGAGAGTGGGTTGCTTTCCCATGAATTGAAGATAAAAATGTTGATGTGCTCTATGTAGCAGAGAGGGATGCTATCCCATAAGTTAAGGATAAAAATGTTGATGTGCTGAGTGTAGAGAGGGTTGTTGTTCCATAACCTAAGGATAAAAATGCTGATAATATGTAGCAAAGAGTGGGCTTCTATCCCAAGGTATGCTACTGAAGGAAAACACTATAGATACACTGTCAACGAAGAAGATGTGCTGATGTAAGCGCTTGACAGCAGCAAATGATGTGGTACTGGGAGAAGAAGATACACCGTCAATGAAGATGTGCTGATGTAGGGCAAGCGTTGGTACCAGACAGATGATGCGGTACCGGATATGTCTATGAAGTTGTACAAAAGATTGAATAAAGAGGCAATGCTATATATAGTCAAAGGGGCTTCCATCCCGAGTGGTGGAAGTGCTACAAGCTCTGGTGAGACAAGGGTGCCGCAATACCTGAGTGGTGGAAGAAAAACGATGATAAACTTCAGCAGAGAGTGGGCTACTATCCCAAGTGGCGTACTGATGATAAAGTTGGAACTCCTCTATTTATGTAAGCAGGACATTGTAATGCATGTGTGTGAGTGCTCGAAAAAGCATGTGAGGGCCAATGTAGTTTGTGTGAGTGTGTTGGAGTTGGAGATATTTAACCCTAAACTTATGTATATAAGTAGACTCACATTTTGAAGTGAGTGTAACCTTAATGTGAATTCTACACAAGAAGTTGGATAAGGATAGCCAGCCCTCTCTCTCCTTCATGCTTTTTTGAATCTTCTTGTATGTTTGCATCTTCTTCTTTCATGAATTCTCAAGCCCACTCATGAGTGCCCTAGTGAAGAGAGAAGGAGAGAGAAAAATTGTGGATAAAAAGTTAGAGTAGATCTGTGTGGAGATGGAGCTTACTTGAAGTGCTGGAGCCTTGAAGTTGTTGAAGAAATCCGTGTTGAGTTATTTGATCTACTAAAGGAGGTCATCGATCTGAGGTGGTTGTGGTAGTAAGTCATGAGGCGGTTGAGAAAACGTTTACCCATCAAGTGCAACACCTACAATAAGAAGCCCAAGAAGTAACTAAAGTTGAATAGCACAAATAGTAAGCATGCACAAGACATAAGCATTTGTAGTAAGCAAATGCCTACAAATAAGCAAGAAGTAGTGTAGTAGCATCATCAAGTACCAAGAGTGCATAGAGTGTTGGCAAGAAGCATGGAGCAATCTAGATCTGTAGAGTAGCAAAACTATAAGCAAAGCTAGGCAGAAGCATAGCGCAGTAGAAATTGGAGAGGTCTTGAAGAATCTATTGTAATAATGAACCCTGGCAAATGAAGCAAGCAGCACTACAGTTTGTGTAGCAATCAAGAAACATCAATAAAGTGTAGCAAATGTCTACAGCAAGCAGCACATCAGCAGAGTGCAACACAAATACCTATAGAGTGGATCAAAGGTATTTCATAAATTTTACAATTTCATTGACGTAGAAGATGGTTGTATGTAGTCCTCTTTTCAAGCCCCCATCTCAGTCATGTACCATTGCTATATGCTTTTGTATCTCATTCGAGACATGTGGCCTCAATACTATGTGTGAAGCTCTCATTATAAGCTTGAAGGCATGGAAAATGATGGATAATTTTTATGTGAATGGAGAAGCATGTAACCCTCATAATTCCAAGTATCACTGTGTATTTATGCATGTAATCCTTAGTTGTAAAGGAGTAGACATTGCCCTTGTGCAAGAGTCTTGGAAAGTGGTAAGACCCTCCTATTCTAATGGAGTCACATCTCATTTTCTTGTAAATGAGACATGCCCTCTTTGCCACTAGAGGAGGAGAACCCTCAAAGCCAAAGGAGGAGGTGTTGCTAGCCTCATGATTCATTGGCGGAGGTGTGAAGATAAGAAGCATGTAAAGGGTTGCTTTTGGTTAAAGATATGCAAGCAATGTAAGCATGGGTGCTCCACCATGCTATGATTTTGGTGTGAGAAGAGTCAAAGTAGCAAGCATACTGAGTAGATGGCATGTATGCATGAATTATGTTAAGAGAAACATTGAGGAGAAATTATCTTCAACAAAGAGTTGTCATCAAAGACAACAATTCATCAAGCGAGGCCTTGAAGCATGACTTCAGAGATATAGGCCCAAGGAGAGTAGATGGCATGAATTATGTTAAGAGAAACATTGAGGAGAAATTATCTTCAACAAAGAGTTGTCATCAAAGACAACAATTTATCAAGCGAGGCCTTGAAGCATGACTTCAGATATATGCCCAAGGAGAGGCCTTGATGCTTTCTCTATGTGTAAAGTATTGGGCCTTAACACATATGCTCTATACATGTAGTGTAGCCTTGTATGCATTGGAGATGAGTGTGCAATGCTTATCATGGTGTGCCACATGTTGGCATGGAGAGGGGGTGTTGGAACTCCTCTATTTATGTAAGTAGGACATTGTAATGCGTGTGTGAATGCTCGGCAAAAGCATGTGAGGGAAACCAATGTATTGTGTGTGTGTGTTGGAGTTGGGGACTTTTAACCCTAAACTTATGTAGTGTGTGTGAGTGTGTTGGAGTTGGGGATTTTTAACCCTAAACTTATGTATATAAGTAGACTCACATTTTGAAGTGAGTGTAACCTTCATGTGAATTCAACACAAGAAGTTGGATAAGGATAGCCCTCTCTCTCCTTCAAACATTTTTGAAGCTTCTTACATGTTTGCATCTTCTCCTTTCATTAATTCTCTCAATCCCACTCATTTTTTTAACATATAAAATGCTAACATGTTTTACTGTGTAGTAGAGAGTGGGATGTTGTCCCATGAGCTGAAGATAAAAACGTTGATGTGCTCTGTGTAGTAGAGAGGGTTGTTATCCCATAAGCTGAGGATAAAAACACTAATGTTTTGAGTGTAGCAGAGAGGGTTGTTGTCCCATAAGTTGAGGATAAAAATGTTAATGATATGTAGCAAAAAGTGGTCTATTGTCCCAAGGTATGCTACTAATGGAAAACGCTATAGCAGCCAGCATCAAATAGATGATGGGGTACCAGATATGTCTATGAAGTGGTACAAAAGACTAAATGAATAGGAAATGCTATACATAGTCAAGGGGGTCTCCTGAGTGTGAGTGGTGAAAGTGCTACAAGCTCTGGTGATAAGGGTGCTGCAATACTGAGTGGTGGAAGAAAAATGACGATAAACTATAGTAGAGAGTGGGCTGCTATCCCAACTGGTGTATTGATGATAAAACGTTGAGTTGTTGTACTATGTAGAAGAGAGTGGGATGCTGTCCCATGAGCTGAAGATAAAAATGCTGATGTGCTATGTGTAGCAGAGAGGGCTCCTATCCCATAAGCTGAGGATAAAAATGCTAATGTGGTGAGTGTATCAGAGAGGGTTGTTGTCCCATAAACTGAGGATAAAACCGATAATGATATGTAGCAAAGAGTGGGCTGCTATCCCAAGGTATGCAGAGCTGAAGGAAA
Source organism: Cibotium barometz (assembly GCF_041138505.1). Lineage (NCBI taxonomy): Eukaryota > Viridiplantae > Streptophyta > Polypodiopsida > Cyatheales > Cibotiaceae > Cibotium > Cibotium barometz. The sequence goes on along the minus strand of NC_141066.1, from coordinate 21,150,691 downwards.
ACATTATAGATATGTTGTTAACCAAGAAGATGTGCTGATGTAGGGTAGGCACCAGCAGCATCAGCAACAACAACAGATAGATAATGTGGTACTAGATATGAAGTGGTACAAAAGACTAAATCAAGAGGTAATGGTATATATAGTCAAGGGGGTTATCGTCCCGAGTGGTGGAAGTGATGCAAGCTCTAGTGACAAGGGTGCTGCAATACCAAAGTGGTGGAAGAAAAATGATGATAAACTGTAGCAGAGAGTGGGCTATTGTCTCAAGTGGTGTACTGATGATAAAACGCTAAGGTGTTATACTATGTAGCAGAGAGTGGACTGTTGTTCCATGAAGTGAAGATAAAAATGCTGATGTGCTCTATGTGTAGTACAGAGGGATCTTGTCCCATAAACGGACGATAAAAACACTCATGATATGCAGCAAAGTGTGGGTTGTTATCCCAAGGTATGCTACTGAAGGAAAATGCTACATATATACTGTCAACAAAGAAGATGTGCTGATGTAGAGTAGGTGCTGATAGTAGCAGTGGATAGATGATGTGTATCCCGCGAGTATTCGAGACCTAATACTGTGTCATCTTCTCCCTCTCTCTCTCTCTCCATTTTCTGCACATCTACTTCAGTTTTGTGCATTATTTTTATCTTGAAATATTGCTGAATTCTGAGCATTCAAGTTACCAATTCGAGCCCAAAGCTTTCGCATGTCATACCAATGTTGAGATGTCAAGTTCAACATGAGCTGACACTCATGAGGCACCTGCATGTTATACCAATGTTGAGATGTCAAGCTCAACATGAGTTGACACTCATGAGGCGCATGCATGACCGTTCGACATATACATCACTGGCAGGTTTGGTAGGCTGGCACTAACATATCTTGCCAGAGATTCTACAACTGGACTACACCGACTAGTCCACACCTACCCACTTCTTTTAGCATGTTCAAATTATGGACCACTTGTATATACTCTATTATGCGTGTTAGTCACTTTCTCTCTTTTGTAGACCTCTTTTGTTGTGTGAAGAAGAAGAAGAATTTTCAGCCTCTCACCTTGTGTGTTCTCTTCTAGTGTTTGTGTGAGTGTGTGTGTGCTTGCAAGAGCTCAAGCTCTCTTCTCCCCTGCATCTTTTCATGGTATCAGAGCCAGGTTCATACTAAGTTCTGAGCGGCAAGCAAGAGAAGTACAGGAAGCAGTACGAGCGTAAGAGCTTCATCTACTCTTTCCCTTTTGTGTTGGCTACTACACCCTTGTGAGGCACCGGCAAACGAACTACGATTGTAAGAGCTTCATCTACTCTTTCCCTTTTGTGTTGGCTACTACTACACACTTGTCGGGAGGCACCGACAAATGGACTCCAATTGAGGAGCTTTCTTTGCGGGAGCAGAGCTATAGGGTAACTATTTTGTTTGTTGGACGTCATTTTTTGGGTAAAAAGTGCATTTTGGGTGTGTCTAGACCTCCATTTTTCAGTTCCAAGTGTTTAAGGACACTGCGGGTAAGTTTCGATTCTCTTCAGAACTCTGTTTTTAGAACTGCAAAGGAAGGGCGATTGGTTGTGTAGACACCGTGTGTACTACACAGAGGTCTCAAAGTTGCCATTGGGTGTATTTATGCAAATTGAGGTCACTGGTTGTGACAGTTTGTGTGCAGTATAGTATCGCTTACTACAAAGAATACAACAGTTCGTGTAGGTTAAATAAGAGTGCTATTTTTGGTAAATTTGTGTTACAGACAAGATGACGAATGATGGAATAAACCAGATTTTTGCAGAGAAGCTTGACAAGAACGACTTCCATGCTTGGAGGTTTAGATTGACAAATTTCCTAATGGGAAAAGGTTATTGGGACTACATTGAAGGTGAACATGAGGAGGCACCAAAGATATTAGAGATTAATCCATCTGCTCTGTAGATGTAAAAGAATTCAAGGATTGGAATCAAGGAGCACGGAAAGTCACGTATTGGCTTTCTATCAGCATACAGGACACAAACTGTTGTATTCTTTGTAGTAAACTTGTGTAGTTCAGAGCAGCACGTCTTCTACACAAGTGCAATTAGAGGACAAGGTAGAGGTCGTGAATGTGGCTAAGGTGGTGGCTGAATAGGTAGTCCGAATTATGGTTAGCAGCAGTAACAGAGTCCCAAACAGGTGGAAGAGGCCAGTATAGAGGTAGGGGGAGTCAAAGAGGTCGTGGTAATTGGCAAAGGCAGTATAATGATACACAAGGTTGTTTTTACTATGGTAAGCCTGGACAGATGCAAGCAGATTGCTATAAGAAGTAGAGGGACATGCGAAATGGAAAAGTGCAGCAAAATAACTATGCATCCTCTAGCATAAATAATGAGGATAATGAGAGGTTGTTTATTATGCAACATGTAGTTAATGTTGTGTCTGTAAATGATGTAGCAACATGTAAGGATGATGTATGGTATGTTGATTCAGGTGCTTTGAACTATATGACAAGTCATGGTGGTGAGTGGTTCAAGGAAATGAAGAGTCTTGAAAGACCAGGTTTTGTTGAAACAGGGGATGACACTGTTCATCCAATTGCCCATGTTGGAGATGTGCCATTGTCTATACAGGATGGTAAGGTGAAGTGCCTTGCAGATGTACTTCATGTTTCAAACATTACAAAGAATCTGGTTTCTGTTGGCTAGATGAGTGAGCAGGGGTTGTAGGTCTAGTTTAATCTTGATAGCTGTTATGTAGAAGACTTTAAAGATAAGTGTAGGTTGGTTGCAAAATGCAACAAATTGGGCAGAATGTTTACATTGAATGTAAATATGCTTGAAGTGAGTGGTGCAATTTTTGCAAATGGTTTAGGAGTTGTTGTAGATACAGACATTTGGCATAAGAGAATTGGGCATGTAAATGTACAAAGAATAAAGTCTATGAAAACTAAAGAAATTGTGGTAGGGCTGCCTAAGTTTAAGGTTGAAGGTATGCAGAAAGTATGTGAAGCATGTCAATTTGGAAATCAAACAAAGCATGTATTTCCACATGACAGAAATGTGAGCAAGAATGTACTAGATGTTATGCATTCAGATGTATGGGGTCTTGAAAAGACTATGTCTATGGGTGGGTGCAGGTACTACATAACATTCATTGATGACCACACAGGGAAAGCGTGGGTGTATTTCATGAAGGAGAAGACTCTCTACCACATAGATGATATCAGCATTACATATCTATTCATGGGATAGCAGCCCTCTCTACCACATATGTGACTCTCTTGATTAACCTCTCTTAGCTTTTTCCTTTCAAATTCCAACAAATTTCATATATCTACATGTAGACTTTAGATTTTTGAATTATTTTTTTAGCCACGCCTAGATTAGGGCCTAAAGAGCGTGTCTGTACATTTTTCCCAATTTCTATTCAGTTTAGAAGTCTTTCTTTTACTTGGATACTTAGTCTGTATGTTTTTAGTTAACCATTATGTTTCTAAGGTTCTTTTTTGTAGGTCTATGAGGGATTATGGTATTGTTTCAAGTTTCCCTCCTTTGCAGAGGAGAAATTTGAATCTCTATGTAAGGCCTTCAAATTGTGTAGCTTGCCTCTATTGCCTCTATTTTTTTGAACATCTCTTCCTTTCCCTCCATTTCCACATTTATGGCATTGATCTTATCAATCATGAGATTGATTAGAAAACATGATGTAGAGATCAAGATTGAGAAGTGTGTGTTGATTTTTTGGTGCCATTTGTTTGGAACCAAAAACTCATCTTTCCCTTTATTAATCTTTATGTTCAGAGATATACATTGTGCTGCAACTTCAAAGGAGAAGAAAACTATGGAGGTTTGGTCTTTTTTATATTTTGATATTTTCTTATGGTTTTTTAATATAGTTTTCTTTTTAATTAATGTTTAATGTAATGGTACAATATTTAATTTTAATATCACACTCTACTTTGCTGACATGATTCAATGTAAATTGTTATGTTAAATTTCTTAAAATGTGTTATAGTTAAGCTTGATGTTATGTTTTACTTGGTGTGCTTAATATTATGATTTAATATGTTGTTATTTCTATTGTTATGGTTTACTACTCTATTAAGTTAACTTTTAATGTGTTATATTTATCTGGTTTGATATTTAAGAATTAATGTCATTAAGATTTAATGGTTAAATTTTTGTATTATAAGTTTTGTGTTTAATTTTTTGTATATTTTCAATACAAGATGCAAGAAGGAACATGAAAAGAGATATACACTTTCAATTAAATTATGAGTATGCACCTTTACACAAGAGGATAAAAGCAAATATAGTGCAACAAACAGTGATGCAACATCCAAAGAGATGCAGGTAAGAGACATGTTGATATTTGGGTAGAGGGATCAATACATCCACTTGATCCTCTTCCTTAATAACCTCCTAAAATTTTAGGATTAACATCGTTCATTAAGTATTTATGTGAGGGTCATGTTGGTTTAATAGAATACACAAAAAGTCTTGTCAACCAAGTATATACTATTTATACATCTACTCAACACCTACTAAAGAACAAGGAAGTAAGGATTGTGCAGCTCTCAAATGTGTTGATTGAGAAGGAAACTCTATGTGATAAATTGCAAGATGCAGTGCATGTTGTTCAAATAGAAAATTCTCAGTTTTCTATTAATGTGCAAAGTTTACAACAAAAAAATAGGAAGGTACAAACTATGTTAGAGACATTAACTCCATTAGGGCCACGTGAGCGTGTGAAACAGCTAAAACCAATGGATAAATTGGTCATTGGAGGTGGTCAATGGAAGAGTCAAATTAGAGCATGCAAGAACATTGGACAAATGCTTACCAATCTAGATGATGAAGTCGATATGGAAATTTCAAAAGCACTCACAAAAGGCATGGGTAAAGTCTGCACTCCAATCTTCCAAATTCAAATCGGTCTCTAAGGACATAGTCATCAATTGTTTGCAGGAGGTGAGCAAGTCTTTGACAAACAATGATACTCAAGATATTTGTGATAAAGTGGGGATTAGATCACAATTGTATGCTATGATTCACAAGCAACTGGATAAAGGGTTTAAGACTAAGTTAAAGAGAAAAAGAGTTTTACCTCTTCCAAAGCCCTATCATGTACTATAGGCATGAAATTTGTTTAATGATAAAATCTTGGAGCTCATTGGTGAGCATGTACATCTTTGTCACATACACACTTGTAAATTAATCTCAAAGGCACGCTCACAAACAAGTGCAGGGATAAGCTTAAAGGCATCCTCAAAGGAAAGATTAAAGGAGATTGGCTCAAAGGAGGTAATATTCAATTTACATGAAGAGATTCCTGGCTTAGAACAAACAAATGCAGAAAGACTATTTGACTTTTTACAAGCAGTAGGTGCCTTTTGACTTGGACTCACTCCTTAATGAATTTTAAGGAGCACTATGAGGAAGAAATGAGAGATTCCTTTGCTCTTTCAAATGATTATGGAATTGATAGGTTTTATCATTTAACAAGTTTGCCATTAGAAAAGGCCAGGTCACAAAAGAAATATGATGCCTTGCCTGAGAAGGTGAAGTTATCGTTGAACATTGCAGGTTCCACAATAGGAAATTTAGGATTCTTCAACACCATGTAACATTGCAAGTTCCACAGTAGGAAATGTAAGCTTCTTCAACACCATGTAACATTGCTTTTCTACCTCCATACACATGGTGTTGAAGAGGATGCTGGGACATTTGAACCTCACAATTTTGATACATAGTCACTTGTTTGCAATGGTTAGATTCTATAATATGATGGTTTAAGAATGTGGTGGTGTGCTAAAATTTGCTATTAAAGTGAAATTGTAAAGGGTCAGAAGCTAGAATGAGTAAGCTTGACCCTCATGAATAGAGCGTTGAATCACAATATCTTGTCAAATAATTCGTATTACTTTAGTGTGTGAATTAAAAATGAAATATGGTGGCTTGCTGTATTTGAGGTACCATAAAAATATCATGAGATATTGAAGATAACCAAAGTTGTGAGACATCAAAGTGTCGAGGAAATTTTAAAGGTTGATGATTTTGGTGAGTACTTATTAGTAGAATGGCATCTTGCAGGAGACCTAAAAACTTTGAAGTGCATGTTTGGTGTGTCAAATGGTTCTAATGCAAAGTTTCCTTGTTTGTATTATATACAATCAATAGAAAAAGACAATAATGGAAATAAACATTGGAGTGAAGAGACATGCATAAATGGCATCCCAAATCATGACTAGCTTGTTTGTCATGATGGAATAATGGTACTAGTTAATCCAAAGTGGGATATTATTCCTAACATTCCCTTGACCGGAAACCATTTTTTCACTTTGCATGCCATGGTGAGAATTATTGAGAAATTGGTGTTTTAGTATGTGTGTTTTGGTTACAAAAGATACAACCTGCGCACTAGGTGCGCTCAAGCCACATGTAGTAAAGTAGACAAAGATATATTAGAGATTGAATTACATCGAGTCCAAGTAAAAAGCAAGAATGATGAGAAAAATTTGGTGCAAATGGGAATTTACCATGTAAACCATGTTTTGGTGGAGCAAAGGCAAGAAATTTTCTTTCTGCACTAAATAATGAAAGCGGCGAAATGTTAGTGAGACAACTAGAGAAGTACGATGGATGGAAGAAGTTGCATATGGTGATTTCTAATCAAAGTAATGGAGGAATGATGCCATTAGCAAAGGCTAATGTGTGGATTGCACTCGACAAATCGGCACCTTTGATGCAAAAGTTGACCTTCACATCGGATGATGCAGAAGAATTAACATCAGTTGTTACTAAATTTTATGACTCAGTGGTAGAAGCTAGACTTCAAATAGCATCACACATTACATGGTAAGAGTCATTCTAAATCTAGTATTTTAAATGTATACATTTTGTTTTTCATTGTTTTGAGTATGCATATGTTGATTGGGAATGCAGCGTATCTTGAAGGCTCATGGTACATACTTTGCTAAAATGAGGGAAGTTTGGCAATATGGTCTACAAAAGGCATGGATCGATCGCATTGGCAAGCCGGATGCAGATTTCAAAAGACAATGGCTCATGGAGGTGGAATACATGATGCTAATCCCATGAGACAATTTCTTGAATGTTGGTTTATGAGGATAGAGATAAGGTATGAGGAGAAGATGTTAAAATCCATACCTAATGAGTTAGAAGCGGTATAGAGTGAGATGTCTAATCAAAAAAGAAAGTAATGAGAACTCAACAGCAAGAGAACGCCATGCAAATTGGTTGAGGTCTCAGGAAAGGATTGGTAATCAATGGAAATGTAGAGAGAAATCTAATGATGGTAGTCCTTAGTAAATGCGAGAGTAAATGCAAAACTTTGTTGGTGTAACGATTGAATAAAAAATTAATAATGCTAATGTTAATAGTTCCATTAAATTGTGAGAATTATTCTTTATTTTTGATATATTTATGTGTATGTGTGTGTGTGTATACACATACATATATGTGTGTGTATGTGTGTGTGTGTGTGTGTGTGTGTGTGTGTGTGTGTGTGTGTGTGTGTGTGTGTGTGTGTGTGTGTGTGTGTGTGTGTGTGTATACACACACACATATATATTTTGTGAGAATGATACTTTATTTTTGATATATTTGTGTGTGTGTGTGTGTGTGTGTGTGTACACATACATATATGTGTGTATATGTACACACATACATATATGTGTGTGTGTATAATTATATACACACACATAAATATATGTGCACACACACACACACACACACACACACACACACATACGTATGTATATTGTCCTTAGTATCTCTTATCAAACTTGTGAATATAAAGTGTGAAAGATAAAGTCATCTCACTTCACTTCACTTCACTCCACTTCACTCTCAAGAAGTAGTATGGCACGTACGAAGAAGTCTGTTCATAAAACCCTAACTAAAGTACAACCACAACCACCTCCTAATCTTAACAATGAAACTGATAGTGAATATACACTATCTGACAATGGTGCTATTGTTCCACCACCATTAGGTTCTGCAAATGCAAGAGCTCCTCCACCTCTCTAGAAGTCTGCTCATAAAACCCTAACTAAAGTACAACCACAACCGCCTCCTAATCTTAACAACGAAACTGATAAAGAATATACACTATCTGACAATGGTGCTGTTGTTCCACCACCATTAGGTTCTACAAATGTAAGAGCTCCTCCAGCTCTAGCTTCAATGGGTTCTCCATGGCCACCTCACAAAAAGTGAAGATGGATACCAGGCACGATTGCCTTCTGAGAGATAAAGAAGTATCAAAAGGCAACAGACTTACTTACCAAAGGCCCCTTTCACAAGTTTGGTCAGGTAAGTGATGCAAGATCTTAAAAAGACATCTACAAGGAGGGACTATGCACAATATTATAGTAACTCCATTGATCACCTGGTAGTCCAAGCATTTATGGCAATTCAAATAGCAGCTGAACATTATCTAGTTGAGTTATTGCATGATGGACAATTGGCCGCTATCCACACTAAGAGTATCACCATCAAAGATAAGAATTTACGGTTGGTTTGTAGGATCCACAACAATAGTGATGCCTTCAATCTCAACCTTGACATGATGTGAGGACCTATAGGTGCTAGGAGATATTTTAGAGTGAGGAACATTATGCACACTAAATCAAGCATTGTACTCTTGACTTTTTTAGCACTGTCTGGTATTTAGTTTTTTCCTCGTACCTTGTACTCAGATTTCAACTAAGGACTTTGTTCTATGAAATTTGTACCTTGTACTTTAATTATGGCAATTTTAACTTGTCTCATGGACATGATTTTTGTGTGATAGTAATTATTTATTGTATTGCGCCTATGAAGAAATTTGGATAACACTTAAGTGCAATTAAGCTATGTATAGTACATATAACATTTCAATGCAAATACTGATATTATTGTCACATTTCATCATGATATAGTTTTTTTTCAAAATTTTGACACAAGAATTTTTGGATATTATCAAAACATGACACACATAACTACTATAATATATTTATGCAAAGATCTCACTTCCATAGCCAAAATTTTGTCTAGCCTTAGGAACAAGCATCAAAATATGCACATACCAACTTTGTCAGAATGCTACAAAATTTGGTGTGTATAGATCTGGACTCGGGGGACACCCCAAAAACATTTGGGGCTGATATGAGGCCTTTAAGGCCCCCAGTCAAAGGCTGGCATTTGAAAGCCTACTTTTGCAAAAGAAGGCCTCCAAACGCCAGCCTTCGACTGGGGGCCCTAAAGGCCTCAGATCAGCCCCAAATTTTTTTGGGGTGTCCCCCCAGGCCCAACTCTATGCACACACAATTTCATTCAATTCAGAAAAGTTTATTTTTTTTAGTAAATTCAAAATTTTAATAAAATCACTTTTGATTTTCTTAAAATGACTATGTTAACAAAAGTTTCCCTCATTTTGTTCATTTCTTATTTATCTTCTTTTTCATTCATGGCTCACACAAAGCAAACCCTATGTAGGGTGTGGCCCATAAAAGAGAGAAGGCCTACATAAAAGAGAGTAGGTCTATGCAATCACCATAAGAATCCAACACAAAAGCCAGAACCTCCTCTCACAAGGCCCAACCTTATCCTTTATACCTTACCCAATCCCCACACTAGTTGGAGGATGAGGTGCAACCCTAGCCCAAACCTCAGCCCCAATCCCAGCCCCAGCCTCAGCCTCAGCCCCAACCCTAACCCCAGCCTTAACCTCAACCCTACCCACAGCCCCAACCTCAACCCTACCCACAGCCCCAACCTCAACCTCAACCTCAACCTCATCCCTAGCCCCGACCATAGCCAAGACACTACAAATGGAGATGGAGGTCAGGTATTGTGGCCTTGTGGGAAATCACGAACTATCAAAGATAGTGCACAACTTAATTCCTAAGGCAATGTTCGCAAGAGTCGTATGAGAAATTTATGATGACTTAAGAAGGCTGAGAGGCAATCACAGATTTTGGGCTGGGCAACTAGATTGCTAGTTTTCATATCGATGGTGGCAATCAATGGATGCTTTGCGCAGCAGCAAGTGGCTGCAAAGGCTTACTTAGTTGATTTGTTTAGTGATACCTTGATAGAAGCTATACACAAAAAGAGGGTCACCATCACTGAAAAGGACATGTAGCTAGCTCCTCGCTTACAGAGATGGAGGGATACTCCTGGAGATGATAGATGTTTGTAAATATACCAGTCTTTTGTAATCGTATAACTATGTAACCATCAATATGTAATTTGATGACTTTGATGAATGTTGTGGAGTGGAAAAAAGAACAAGGGAACAGGCCTCTATAGCTTCCCACTCCCCCAACCTTGGAATCACTAGCACAAAACAGGGGCACCATAGTCAAAGCAAACACCCAGCAAACACATACACTTCCATTGTGTGCATGACGAGGTAATCGAAGGCTGGCACAAAGTGCGCTGTGAGAGTGTAAACTCGTGGACTACACCACCAAACACGTCAGCCACGCCTTCTCCTGCAAATCAACACACACAGGATACCAACACACAACCATAGCCAGATACATCACCAGTATCATTCATCCTTGAATTCCCAGTCAACACTTCATACAAGCTTCTTCCGACACACAAGCTTTTCCTCACACAACCATCTCACATACACAACACCTGCACATCAACACACAAGATGTATACTCACAAGGCTATCCCCCATTCATCTTGGCTAATCCCTCTCTCACCTCTTCTCAGAACATCATCACCTCAGTCTTTGAGCTTCCTTCAGACACCAGTTGCTGCAGCTAACCAACAAAACACACCTGCAGCGCTACCAGCACTTCTCTGTTTCTCTGTAATTGGCGCCACCCTCGCCTTCTTTTAGAGTCGATGTGCTCTCTTCCTCTTTTGCTGCAGTCGACACACTTCTCTCCTTGTCTACTGTTCCCACGCTTCTTCCAGCTCCTCGCTCTCCTTCCTGGCCTGTAATTGCCGCTAGCCTTCTCTTCTACTGCCCACGCTACAGTTGACACCCGTTACCAGAGGCGGCCCACTCAGCAACGAACTTCTTCTCTTCATTGCCACCAGCCGACCTTCCTTGTCTTCGCAGCTTCAGTCGCCACCTCTTCTTCTCTACCTGCGTGCTACCATTGCAGTCGGCGCCTCTCTACTATCCCCGGCCTGCAGTCGACGCCCTTCTTTTCACCTCTCAGCTTGGCTGCAGTCAGCGTTCCCTCCTTCAGGGCTTCACTACCAACCGTCCCGCCCAACAGCAACACCTCCTCACTCTTTTTTTTCTCCCAGGTGGCTCTCCTTCCTCCGCTTTGCTACCCTCTCTCCTCTTTTGCTTCCTCTCTTGGTTTTTTCAGAAATGCCCTCCTCCCGCATACAGCAAATCCATCTGCTATTGACGTGTGGCCCCTCCCATACCTTTGGCGTGTGCAGTGAGGGGCAACTTGCCAGGGCATTATTGGCACCTTATTTTCTAGAACCTTCAAGCCTTAATTTTCATATTAAGCTTAATTCGCTTAAGGCTGTTCACACTGCCTTAAGTTACATCCCATAAATACCATTCATGCTATTTATCCTTTGCCTAGATGGCATTAGCCCTCATTCCCACCATAGAGCACTGCCTATCATAAGGTCGTTTCCCACTGGTAGCCATACACACTGCTGCAATGAAAAAAAGCTTCAAACCTCGAGCACCTGCTCCCAAACAAAACATGCATGTACTAGCCTACTACCAAGCCATCCACTCTGTACACCTGCCAGGGCATTCAGGGCAAAGCTTTTTTGCATGCCATGCATCCCATATGTACATAAGCCCAAAACACCTTTCAAAATTTAACCTGACAAATTTCAAGACCTTTTCTCTGCTCCTTGTGTTGTGCTTTTGTTCACTTTCTATCTTGTTATAAGTTTATTGAAATTATTGTTTTTTAATTGTGTACAATTGATTTTACTGTGTCAACCACAAATTGTCTACCATATCAAGTTTAATTTTTAAACACTTAGATATAGAATCAAATAGTTAAAATTTGATAAAATCAAATGAGAAAAAAATACAAAGATAAAAAATAAACCCAATTTGTATTACTATAAAGAGTACAAGAAATCCATGATTGTATTACAAAATAGATACTATGTTCTTTGCCTCTTGCTACTTGGCTCACCAAAAGATGGAGGGGATTAGCTTCTAGGAGCAAAATTGCCTCCCCCACCCCTCCCCACAAGCTCCCTTTGGATTGCCAAGAGTTCATGTATCCGTGCAATGTGGCCAACGACCACAAGTGCTTGTAGTGCACCCCCCGCTACTTTGAGTACATAAATATCAACTTGGAGCATCGTAGAAGTATGACTTTTTCCAAGCTAGTAGATGTTATAGGGAGAGTTTTGAAAGCAGCAACTTTAGTTAATGCTTTTAACTTTAAAAAACTGTTTGAGCCAACCGGGGAGCATATCTTATGGGAAGATGATGATGTCGTCCACCATTCGGACAATATGTTCTTTCAAGGCTGAGTCTTGGACTCTTCCTTGTCTTCTAGATCTGTAGGCCTATGCCTCAATAAGAACTCATCCATGTACAAGACATACTGCAAAATAAAAGTGAAAAAATACATTAGTAAAGTGCGTGCATATGCCAGAATAACGTTCACTCTGCCAACTAAGTCCAATTTTTTTAAAAAAAATTTCTATCACTCCAAACTTGATCTGCATGCTCCCATGGAGCTATAAAGGCCCAATTAAAATTCTAGGCTAATCAGAGCCCTGTAAGTGCCCCAACCAAAGGCTGGCATCTGGGGCCGTGAAGTAGATTAAGAGCCAAAGACACACCAGTCATTGGCTCGGGCACTTATAGAGCTCTTCAAGGCCCCAGACAATAGCCTTTGGCTGGCGCACTTACAGGGCTCTGGTCAGCAGCCCATAATTTCATCTGGGCCTTTATAGGCCCCTTGGAGCATGCAAGTCAAGTTTGGAGTGAAAAAAAAATCTTAGATGTTTTCCATAATTTACTTGCTCAGATTTATCTTATTCCCTCTCATGGTGCCTCGAGGTTGTTGCCTAGAATCGGCATCCCTTCTTCATTTCCCACTGTTGGTATCTCGTGCTATTGTCAAGGCCCAAACATCTCCTCTTGTAGCCTTTCAAAATCTACATCTGAAATATCATATTTGGGAGCAGCTACTTCAATTGATTCTTGGACTTGGATGAGTTGATACATCATGCAAGCTGCTACCATAGCTGCTACCATCGTAGAGGATAACCGGTGGATCATCCTGTATGCTTACGTCAATGAATTCGTCTCTAGCATCTCAAACAAGTGTACAATACAACTTATCTTCCCTCATGTTTAGGAGCTCCAAGACATCTTGCATTAGCAGGTACTCCTCACCCTTATGATGATGGGTGTCAGGGATTCAAGGGGTGGGCCTTTAAATTTTGTATGTTTAGGCTCGTAGATGCCTATGCGTGATATTTCTAGACTTCTCTAAGTCTCTACTTGAGGATCAAGAGCCGTCTCTACTGGCTCTTGATCAAGGAATGTCAAGTATAGGAGGTCAATGGGCAAGGTCAGCATCTTCAGGCTCCGCTTGAATATCTATTCATAGAATGTAAATTGCATGAGAAATATGCCATTCAATCAGATTGATTGGAACATGCTCTTCAAAAAGGAGGTAGGAATGAAGGTTGTGAGGAGCTCTGGCGAGACAAGCGCTAAGAATCTCTTGATTACTTTCTTGTGGCTATTTTTGCTCTTCATGGAGAAGAGGAATTCCACACGATCCATCTAGAAACAGAGTTAGGAATGGAGAAGGTAACTTTATTACAACTCTGCCAAGACACAATTGTCAGGCTCTAGGCTAGACAACAAGCTCTCAAGCTCTATGCAGCAAGTGTGACTAATCCACTCGTCAAAGGCTAGTCGAGCAACAGCTATGATGATATCAAAATATGCGAGAAAAAGTGAGACATTGCACGTGAGGAAGGCTAGAGAGTGAAAGCAAGTGAAGGTATAATGAAAGAAATGAACTTACTTATACTTATAATCACTTATATTCATATTAAAAACTTACATCAATATTTAGATTTATAATAAAACTTACAATTATAGTAATACCTATGTATAAAGTGCTTTACATCAATCATAGATTTTTTTTCTTAAACCTCAAGTGCATATTTAATTTACACTTCTACTTATTTTTCAAGAACTTAAAATTACTCAACCAAACACAAATTTTGAAAAAGCCAAAAATTATGTCATTAATTTGAGATGGGGAATGCTACAACTACTCCACAATCTCAAGGATATGAGGGGAAATACATTGCTTGCATGTAATAGACTTTTCATGTCTATTCCTAACTGTCACGTAGGCTGTAACGCCTATGAGACCGACGGCAGACTGGATGGCCAGACGGGGCTTTAGCGTCAACGCCTTGGCCGGAGGGCCGAGGATGTGGCCATCCGGGGTTCAGTGGGAGAGGACGCCCATGCGGAGTCATGGGTGGCCAGGCTAGTGTGGACGGCAGACCACACACTATATAGCCTGGTTGGGGGATGAGGGGCAATCCTCATTCTTCCTCTATGGCTGGGTGGTGAGCCAGAGGTCGTCCCCTCTTATGGTAACGCCCATAGTGGTGTTACGAGAATCTAACATTGGTATCAGACGCCGTCCTCTCCCACTGAACCACGTAGTGGCCATCCCCGGGGTTAGGGGCAATCCTCATTCTTCCTCTATGGCTGGGTGGTGAGCCAGAGGCCGTCCCCTCTTGTGGTAACGCTCGTAGTGGTGTTACGAGAATCTAACACTAACCCTTCTTGAAATAGAAGTTTGTAGGAGGATCATTTAACATCAATGATATCTCTTGTCTAAGAAATACTAAAGGCCAATTACTCTCCATGTTGGATGAAATTGTATCATGGCCCTCCCAAAGAACAGCAACATCCACCCCATAGTAGAGTGTGTGGGATCTCGTAAATCTTGATCTAAGCTTAGCCAATCACCTCTTAAGAGTCTCCATCTTCTATACCTGAAATGCATACATAACATTTATGGAGCAATGAAGTACCTATTCATCAAAACAAAAAACATTAGTAAAACTATATTTTTAGCAGTCACGTTAATTCTAGTTATATTCATTGCAACTCACTTGAAAGTGACATCTGACGAGCATCTGACTTTGTAACTCTGCACTCAATTGTATCATCATGACAACTTCTCTTTGTATTTCATTGATCACCCAAGAAATGTGTCATCCAGCCCCATTAGTTGGACTTTTGCAAGCATATGTGATTTTAGTTTTCTTCAGTTCTTTATAAGATGCAAAAAATTAGACAAAGAAATCTAAAGAAAAAAACTAGCTCAAGCGGACATCTTTTGAGCCTATGGATGGTTTCATTGTAGCATGCACATCATTTGAGAGCTTTAGCCTACAAGCTTGAATCTGGTGGGATGTGGCCATTCAAGATTAAACAAGGAAGGGAATGGTATATTCGGCGAAGAGCCAAAATTAGCTCCTCCTGTAGGTAGAATGTGCAACGTGTCATAAAAATAGATTTGTTTGCCAAACAACTTGCTTTCTTGTTTTTGTACATTAATGTACCAATCTCACCATGGAAAACAATGATTTTTCCACTTAAACACTCCACAGACTGCCACTCTTCTAAAGTGGAAGGATACAAAGCTAGAAAACATCATGTTCAAAGCTAGAAAGTGGTAGTAGCTCTCCCTTGATATTATTGTCTTCCTCATCCACATTAAATGAAGGAGGAAAGATACAACTAGATGCAAGGTGAACACATCCCTTTAATGGTGCATCATCAATAACTCGCGTTCTTCTTGCATCATAGCCAAAGATCTTTGATGCATAAGCTAATGGTTTAAAAAATGCTTATGCACCTGGATTATTTGGATGACATATTTTTGATGTCACACTGTTTGGCATTGACTTTGTCCCCAAACCATAAAGAATGGAAGCTTCCCACTTGCCTCTTTTTCCAAAACCTTTATGATATCTACCACAGAATTATCATTTTCCAGCTGACCATATTCCCACATTGAAGCTATCTAGTAATGTCTTTAAGAATTCCAAACATCCTAATCGTAGAGCAAGATACCCATGGCCGCACTTCAAGCTCCATAGTTTTTTGAACTTCTGCTACCAACAATGCCTCACAAGTAATCCACACAAGTTAAATATAATTGTTAGCATTGGCCTATTGGTAGAACATGTGTCTTGTTCAACATGCACTACGCTTGCCAACAAATCATCTGAGGATTTTTTCATCGCTTTTTTCTCTTCTCACTCTCCACATGTTTTAGACACTGCATCATATTCTATTTCCATTGGCATATTTCCACACGGCATCTCCTATCCTCTCCATCAGCTGACTTTCATTTTTGTGCAACTCTGTATCATTGATTTCTAATGGCAAACTGACTAGCATATGATCATTAGACACATTATCTACTAGGTTTCCTTGATTTGTATTATTTTCAAGATCCATTTATTTCCACACGGCATCTCCTATCCTCACTTTCATTTTTGTGCAACGCTGTATCATTGATTTCTAATGGCAAACTGACTAGCATATGATCATTAGACACATTATCTACTAGGTTTCCTTGATTTGTATTATTTTCAAGATCCATTTATTGGATGACATCATTGTTATCATCCCCTTTGGAAACTGAGTTAAGCCTCATAATGGACATGCTAGACAAATCATCCTCTACTATTAAATGAGGCATATCACTAGGTTGAACTTCTCTCTCACCTTCTTCTACTTGAACTTCTTCGAGCTTCGTATTGTTGAGATCACTCACCTCACTTTATTTTAGCTCAGTTTGGGCTACCACCATTTCATTGTTAACTAGACAATGCACTAGCTGACTACCCATCATTTGATCACTTGCACTAACCATAGATTTGATTTTGAGTGCATTTGATTCTTTATTGGCGTCTCTTTCATCTTTGGATGCTTCCACCTCTATAAGCTCCACCACATCACCTTGTTGCACAACTGTATGTTAAGAGAATAAGACTAGTCAATCTCGATAGTCTCATAGTATCTTGAATTATATAGACAATACTAGGAAACCCTCAGTTGATATGTTCCCTTCTTAAGACAACATCCTTGGAAATAGGCCTATGACCGAGAGGCCATAGGGTCCTCCTTTTGCAGAAGGATATTTGTAGCAAGACATGGGGTTAATACCTCTTAAAGAAAAGTAATGTAGAGTCAACAACAAAGACTTTGCATTAGGCCTATGATCGAGGGGCCATAGGGGTCCCCTAATAAAATTATTTAAAGCTAGAAAGTCAACAAGGCATCCTTTATCTAACTCATTTAATAGGAGGTATGTCACTAGGCATATATAACACATGGTTTAATTTGTTTTGTAGGATAGACAAAATTATTTCATTGGTTTGTGGGATGATTGAATGAAATACTTACTTGGATAATAGAGTTGCACCATGGTGATGTAATATGTGTAATCTTTCTTTTTATAATTTGAGAATAATGAATTAAAGTACCTTGGCTCAAGTGGAAACAAGTATCATATATCAAATTATTAGACTTTTGATAAGTGATGTTCTTCATGTTGTTAAGATTCATTTTTTTTGAAATTTTGAAGACAAATAATTGAAGCAGGTTAGATGGTCACAATGGCTTTACATTAAATTAATATTGATTATAACATGTTGTTGAGTGTAATGAAAAGTGTTAAACTTATATTTGTGTGGAATGGAGATTTATTGTTGTTGGTGATTTGAAGTGGTTGTCATTGAAGCTTCAAAACAGTGTTTCTAAACACCTTAATCATTATGGCGCCTCTAACCACATGACCAATCATGTTGAGTGGTTTAGAGATATGCAAAGAATGGAAAAACCAGGTTATGTAAAAATAGTTGATGATACTGCGCATCCCATTGCGCATGTTGGTAAAGTGCCATTGTCTATGCAGGATGGCAAAATGAAATACTTGGCTGATGTACTTCGTGTTTCGAATATTACAAAGAACCTGGTTTCTGTTGGACAGATGGTTAAGCAGGGTCTGCCAAGTGAGGTTTAATCCTCAAGGATGTTTTGTGGACGACTTCAAAAATAAGTGTCGCTTGGTTGTTGCAAAGGGTAACAAAAATGGCAGGATCTTTTCTTTGGATGTGAACATGCTCGAGATAAAGGCAGCCATGTTTTCACATGGAATAGGTGTCATTGCTATTGACATATGGCACAAGCGCATTGGTCATGTGAATGTACAGCACAACTGAAGTCTATGCAGGCCCAAAAATATTGTTGCAGGTTTGCCAAAGTTTAAGGTTGATGGTATGCATAAGGTATGTGAAGCATGCCAACTTGGTAAGCAGGCTAAACATGCATGTCTGTGCAAGGCATTGGATATCATACATTCATATGTATGGGGACCGACCAAAACAGCAACAATTATAGGTTACAGGTACTATGTTACATTCATTGATGACCACACTAGGAAAGTATGGGTTTATTTCATGAAGGAGAAAAATAAGGTGTTTTCTCACTTTTAGAGATTTAAAGCCTTGGTCGAGAAGGAAAAAGGCATGCAAATAAAATGCCTAAGATCAGATGGTGGGGGAGAATATTTCTCCAATGAGCTCAGCAATTTCCTGAGAAAGTAGGGAATCAAGGGGCAATTTACGTGCAGGTACACTCCGCAACAAAATGGTGTTGCAAAAAGAAAGAACAGGCACATTACAGAAGTGGCACGTGCCTCGATGGCTGAAAAGAACATGCCACATTACTTTTGGGTAGAAGCAGTAGCAACTACTGTGCACATTATGAACAGGACACTCACTGCAATTGTTCATGGTATGACTCCTGAGCATAAGTTTACAGGCATAAGACCAGATGTGTCTCACTTGAAAGTGTTTGGGTGTATTGCATATGTACATGTTCTTGATGAAGTGAGAACAAAGTTGGATCCAAAGGCAGAGAAATGCATCTTCATTGGTTATGCTATGGAGCAAAAAGGTTATAGATGCTATAACCCTACCACTCACGTGAGATGCGAGTAAGCAGAGATGTCTTCGATGAGATGAGTAGCTGGTATGCACCAGTAGTGAAGGCAACAGAAGATGCAGAGGTAAGAAGTGTTGATGTTGCACCACATGTAGAGCGGCACAATCAGTATCAACGAAAGAGAAGGAAAAGGTAGATCAACCTTTTGTGCCTGATCCATTAGCAGATCACTCATATGTGGATGGTGACTCTAGTGGCTCTGAGCAGAGCCTTGATGAGGAGCTTGGCATTCTGTCTGTGTGGTTACTCCTGGTGTAAGGAGAACCAAGGCTGTTTTGAGGACACCTGGCAGTGATCCAGGTGTACGCAGATCTATGAGGGTTAGATATCCTGTTTTGACAGGTTAAGATATGATGGATATACAGCCCATCAGTATGCTTACATGGTAAAAGCAATACAGGAGGTTGAGCCCACTTGCTTTGAGCAGGCAATTAGAAATAAGAAATGGGAAGATGCCATGGATGAGGAGATGGTAGCATTGGAAAAGAAGTGCAACATGGGAGTTAGTGCCTTTGCCTAAGGAAAAGAAGGCAATTAAGTGGGTGTATAAAGTCAAGCACAATGCTAATGATTCAATGAGAAGGTACAAGGCAAGATTGGTTGCCAAGGGCTATGCGCAGACTTATGGCATAGACTATGAGAAGACATTCAGTCCCGGTTGCAAGAATGGCAACCGTGAGAGCTATCATTACTATGGCTGCACCAACGAAGGGTTGGTCTTTACATCAAATCGATGTAAAGAATGCTTTCTTGCATTGTGATTTGCAAGAAGAAGTGTACATGATGCAGCCACCAGGTTATGACTGTGATGCACATCCAGATTTTGTGTGCAGGTTTCGCAAAGCCTTATATGGCTTGAAGCAAGCACCTAGAGCATGGTCAAACAAAATCGGGGAGTATCTTGTTACCATTGGATTTCAAATATCCAATGCAGATTTTTCACTATATGTGAAAAAGACAGATAGAGGGATCATGCTATTAGTCATCTATGTGGATGACTTGATTATCACTGGTGATAGTGATGCAGACATACATGATGTTAAGATGCTTTTGAAGCATAAGTTTGAGATGAAGGATTTTGGTGAGCTGCGATATTTCTTAGGCATAGAGGTGGTGAGATCACCTCATGGAATTTTGCTATTAGAGAGACAGTATGTCTTGGACATGTTGTCCAAGTATGGTATGACATGATGTAAGACTTTCAGTGCCATTGGAGCTGAACACAAAGCTTTCCACAGATACAGGTGATCTTTTGGAGGACCCCAATACATACAGGTGCATAGTGGGTAGTTTCATCTACATGACCATTACAAGGCCAGGCTTGAGCTATGCTATTGAACTTGTGAGTCAGTTTATGCATGCCCCTAGAAAGCCACACTTGGATGCGGCTAGACGGATACTAAGGAACATAAAGTCCACAGTTGATTATGGACTTTTCTATGAGGCTCGTACAGAGATACAGTTGCATGGATTCACAGATGCTGATTGGGCTGGTAGTATTGCATATAGGAGAGCTAGTCTACCAGTGGTTTTATGTTCTCATTTGGGAGTGCTGCTGTGAGTTGGAGCAATAAGAAGCAGCCAATAGTTGCCTTGTCAAGTACAGAGACAGAATACAAGGGTGCTGCTATGGCAGCTTGTGAGGTAGCTTGGTTCAGAAGCTATGGGAGAGCCCGTGGGATAGGGCAATTGTCATATATTGTGACAACATGAGTAGCATACAATTGGCCAGTAACCCAGTATTGTAAGGTTCCTCCTCAACCCCTAAAGATGTATAAGTTCTCCTTTCAATCCCCTGTGATCATCCCCTTTTTCAAAATACAAGAAAACATTGTTTTCCTTGTTTTTGGCCTAGAGAGAGACAATATTCTAGAGAGAGGTAATATAGTTTTGAGATATTTTTGGACGCAAAGTTATCCTTTAAATTTAAGATAAATTCCCCTGAAATAGAAGTTAAAAAGAGTTTTCCAATATGCATTAGAAATTAATTGAATATGTGCATTAGACACCTTAGCCTAAGGGTACCCATTTTAAGAAAATTATGGATTAAGGTCCAAAGAGTGTTCTAATGGGCCAATGGGGTTAATCCAAGGGTTCGAATAAGAAAAATGTAAGAATAAAAGAAAATCCACCAAAAATGAGTAAATTCTCACTTAAGATAAAGAGTTGACTACTAGTACTTATAAAAATGGAAATTTTGACACCTCAGGAGGGTGAGTGGAGCTCATGAAGGAGGCACCTAGAATCCTCATCATTTTCCCAATTTTTAATTCAAAAAAATGAGATATTTCATCTTTCCTCTTTAAAACTAGATCAAAAAATTGGGCCTAACTAGTCCAAAACTTGTCCAAATTGGATCAAACTGAAGCTGGAAGCCTCTATATCCCAGTTGGACTTGGTTGGTGGCCTCCCTCGCCTATAAATAGAACCCCATTCCTTTGTGAGGTCTAGGGAGCTCTCCATGAATCTCTCCGGCAGGAACAGAAGGGGGGTTTTCCATGCATCAGAGTCTCTTCCAATAGCCCACACGTTTACATACGCATGGGTTTTGGTTGGGATGAGGTAGCCCCATACGTGGGACTCTCTGATGGACTCGCGCGGCATCAACAACGGCAAGAACGGGTCTCCTTCACCACTGCGTGCAAGTAAGGTAGGTGACGGATGTCTATCTCTTGGACAAGGCGCTCCCTTCCAATCACAGAATCCAGCTCTTCTTTCAATTTTCTCATGGCTATGGGATTAGCAAGGAGCTCTGCCAGCGCCCACTCAAGGGTTGTCGACGCCATGTTCGTCCCTCCTATGAACATGTCCTGCAAGAAACCCCAACATCCATAATCAAATCTACAGTCCAATTATGAACTTGCTTAATCATTGCTTAATTGCTGCTGCTACCACCCTTGAATTGATCGTATTGTTTGCTACCAATAACACGGCCTTTGTGTTGTCGTCTGTGACCATTCTTCTGTTTTCTGCATCTGACGAGCAGACCGCCGACAATAGCACGTCTAATAAGTCGCACGCATTCACCCTTCTTTCATCGATCACCTCCTGAAGGACCGCTTTCACCCTTCGCTTGCAAGTCTTCATCTCCGTCACGTAGCCTTGCAGGTCCAACCCACCCAAGAAAGGGATGTAGTCCCCCACATTGAACACGCCCATCAGGCGCACCACCTGATTCATTAGAGCAACGATGTTGTGCGAACAGTCACCTTGCGAGCAGCTATTTAGAGCCGATAGCTTGGCGAACCTCTTCCCCAACACCATTCTGCAGATAATGTTGTTCGATGCGGCTAGCAGCTTCAGACGCAGAACGATGTGCTTTCCCGCTTGCAGTCGACGGCGGCTGTCGTCAGGAATCGCCCGTGCTTTCTAGGGGCGAGGAAGGTCTTTCCGGTTTGAGTTTGGAAGAACCGCCAAATTAGTCCCTTGCCCACACATTCGTGGGAAAGGCCCCGAGTGGGAAGTCTACCTTGTGCAAGAAGTTGCTACTTTCGCTACTAGCACTCCGGAGTTCAATGCGCAGAGAGGGCAGGGGTCTCACAGCTGGTATCAGAGCTTTGTTGAAAGAAAAGCTTAAGAGTCAAAGATAAATTTTGTCAAAAATTTATAATAAAATCCTAGAAAGGTGCATTCATATGTTGTATTTTCATTCAGATTAAGCAGCCTTCATTAGTGAAGACTTATAATTGATAAATTAGATTTTATAGATGGACACCTCGTACTTATCTGGTATCCCCGACCTTACCCAAAATCAAGATATGACTGCCTTTTCTTTTGAGCATATCCTCTCCTCCTCCAAGACTCAATCGAGCAGGGAAAGTCTTGCTAATCATTTCTAGGAGCTATATTTTTTGGACCCAGTGGAGAGACGATAGCATATGTAGTTCTCAGCACAATATGTCCACGCCTATTTGTACTAATTAGCCAGAGGCTGAGTCAAAACGTCTCTTTAGCTATGGTTTTGATGAGACTAGGGGTGGTTCGTGGTGTTATACTTTATCACCTCTCACCTCAAGATTTTAGAACCACTTGTCATATTTTCAGGCTTCTCAGCCATTTTATTTCGAGGAGTAGGATTGTAGCACCAATGGCGGTAAGGGCACAATTGCATCATGGCATGTCCAATGCGCAATATCACCACTTTATGCGTATGTAATTGAGACATTGACTTTTGGAGCCATGTTGCTCTATGTATATATTACAAACCTTATGAAAATAAAGACTGTTTTCAAAAATTCTAGTTGTCTAAGTGATTGTGAACACCAGATATTGAGTTTGAAGGAATAAGTTCTATTTTCTCAGGACGTATGTCGTGGATCTATAGTAGAATGATCACATTGTTTGAATGAATTATTTTTGAACTTCTTAAGTCTTAGAATCTCGAAATGAAGTCAAATAGAAAATTTAACGATGTATCGTTTTGGCATAATCATGAGACATGCGCAACGTGGTAGACATCCAGATCCTCACACGAATGAGGATGAGCTTGACCCTGATGTTCGTAAAGCTCTACACAGATCTCAGCCAGGTCCCTTCAAGGATGAAGGGGAACACTTAGGTGAGGCTGTAGAAAAGGACGAAGGATTTCGCCAAGGCCTTTGTTTTCAAGGTCTAGCACCCTCGTCTTTCAAAAGATTCCAAACCCCACGAAGTACTTCCAACTTTCCGCCTCCTAAGAGATAGCAAGGTCCTAATCCAAACCAAGAGATGGGAAGTTTCAGAATGGAAGGAAGGCCTTTTCCTCGAAATACATTTTTTGGAACTCTGGCTCTTTCCAGGATGCAAAAGGAAGAGCTTCGAAGTGAGAACATGTGTTTTGGCTGTCAAGGTTTTGGATACCAACTCAAGGATTGCCCAACTCCTTCTATGACAATGGGGCCAGGAAAGCCAAGGTCCTAGAGTGCCAAGACCGACCCCTTCGTATCAATCTACTCAAGGTCCCTCTCGCCAAAAGTAGGGCAACCCTAGAAGAATGCCAGCTCAGCCTGCAGCCTCAATGCAGAGTAGTCTCAAGTCCCCTTCCCAAAATTGGGGAAGCGAGAGAGAGGGAGTTCCATCCCAAAACAATAGTAGCAGCCAGAGCCGCCACACGATAGCTGATGTAGTGGAGGAAGAAAGAGGACAGATTTATGCCGCCATTGAACATCAAGGGTAGAATCATCAGTTCTCAGTTTTTCAGACTCCAGCAAAGCACAAGGGTAAGCACTTTAAGATTTTGATTGATTCAGGCAGTATGCATTCTTTTATTTCCCCAGGATGTTTACGTAAGTTAGTCCTATATCAGAAAACAAGGAAACCTATGCAAGTAGAATTGGCCAGTGGGAAGATTCTTTTCACACACCATGAGAGAGACCGTATTCAGCTTAATCTAGATGGAAATGTAACAGAATGCCAGTTCAGAGTCTTACCTTTGGGAATCTATGACGGAATCCTTGGAATGAATTGGCTCCATAAGAATCAGGCTGACATTCACTGTCACAATGGAACCATCTCCTTCCTCGACCTTCACGAGAATCAAGAAGGAACTAGAATTTTTGGATCCCTAGTTTTGCAATTAGTGAAAGCTTCTAAGTTGCTGAAGGGACTCAAAAAGAAGCAAGCTGTCAACGTCATTAAAATGAATCCAGTAGACAGAAAATCCAAGGCTAAGGAACCAAAGTGGTTAAGTGAGTACGCTGATGTATTCCCAAAAGAGCTGACTAAGATGCCTCCGCGACTCGTGAAGTAGATCATGAGATAGAGCTAACCCTCGGAGCTCATTGCCCGATAGCCCAGCGTGTATACAAGATGCCAGTCCCAGAAGCCATAGAACTTAAGGAGAAGTTAAATAATTGTTAGAGCAAGGATTCGTAAGACCCAGTGTTTCACCTTGGGGTGCGCTCATTCTCTTTCAGAAAAAGAAAGATGGAATGTTAAGACTTTGTATTGATTATAGAGGATTAAATCAATTGACAATCAAAAACAAATATCCTATCCCTAGGATTGATGAACTTTTGGATTGGTTAAGTGGAACCCAAGTGTTCACAAAGATAGATCTCAAATCTGGATATTACCAGATCAGAATTAAGGATCAAGATATTCCAAAGATAGCCATCAATACTTGCTATGGGCATTATGAATTTACAGTCATGCCGTTCGGATTAACAAATGCCCCAACAAATCGCCTCATGCAGGACATTCTCAGAGACTACTTGGATGAATTTGTTCTTATTTTCTTTGATGACATCCTGGTATACTCTAAGAATGCAACAGATCATGAAGATCATGTGTGTAAAGTCCTAGAGATCCTAAGAAGCACCAACTCTTTGCAAAAAAGAGCAAGTGCACTTTCTCTGCTGACCATGTCAAATACTTGGGATTTATAGTATCTAAGGATGGGATTTCTCCTAACCCTGCTAAAATCCAAGCAGTCATAGATCGGCCAGAGCCTAAAACAGTGAAAGAAGTCAAAGGATTTTTAGGATTAACCAAGTGGTATCAAATCTTTATACCCAGGTATGCTCAGATAAGCATCCCCTTTAACTAGCCTTCTCAAGAAGAGTACCCTATTTCATTGGACCGCTATGTGTCAGAGTGCTTTTGATAAGTTAAAGACAGCCTTAATAACCAACCCTATCCTTAAATTGCCAGATTTTCCCATACACCCTTTGAAGTAGTAACAGATCCAGTGGCTTCGCCCAGGAGGTACACTTATGCAGGAAGGTCATGCAGTAGCCTATGAATCCAGAAAACTCAAAACGCATGAGAGAAATTATGTTGTCCCCATGACTTAGAGTTACTCTCAGTAGTTTATGCTCTAAAGCTATGGGTGGAGACATTATCTCTTAGAACAGAGATTCACCTTGATGATGACAGATCATCAAAGTCTGAAGTGGATCTTCACCCAAAAGGATCTCAACATGCATCAAAGAAGGTGGATGTAGACCTTGCAGGAATTTGATTTTGAGATTAAGTACGAGGGCCAGGGAAGGAAAATGTGGTAGCAGATGCACTCAGTAGGAAAGCCTCCTTGCTTGCAATAACATTGGTGTCAAATCTGTTAATCAGTGAAGCAAGAGATAAGTTCATGAAGGACAAATTCTTTGCCCCTATTGCTACCCTATGAATGGAAGAAAGCAAGACTCCTTAGGAAATGAGTCGACTTCTTGGGTACAGATTGGACGAAGGATGCATGTATTACAATAATCAGCTATGCATTCCCAATGATGAGGGAACAAAGGAAAAAATTCTAAGAGAAGCCCATCATAGCCTGATGGCTGGACATCTAGGGTTCATAAGACATACATGTCTATAAAGAAGAGCTTCTTCTGGCCAGGTTTCAAAAAGGATGTACTTAATCATGTGCGCTAGTGTTTAATATGTCAAAGAGTCAAGGCACAAAGAGTTAAGATGCCAGGAAAGCTGCATCCCTTAGACATTCCACAGATGAAGTGGGAATGTGTCAGTATGTATTTTGTTACTGGACTACAATCAGTGCAATCAAGTTACAACTCCATTTTTGTGGTAGTTGATAGACTAACCAAGGTTGCCCATCTGATTCCAGTAAAAGAAACCTACACTGCAATGGATGTTGCCAGAGTCTTCCTCAAGGAGATTTTCAGGTTGCATGGCTTACCTTGAAGGATAGTGAGCGATAGAGATCCTAAATTCACGTCAAGGTTCTGGACTGTATTCTTTGAAGCAGTGGGAAATTTCTTGGATCTCAATACATCCTATCACCCCGAGACAGATGGCCAAACTGAAAGAGTGAATCAAGTAATAGAAGATATTCTTCGGTCATGCTGTGGCACAGAACCCAAGAAGTGGTTAAGCTGCTTACATCTAGTTGAGTTTGCTTATAACACCTCTTATCTCACTGAAGTATCGAGATGAGCCCATTCAAAGCTCTGTACGGACAAGATTACCTCACACCATTAACTTGGTCCAACCCATTGATTAGGGTCGAGATGTCCAGATAGATGCTAGATGATATGGAGTAGCAAATGATGCAGTCAATCTGCAAAGATATTAAGGCTGCCTAGGATAGACAAAAGCAGTATGCTGATAAGAAAATAACGGAGAGAGTGTTTGAAGAATAAGATATGGTCTTCATTCGTGTACGACCCAAGAGAAGTTCTCTATCTCTAGGGAAGTACAAAAAGCTATCTCCAAGGTACTATGGACCGTACGCCGTTACGAAGAAAATAGGAGATCTAGCCTATGAACTTATTCTGCCTCCCCATCTCAAGGTACATAATGTGTTCCATGTCAGTTTACTTAAAAAGTATGTACCCAGCCTGAGTCATGTGCTGGATGATGAGCAGTTAACTTATCCGACTCAAGATCAGATGGAACTCCAACCCAAAGAGATCCTAGATGTTCGGGAGAAGGCTCTAAGGAACAGAGTCCTTAGAGAGTTTTTGGTCAAGTGGAAGTTCTACCCTTTAGAGGACGCCACTTGGGAAAAAGAAGATCAACTGGTAAAGGACTACCCCCACTTTGTGAGATAAGGACATCTCGCATTTTTCAAGTGTCAGAGGATGTAAGGTTCCTCATCAGCCCCTCTTAAAGATGTATAAGTTCTCCTTTTAGTCCCTTGTGATCATCCCCTTTTTCAGAATAAAAGAAAACATTGTTTTCTCTTGTTTTTGCTCTAAAGAGAGATAATATAGTTTTGAGATATTTTTGGATACAAAGTTATCCTTTAAATTTAACATGAATTTTTCTAAAATAGAAGTTTAAAAAGAGTTTTCCAATATGCATTAGAAATTAATTGAATATTGGTATTGGACACCTTAGACTAAGGGTATCCATTTTCAAGAATTATGGATTAAGGTCCAAAGAGTGTTCTAATGGGCCAATGTGGTTAATCCAAGTGTTTCAATAAGAAAACTGTAATAATAAAAGAAAATCCACCAAAAATGAGTAAATTCTTACATAAGATGAAGAGTTGACTAGTATTGGTACTTAATAGTATAAAAATGGGAATTTTGACAACTCCGGAGGGTGAGTGGAGCTCATGAAGGAGGCACCTAGAATCCTCATCATTTTTCCAATTTTTAATTCAAAAAAATGAGATATTTCATCTCTCCTCTCTCCTCTTTCAAACTAGATCAAAAAGTGGGCTTAACTAGTCCAAAACTTGTCTAAATTGGATCAAACTGAAGCTGGAATCCTCTATATCCCAGTTGGACTTGGTTGGTGGCCTCCCTCACCTATAAATAGAACCCCATTTCTTTGTATTTTTATCTTAGTGTATTTACATGCTAGTGTAATTTTCATTGTAGTGTAATTCTAGTATCCCTCTACCTTGCCTCTCCATTAGTAAAGCTTTGGAGCTTCACTAATCCTCTTCTTCTCTTGGAGATTACCCTCTTCTTCTTGGTGGCCAACCCTCTTCTTTGAGGGCTACACTTCTCCTTAAAGAATCAAGCCAAAAACCAAGGGTAAGCGTAAAACAATGATGTTTTACTCTCTTCTTGGATGGTAATCTTCTTCCCAACCTCTCTACATGCGTGGGAGGCATTCTAACTCATGGTTTCTTCTTAAAACTATGCCCTTATTGATTTATGTTGTTTAAATGAATTAATGTTAATCTCTTATGCTTAAATGTATTGTTTTTTATTTATAATCACTCTTTTTGGAAAGAATACTCACTTTTGTCGTTAAATCCTTCTTGGAAGGATAGCCTTAATTCTAGTCTCATTTTCTTACCCAAAACTCTAAGCTTAACAAGCTAGAGATGGAGATTAAACATTTTTATGATTTTTAACCTACTTAAAATGAGATTAATTTATTTAAGCTTGTTTTTATGATAAGAAAATTCATATTTAAATCATTTTATGATGAAAGAGAGCTTTTCATTTTATGATGAAAGAGAGCTTAGGATAACATTCATGTATTTATTTTCATATGGAAGCTATATTTGGATATTTTTTAACAAACAAGATGCTTAAATGCAATTATGCTTATATTTTTGTTTAGGTTTATGCATAAAGAATTTTTATATTAAAAGAGGAAGTCTCAGCATATTTTTATGCAATCGTGTTTATTCATAAATTTAATAATGCAAAAAGAGAAATTTTCATGATATTCTATGCATAACATTTTAAATGCTAAAAGAAGGATTTTTGTTACATTTTTGAATATACATTTATAGTATGTATGCATAAATGTCTAAATGTTAAAAAGAGAAATTTCTATTATATTTTAAATAGGTATATTCATGGTATGTATATACATGAATATTTTTGTTTATCTCAAAAGAGTAATTTTCATCATATCTTTAAATAGGAATATGCATAATTAATTTTGGTATCAAAAAAAGAATGTTTCATCATATTTCTATGTAGATAGTTATGGCATGTTGATGCCTAGGTTCAAATGGAGAAGAGAATATTTCTATGTGAATATTTTAATAAAATGAGGTATGCATATTTATTAAAGGATCATTTAGAAAAAGAAATATCCTTGTTAGATTCCATTATTCACGAGTAGAGTTATTTATAGTTCTATTATATCCAAAGTAGAATGAATTTTCATATTACTAGATGTTTATCCTTACGATTAGAAATCATAGTTATTTTATGAGATAAATGGAGAAATATCTTTAGGAAATAAATCTAGGAATAAATTCAAGTAATTCTGTGCTAGACCATGACCACTTGAGAAACGTGGGTCAGTAAGATGCCTGCCCATCTCTTGAATTAAAAATTAAGCCAAGTTCCCATTTCTTCAGTACGAAGAAGGGATAACTGTCTAATTTAGATAATTTTTCCTAAGACCTAAAATCGTCTAGAAATAAGTTAGAAATTCATTTTAAAATTGTAATTGATGGATCACCCGAGATACAAGATTCATGATTTTCATTGGAAGTCTGGGTTTTGACAAAAGGG
Organism: Cibotium barometz; assembly: GCF_041138505.1. Lineage (NCBI taxonomy): Eukaryota > Viridiplantae > Streptophyta > Polypodiopsida > Cyatheales > Cibotiaceae > Cibotium > Cibotium barometz. Next base: position 21,120,823 of record NC_141066.1, on the reverse strand, counting down.
TCTTGTGGAACCAGTACTAGAGATGTTTTCTCATGAAATGGTTTTCGTGAGATGAAAGTAAACTCAATGGAAAAATCCTACTTGCATAGAAACTCTGTTTTTGTAAAGGTATCTTACGCCAGAATGCTAGAGGAAGCATTTGGTTTATTGTTAATCTAAGGAGAGTTTACATTGCAACAGCCCCGGCGGGGAGCCTGCCAAAGTCTTGACCAGCCTCGGTACAGTTAAAAATGGTGTGCTTCCAGTACGATGGGCGAGGGCCGACGAAGCGATCCCTGAGTGAAGTGCTAGGACACCTAAGGAGGATCCTAGAGGGTTCTAACTAGGCGAAGCACGGGCTCGCGGTTGCAAGGACACTCATGTGTATGTCGAGGGAGATCTTCATGGATTGACGAGAAATTTATTTAAGTGAACTGGAAACTATGAAATTGGATCTCGTTGGTTGACTAACTGGTCTTCAACGGGGAGAGTCCGGATGACACTTGTTTGTAAAACAATGGAACTGGAATATTGAGAATCATGATGGAAACACTGTGGTTTTATTCCAATTTTGTCTTAAGATAGTTGAATCTGCGAAAAGGCAATTTCCTATTGGGTGCGTAAGTGGTGTCTATTTTATATTTTTGCATGAGTGTCGGCTAGGGGGCTTGGGAACTCTTTTCCACAACTAGCACTCCGGAGTTCGATGCGCAGAGAGAAAGGGGGTCTCACATCTGGTATCAGAGCTTTGTTGAAAGCTTAAGAGTCAAAGATGAATTTTATCAAAAATTAATAATAAAATCCTAGAAAGGTGCATTCATATGTTGTATTTTCATTCAGATTAAGCTTCATTAATGAAGACTTATAATTGATAAATTGGATTTAATAGATGGACACCCCATACTTATCTGGTATCCCCGACCTTACCCAAAATCAGGATATGACTGCCTTTGCTTTTGAGCATATCCTCTCCTCTGCTAGGACTCGATCGAGCAAGGCGAGTCTTGCTAATCATTTCCAAGAGCTATATTTTTCGGACCCAATGGAGAGACGACAGCATATGTGGTTCTCAGCGCAATATGTTCACACTTGTTGTAAATCAACGACAGGGGCTGAGTCAAAACGTCTCATTGAGGAAGTCTGGGTTTTGAAAAAAAGGGTCTTGTGGAACCAGTACTAGAGATGTTTTCTCGTGAAATGGTTTTCGTGAGATGAAAGTAAACTTAATGGAAAAATCCTACTTACATAGAAACTCTGTTTTTGTTGTAAAGGACTGTCATACGCCAGAATGCTGCAGGAAGCATTTGGTTTATTGTTAATCTAAGGAGAGTTTACGTTGCAACAGCGGTGGGGAGTCATCGAAGGATGTCTCTCACGGCAAAGCCTGCCAAGGTCTTGACTAGCCTTGGTACGGTTAAAAATGGTGCGCTTCCGATACAATGAGCGAGGCCCGACGAAGCAGTCCCTGAGTGAAGTGCTAGGGCACCTAAGGAAGATCCTAAAGGGTTCTGACCAGGCAATGCACGGGCTCACAGTTGCAAGGACACCCATGCTTATGTCGAGGGAGATCTTCATGGATTAACGAGAAATTTATTTAAGTGAACTGAAAACTATGAAATTGGATCTCGTTAGTTGACTAACTGGTCACGAAGAGTCCGGATGACATTTGTTTGTAAAAACAATGGAACTGGAATATTGAGGATTATGATGGAAACTTTGTGGTTTTATTCCAATTTTGTCTTGAAGATAGTTGAATCTGAGAAAAGACAATTTCATATTGGGTGCGTAAGTGGTGTGTCTATTTATATTTTTGCATGAGTGCCAGCTAGGGGGCCTGGGAACTCTTTTCCCTAGTACTCGAGACAAAACACAACCAAATTTTTATAAAGAGGGATCCCACCAATATAGTGGTTGGGCGATTGGCTAACCCATGGGCTGGATCGGCGGTGGATTCCTACAATAAAGTTCAGTTAGATTCAAGTTACGATAGTTGAAGTAAGTCACAGGGTAATTCTTGTTCTATAGGAAAGAATCAACGATTGTGCCTCAGTTCAGGGGAAAAAAGCGATGATCTCTATGAACCAAGTGCAAGTCCCTCCTTGATTCGGCAATGTGACCCGTGGGTTTGGTCGAAATAAAAAGGCTAGTTAAGACTCTTTACCCCGTTAGATAAATTTTCGTTAGAAGATTTTCCTGGAGGAATCGCCCGTGCCTTCTAGGCGAGGAAAGTTTTTTCGATTTCGGTTTGGAAGGACCACCGGATTAGTCCCTTGCCCGAACATTCATGGGCAAGGCCCGAGTGGGAAGCTCTGACCTGCGCAAGAGGTTTCTACTTCTGCTGCTAGCACTCCGGAGTTCGATGCGCAAAGAGGGCAAGGGTCTCACAAGTATATCATGTTAGAACGAAGCATATTGAGGTGCATTATCACTTTGTGAGGGAGAAGGTTCTAGCAGGAGGTGTAGATTTGGTATATGTCAGCATAGAGGATCAAGTGGCTGACATCTTCACGAAGGCATTAGGCACAGAGAAGCTCCACAGGTTTAGGAGCTTACTTGGAGTGCAGTGTGTGGAGTTGAGCTCGAGAGGGGAGTGTTGAGACAACGAGCTCAACTAGTGCTATGGCGGACATTGATGACCCACCTGGGTGATAAATTTCACATCTACACCACTGGCATGGTTGGTGAAATTATGGGTGATATGCGGCCAGTGAGATGATAGGCTGTGTGATAGCCATTTTGGATTACTAGAGACTGGCATAGTTATAGCACCAACTCATTTAGTCGAGTTCACATTATGGACCAACCCCTGTATGTTGTAGTAGTTGAGTACTAACCCATATAGTGTATACTCTTATCTTTATGTTACATTGGTTGAGTAGAGAAGAAGAAGATAGAAGAAAATTCAGCTATCTACCTCTCTTGTGTCTTGCTCTCTTGTGTATGTGTGTGTTTGCTTGCTACGGTTTGAAGCTCTCCCTCTCCCCCACATTCTCTTTACATTAACAATCACAATGTTATCGTAGATTATATCCAAATGCATATAAGACTAGGATAGAATGCTCAAAGGGCATAATGAATCTTAATGTAATCATAGATTATATCCATATGAGAACATATTGAATGCATATAAGACCACAGTAGAAGGCTCAAAGGGCATAAAGATTTTGGCTCTCACAAGGGCTCCACCTTTTATTCTAAGAAGTGGCTTACCATATGGAATGCATATAAGACCAGAGTAGAAGGCTCAAAGGGCTTAAGGATTTTGGCTCACAAGGGTATCCCTATATCCTGGCAAATGTCAATTCAAAAATACCTAGATTCCTCAAATTCCCTAAATCCTCAACTCCCCTAATTCATTAGTCCCTAATCCCAAATAATAAGTACCTAAAACCAAATTACAAACCCTAATAGTTTTGTTTGAAACACTGAAGCAATAATCAAAGAATGTAGTAGAAGCTATGATCCTCAAAACCAAATTCCTAAACTTTCCCTTAAATCTAGCAACCCTCAAACTCATGCACGCAAACCCTAAGCAAGAAAATTCAAAATTAAAACCCTAAGCAAAGAAAAACAAAACTTGAAACCTTAAACTAAAGAAGCAAAAATAAAAAATGAACATTTTGAGGGAATTGAAAAAGGGACTAAGAATTGAGTATTTAGTGAGAGATTGAATTAGATTGATCCCTCATTTAAAGTGGGTGTCCAAGCCGATGTTGGAAGTGTGGTGTACATGTTTAGGCATGCCTATTAATTGCCCATCAATTCTAGAAGAGTAGAAAGATAGAGTAAGAGGTGGTGCATCTTGCATGTAACTTAGCTAGTCAAGAAATTACGATCCCTAATTTGTTGGTTTACTAAACGACTTCACAAGCATAGCTAAAAATGGCCTAATGTATATAGTGCTGCAACAACTATCTAATTAAAAATGAGTAGTAATGATGCCTTCCCTTTTTCCACGACTTTGTTAAATCAATGCAACAGGACGCTGTTGGTAAGTGGATCATGCATTGGCTACGAGGGGCCTTTTGTTGGGGGCACACCAGAGAGCAAGGGGCACATGTGAGAATCCATATGGTTTGGGGGACATCTATGAGAGAATATTTTGAAATGTCTGTTCCTTTGAACATGTCACAAGGAGTAACCTTTTTGTTTTTTTTTTTCCAGCACAGGGTACACCCCCAACAGTTCGTTCACCCTTTTGTGGAGTGAGGGGGAGGGGTGGCGAGAATTGAACCTATGCATCCGGAGAGGAAAAAGAGGGTGCCACCTTATCCACCCGGATATTGTCCCCACCCCCAAGAGTAACCAACCTTCTTTGGTAAAGTAATTGCCATATGTTTTGGGCGGACGTGCCCCGCCCAGGGCCTCATCCGACTTCCGAGTGTGAAAAAGGCTTAAAAGCATCTCTTGCACTACAGCACAGCATTTGTAGCTATGGCTATGGAGATGGCCTCCTGTACGAGGACGTTCGTGGGGGGTTGCACTTCTTCTCTCTCTCTCCCTTCTCGCAGAGCGATCTCTACCACTTACTTTAGACCATATTCTTGCCTCTCTACCACTGCACCACCATCTCCAAGCATCCACTCTCTCGTCTGCCCCTTTTCGTCTCTGCAAGTTTCTGCAAACCCTAATTCATCAGTGAGTGGGGGGCACTTGGTATGCCGTGCGGTAGAGGGGGATTCTACAACTAGCACCAGCACTACCGCAGACGTGGATCCACCATCGCCAGAAGGAGAACAGGAAGAAGGTTCAAAGGAGTCGGTGTCTGCAGAAATCACAGAGCAAGAGAACCTCGGCAAAGCTCTGAGCCAGATGAGGCAGGAAAGGGTAGCTGCAGGTAAAGAGGAACCCTCCAAGACAGAAGAGTTCTGGAGAGGAGTTCTAGAAGAGACGCGGCTCATCGAGTGGCCCTCGCTTCAGAAGGTTTTGGGCACCACAGGCGTAGTCATGAGCATCATCGTTGGATCCTCTCTTGTATTGCTCACTGTAAATGCACTGCTGGCTCAGCTCTCTGATGCAGTTTTCAAGAATACGCCTCCTGTGTAAGATTTGATGGGAAATATTTGCCAAGCCCTTCGTCGTTGAATGATATCTTGATGTGGTGTGTTCATCCTCATATTTTAGTACTTTTTCTTGGGTTTGCTGTGGTTACTGTATTATAGTGGCTGAAGGAAGCATGGTGACATCTCTTTGTTTTTGTTTTTGAGATAACTTGAATTGAATACACACAACCTACAACTAGGTGCCTCCCTGTTTCATCCGAGGAGATTAGATCCCACGACTTCAAGGAGGCACTCGAACACTTCCACCATCTCTTTGTGAATGTTGTGCACATTGCCATATAAACACATCCCACGACTTCAAGAAGGCACTGGAACACTTCCACCATCTCTTTGTGAATGTTGTGCACATTGCATATAAACACAGTACTCAATTGTAGAGACTCATGCCTAATGTGGTCTCATCGGTTGTACATCATGTCAATACGATAACTTCTAATCCAAGCTTTAAAAATAACCATATTCACAATAAAAAGCATGGGACTCGACCTCGGTCAGTATGTCTACCACCATGCTTTCCCTCAATCTTACTCCATGACGCTTGAAGTTTAGTCAATCATTGGTCTCATCAATTCTTATTTCCCATGTGTGGAAGCATCAGATTATTGGCTCTATTCAAGATTAATTGATAAATATAATTAGCTTTCAACATGATAGATTGCAGTGGCATGGTATTGAAAATTTATTTCACGTACTCACACACTCTTTCTTTCTCGGAACATAGGTATCGATTGATTTTTAATAAACTTCGATAATGTTAATTCCAACCGTCAACTAACGTTTACATACACACTCCTTTGTTAATCTAGAAAATTGATTTTATTCAAAAGCATCCATACCACTTAAACCTTGAAATAACTTTGACAAAAATAACATTTTTTGACAGAGCTCAACCCATCTCCTTTGCCTCGTGTCGAGCTTTGGATGGGTGAAGATTCACTTCAAGCTCTTGTGATCAGTCATACAAATTGGAACCTTTGACCTAATAGGAGGTAATGTCTCCATAATCTCAATGCATGCACCACAATCAAAAGTTCAAGATTGTGAGTGATAATTCTTTTCGAGGAGGATGATGCTTTTGGAACTCATAGGTGACCGGGTGGCCATCTTGCACAAGACAACTCAATTGGCAGAACCACTCGCATTGGTAACCACCTCAAATGGCCTATTAAAATCAAGAAGCATTAATACTGGATGGCAGGCAAGAGAAATCTTAAGCTTTTCAAAAATGCTTTGGTACTCTCAGGTCCATTGAAAGGGTAGAGATGAGGGGAGAGGCAATTTGGCATATTCTTCAACAAAGATTCTATACCATCATGTCGAACCCAAGAAGCTAAGAAGCTATGAAGTTGACCAAGATGATGATTACGTGGATCTTGGACGGGTTTGGAGACAAGCCTTCATAAGAGACGACAAGGCCTAGATAACCAACCTTATCAACAAAGAAGGTGCAGTTACCTTTTCTGACATATAGCTTGTGCTTTGCGGCAAGTGTCAAGGACTTGCCTTACGTGAATCTCAAGCTCTTTCTCATCCTTAGAATACACAAGGATGTCATCAAAGAACACAAACACGAACTCATCAAGCTATTCTCTAAAAACATCTAACATTATTCTATATGAGCCTTAGTTAAACCAAAGGGCATCACCTTTAATTCATAATGCCCATAGCAACAAGAATTTAAGGTAGTCTTCAGGATATCTTCTTCTTGAATGTGAATTTGATAGTAGCCAGACTTTAGATCAATCTTTGTGAAGTACTTGGAGCCATAGAGCCTATCCAAGAGCTCGTCAATGTGGGGAGTTCTTGATGGTGCATTGATTGAGACCTTGGTAATCCACACATAGTCTCAAGGTTCCCTCCTCCTTTTTTTGAAAGAAAATGGGAGCACCCCATGACAAAACACTTGTATTCCACACATAGTCTCAAGATTGGTTCTATCCTTTTTCTAAAAGAGAATGGGAGCATTCGATGACGAAACACTTGGTTGGATGTACCCTTGTTCCATAAGCTTAGAGAGTTGCTTCTTGAGCTCAATTGCTTCTCCAGGAACTGAAATCTTATAAGCTCTTCTTGCTAGCAGGTTGAGAGCATGGTTCAAGCTCAATCTCATGACCAACCTCTCCTCTCTCTGAGATCCTCTGGAAATACATCACATACTCCTTAAGCCAGACTGGTTCAAAACCTTTAGGTTCCACCTTAGATTTATTCAGCTAGAGTACAAAATAGAAAGCCCCTTGGAAAGCCCTTTAATAAGCCGAGAAGCTTTAACGACACACAAGGGAGATTTACCTTGGATTCCTTAAGGTATCAAGGAAAGTAATAAGGCTATTCTTGCAATGGATATCCACATCATTCCTTTTAAACTAGCACATTCTTGATACTTTATTTTGTAAAGTATAAAAGAAAATAATAAGGCCAAGCTTGCAATGGATATCCGCATCATTCCTTTTGATCCAATCCATATCTAGAATACCATCAAGAGCACATAGGGTAATGAATTTAAAAGCTTGCAAGGTTGGGTAACCTGTTAAGAAGAAAAGAAACCTCATTGGTTTCTAAGTTAGAAATTTTCATATGCCTACTAGACATTTAAAAAGCACTTCAAGACATTTAGGGGAGATAAAGAAATGAGAGCTAAATTGAGAAGGTGAAAACCTTTGCCTCATAAAGCAGCCAAAAACTCGATGGATAGAGTATTCCTTGTTAGGCCCATGGGATTCCACATCCACAATGGATGTGAGCCGATTCTTTGAGCGTGATAGCATAAACCACACTCAACTTTTCCTTGCCTCAGGGATTGGGTCGAGAGTTCACAAAAGGAGCTGATTATGGCTTGTAAGGTGGAAAAATTCTAAATGGTAAACATCCAAGGGACTTTACCTTCATTTTGACAATCCAAAAAGGACTCCATTCTTCTTAAGCTCAAAGTGGCCATCCAGTAACGCTCCTTTAGGATCTCTTTGATTTGGTCCCAAGTGAGTGTGTTCTCATTGAGGCCACATGTTTGGCATGGATGGTGAACTTTCACTAGGTCTTCATGGGGCCACAAAGCTTTAGCTTTGCCATTGTAGATTTTCTCCTTTCAGTATACCTAGCTAGTTCAAAGTAATATTTGAGGAAATTTCAAGGGGCTAGCCACTCTTCCAAGGTTTCTCTAACATTGGGGGCTGGGTACCATGTAATTAGTCATAAAGGTCATCATGGATTGCTCCACTAGAATTACTTTTAGCAGCTCGTACCATATTTCAAAGTTCAACAACAAATTTAAACACGATTTAGAATTGTAAGCCTTTTTTAAAAACCACTCTAAACAAGTTTATTTACACGTGTTTACCTCTCAAAAGTCTCATTTCCTTTAACTTGATATGATTCAAAAATCCCTAAGGTCCCTAACAATCCTAAGATCTTAGGGATTCAAAATTCCCTAAGTTCTCTAAAAATGACGGGATGTGAATCTTATGCACAGAAAGGAGTTGGAGAAAGGTTACCTCCTCATAAAACCCCTAATTGTCAAAAGCTAGGTCCATGTCTATAATCCAGTAGAAGTCTACCACCTGACCTACACACAACTTTTTATTTATGCTTTTGTCTTGACCATTTTCTCGTTTGATAGTAATGTGTTTTTTGGTGCACAACACGGAATTCCTTGAGCAAGGACTTCATTTACAAAATGTGTTGCTTCATTTCAACTATTTCTAGTGAGCAATTGAAACTACTATACACTTTTTTGTAAAGGAACTTTACGGTAGATCTCACACCTACTTTTTTGTAGCTTTAACCTCATCCCAATATAGCACACCTAGGTTCCCTCAGTGATTGGGCTTAAATGGTTGTTTTGAAATTACTGGCTCAGGGGCATGTGATACTTCTCTTAGACCATGGAAAACCTTTGGCATTCATTGCAGCATTTAATGAACTCTATTGCATCTCCAAAGAGTAAAGGCCACCATAGGTTAGCTTTGAGAACCTTACAAGTTGTGTTTATTGATGTGAATTGTCCTTCGGTGATGCCAAAATAGGCTTGTCAATCACGTCAACGAAATTAGCCTTGTCATGAACACATTTCCTTATTATGCATGTATTGACCCTTCTTTATAAAGCATTTTCACTATCAACTAACAGGATGTTGCCTTATTGATCAGGCATCTAGTCTTGTCCATGGTCTATTGTTACAAGATCATTATTAGCAAGAATGTGGGAGACATCTTTGCTCCACTTTAGTACATTGTCAAGGTTGAACAAAGGAGCATTGGTAAGATCATAATCCCCACTCCTAGAGGGGATTCTGTATTTGTAATTTTAGAAATGTGATGGGCATGCCAATGACCCCTTTCTCAAAAAATATAAACTTGGTAGTCAAGAGATAATGTATATACTTATTTATAGCATATAGCATGGCTAAACCCTCTCTCTTTGTTGGGTGTAATTGTGTTCACCATCATTGGATTGACTGCTAGTAGCAAAAGAAGTCATGGTGCTACACTTGATAATGCCTTCTCTAGTTTTTCACATGCCCATTGATATTTATTTGTTTAGTCAAAGACAATTAACATTTTGTACAAAGGTATGGCATATATACAAGAACATGAAGCTTCTATAATACCTTACATGACCCATGAATCTTTGTATCCTCTTATAGTTTGTGGTGGCAACTCCAAGGTCACACAAATCTTATTCTTATATGTGGAAATTCCATTCTTGGGGAGAATGTGTCAAAGGATGACTCCATGTTTAAACCAAAATTAGGATTTGAGTGGGTAAAATGATTGCGACCTCTTTAAAAACTACCTAAGGTATGCCACCTTTTCTTTTCACTTTGAGTGCATGCAAAGGTAGTATAAAATATCTCTAGGATCTTCTGATAAAGGCTATACACATTAAGCATTAAAAAGTGGCAGGGGAATTGGTCAAGCCAAATGGCATGATGCAAGTCATGATCCAATATGTGTAGGTTTCCCATTCCATAACAAAATCTTGTATTGATTTTTTGGATCAATGAGAAGCCATCCAAGAAGCTATAATTAATGATTGCCGATGTGGCAGGCAATAGTAGATAGTGATCGGATATAGTGATTGTTGATGTGGAGCAATAGTAGATTATGATCAGATGTAGTGATCACCGATGTGGCAGCATTGAACTTTTAAGGTTAATACACACTATAGAATTTATATTCTTTTTGGAAATGATCATTATGCTTGCATGGTAGCAAATAGTGATCGTCGATGTGGCATCGATGTGGCATCGATGCTAGATAGTGATCGTCAACCGATGTGGAGGCATTGACCTTTTAAGTTTAATGCACACTCTAGACTCTCTATTCTTTTTGGAAACAATCACTATGCTCAATCGCATATAATCATTGATAACCATTTGTCCTTGATAACCATTTGTCCATACTTGGGATTTTATGTGGTAGGCTCTCTACTTAGATTTCTTATGCTCAATCACATAAAATCATTGATAACCATTTATCCATACTTAGGATTTATGTGGTAGGCTCTCTACTTACATAGAGTTCTTATGCAAAATCTTATATACGAAAGAAATATATGCCTAAGCTTGTATGGAATGTAAGAAAAAAAGAGCTTATGGATCTATTCATAAACTCTAATACATAAGCTCTTTGGCATAAGAGCAAAAATCTCTATACATAAGCTCTAGGCATAAGGGTATGGAGCTCAATGTATAAGAGCGCTTATGCATAAATCTCTATGCATGCTTAATGCATAAGAGTGCCTTATGCATAGAGCTCTTACACGTAAGAGAATAGATCTCTATACTTACATATCCTTTGTATATAGAGCTCAATGCATATGATAAAAGAAGAAAATGAGGAATTTTTTCTAGATGAGTCGCTAGTTTATTGCCACACTATAAGCTCCTAGGCGGGGATGCTACACTAAGCATGTACATGGATGTGATCTCTATCCCATCCAACCATGCAAATCTTGTCCCAAGGTTCTAGGGAAGGGTGTCCATAAAGTGTGAATCCAATATTGTGAGTCCTCATGCTCATATTCTAGGTCCTCATCTTCACCATTGTTTTTTTTAAGAGATCCTTATATTAATCAAAAATTAGTAGGCCGGAGGGCTAAATTTACATGCTCATATACCAAACCAATTCTTTGAAACATGACCTTCTCCTCATAGATGAAAGTGGGGTGTAAACTATAGCAGTCCAGTAGTGAGACAGTCAAAGGGCATGCCCTCATCGCCTTAGCTACAAGGAGACTGGGGGAGACAACCTCCTGTGTGTGCAACCGGTTACACACCATCTCTCTCACTGCCTCGACCTAGGGGGTGTAACCGACTGAGAAGAGCTCTTGGCAATTGCTTACCTTAATGGGGGATCGGACTCAATGGTTCCATATGGCCTCCTCAGCTTACAGACTACACATCTCTGCGGTGATAAGGGCCTATAATCTCGAAGAAATCCCACGTGACCATGGTGTAGGAGGTAAGGGTGTTGAACCCCACCCTCCTCTCATCTATCGAGCATATCTTTTTATCAGACCATATGGCCTCCTCAGTTTGCAGAACACACATGTCTATGGTGGTGAGGACTTGTAATCTCAAAGAAATCCCACGTGACCTACCCAGGTCTAGAAGGAGGTAAGGGTATTGAACCCCACCCTCCTCTCCTCTATCGAGCATATCTTTTTATGGGTTGTCTCCATCTATGTCTCCAACCACCATGGGCTATTCAGGGTCTACTCCTCTATCTAGAGGGAGGCAAAGGCTCCTCTCTTGATGCAAGGAATATGTCCTAGATTACAATCTATAACTTCGATCCAACCTCTCTAAGCCCCGCACATCTAGGTCTGTCGTCCACTACGCTGCCATAGAGAAAGTCCCTCTGTAAAGGTGAGAGTTTCCCATATCTCCTCTATATGTGTGCCAATCCCGATGTGTTGGACCAAGCTGTCAAGGATGCATACACCCTCTGACGCTTAGGCACCAGGGGCCCTCTATGTGAAGGAGGTATATAATGGAAAATAAGTGGTGCTCTTCTGGGAGTAAAATATCCAATGAGCCCCCCATAAGTGGTGCTCTTATGGGAGTAATGAGCCCCAAACCATGCTCACTGAATCTTATGGGGAAGAACCCCTCTCTCAGGTGCACGAAAGTGATGGGCCCATCTCCATCCCCCTATACATGTTCCAAGAGATAATCCTCATTAACTAGGCATGGGGGAGTGAGGTCATGCACCCTCTTTATGGAGGGTTTTGGAAGTCAGTTTGGAAGGAGAGCAGTTGCAATCTATGCGTGGTTGAATGTGAGTCAGTGATTCTGCCCTCCACGAAGGCTCACCATGATTTAGCCCTTCTATGGGCATAGCGGTATGTCGACATCAAAGGGACTGATGGTGTCAAATGTAAGAAAACAAACAAGACCACCTCTAGTCTTGAAGAGTCGAGAGCTCCATCTTGCTTCCAAAGGCATGAGCCCCCTAGCTTCATGCAAGCCAAGTGAGAAGTGGCAACATCAATGAGTTATCTGTCCCCCCCTCCCAAATGCCAAGAGAGGGGTCTGAGTGTTTGTTCCATAATCCAACTGGCGCTAATCAGGGCAAAATTGAACGAGAACAAAAACATCATCGTATCATCATCTGGGGTAGCTTGGGAGTGATGGAAAATCACATCTAGGAGGGGACAGCCATAGTAGATGAGAACTAACTGTGCCTCCACTGGAAGGAACCTAAAGAGGCTGTAATCCATTGGGGCCCCCAAGGGGGGGTGCCAAGGGATTCTTGAGAAAGGGATGCCACACGGGATGGTGCAATCATCATCTCCATCAGGCTAGAGAACTTGTGAGTCAAATGGAAAGTTGAGTTGGATTGGATCACCAGGACGGGCCAAGGGGGCAGTGGACATGGAGGGGGGAATTGGAGAGGGGGGGAGGTGCTAGAAGAGGAGGAGAGCTAAACAAAATTGGGATGAAGGTGGGGCAAAGGCAAGAACAGAGAAGGGCATGAGGGGGGAGAGGTGCTAGAAGAGGAGGAGAGCTAAACAAAATTGGGTTGAAGGTGGGGCAAAGGCAAGAACAGAGAAGGACATGAGGGAAAGGGGGCATGAAGAGGAAGCAGGCCTTCCAAGTATCATGATGTAAGATCCTCTTCTCTTAAACATCCGTCACCATGAAAGAGGAAGGAGGCCTTCCTCTTTCATGGTGTAAGATCCTCTTCTCTTAAAAATCCGTCACCATGAAAGAGGAAGCAGGCCTTCCAAGTATCATATGTAAGATCCTCTTCTCTTAAAAATCCGTCACCATGAAAGAGGAAGGAGGCCTTCCAAGGATCATGGTGCAAGATCCTTTTCTCTCAAAAATCCATCACCATGAAGAGGAAGGAGGCCTTCCAAGGATCATGGTGTAAGGTCCTCTTCTCCCTCTCCCAAAATCCATCACCATGAATGAGTGATGGAAGATCAACCCAAAATTATTGATTTTGACATCTTGAGAAGGATGGCCAAAGGTATTGTTGTGTTCACATTGGCAAGCTTGTTGACCACAAGACTAGTATCTTCCACAAGACTAGTGTCTACAGGTATTATTGTGTTCACATTAGCAAGCTTGTTGTCCACACAACTAGTATCTACCATGAGACTCGTGTCTACCACCACGAGACACTAGTGTCTACCACGAGACTAGTGTCTAAAAGTGATGGGCTTCCCAGGCCTCCCAACATTCCTATGTTGACAGCAACACCCCCATCCAAAATTAAAGTGATCTGCTTCCCTTTATAAATGTTGTGATGAGTGCTTTGTTTTTGGCTCTGAAGGAGTGTGGCATGGATTATCTCTTTTAGCTCTTCTACATGGGCTCTTAATTTTTCATTCATCCACAATTGTGTGAATCTCTCCAAAGTTGAGAATTTCCTTGCAAAAGAGAGCTTATTTGGGACTCAAAATTCTAAGGACAAGAAGATTGTGAGGCTTTCTATGTCCCATACACGATATGTGAACTCACGTGAGGTGGTGGGCTTAGACCTATAATTTTTATAGGGGATGTGTGCTTTACCTCATAGAAAATATTATTTTTCCCAATTGGAGGCAATTTTTATAGGGAATGTGAACTATCATTGATTACCTCATAGAAATTATTATGTTGCCCAGGCAGTTACAACCTTCCTCTGAGTCTTACATCTAACAATGTGTAACGTGATTGCATCAGTTTTGGAGTTGACGGTGTGAGGAGAATCCTGAGCCCAATCCAAACACGATGTAAAGGCAAATGAAATGTACATAAGATGGAGTAAAGTGGATCCTAGGTGGCAAAAGCAATGCATGGCACAGCCAAGTGGAAATGCGCCGTCATGAAGAAAGAAAGAAAGGACAATAGAAGTGTCCACCCCAACCACAAGAATTGACTAAACCTGACATCTAGATATGTATGGAACCTTAGGGAAGAAGGGGTCGTTGTGCATGGGGTAGTTGATGGGGATGCGCAGTAGTAGTGCATGGGAGAAATAGGAGCAAGAGAGAGTAGAGTGGCATTGAGGACCTATGAATCTACATCTCTGTTGGACCTTGGTCTACTAGCCCAAGGCTTTTCTCATTTGTTCTATGCTATGTTTGATGGTGGAAGCTTGGCAGAGGGTTGTTGTAGTGTTCAAAGATACTTGTTCTTGTGGAATTGGAGGAAAGGCTTGAAGAACTCTTATTGAGACAATCCTATGTGGTTGATCCCCCTTGTTCTGGTTGCTTTCTCTCTTTTCTGTTGATATCCCAGGTCTCAGGGTTGTTGAGACAAGCTAAATTATCATCTATATACAAGAGGCTCCTTATGTTTTTTGGGAAATTATGCTTTACTTTTGTTGTCTAGTTTGATATTGTTGAAAGAATATATGTGTGAGTGAGGATCTAAGGTATGATGAATCGGGTCTGAATCAGAAAGCTTAGATTTTGAGTTAGCAAGTTTTGGCTGAATCAGACTGAGTCAGTTTTGGTGGTGTATAGATCAGTCAGATAACGTTATTAAAGAAAAGATTTGGTCTTATTTTTGAAGCTTGTGAACGTAGGTAGAAATCAGTCTGATAGATTGGGGACTGGGTGGTCTGTGTAAGGAAGCTGAGGGCTATGTCAGGTCGAGGATTAATTATTTTTGAACGTAGGTAGAAATCAGTCTGATAGATTGGGGACTGGGTGGTCTGTGTAAGGAAGCTGAGAGCTATGTCAGGTCGAGGATTAATTAGTTTGGATCAGTTAAGGGCCAATGGGAGTCAGTTGAAGGTGTATATGACACAGGTGATGGTGATGCTAGCATGAATCGGCACAATTACATGTGCGTGAGTATATGGATAGTGGTGTGGATAATGATACATGTGCTTTGTTGGATGACTCCTTGGAGGGTGTCTTTGCTTTGTTTGAAAAATATGTGGATCCAGGCGATGTCGAGAGCAGGTTGATGCCTATGTGAGTATTTCAGTGGATGATGAACTTTTGGATGCTATGAGCAGACTATGGAGTGAAGAAGCTGAGGATGCTGACCAGGAGATGCAACAGGTTGTTGATTTGGGTTGTCTAGAAGATAGTTTTCAGGATGTTGTTGGGACATTTTTTTTGTATGATGCAGAGAGTTTGAAAAAGACCCAAGACTTGGATGATGACTTGAATGCTGTGAAGAGTGAACGTAATAGTGTTCATGCAGATTCTATTTTTACAGAAATGGTTTGAGAGGGCTTATATGCTAGAAGAGAATCATCATGCTTACGTATATTTTTTTAGTACTATGTCTATGCCCAAGGTTCCTAGAGGAGGTCTAAATGAATAGATCTCAAATGATGGCAAGGTTGTGCTTGATAAAGGAGATTTATTTGATGATGGTATAGGTGTTTTACAGGGACAAATGACAGGCGAGTATGTTGAACAGGTGCTTGATGAGGCCTGTGGTCCAGGAGGTCTATGGGCTTATGAAATCTTGATAATAGTGCATAGAGTTGAGAAGAGTTTTGAGTTGGATGAAGAGCTGAGATTTGACAAGGATGGAGAGGCAAGGAGGAGGCTGGAGAGTAATTTTTCTTGGATTGAGCAACCATTTGATAGGGGAAAGCACAGAGGTTGTTTCAAAAATGTTTGCACGTGGGTGGATCAGTTCAATTAGATGGTTTTGTAGAAGGGTGTGGTACCCTTTTGATCCAGGATGGTGTCGATATGTTGGATGTTGTTGTTGATGCTGTCAGTGGAATTGTATAGGGTAGTTTTTGGAAGGGAAGAAATTGAAACACAAGAGTGTTGTGAAACACTTGAAAGTGTTTCACCCAGGGGGTTGGGAAATATGTGAGGAGAATCCTGAGCCCAATCCAAACATGATGTAAAGGCAAATGAAATGTACATAAGATGGAGTAAAGTGGATCCTGGGTGGCAAAAGCAATGCATGGTGACAGCCAAGTGTTAATGCGTCGTCATGAAGAAAAAAGAAAGGCCAATAGAAGTTTCTACCCCAACCACAAGAACTAACTAAGCTTGATGGATATGTATGGAACCTTAGGGAAGAAGGGGTTGTTTCATGGCCACCTGCAAGTAGTGAGCCAACTATTGTTGCCAGTTTTTGCAGTTAAGTGAGGAGTGGACTGCTGCATGAGTAGTATGGTTGTGGGGTAGTTAACATGGATGTGCGATAGGTGCATGGGAGCAATAGGAGTAAGAGAGAGAAGAGCAGCATTGGGGAGAGAGTTGGTGCAGAGAAGAGAGTTGAGAGAGCCAAAGGGTTTTGGTTGTTGTGTAGCATATGAGAGGAAGCTTGTTGGGAATTGTTTTGCTTGGGAGACGACACAGGATAGGATTGAGAAAGCTTGGGTTTAGCCAGAGCAGAGGATGCAAGGGAGATACACGGTCTTGTAGGAGATTGGTGCCCTATGAGCTCTGAAGTTGCATCTCTATTGGAACTAAGTCCCAACCCAAGGCTTTTCTCAATTGTTCTATGTTGTGTTTGATGGCGGAAGCTTACAGAGGGTTGCTGCAATGTTCAAAGACACTTGTTCTTATGGAATTGAAGGAAAGGCTTGAAGAACTCTCGTTGAGACAATCCTATGTGGTGGATCCCCCTTGTTCTTGTTGCTTTCTCCCTTTTATGTTGATATCCCAGGTCTCAGGGTTGTTGAGCTAGGATGAATTATCATCTATATGCAAGAGGCTCCTTATGTTTTTTGGGATGAATGGATTGATCATGATTTACTTTTGTTGTCTGGTTTGATATTGTTGAAAGAATATATGTGTAAGTATCTAAGGTATGATGAATCAAGTCTGAATCAAAAAGCTTAGATTTTGAGTTAGCAAGGGCTGAATCAGACTGAGTCAGCTGGGTGTCTGGATTAGTCAGATGACATTATTGAAGAAAATATTTGGTCTTGTTTGAAGCCTGTGAACTTGGGGCTAACAATGTGAACGTAGGCGAAAATCAGTCTTAAAATAGATTGGGGACTGGGTGGTCTGTGTCAGCTAAGGGCTATGTCAGGTCGAGGATTAATCAGTTTGGATCAGTTAAGGGACAATAGGAGTCAACTGAAGGTGTACAAGGGTAGATTTGGTCTATTTGGATTGAAGGGAAAAGTTATGTTTTTTTTTTACTGTCAGAATTTCAACCAGTTATAGCAATAGTCATAATTGCAAAGTTGAGTGGGAAAGGGTATCAGAGTCGGCTACAGTCAGCGCAGTGCTTATAGGGTTGGATCCTTGTGAGGTTTGAGTGTTGTCAGTATCTACACGTGTCAAAGGACACAGAGGAGAGGAAATCTGATCCAGCAAAGTCGGCTGAGTCAGTTTGGTCAAGAACAGTCAGATTGGAGTCAGCTATAGTTTAGTAGAGAGCAACTCAATGGTTCAGAGAGGTTCTGTGGGTAAGAACTTGAGGTGGTTAGTTGATGTTGGAGGAAGATTAGAGAGCCTGGAGGTCATTTATATGATTGGGGATAAGAGGAATATTTTTGAGTCAAATTTTAGTCTGTTTTGGGCAGCTAGGTTTGGTTTAGTTAGATCAGTGAGACAGGTGTCAAGAGTAGGTTAGCAGAGGGTCGGGAGAGTGTTCAGTGAGGCCCTAGGGTTGTGGGTCTCAGGTTAGCTGATGCTAGAGGATAGTAGAGGATCTTGAAGGACTCATATTGGACGACGTCAGTATCAGCATTCTGATTCGGTTACAGTTAGCTGTGTGTCAGGTGGGGAGGATTCAAGTCAGCAGACTATCAGAGGGAGTCAGCCGGGTCAGTTATGGGTGGGGAGGATTCCATCCAGCAGACTGTCACTCAGAGGGAGTCAGCTGGGTCAGTTATGGGTGTGAATAGTTGTTCGAAGGTGTCGGGTGAAGGGTTGAGGACAGGAGGAAGTGTATTGGTGCCCTTGGAGCTGGGATTTTGGTGTCCCGCAGTTCAGATCTCTTTACATTTTCTTCTTGTGTGTCTGAACTGCTGGTGGTGTTATAGATGCCATCACCCAGCATCCTCACAACGGCTTCAAAACTGGCTCTTTCTCACAAATTTTAAGAATTGTCACTCATCTGTACATGGCCTTTGGGTGGCAAGCTGTAAGGTTACCTTGATGATTCTATGATTTTTTCTTGAATAAGGTTTAGGATATACTTAGGCATGGTTAGTGGTTTGTACTCAACCACATGCTCAAGGTTATTGGTCTCATCATGGCCTTTGGCGAGCTCTTTCTCACACCTTTTAAGAATGATGACTCATCATTTATTTTGGCGGGATCCAAGATTCCCTTAATGGTTTTATTATTGGATCTCTTGAATAAGGTCTAGGATACACTCATGCATGGTTAGTGATTTATACTCAACCACTTGCTCAACCACTCAACCACTTGCTTAAGAATTGGCTCTAGTTTATCATGTACCTCCTTACAAGCTCTTAAGCTTGTGTTGTTCTTTCCTTCTCCAACACTCATGCATGGTTAGTGATTTGTACTCAACCACTTGCTTAAGAATTGGCTCTAGTTTATCATGTACCTCCTTACAAGCTCTTAAGCTTGTGTTGTTCTTTCCTTCTCCAACACTGGGTTGGGGTACTCTTACAATTTCTTGGAAAGCTTATAATAGTCAATTGGCTTCTTTCCTTTATCAAAATCTAGATAGACTAAGATATCTTATGTTGTTTCCCCAAAGGGAGGTAACTTGAAATATCTCATCTTGAACCACTTTGTATGGTCAAGACATTATCATCCTTAACAACTAATCACACATTCCACTTCTACATGATCTTTGATTGTTTCTTCTTTTGGACCTCTGGTTTTGGTCCTTTAGCTTTTTCTAGGGATACATTAGCCTCTTTGGGGATTGCACCTTAGTCTTCTTAGCTAGTTGCTCTAGTTGGTTGCTGTAGCTAGTTGCTTTTAGCTGGCTGCTTGAGGTTGAAGCTTGATATTTCTACTTGATTGTAGCCTTAATTGCACCTTTATCTCTTGTCCTATAGCCTTATAAAGGCACATTGAGGGGGACTATACAACAATTTCTTCTTTTACACTCAACACATTAAGGCTCATCAAAGTGGCTTATTTTTTTGCCACTGGGAGGTTTGTGGACAATCCGTGTAAGCATCTTCAAGTCTGCACTTGTACCATATGCCTCCCTAAGTGGCTAATGATTTTTCCATTGGGGGTGGCTAATGCTTTTGCCACCGGGGGGCGGGGTGCCGGGGGGGGGGGTGGGGGGTTGGGTTATCACTGTGTTCGGACAATCCTTGTGAATCTCAAATGTGCACTCGTAGCATGTGCCTCCATAAGAAATGACATTAGGGTCTAGCCGCCTAGATTCGGTAATGGATTTCAAGGAAAACTAGAAGGCATAGTCTATTTCTTGTTGTTGTATAATATCTTTGAACAAGGAAAACAAGAAGGCATAGTCGATGGTTTGGGTACATTTCGGATGTTCATATGGATAATATTCTTCATAAGACCCATATGGTGCCATGTTTTTGTGAGGACTCTTTAAACAAGGAGGCATAGTCTATTTCTCATTGTTGTACCATGTCTTTGAACAAGGAGACCAAAGGAGGCATAGTCAATGGTTTGGGTATGTTCCAGATGTCAAGATGGATTATATTGCTCATAAGACTCATATGGTTTCAAATGTCCAAATGGATTATATTGCTCATAAGTCACATAGCTCTCTTATTCAAGACTCTCAAAGTCTTGAATAGGTGTCCAAATGGATTATATTGCTCATAAGTCACATAGCTCTCTTATTCAAGACTCTCAAAGTCTTTGAGCAAGGGCACTGAGTCTTATTGTGCTGGTGTAATTTACGAAGGAAGTTCGCAGAGCTGGTAAAGTCCACAAAGGAATTGGTTAAGGTGATAATACATAAAAAGTGTAGCGAAGGCGTATTAGGTGGTCTCTCTTAGTAAGGGATTTTGGTAGGTGGCACCAAGCACTAGATTACTTGAGTATTTGTCGACTAAGGAGCAAATAGTAAAACAATTAGGCGTAACAAATGCTTTGGAAATGGTGGGAGCATAGGTTGTCATGCCAAAGTCCATCTTGTTAGGTTTCCTTTAGTACCAACAATGAGAAGTATTTTAGTTCTCATAGTGCTTGTATGATTATGGTAGTAGTAAATATAAGCAATCTTACATTTTGTTTATTCAAGTATATGTACCAAAATTATGTTTAGGGTGCTATTGGTGATGGGATAATGCTTTAATGTGTGCATCAAAAGTCAAACAATCTTACATTTAGTTTATTTGTATATATATATATATATATATATGTACCAAACTTAAGTTTAGGGTGCTATTGTTGATGAGATAATGCTTTAATGTGTGCATCAAATGTTAAGTTGTGCAATGGTCATCGTATTGTTTGTGTTCATGAAAAGGTGGTGCCGTGATGTATGTTTGTTACTGGATTTAGTTTTAGTTTTGATAGGCTTATTCAGTGCAGATTTGTTGGTTGAGCAAAATACAGTGACTGTAATTGCGACTCGGAGAAACTAGTGGTGAAAATAGTGACATGTTAGAGTTCCAACAACTAATAAAAATATAGTTATTATATATATCTCTTTTTATAAATCAATTATATAATTATTATATATGAATATAGTTGGTATATATATCTCTTTTTATAAATCAATTATATAATTATTATATATGAATATATGAATATATATATATATATATATATAGAGAGAGAGAGAGAGAGATGTGTAAGTGTGTATCATAGAAAGAGATACACACACATTTAAAAACATTAACAACCCTTTTCTATGCCACACAGGTAGCACGCAGGTCCACGACTTGTTTGTATTCATGGAAGCCACTGTTTGGGGAAAAAATAAATAAATCGCGCTGGGATTTGAAGTAGGAGCCTCTTCCATGGCAAGTGAATGTAGTTGTGGGTTTTGACCATTGAAGGGCATCAAGAAGCTACCTCGATGTTTGTTGCATCAAGGTGTACCAATGACTCAACATAAGTCATTGCATTTCATCAAGGTGTACCAATGGCTCAACATAAGTCACTGCATTTCATGCGGGGTGTCCGACTTGTGGAAGTGGCCTTGGCTGGCCTTGCCAATGTTGGCCCAATCGGTTGAGCAAGTTGTCAACCAACTCATCAATGCTCATATCCTTGACTAGAGCCCTCTCTTGTGGTGGTTGGGCTCCTCTTTATGTGGAGGCTTTTGATAATATCATCTCGTAGTATCTTTTGGTTTTTGGGTGACTTCTACATCCCTCTCTTGCAAATTGTGTACGTGGTCTATTGCCTCACAATAATATTTATAAAAGATGTAGTGCCTAGACCTATCGAAATGGTCATAAAGCCTCTCTCTTTAGACTTATTATGAATCGATCAATGGGTAGCAGGTTGTCGATCCTTTCTTAGGGATTGCAACTTAAATGGAGAAATTCAGCTCTAGTAAATGAAGTCCCGAATAGATTGTCCAATCTGTTGCTTGTTGAGGTTGTAAATTTTAGTGATGGGGCTCCATTTGGCTCCACTTAGTGAGCATTCTAGACTATAAATTTGTGTTGTGTCTCAAGATCTCGTACTACGTGCTCTTTTTTACAAGATTTAGTGATTTAAACTAATGACCTACTTTGCCTTCAATACAAAGACCAAATTCTCTTTTTTTGTGTCTTCAAGTCTCCCATGAGCTTCACAAACTTGATTGAACTTTCGCAAGTATTGAATAGAATCTCCATTTACATCAAATTTTGTCATTAGCTTTGAGACGTCTTTTATCTTTAAAATGAGAGTCTTGATTAGATATCACTTAGGGTCTAGAGAAAATCTTGAATTAACCTTCTCTAAGGACTAAAAACTTACAATAGCACCTCCAAATGCTACTTCTAATTTCTTGTTAGGGATCATTCCCTCTTATTAAACCATTCTTAGCCTTTTTGCTCAATTCCAAGGGCTAAACATTAACATTAATCCAAGGTATACATCAATGTTCTATAACTTCCTCTCTTAATTTCTAGACACAAAAATTATTGAAGACTAAAGGTTCACATAAATTCTTTAAGCTCGACTTTTATCCCAAGTCCTAGGATGGGCTTTGCATGTCCTTAAGATCCACCACGGAAATATACATAATTTTTTATTTTAGAAAGAGAGTTTCTCAAATTTCTCTTTCTTGGACTATACTCTTAATTTCTCTAAAAATAGTATATCTTTCCTAATCTTTACATGCTGATGTGTGTATGCAAAAGCAATCACTATTATTATTGCATGGGCTTTTTATACATGAACAGGGTGATTAAGAGCCTCCTATATATGCATGGAGTACTTAAGTTCATCTAGAGGCCAAGGTAGAGGTCGTTTTAAAAATAGAAATCATGGACAACAACACCACGAATCAAATGTTCAAACATGTAGAAGAGATTGCACATGTTACTTTCTTGAATCGTGTTGTGGAGTGCATGCCTATGTAGGGAGGCTTTGTTTGTGAGTGTGGAGTGTTGGGTAGAGCCAGAAAAGATAAACAAGTTATGGTTGCAGAGAAATGATAGAGATAATTAAGTTTCAATTTCAGTAAGATCTAGTAGTGAGTTGCAAGTTTTTCCAACTAAAAGCAAAGTCGCACTTGTCAACACCCCTAAGGTAGGGCACCCAATGGGATAGCTCAAAAAGACACTCCCATGGCTTCCAATGGCAGTACATCTTTAAAATAGGGACCAACATTTCATTCCAATAAACGAATGTGTTGTACGCATCTAAATCATGTGTTGGTTGTACATCATGGTTGCAACCTCTTTGTGCGCTCTTTATCTACATTATTTGGCATGACCTTAGAAAGTATCAATGCATCCTTTTGAAAAGCCTAGCATCTCCATTTATCTTTTTTTTTGTTCTAACATTAGTCTCCTACTATTTAGCATTTTCCTTCCATAGAGAATTCTTCTATGCTTGTGCACAAGACATGGTAGGGGGGGATCTTGGTTTAATCTGGCCAAAGAATATGAGCGGATGCTATGTAGGTATCTCTTGGCTACATTTGAACCCACACATATGAGAGAGAGAGAGAGAGAGAGAGAGAGGTATCGACATCGGTAGAATGCAACATGAGGACGTATACGACCAACGGTGGGACTTGAACTCGAGTGGATCATGGCCTTTATAAGGGCCCTCGCACTAGCCAATCTGCCCCACTTGTGGGTGGCAAAAAGGTAGTGCGAGGGTCCTCTTTTGTTACACACACAAAAGAGAGAGAGAGAGAGAGAGAGAGAGAGAGAGATTCAAGCTCCTACTTTTAGTTTAAAAAATACACGTTTTTAAGCTCAATTTTTATTGGGTATAAAGTTCTTTTATATTCTCATAAAAAGGCAATTTAAATCCCCGTACATACATACTCGATGCCCATCACCAATCATATATTTGACTAACTCTCAAATTTCCCACATATTCTCTTATCTGTTCATCAACACATTCTTTTTTTTTTGGGGTAAAAAACTTTGTTGTATTGCTTCACTGTACAAAGAAAGAAGCCCTTAAAAGTGAGGCAAACTTCTTGAAGAAAACGCACACAAGTTAAAAACAGTGAAAAAACAAAGCCAACTAGCCATCAATGATCTGATGCAGATGGATGCTGTCAAACAAAGAAGCAATAGTTCAACATATTCACCTTCCGAATATAGCATTAAGCAAGGAAGATTGGCCAATTTGAGGCCAAAATCTCATCCCCTTGAGCAAGCCTGAAGAAAAAACAAAGCTATCTTTGCATACTTGGAAGCTAGCAAGTATACAACATCTCATTGGATTTGAGGTATCTCATCTATCACAAGTAATAAACCACCCTAAATTGTATAACTTTGACAGTCTAAACACCCACCCTTTGTTTGTGTTCAAATGAAATCCAAGCTTTCGCCCCAAAAGATGTTAAAGCATGTCAGTGCATATGATTACACCAGGTGGCTCTTTTCTATTCAAAGAAATTACCCTCTGGGCTTCTTTTATTTCTAGCACCACGTAGCCTCTCAAAGATGCATTGTTGATATGATAACTTGCTCCTCAAGATAATCATCAAGATCACCATAAGAGCTCGCATGGCCCATCACAAAACCAAAGTGCACACACAAGAGAACTTTTTCTCTGAAGTGACCCTCCTCTTTTTTAGCTGCCTTCTTCTGCTTGGTGTTTCTCAAACCATGCCCTTTTGGTTTGGCAGTGTTGGAGGTTTAATGATCTTTCTTACCTGTTTTGTAGACAGCAGGTTTTATCTCTTGGGCTGAGGCAATGCAGTCAATGGCTTAAATCCCCTGTAGGCTCAGCCTCCCATTATTGGATGCCAGGTTGATACACTTCTGTTGGCAAACAACAACACTGATTCCCCATCTTTCTCAACTCCTTACACCTCCTTGAGTTAGTGAAGATACTCTGAAGAGAGGTACCTTTGTTGCAGCTCTTGGGAAATTTAATTTCAACTAGAAATCACTTCATAACTGCGTTGGCCGAAGTAGATAAAGGCTTGCAGCAACTTGCTCTAATTGTCTGTTCTCATAACTTTGTGGTGAATTACAGACCGTTAAATCCAAATGATATGACCGTAGATGCCTCGCCCCATTCTCCTGGCACCAAGAGCTGCAATTCTCCAATCACGTCTAGATTAGCTCTGACTCTAGCCTAACCTCCTCAGCATTGGCGTCCTGCTTGCAAGTTCTGATGTCAACATTTTGTGGCTTCTTCCCAAATCCATGAAGCCATGCTTCCTTGTCTTAACCAAGCTTTGGTAGTTTCTTTACAATATCAGCTTGGTGAACAAGTTGGTGCGGCCGGGCTTCTCAAACACTGCTTACTGGTTCTTCCTCTAAATGTTCTTGATGAGTTGAATGAGTTGGATGTCCATTCAATATTGTTGTTGCTTTTGCTGCATATGAACTCTGCACTGCATCATCCAACCGCTGCATCAACCAAAATTATGGTAACCGGGTGGAAACAAATGTCTGGTGCTGGCAATGCTGTTGCTGCTGAGAGCACCACCATCCTCTCTGATCTGCTTTAGTCTACAAACTCCATGTGAGCTTGTGCAGAATGCAGCAGCTTACTTGCACACAGTGAAAGACTACGTCAAAGAAATGCTCAAGGCAACAACAACATTTCATCAAGGAAGACAAATCTGACGTTTAACTGCCTTTGTTACTCAAAAAGACCTACAAAACTCAAATTGTAGATTTTACCACAGAAGTAAAAAGCTCCCTACTGAAGGAAAACTTAAATGTCGACTCCCTCCCCAAAAATACATAAAAATGATGTGTGTAATTCACACAGCCTACAACCCAGTGTTTTTGATACAAAGCATTTGATACTTAACCAATGCTTGATATTTTCTGCAAGCGCAGGTCCATCCTATCGCTTACGAAAATCAAAAGGCCAACTCCGTGCTACAGGTACTTGTGCAAAAAACAAGAGCCTGAAGGTATAACAGGCAGCACCATGAGCTTGACTCTCGCCAAACAAACGTCTGAGCGTACCTTCTTCCACTTGTATGCAGGCCTAAACCATAAGTTTTAATCACCAGGTTCAGCCTCTAAACAATCCATAAATCCAGTCATTGACACCCTGGCAGTGACAAGGTCATAGAAAATACATAGATACCACAAGGATGAGAATGTTAAAGAACAAGCTGACTGAGAGGAGGCATATTATATCCTAGCCCATGCAGGTGTTCGTTTGCTTTTCTTATTCTTCCAGAATGCCTTTCCACCTGCCTGCTTCTGGTCTTGAATCTCTATGTATTTCCGCTTCCTGATGATACAAAGGCACACATAATTGATGGAGTTTCTAACCAAACCCAATGGAGAGCCATTATAAATCAGTGCTTGAAAACACTAACCTGTAGGCAGTAAGTGAAGAATCCGATAGGAGTTCGTCAGCAAGTGAGCTCTTTTGTTCCTTTTTTGTCAATCTTCCCGAATAGAAATCTGCTGGACCTCCAACAACAGTTCCCACCTGGTAATAACACCACAAGACCATCAGATCTCCTGAACACAGCAAGGGTGGCAATAGGAGTATGTTTTAGGGGTACCCTCACAGAAGTCCCTTCATCAGGAAGGTAGGCCAAACCTTGTAGCCTTGTTTGGGAGGGAAGCGGCAAGCCTGATGTGAGGCTACGAACATGCACAGCCAAGTGTGACATTTGACTGCTCTAAGATTGTCAAGATTCATGGCCGAGGATGCAGCAAGGGAAAAGCTCACGCACCACTTACTACCACAACATGCCCACTTACTTCATAAACACAGGATGACACGGCATTGTTTAACTTGATATCAACCAGAGGACTCAATGGCCCATGGCATCAATAGATGTAACAAGAAGTGATAATGCATTACCTGAAAATACTTTGGCAGGCCTTTTGAATCTTCAGCTTTATAATGCCTCTTTGGATCTACAACACCACGAAGCTGCAAAAAGGAGTCCCGAGGTCAAGCAGATTATCCCCTTCATAGAATTTTGGTCATTTCATTCAAGGTATAGATGCTGGGTGGGAAGCACCTTCAAAAGCTGGAGCTCCTTCTTGAGTTCAGGAGTGATTGTTGGGGCAGATAGGTTAAACCTGCCCTCGTTAAGTGTTAGTCCACGAGGTACCAAAATGCCCCTCATAAACATCTACCTTAGAATATTTAAATGCCCCACACAAGCATTGCACATCCTTGCATTTTGAACATCAATCAAAGCTTGCTTTTTTACACACAACACACACACGTGGATCCAAAAATATGGATACAGCTCAACTATAACCACAATGCTGCATTGAAAATTGCTACAGATTTATTAAGAAAACCTTTGAATAAGAAAAAACTTTGTATGAGAAAACTGGAGATTCAATTTAATAAACAA
This sequence comes from Cibotium barometz, assembly GCF_041138505.1. NCBI lineage: Eukaryota > Viridiplantae > Streptophyta > Polypodiopsida > Cyatheales > Cibotiaceae > Cibotium > Cibotium barometz. The sequence goes on along the minus strand of NC_141066.1, from coordinate 21,093,508 downwards.
ATAAGATGTTCATTAAAAACCTTTAAATTACCAGAAACTTTGTATGAGAAACAAATGAAATGTGCACTAGATACGGGGAATTAAAAAGGCATAATGGGTTATCAAATTAACTTTAAGGTAAAATAAGTTAGGAAAAACTATATGAAAGGAACCCTAAACATCTGAAAAATATGGGATATTTGTTTGAGTACATTGAAATATAATATCTTTTGAAGAGGATAATTTAGATTAGATTACAATGTGAGTGTGTTGGGAGGGGAGATCAAAGTACTAAAGAGAGAGAGAGAGAGAGTCGTATTAACATCTTCAAAAGGCCAAAATGACTTATGAGACCATCATCATGGTACTAAAAGTAAAACTAAAAAGAAAATATCCGTGAAGCCTCAAGCTCTCACATCAGCCAAGAATATCTTGCATAGGGCGCTGCAATATAGTCATAATCACAGGGAATGGGCATTTTTAGACTTGGGAATGTCGGGGATGGTAGCATCTTCCCATTCCCATTCCCATTCCCATCCCATGTTACTCTATAGTCACAGGGAATGGCCATTCTCAATCTTTTCTGTCCCCGTTCCCTGTCCCCGTTCCACGTCCCATGTGACTATGAATATGGTACCCAACCTAGTGAGCAAGGTGGGAGAAAGTCTTGTGGTGGTGGGAAATGATGGCTCTGATCCTCTTGAGGTGACATGAGCATGGACGGAGCCACCATGTCGGGGGCATCGGGCTCTACGTAACTCGGTGGCTCTGTCTAATGTCACTCCTCTCGGCCGGGCTTCTACATTAACCTGGAAGTCAGGGAGAGTGGATGGATGATGCAAGTGGATTTGCAATTCGAGGAATTCTTATTCAGGATGGTTGACCTCTGGCTTATGAATCTCGAATGAGAGGAATTATGCAATTCTCACGTTTTATGTCTATGCCATGTAGATGGAGAGGAGCCTTTATTGTTTCAGATTTGTGAGACCATCCTAGACGACAATGGCTCTATTATTGTCATTGGTACTATGTATCAAGTGGCAACCATTATAGCGCAGGTTCAGCAATCTAGCTTCTCCCTAGACACCCTGGTGAATGTGCGGTGTACAACGCAGATTGGAAAGGCATTTCGACAAGAGGTTGCCATTGAATGTCACTTTTTGTTATAATAAATCATCTCATACTCTTGTGCAGACATATACCCTCGTCGTTGCTACCTTCACGAGCATAGTTGGAGTAAACCATACACAACCTTTCTCGCCTGATTACATCATTGATCCTTGCATCATGGTGCACTGGGAAAGGACCCCAGATGGGACAGCATGCCAAGGTACGGTACAAACATATAATTGTTCAAAATTAAGGGTGTTACATTTTTTGTGGAATTAAGCGAGATGTTTTCTTTGCAGGTGGATGTTAGTGTGTGGATATGACTTTTGGAATATCTTGTTGAAGCGTCATGAAAAAAAAAGAGCAATCCATGATCCTAGAGAGTGGTCCAAATCCTGCTCGAAATAGGCAATGGAACCTCCCCTTGATCTCATAGTATACTAGGCATTTGCATATATAATGAGCCTCTGTCTCAACCTCTATATGGCAAAGCTGGCATGTCCTATCCTCTAGTGCAGCTGCTCTCGGCCCATATCTGGCTATCTCCACTCACCTGGTGGGATGAGGTGCGGATCTGTCCAATCACACACCGCACCCCGAATGAGAGAGAGAGGAGGAGGGGGGGCAGGGGAGAAGGAAAATAGATAGAGATAGAAGAGAAAGAGGGTGGGGAGTTTTAGAGTGAGGGGGAGATTTGTGGGGCGGGGGGGGGGGGGGGGGGGAGGGAGGGGGGAGGTAGGGAGGTAGGGAGGTAAAATGACATCTTAAATATTTGTGTGTGTGTGTGTGTGTGCAGCGTAACTCGCGCCTCCTCCTGGGCAGTGTGGTATAGTAGCCACCCAGGCAAGGGGAAAATATTAGCCAACTTTTGCTTCAAAAAATAACATAAAACATACCATTTTGAACCTGCTGTATTATTTTTCTGCTTTCTGGCCAATTTATTAAGCTTCAATGGGTCCATGGGAGGTACAAATAATCCATCTTGAAGTTTTCCTTCTTTCCGCCAGATTGTATCAGGCATCCCCTTCGTGTTGCAGTTAGAGTTTCTCATTTGCACACTCAAGGTTTTAGAAGTCGGTAGCCCTGTCTCTGGAAACCACGAGTGTCCAAAACTGGTTGACCTGGAAAAAAGACACCTAAACCTTGAATGGTGTCCATAACAATTTGTTAAAAGTGGTCCAGAACAATCCTAGATATATTAAGAATCAAATGTTCAAGAGCCAGGGCATGTGTGCTGGTGGACAGACCTGGAGCTGCTGCCACTCACAAGTTGAAAACCTTTCACTGCAGCTTTTATAGAGACACTTTCTTCCTCTTCTTCCAACCCACCAATTTTTGCCTGCATTTCTTTTTGTATGCTTACCACACTGCCTCCAAAAAAATAAAAAAAGAGAAAATCTAGGCTAAACCCAATATAACAAATGAACAATGTCATCACTCAGTAGAGATCAGCAATGTTTTTGCAATAATCTAAGAATGATTTCAGCAAACCAAATGCTATGGAGTCTTACCTCGGCTCAGAAGTTTGCTGCATATGTGCCTTCATAGACCTAACAAATAGCTTTGCCATCTCCTCTTCTTCATCATCATGATCACTGTTGTCACCCTCATCCTCCTCGTCATCATTATCAACGTCTTCACTATCTTCCTCATCATTAGTGTCATCTTGATTGTTTCTAGTGTCATCATCCCTTACATGGCTAGGAGCTGCCTTCCCACATGATGCTTCCTTAGAGGCAGCTCGAACACCCTCGTTCATAGTAGCCTTAACCCTTGCACCTGCATGGAACCTGTCAAGTTTGTTTCCATCACATTCTTCCATTTTCGGTTCAACTGCCTCTCTTTCCTTGAAACTTTCACAAAGTGACTTATCATCGTGTCCTTCATTCCTGCTCACCCTTTGTTCAAACTCCCCATGGTGAACATTTCCTTGGTCTCTACCATCTCCCTCCCTTGGAGTTACAGCCTTGTCTGGTTGCAACTGCAACATTAGGCTTTTACTTTCTTGAACTCCATTTAAAAAGCTTGCACCTTCACATTCAGTAGAACCTACACTGGCATGCCTAACTTGGCCCTCATGCTCTGTGTCTTCATAATCTTCTGAACCATGGTAGGTTTCTTCAAAAAGATTCCAATTAGTTTCACCGTCCTTCTTGCTTGACTCAGCTTTCTTGCCCTTACTGCTCACTCTAGAAGCTTCAGCCTGAACATGTTTCCCTGGAGCCACTTCATTGCTAACCCCTGCAAGAACTTTGTTTTCTCTCCGATCCACTTCCATGGCATCCAACGCTTGAGCTGTTACATCCTCCGCTTGCATAGGTGACACTAACCTACGCCTTTCTTGAACTTCATTTGCAAAACCTGTGTCTTTATGATCGTTACCATGTGCAGCCAATGCACCAACATCAGTAGTGTGTACATGATCGTCGTGGATCTCATCCAGCGTAGATTCTGTGATTTCATGTTCCACTGCACCATTATGAGCGTATTCAAAAAGCTTCCGGTTAGTTTCGTCTCTCTTCTTAGCACTCATCTTTTTGCTAGATTGCATTTTCTTGCCCTTACTGCTAGCCCTGGGAACCTCCACCGGCCCAATCTTCGTCTTCTCTGCAGCAACGTCACTGGTGATGCTAGAAACATTTTCTGTAAAAACTTCAGCCGACACAATCCCATTGCTAACCCTACAACCATTTTCTGCTGTAGCTTGAGTCAACGAATTCTTATCTGAAACAACCTCACAGCTAATTTCTGCAGAAGTTTCATCCAACCCACTGTCTGCAACATTTACAGAGTTCTGCAGTGCTGCAGGAATAGATTCAATCTCATCTACTTTCTTCTTTATAGTTGAGATTACCTTGGCTTTCTTCTTGGCATCTGATGATGCTACCTTGGGAGTTGAGCTTCGCACTCTGTGTTGCCTTGCAACACTGGAAAGGGGGGTATCAAAGTCGTGGTTTTCTGCTGCGATCCTCTCCTGGCTGCCTTGCTTTTTGGCCGTTCCATTATCAATCTCTTTCTGGTCTTCATCTTCATCAGAGGAGACATGGATGGGAGTGGAAGAAAGAGCAGGCTTCTTACGGGACGACAATGGTGCACGGGGTTTGGGAGAAGGCTTCACGCTGCTAGGAGTAGATGGTAGTTGCGTGGAGCGGCCCTTCCTGGGTCGAAGCTCCATAGTTTAGCACGGCCTACAAACCTCTTGCAGAGTTCCTGCAAATCCCTTTCATTGACACTCTGGGAAAGGTGGTTTGAGAGTGACGGTTGAGTGATTATTGTAGGGAGTGCGAGTTGCGACCTGGGAGAGTGGTCTTTACTCCACACGTGTGGGATGCATATGTCGGGCGAGTGATGACCAGTGCGTGCGTGCCATGCACACATGCTGGCGACCCAAATGGAAAGCGCATGGACACACAAGGCGGCAAAGAATGCCGGTGGTGGCTGGGGGACTGGGAGTTGCAGGCTTCTGAGGAAATGAAGTGATACGAGATGAAGACAATGGGGAGAGGGAGAGAAAGAAAGCTTTGCCTGAGACTTGGTTGCAGAGGGAGACTTAATGCGTAGCCATAGAGGGTTCAGATGAGAGAACGCAAGGTATGTATGAAAGTTTCTCCGGAGCTCATTAGGAGTCAAGTTAGCCTTGTTTTTATGTGTAGTGTGATTGTGTTTTGCTCTGGGCAAGCCCCCTCCCTCTAAGGTTGATATTGGCAAATGGCTACAAGATGATATCTTCCACAACAGGGTAGTCTCTCAGGTTTTTTACCTAGGTAAGGGGTTTTTCAAAGTTCTATTTACCAAAGGGCGAGAGTTATTTACGAAAGCGTTGTTGTTCATGGGGCATAGACTTGTACATGCTAATCCATTCGACCCTCTCTTTGATGTGAATAAAAGCTTGCAAGAAGCCTGTCCTGTTTGGGTAGAAATAGTAGGCTCGCCTCCCTAGCGTAGACCTGCGCTGAGCGAGATTGCATGTGCTCTTGGGCCAATTCTGCACCTTCCGAAGATAAGACGAGAGGTCGCTAACAGTGTGTGTATCTCGTGGAATACCATGGTGGAAACCCCTAAAACCCTAGAGGTAGATTTAGGGGAGTTGGGAAAAGTTGGAGTTGAACTTGAAGTTTGGGCCATTTCTAGGCACCTGCTTTAAGTGTGGTGGCTTTAAGCATAAACCAAAAATTGTATGGGGAGGGTGCATGCAAAACCAACAAGTGAAGAGAATTCGGGGAAGCTTGTGAGAATAGCATTGTTAAGGGGAAAGGGACAAGCACAAAGGGAGTAAAAGAAGGGAAAGGGAAAGAGGCTTTAGCCAGAGAAGGGGGGAATCAGGATGAGGGAGCTTGGAGAAGAACCAAGGGAAAAACCAATCTTAGACAAGCTAAGGATGAGGCAAGAAAAGCTCTTAACAAAGGGACTGTGAGAGAAACTAGAGGGAGTAAGTCCTAAAGAAATCTGAGCCCTCTGTTGTACTCAAATCCTTTTAGCCCTCTGTTGTACTCAAATCCTTTTAGCCCTCTGGGGGATGTGGATAGTGGGACTTCCTCTGTACAAAGGTTTAATTGGCAAGTGGAGGAGGCTTGGAAGGAGATGCAGAAAGATGCTGTTGACAAAGGGGATGATGAGGAGGTGGACAAGGTTCCAGAAACAACCTTAACAGAAGTAAGTCGATAGAAATTAGTGCATGCACATGGAATGTTATTGTAAGGTTCCCCTCTTCCAAAAATAGGGGAAACACTTAAGATAGTCCACTAAATCTTATCTTGGAGAAAATTTCTTACTCATCAACACCTTGACCATGCAGAGATTCAAGGATACGATTCATAGGTAAGACCTAGTTCTATCCCGCAGGGGGAGCGTGGTCTTCTAAAAATCAAATCACCCATAGGGTAATTGATCATAATTTGGGCAACTACTAGTCTTGATTCCTAGAGACAACGCTTTTTTCCTCATCCATGCAAGGTACAGCCGCGCTGGCCTAGTCTTCTAGAATAGAATTGCCCGAGAACCTATTTATCTAACATAGGACTTTCACTTAATATGTTGGAAAGCTACCCGACTAATCGGGTCCACCCATCCGTAGGATGGTCCCGTCGGGGCATTCCATGCTCCCACTTTCCACCCTACTCACGCGTCAATTTATTTTCTAATTAATCCTACCAAATTGTTTGACATAAATAAACGTGTTTCTTAATTAAGACCTTTTTCACAAGGTTTGTTAAAACAGCCTTTTTACACAATACAATAATGCCAAGACAAGATTTATAAAAAAAAGTTTATACATGAATCAATTTCATACAAGCCAAACCGGCTCTCTTATTCTTTTCCTTTATACCGTCGATGATCTAGAATTCGACCTTCCAGCCTCTACATGCTGGGCAAAACCCTATGGGACCATACACCTCATCGTCAACCCCGCTGGGACGAGGACTCAAGCCGGCCTGTCGCCCTCTCAGGCTCCATCGCTCGATCCTCCCGCCCCTTAGAGGGATGTCTACGCACTAGGGTGGGCTAATTCACCGCACTAGTGTGGACCCTCAGAACTAGGCAGCATCACAATCACTCGCCTCAATCGGCAAACCTCATTCTCCCAATGGTATAAGGGATACCATGGGCCAACTCTAGGCCTTACTAACGTCTCCGCCGTCCAGCTACACAAGCACAAGAACAGGGCAGCGTCAAGGCAGGGAGAAGTTGTACCTGTACCTTAATTTAACTAAGATAACAACTCAACTAAACCATAGGACTAGAATCCATGTTACCTTCTTAAGAAAACAATCCTTTTCACAAAGATTTTTGCATTTCAACTTGAGATTGCGATAAGACATTCTTTATTTAAGGCATAAGCTATTGTTTAAACGAATACAAACTTTAACTAGTAAATCAATCAAATAGATCACTAACTATTAACAATTAATAGAGAAGCCGGGCCGCATTGGCTCTAAATATGTAAAAGTACTCTAAATATGACCTCTTATCACCTAAATTCGAATTTTTATTTTTGGAGATACTTATCTCTTAATAGAACTATTCTTGTCTTATTTTTTAGGATTTTTGGAGCTAATATTTTTATTCTAACACTTTCCTAATGTTGCTAGCATTATTGTCTCACTCTTCTCTAAGTACACTCTCTTTCCTTATTGAAATCTATATTAAAAGAGACACATACATATATGGCTTGGGAGAGGGACCCCCACTTAAAAGATTCGAGATGTCCTCATCTCGCGAGATGGGGTAGTATCTAAGTAAATCCTCCTCTCTTTCAAAGTGGTGTCCCCACTAGGTAGAAATCTTCTTTTATCTAAACATTGTTCCAAGTCCCTTATTTCATGTGTTTGGCTTGTTTTGTTGTGTCTCAGTGGGGAGGAAACCTTTTGAGGAAAAAATAGGGTGATCAAATTGAGAGACTGAATAGAAGGATAGACCGAAACTTTGTTTAGAGACATTTTCAAGATATATCTCATTAGTTTGCATATTACAAATTATTAAGATTATAACTCCATTAAGGTTTGAATAGTTGACATGTGAATCCCATCCATTGGATGCTTTACACTAGGACAATCATCCAAGATTTTGAACCCATCTAAGACAAACATTGGTCTCGGATGTGTAATTCCTAGAGGATCATGCTCTTAGATGTGTTAATCCCAAGATACTAGATGTGTAATTTTCATAAAACTAATCATCTCAGATGTGTCAATGCTGATAATCTTTGGATGTTTCAATCCCAAGGCACCAAATGTGTAATTCTCAAAAGAATGAAGATCTTAGATTTATTAATCCTGATTGCCTTCAAATGTGGTGCTATGATAAGTATTTGATAGTTTTAAACTTTTAATGATACTATGAAAGAAGCAAGCTCACCATTGCTCGCGTCTAAAAATCGTAAGAAATGCCAAATTAGTTGGAAGCATTGTTGTCAATCTAACCACTAGAACCAAAATCAGTTATGGGATGCCATGAAATTACACCTTCGTGAAAGGTTTTGTCCTCCTAGATTTCGAGAGGATAAAATGAGCTAATCCAAGAAAGGAAGACCCTAAAATAATACCACCAAACTTTTGTTAAACTTCTCCGATTTGCTCTAGAGATGGATGAGGTAACTCTTCTCCATCGATTCATTTGGAAGCTTAATCTACCTTTTTCATCAAGAATGTAAAACTATCGATTCATTTGGAAGCTTAATCTACCTTTTCATCAAGAATGTAAAACTAGCCAGAGACTGTGATAAAGTTTTTTTATATAGAGAGTGTCGAGAAGGACATGAGTCCTTCCCATGTTAATCAAGAAGAGGTCTCCTAATTCAAGAGGAACGTCAAGCCCACCCCTGGCTACAAGGAATCATGAGCTAGAGCAAAAATTAGGTCAAGAAATAAGGCTTATGCGAATGGCAAACTTTCTTTCCATGTTTCATTTTCAGATTCTGCATACTCCAGGAAAGAAAAATGTGGTGGCCGATGCACTATCCAGGAGGCCTTATGTTGCTGCAATCTCAGTGGCCTCTCATGAAGACTTATCTGCTATGTGAGATTTGTATCATTTGGATGCTGATTTTTGCCATATATGGACTGATTTGTTGGCTGGTCATTCACATGCCTCTTATGTTATCAACGAGGGTTATCTTATGAAGGATAATTGCCTATGTGTGGTGAAGGATTTGCGTCCAAAGGTTATGGACGAATGTCACGCTCCACCTTATGCTGGTCATAGAGGTATTATGCATACTACTCGCATGATTCAGAGATATTTCTTTTGGCCAAGCATGCGTAAAGACATTGAGGCTTATGTACGTGCATGTATCACTTGCCAACAAAAGGTGAAATTTGATAGGCAAAAACCTCCAGGTTTGCTTCAGCCATTGCCTATTCCCTCGCAACCTTGGGAAAACATTACTATGGATTTTATTATGGACTTGCCTAGATCCCAGCATGGGAATGATGCTATTTGGACCATTGTGGACAGGTTTAGCAAGCAAGCTCATTTCTTGCCCGTCAAGAAAACCATCAAAGCTGATCATATGGTAAAGCTTTTTCTTGCTAATATTTTCAAGCATCATGGTATGCCTAAATCCATTGTTGGGGATAGAGATCCCAGGACTACAAGCCTCTTTTGGAGGACTTTATTTGATAATATGGGTACTAAACTTGAGTTTTCATCAGCTTATCATCCCCAAACGGATGGCCAAAGTGAAGCTACAAATTCCGCTGTGTTGGATTTATTGAAGTGTTATGTGGCAGATCAAAAGAGTGCATGAGAGAAGTATCTTCCACTTGTTGAAGATTTGAAGTTAACTTATGCTCAACTAAAGTTTGAAAGAACTAGAGAAGCCACATGCACAAATCTCCTAGTGGCATAGCAATACAATAGAAACTATCACAATAAGATTAATGCGTTGTTGACATTTATGCTTGCCAATACAATGTGCACATGCCAATAACTGTTTAAATGGGCATCTATGAGTGGAGCTTGGTGCTGTGATTGATGGTAATCTTTTAGGATATAAATAATGTAATGTTGCTACTTTTCTAAAGGACTGCATGGCATAGCTACTATTTATGCATGAACTAACGTGTGAAAGTTCTTTGACCAACCAACTACTGGACTCTAGAATACTCTTTGTGAACATCTTAAACAACTCTAAATATTGACTCCAGGCAGAACTAAATCTAACAAATCTAATTTTTCAAGTGTATTTCAATTTTGCACAAGTGAACTATTTGGGTGAGATTCTTAACTAAATTCCCTATCCACCCCAAATCTACCCATGTTTCTAAAGTTAATTGGCCTTATTATCCTAAGTTCATGCATCCATATACCTCTCAAATGCTATGAACCTTCGAATTCCTTATTCTATACCCCCATGTAATGTGGTACTTAACAAATTGTCATGGAGAAACGTAAGGGAATCAATCCTTTACGCAATCTAACCTATGATAGCAATTTCATAATCTTAGTATCGTCTTGTAGAATAACTCTATTCATCATGCACATTTTTTCACATGAATCTTGCACCAATCCTCTTCTATTTACTCATAGAAATACTTGTTGAAATTTCTCAAATTTAGTGTACAAATATCTTGCATGTGCACCCCCAAGATACAAGCACAATTTCATAGGATGATTGTCTCAACATGTGAGGATATTCAAATCACTTCTATGGCCAATAGAGATGCTTGATTCATCCTCATATGATAAACAATAACTTGTTTTAATCCCTTGACAGTTAACCTTTGAAAAACAAATCCTAAGAACTAAGATCAACTCTGATACCACTTGTAAGGTTCCCCCCTTCCAAAAATAGGGAAAACACTTAAGATAGTCCACTAAGTTGGGTACAAATAATTACTTGACAAAGGCGATTCTTCTAGGGAGTCTACGTGTGTTTTCCTTACAATAGGCTCTCTGGATTGAATCTAGATATTTGGTGAATGGAGCATTTCCATATTGCTCATCCATGAGCAATTTAGCCAACTGGGCTAATATTCTTAGAGGCACTGAAAGGGAGAGAAGATACCTAGCTTAGGAGAGAAGGATAAATCATTCCTTAGGGCGAGCATATTCCACAAGCTCCCTAGGAATTAAATTCACCAGTCTCACTAAAAATCTCCATTGTCATTCCTATAAACCCAATATCATTACCTCCTATGAGTCTCAATGTGGCTCAACCAATATCATTACCTCCTATGAGTGTCAATGTGGCTCAACCAAATCCAGCTAACCCTTTTAATCCAACTAACCCTATCCCACTAAATCCATTTTCTCAAGCCATCGTAATTCTACCTAACACTCCTAGACCTCATAAAATTAATGTACCTTTGCTAGAATTCCTTGGATCCTTTGTGGAAGATGCTTAATGCCATATCAATGACTCCTAAGGGCTTGTTATGTTTCCCACATTGTAGAGGATGCCCATCTTATGTCACATTTCTCCACCACCTTGAAGGGTAGAGTTGTTGATTGGTATTACAAACAACATGCTCGGTCGATAGCCACCTTTACATATTTTTTAAAATTCCTCAATAAGTATAAGCCTCCTCTAACTAGCTCCAATTTGATTAAGGACTTGTCTAACTTTGGGCAACTCCCTAATGAACATGTGAAGCAATGTGCAGAGTGAGGTTAACAAATATGATGCATACCTATATGAAAGAGTTGATCCTAGCATTGTCCTTGAAATTTCCTTGGAGGGATTAAGTCCAATTATCCAAGTCTTGAATAGGTCAAGACAACCACTAGATCTTGAGCAAGTTATTACAAATGCCATTCACATAGAGAGCTCATATAAATACACATATAACCCAAACAACCCCACCTAGCACACTCCTTATCCTTCCTATGCTCCTAACCAAATGGGGGCTACAAAACAACATCAGTGATGTATTCCACTCCATAAAACCCATTTCTAGTTAATAATAAAAATCTTCTTGCTCAACTTTTACTAACATCAACTTCGGTCATCTTTGTGCCAATAATTGCACAATCTCAACCTTTATCTTCACCCTAACCTATAAACAACACACCAACTATCTCTTACTCTTCATTTTTTACTCATCAAACATGTGACACAAGAAATGAAGGGTACGAACTTTACCTTCCAATCCTAGTGACATTAAAAGCATGCTTATAAATTACATGAACCAAATTAATGAAAATCTTAAGTCTCTAGCCACCACTAGTGTGGGCTCATGAGTGAAGAGACAACAAAACCTAATGGATGCTAGGAAACTTGAGATCCAACCCACTCAGGTTGTTTGCAAGGCATGTAGGGGTCCCATAGAGTACTTACTATCACAGCAAAAGGGTTGTGTAGAGGATGCTTGTTTTCCAAAATTTAAGGATGAGAAAAGATGGAATCAACAATCCCAACCTGGTCGTCCTGTGAAACCATAGAACAAACAATGATCAATCTCATGGACTACGTTGGTCACTCCTTCAAAGGGATAATGCACATGCCACCACATTTGGGATTAAGATCCGAGAGTTTTCATTTGAGCATAAACTCCTATCCATTTCATAGATGTAGTTCCACATGAGAACACCATTAGAGTAATCACTAGGAGTGGAAAGGATACAAGGGTGATGGAGGAGTTATCCAAAGAGAAAAAGGAAAATGAAATCACACCTAATACATCCTCAACACTTGTACCCAAAGTAGAGGAAAAAAAGAAGAGGAACCCATATAATCACTTACAAAAGCAAGAGTACGACATCAAAAAGAGGGTAAGCAACACTATCCTATCTCACCATTATTCTTGATTCACTAAAATAAGGTTGTAACCTCCATGTCTATACTCCAATTCCTTCTAGAATGCCCAAAGAGTTGCTGAGAGATGAGGAATTGCTTTAGGGGGAATTGGTTAAAAAACTATAGTTCAAGTGGTGATTTGATGACCAACTCAATAAGGACAATTGTTATCCGCTTGATGGTTGAAAAACTATGATACAAGTAGTGGTGTGACAACAACCAACTCAACAACAACAAATGCCATGAAGGGTAGGAGACATGGTACTTCTATATAGTGTCAAGAACACACCAAATGAAAATTCAAGTACAAAGGCCAAGGTCCCTACTGTGTCACAAAAGTTTCTCATCAAGGTGTAGTAAAGATAGAGATCCTAGATGGGGTTGAGGCAAAAGGAAATTTCAAGGTGTAGTAAAAGAGACCGTGGATAGGGTTGAGGTAGAAGGATATTTCAATGGTAACAAGTTAAATTTTCTACTATTGGACATCTCACCCATCACATGCTCAATCACATCCACAAGAAAAATAGGAGAAGTGAGAGATTAACAATGAAAAGTGGAGGGGATGCCTTAAGGCAAATGCTCAATTAAAAAGAAGAATCAAAGAGACTAACAATAAAAATCAAAGGGGATGCCTCAAGGAAAATACTCGGCAAAAGAAGAACCAAAGAGACCATAGATCCCCAAGTGTACAGATCTTTGTACATTTAGCTGAGCTTCACGATTTGACAAAGATAGAAACAATAGTAGAACATTCTTGCCTTGAGCTAGAGTTCCCCCATAAAGTCCATTTAGTTTCGTGGGGCCAGCCTTAGTTGACATCAAGGTTAGCGACAATGTTTTGCCTTGGGACATGTGGACCTCATCATTTAACATCGGGGCTAGCCACCCACTCCTCACACCATTTTCAATGACTAGCATCACCATGATAAACAGATCCAATCCATAATCATCGGTTATTGTTGTTGTGAAGCAAAAAAATTTATCGGATTTAAACTTTGCATCTTGCAAATTATATGTGGCCCCTCAGACAATGAGAGAAAGCATCATCCTCGAAAGGGTATATGTGGATTGCAGCCATTGATTAGCTCACAAAGAAGAACTGTGATAGTCATCTTGAAAAGAAGGACTACAATGCCCGAGCTTCCCCATGGAATGGTGAAGGAGGATATCTCAAACCTTTCAACATCCCCCAAGCCTGGTACGCTTACTTGAATTGCTCGACTTGTAGCTTGGAAAATTCGAGAGTAACTCAATTGAGATATATTAATGGAGAAAATACATCAAAAACACACCATCAATTCAGGTAACCCCTAGCAAAGTTACATTGCCTCGATGCATCAACCACCCTCTCCAATCCTATTGGGAACCCAAAACCTTGTCAACAAAGATGAAGAGACCACTCCCCAAATGTCAACCTCCATGGACCCTAGGGTAGGTCACTAAGAAGAAGTGGGTACCTAATAGTACCCTAGCTAGGCAAGGTAGGTTCAACGCCCAAATAAAGACCTAGTAGCCACCATTTGGTCCAAATTATACCTTGGTGCACAAATAGGCCGAGCGGGGTGACCCATGTAAAACACACAATACTCGCTTCACCTCAATGTAGATACAATGAGAGAAAGAATCATCCTTGAAAGGGTATATGGATTGCAAACATTGATTGCATCGTCAGCTTGGAAAGAAGAACCGTTAGTCAGCTTGCAAAGAAGACTACAACGCTCGAGCTCCCCCATGGAATTGTGAATGAGGATATCCCAAACCTTTTAACATCCCAACCCTCGTCATTGTCCAACCACACACACCATCAATTGAGGTAACTCCTAACACACAATACTCATCATTATCCAACCACACACCATCTATTCACGTAGCCCCTAACACACAATAATCGCATTGCCTCGATGCATTGACCAACCCCCAAATGTCAACCTCAATAGACCCTAGGTAGGTCACGAAGAAGGTATGGTTACCTAGGAGTAACTTGGCTAGGAAAGGCATCAGGTTTAATTCCCAAGTAAAGACCTATTAGGCCACCATTTAGTCCAAAGAATACCTTGGTGCACAAATAGACCAAGTGGGATGACCCATGTAAAACACATAATACTCACATCGCCTTGATGCAGGTATAATGAGAGAAAACATCATCCTCACAAAAGGGTATATGGATTGCAGCCATTGTTGATTGCATAGTCAACTTGCAAAGAAGAACCATGATAGTCAGTTTGAAAAGAAGAACTGTAATGCTTGAGCTCCCCCATGGAATGGTGAAGGAGGGTATCCTGAACCTTTCAACATCCTAGGGCCTGTTGTCCAACCACACACCTTCAATTTAGGTAATCCCTAACACACACAATACATGCATTGCTTGGATGCATCGACCAACCCCTCTAATCCTATTGGAAATCCAAAACCTTGCCGACACAGATGAACACCACCTCCTAAATGTCAACCTCAATGGACCCTAGGGTAGGCCACTAGGTAGCTTGGGTACCTAAGTGTACCCTGGCTAGACAAGACAGGTGCAATGCCTTTGCAACTTTCCATGTTAAACCTTTTGAGCATTGCCTTGATATAATTGGGTTGCTTATACCATCACCTTGTTGTACAAACTTTATACCCAAATAGTAGTGCAAAAGACCAAGATCTGACATCTTAAAATTTGAGGCAAGGTCAACCTTGAAGGCTGTAGTTAAATCCTCAATAGTGCCTGTTCACTAGCATGTTATCTACATAGAGAATGAGAACAAGTAAATCCTGCTTGTCCTTTTTCACATATAAAGTGCTTTCCACCATAGGACTATTTTGAAATTCATGTCCAGTCAAATACGCATGAATCTTCTAGTACCAAGCTCTAGGAGCTTGTTTCACACCATATAAAGCTTTATCAAGCTTGTATATCTTCTGTTCTTGACTAGGTTGGGAAAATACAGCTAGTTAACTTACATAAACTTCTTCCTAAAGTCACCATTCAAGAACGTTGTTTGGATATCCAATTGGTGCACCTTCCATCCATGATGGGATGCCAAAGCAATAACAAATCGGATAGTGGTTATACTTGAAGTGGGACTAAAAGTTTCATCATAATCAATCCCTTTCTGTTAGGTGTAACATTTTACAACAAGTCCGGCCTTAGATCTGTCAACTTATCCATATGCCTTTCTCTTGATTTTGAAAACCCACTTAGTACCAATAGTTTTCTCTTGATTTTGAAAACCCACTTAGTACCAATAGCTTTCTTACCAAGTGCTAGATCCACTATATCCCAAGTATCATTTTTCTGAAAGGAATGAATTTCATCTTGTATATCTTTCACCCAATTTGGATCTTCCTGAGACTCTTCAAAAGACTCGAGTTCATCTACATCATGTAGATAACTAATAAAGGTAAATATCTACTGAAGACGTGTTTTGAGCACCAGATCTGGTTCTACTCTAAAAAGGAGCAAACAATTTGCTATCCTGCAAAGTGTTTCTAATCCAACTAGGCATAACCCTAGATTCATTGATTGCTAATCTTTTAGCAATTACTGCATCTTCCAGCTAATCTAAAGTTGGTGCATCAACTCCTTGAGCATTCTGCCCTTGTTTGCAACAAACAAGGATCAATAGGTAAAATTTGTCGAGAATCAAGTACATGTAATAACCCATCAAACATGTCTGGAGAATTGGCATATGCATGCTTATTGAATCCATCATTGGATGGACAAAATCCTCTGCAAAAATGACATCCCTACTAATAAAAATCTTCTTAGTGAGAGGATTGTAGACACGATAACCTTTTCTTTCAGCATTATAACCAATAAAATATATTTTACTATCTCATCAAGCTTAGTTCTACTTTGTGATGAACTCATCCTTCCATCAAGGTAGCACTAATTCCAAGATATTGATGGGTAATCGATTAGAAAGACATGGAGTGTCTGAACATGTAATGCAAAGTTTTAGTTATTGATCATTGGAGTAAACTATGGGTGGATTGTAATGCAAATTTCTAGTTTGAAGTGGGAAATCTAGTTCTTTTGTTCAATTCTTGGATGGTTTTGCATCTGGGCAAGCTCAACCTTTGATGGGCTAGGGCATACTAGATCTTTGGAAAGTTAGGCATTGGCTCTTTTGAACTAACATCATTAGATGGTGTGAAGTTGCCAAATCGAATTAATGGGTTTCGATTGAAGCCCTAACTCTGAAAGCCACCCCAACTAATCATCAAAACCTTTTGGGTTGCTTTACTATTATGTATGATAATAGTTTTAATCCATCTGTGTAATGTGTATCATGGGTGGTATGAGTAATCTTTGCACATTTAACTTGCTTAAATGTATCATTAGCATGTTAATCACTTCTCTTTACCTTCAATGTATGGGATAGATGAGATATTGCCTTAGTTTCAGTCGAGGCAGCCCCGATTAAGCGAGCGAAAAAAACCAAGCAAGGAGAGAACTGAGCAAGGAGAGGACCAAGCAAGGAGAAAATCAAGTAACATGTTCATGATATTAGTGTATTAAAATTGCACTTACAATGTCCAAAAACCATTAGCATCCTATAATGAGTTTCATGACTATTGTAAATGATTGATATCAAGTGAAGCACTTCTGGTAAAACATTCCCTCCCATCAAATTACAATGGAGCCAAACCACACCCCACCTCCAATGTAAGTCCACCTGGGACACAAAGCAAAGATAGAATACATGCAACCAAAGAGCTACATCTCTCAACACCCCCTCGTATTGGAGTACAATAAAAGCACCCTGCATAGGCACAACCCTCACTTTGAAGAGTTGTCTTAAGGGCCGATACATCAAGTCTCAAACCCCTCACCTTTGCAAATGGAATCAATCGACAAAGCGGTGTTCTAGGACTCATAAGAATGCGGAATTCTACATCTAGAGATCACATTGCTACAAATCTTCCTCACTAACATCTTCATCTAAGGTGTTACCATCATCATGAAAAGGCTTCTCTTCTTGGATAAGAATAACAAGAAGATGTAAAGTGCTCTCCTTCCCAACATGTCCAGCATCAGAAGCACTTTTCCCTAGATATAGTGTACACTCAACTTCCAAGTCCTTGAGGTTTTCTCTCAATGCTCTTTCTTGAGTAGCTTAGAACCTATCAAGGATGAATATGTATGCTTAATGTAGTTGAAGCTCATTATCCAAAGGCTCTACTCCATGATTCTTATTAGGATGCATGTCATCAAAGGAACTAATTAGGAATGGGCAAGGGTAGATAAATTGATGTATCAAGATTATTCTCTCTATTGAATGAATCTATGCAATAACAACTTTCTTAGATTGCTTTGATAATCAAGATTGTTTTATTACCCTTGGTCACCTCATGAGCTATAAATGGATGCATGATTCTTTTTAGTAATGTCTTATATTCTTTGTTTATATAGACATTGAAGCCATAATGTAATCAATGACAGGCCTTTCAGAAAATAAATCACCTTTCAAAATGATTGAAATTGAAGAGGCAAAAATGAAGTATGAAATACTCATGCAAAAAAGGGTGAATATTTCTTTCATCTGGTATAAAAGATGAAAAAGAAGATTTAAATGAATTATAAAATATTCATACATAAAGAAAAAAGGTTCGCTTTTGGAACAATTGTTTTTTTTAGGTGGACCCTTTTGGCCGTTTTACCATCCAAAAGGATTGATTGGATCATGCGTTTAGAAAGTAAACTTGCATGTCCACCCTTTCGTCCACATTCTGACCTTTTGAGCCACATTCTGCCCTTTTGAAAGAAAACTTGCATGTCCACCCATTCTGCCCTCCTGAATGAACAAAAGAGCAAAATTAGGTTGCCCTTTCCACTCCTCTTTTTTTGTTTTCCACTCGTCTTTTTTTGCAATGGTATTTCCTCATCCATGCTTGTGCTTGGTATTTTGTGTTGTTAATGTTGCTCTTAGTGTAGAATTTTCGTCGTCTTGTTAAAAAGAAAAATATTGAATAGCAAAATTAAGTCCACAGCTTACCCGAGTGTAAGAAAGACTGGAAGAGCAGATTGACATAGCACCCAAACCACAGATGAGATAGGCCCTAGCTTAACTGACATCAGAGCACAAAGAGGTCCAACTCCGGGGGGTACCGGTACCGGGCCGGAACCTTTGCATCCATACATTCTCAAACACAAAAGTCTCATAGGTTTCCTAACAAACAGGTCACAATGACATAATAATAAGAAGTAAAACATATTCCCCCACCCACCTTACCTCTACTCGCATCTCCATCACGCAAGCTTTACAACAGCACCCATGGTCTACATAGCTTTACAGCAGCTACAAGAAAGGAATACACTTACTCTTACGTTCTACACAAAGATAACCAAAGAAAACCATATACGCATCCCCCCCTGGATAGCGTATGCATCTTAAGAATGTGCTATTGAATCAACTTTGAAAAACCAATCTTCATCAAAACTATACCCATCTTCCTCTGGTTTGAAGAGGCCAATGCTACATCCGCACCAATTAAATTGGACTTGCATTTTGATACATCTTGATAATATTTACTTTCAAAATGCAAGTCCAATTAAATTGGACTTGCATTTTGATACATCTTGATAATATTTACTTTCAAAATCATCCTATGCTTTGCTGTGCGAATGCAGCAAAGTGCAAGCATGATTGGCTATTATTGCTGCAGGTGTGGCCTTAGACCCCTAGATTAGGAGGCAATGAGTGGAATAGGCAACTCTTTTCACAAAATGAGGTTGAAAAGCAACTTGCCAGAAGAACAAAAAATTCACGTGTTTATGTCTTACCGCATGTGCGTAAGGATGTAGACCAATTCTAGCAACACACACTTTGATTCAATCTTAAGAAAGATCCTGAGGAGCCATCAATCATGTTCTCCAAAAACAGTACAGTTATATTAGAGCAATCACTTTATAAATTATCAAAATTATCATGCAAATCACATCAAAACGAGCTCAATATATCTCCAAACCTTGCCTCAACAACAAATTACATAACTTTGCAAGACTAAGGTATGACAAGCTATGATAAGCCCTTTGGAGAAGCACACCGAATGAGCTGCATTCCAATGTTTCAAAGCAGCATCCACAGCTTCACCGTGGACTGGAGGTTCTAAAAAGTAGCAATTTTGATATCGTTTCCAAGGTTCAAGAGACTTATCATGATTCCTACCATGAGAGATGCTGACTGCAAAGATAGAGCCACGTGATCTTCACGTGAAGGGCCATGTCTTTGTAACCCCAAGTGGAGATTATAAGGGCAATTCCTGAGCTTTTGGCTTCACTGTGCCTACTGGATTTCTGCAGAAGGCCCCGCCTTCCCATTAGCAAGATCGATGTCACTCAACTCTTTCACTCCACTATCCACTTCTTTAGGGTCTTCCTTTAGCCTTTCAGAGGACAACTCTTCCCCTGCTCCTGAGCCTTTGCTCTGATCTTTCTTGCCTCTTACACTAGGACTACCAGTACTCTTCTTGAGGTTAGCAGCATGTTTTTTGGTTTTCAAATGATTTTCTAGCATCGTTTTGCTGGTACAAGTCACATGGCAAAGCTCGCAGACTTCACGGAAAGCTTCACTCGTCACTTTTGCCACCTCTGCAGCTGTATTTTGTGCAGCACCTGGAGATGAGGCAGGCTTACGGGGCCTCTTGGATGCAGTCACGGTCTCACCATCTTCCAGTGCACCCCGTTTCTTGCTGGCTAAAGGTGTACCATCAAGAGGGGTGTCAGCAGCTGCAACCTCCTCCTCACTCTTTTTTTTTGCTGCTTCATTCCCTTCAACTTGCACCAACCTCTCGACTGCTTTGGTAGCTCCTGCTTCATCTGTCTTCTCAACAGCTTCCGTAACTACTGCATTAACCATAATCTCAGCTGTTTCACCTGCTCCTATATCATCATTCTTCACAACTGTTTCACTTACATTCACCACAGCTCTTTCGCTTACTTCTGCATCTACAGTCGTCTCAGCTGTTTCACCTACTCCTATCTCATCCTTCTTCACAACTGATTCACTTACAGACACCACAGCTGTTTCACATACTTCTGCATCCACAGTCACCACACGTGTTTCACTCATACCTGCAGCTTCACTCATCTCTGCTGATTCGCTTACTCTTGCACCTACAGTTGTCTCAGCTGCCTCACGTGCTCCTGTATCTACCATTATCTCAGCTGCCTCGCTTACTCCTGCATCTACTTTCATCTCAGCTGCCTCATGAATTCCTGCATCTGTTATCTTCTCAGCTGCTGCTTCTACATTAGCAATTCCTTCAATAACCATGCCCACATTTTCTACTTCTGTCATGACTTGATCCTCTTGGTCAGCCTTCAATTCTTCCTCACCTCTGCTGTTCACTTTCCCAACATCCTTTTCGCTCTCCAATTGCCTTTTGTGTCTCTTTCCAGCCAGGTGCTTTTTCAGAGTCTCTACATTGTAGCAATTAATTTTACACACAGAACACCACCCAGCCCCACCCTCAGCAGGGTCTTCCTTCTGTACTGGAGACTTTGTATCAGCAGCAGCAGACCCAGGAGTCTTTGCCTCAGGAAGAAGCTTTTTCTGAGCTTGCTTTTTCACCTTGGGCCGCTACATTACAAAAGCCACCTACATCAGAAGCCGCCAATAACATGGTCTGATTCTAAAACACATCTAATCTGCCTAGAATCCCAAAACTTAAGACAAAGTACAGGCACACACAAGGGAGCTTCTTTCTATCAAGGAGGTTCAAACATTTAGAGGAAGCATAAAGCAAGTGATACAGCCACACTAGGCATGAACCATAGTAAGCTGTCTACACATGCTACTGCCTCAAGTCTATGTTTGAATCTTCATAAATACCCTGCTAAGCCTAGACTAAATAAGCTCAGCCAGATGCAGGTATCTGTGATGGCCCAAACTTCAAAGGTCATTGAGGTTAGACATAAACCTAGGGGCGACCCTGGTTAGGGACATTTATAATTACAAGTGACTTATGGGTCACTTTGGGCAAGTGAACAAGGTTTAATTGTAGGTGACTTACTGCCATAGTTGTCAGGTACGATACCGTACAATACGATACTGCACAGAAAAATACGGTACAATAATAAAAAAATTCTTATCGGACAATAAATACAGTGTTTTAAAAAAACACTTATAAACTTAGGTGTTTCCAATTACAAGATATGGAGTATTTTAAAAAGGAGGGGAGCATCATGGTACAGAGGAAGCTCAAACAGCCATAGACAAGAAAAAATAAGACATTACCCAAAAAATAATATTTTTTTATTTTAAAAAAATCCCAAATTTTTATTTTTATTTTTTTTTCAAATCCGTACAAGTCCATACGATATGGTGTCCGTACAGTATTGTGCCGTACTTTATTCCGTATGATATGAGATCATTTGCCGTACAAAAACAACTACGATTACTGCCTCATTATATAGATTCCCCACATGATAGAACAAAGACCCAAGTGTGGCTTTGGTTGTGCTCTAGCCATAAGCTTGGGTAGTTGGATCTTGTGGTGGATGGCATGGCTCAGTGTTGATGTAACCTCAGGGTCGGGCAGTGATGAGCATATCAGCCCCAATTATAGCAGTCTTTCAGTTGGCATCAGAAAGAGGCTTATACCTTTTGGCCCTCTAGGTTACGGGCACACAATGCATCAAAGACATACATTATAATTGGGTAGGCAAATATAGCTGTTTCCTTTCAAACAAAAACTGTTGGACAGGCGGTGAGAACATTCAGAAAACTGGTCCAACTGATGAGATACATTTGCCAATGTGTTTCCCATCTCCCGTTCCCATCTCCCGTCCACAAATATTGAATGCCCACAAAGATAAACCCTAGGGCCTCAGATAGTGAAAATAATGGCAGTAAACCAACCAAAACAAGAAATGTACAAAACCAACGATGGAAAAATGAACAACTTTGGAGGATGACAATATCACAATCACAAGCAACGTGAATGGTTTACACACATAAATCCTAGATCAAACTAAACCCTATAATGGCAAGAGACACAAAACCGTGCAACTAAACCTAGAATCGCAAGAGGCACATATCTACTCCTCTGCCATCCATCTGACCATGTTTGCCCATGTCCATGGTCATTAGGTAGGCCAAGAATGGCAGTAGTGAGTTGGGCCGAGTTCGGGTGGTTTGCAGCATGCCTGAACCCATGAGATGGCATCCATCCAAGCGCCATCATATAACCCTAAACTTCGGGAAAACGGCAAAAGACACCAGCTCTAGAAGGGCAAGAGACAGAATGGAACACTAGTAATGCATAGAACATAAATCTCAGCAGATCTACATGAAAGTAGAAGTGAAATAAAACCCTAGAGATGAAAGAGGCCGTACATAAATCTTCAAAATGCACGAGACAGCTTCAACCCTAGAAATGCATGGAAAATATAAACCATGACAGATTCGCGAAACCAAAAATGAAAGAGAGACAAAAACCATGCAACAAAAGATAGCCAAAGGAATTCTACACAAGATTTGTAAACCGTAAATCTGTTAACCCTAAAATGAGACAATCACGGTAGCTAACCTGTCGGGGTCGGCTCTGGTCACGGCCGACATCCATTCGCCTGCTATGAAAGTCTGGGGAGGGTCTCCAAGCTCGCTGGCGCAAAGGGATGGGGTCCCTGATTCCAGGGTGAAACCCTAGCATGCGAGGGTCGCCCATGAAAGGGGGAGGGGGTTGGGGCATCATAAAGCCAGGGCCTCCGAGGTCGCGGCCGCCGCCTCTTCCTCCGAGAGGAGGAGGACTGATGTGATGAAACTTTCGGCCCATGTGAACGAGAGGCCCGCCTCTGCTCTCCAAATGGCGAGGTCCATACGCTCGCACATCGGGGTAGGGTTCTGCAGGAGGTAGGAGGCGGGGCGGCGGCGGAGCGATCTGCGGCGGCGGGACCACTGTGGCGCCCTGTAGGGACTCGACTGTGTAGTAGCCTTGGCCAGTGGAGAGGCTGGGCATGGCGGTGGGAGCAATACCCCGCGCAACGGGGGGGCGCCCCCCGCCATCGCCCCTGCTGCTGCGAACATGGTAGTCCTGCTGGTGCATCCTGCTACCCCTCATAGGCTCCATAGCTTTTCCTATGTCCAAGCTTTATTTCCTTCTCTGCACTCTCGGGAGGAGTCGGTGACGTGCTGGGTTCTTAGCTCATCTGAAAACCCTTGCAAGTTACCCTTCTTGGAAGGGATGTCTTGGCACCAAACATGGGTGCCAAATAAGGGACTTTTCACACCATAGGAACCAACGTGTATTCCACCTTCATTGTCAACATCGTCCAGCATAGCATTGGAAAGCGTTAGCCAGCAACATGGAAAGCATACAACAGTTAGACATGCCACATTACATCGTGCTTGGCCTCACATGACGAGGTTGTGAGCTCCATTTACGAGTGTTGTCATCCCATTGCCACCCATGTGCAGGCCTCTTATTTTGTAACATTCATCCCTCGTCACTTTCGATTTCATTTGAGCATTTGTCTCTCTCTACATTTAGATCTCAAGCTTGAATCATCTGATTCTACTTTCTAAACACGGAGTTTTATACTCTCATAGTAATATAATCTCTTTTGAAATCATTTCATTTTGCCTTTGTCTCACTTGTCTCAAGTTCAACGGAAGTTGATAATGTCTCCGCAAATTCATTGGTTAACCACTCAACCACACTGTAAGATCATCTTATGCACTCCAATTTTGATCATTTCTAGTAAGGACAAACACTCCACCTAGGGTGTGAGCTAGATGCAATGTGAGTTTCTCTCAATAGACCTAATTTCTCACAAATAAATTCTTAGAATATCACTTGTAGACCATGATAGCGATCAAAGCATGATCGTAGGTAGAGTCAGCACTATACTAAGTCAAAACCTGAAGGAATAACTGTAGAAATTGATGACTTGCAATTACATAGACATGAAAGGAATTGACCTAAGCTTTTATTAGCATAGGATCAATCTAAAGGAAGATGACCTAATTTCTCACAAATAAATTCTTAGAATATCACTTGTAGACCATGATAGTGATCAAAGCATGATGGTAGGTAGAGTCAACACTATACTAAGTCAAAACCTGAAGGAATAACTGTAGAAATTGATGATTGCAATTACATAGACATGAAAGGAATTGACCTAAGCTTTTATTAGCATAGGATCAATCTGAAGGAAGATGAAATTCCTATCTGGTAGAATAGATCTAGGATGAATCCGAACTATGCAAAGCAAGTCAAGGAAGAAATAGACAAGCTGCTAAAAGCTGGATTCATCTATCCCCTATGGACAAAGTAGATTGGTTATCACCAATAGTCATTGTCCCACTGAGAGAATGGGAAGCTCTAAGTCTACATTGACCATAGGAAACTTGATATGCAACTACAATTGCTAACCCAATTCATGTTCCTTTTATGGATCCCTTATTGGGGATGTAGTGGTGGCAAGACGAGATATACTCATTTCTAGATGGACTCAATGGGTATAATCAAGCTTAGATGGCTATAAAGGATAATGAAAAAACAACCTTTATGATAGAATGGGGAGCTTCAAAATTGATGACATTTGGGTTAAAGAATACACTAGCCACATTCGAAAGGATTTTTCACAAAATCTTCTATCCGACCACCTTCATGAGGGTCTTTGTGGATGATTTCAGTGTATTTGGAAAAAATACAGATGACCCACCTAATGCTATGCCTAGAGAAATGCAAAGAGACCAAGGTTAACTTGGATCTAGCTAAGTGTGCTTTTATAACTCTTTAGTGGATCCCTACTGTTATATGCACATTATGTGTGCATATACTAGGAGGCTAACCCACATTAGGCTTGTGAGCATGGGAGCATGGGAACAAGCTCTAGTGGAGCATGGGTTAGGACTAACCTTAAGGGTTAAGGTTAGGGTCAGGCATCCACCAAGGGTCACACATGGGAAATGGAGAGTCAAGAGTCACTTGAGGGCCCTCCTATATACATACTAGGGGCATGGGGCACACTCAAGGGAGGCTTGGAGGCTTAGGTTATGGTCTCTTGTGTAGAGAACTATATCTACTCACCTACCATTTCACACTATAGCTACATGCTTATGGATTGGAGTTATACCTCTTAATAGTATGGGACATCAAGGTAAAGGTATGATGTACTTCATTATAATTCATGTGTGCATCCCTTGGGCTCGGGGGTGGTCGGGTGGATGAGTTTATGCATGACAATTATCTAGAGAGATCTTAGGGTTTTAACAATGGTATTAGAGCAATCTCTAGTTAATTGTTGTTATTTTTTCTTTTTTATTACAAATTTTGAAGTAAATTTTAATATTTACTAATATAAATATTATTTTGTTAATTTATGTTGATGATTAACACGTGGATCGTCGATATGGTGATTGGAGCGCTTATTACTACTATTCAATGGACGAATCGACGTTGCGGGGGAATTTCGTGAGTTTAATGCTATTTTTTTCTATTTTTTATGGTTTAAAATAAGCATTAATGGAAATTTTTACAAAAATACCACATATTTTACTGTAGATATTTTTGCTAGAATGGATTCCCTAAATTTCTAGAATTTTTAGGAATTTTTTTCTAATTTTTTAGAAATGTTTTGAGCATTTTTATGGTTAAAAATGTATTTTTTATACATTTTTGCTGGTTTTTCCGCGGGTATGCGATCAAATTTCTATCGATTTTCTGCTGAAATGCAGTAGGGGGCAGCATGTTGATGTATGAAATGCTCTCCCGTGTGCGTGGGACCCTCTTCGCCTCTCAAATCTGATTTTTCTCGTCTATTTTCCTCCCGCTCGTGTGAACTCCTTTTAAAAAGGATTTTTTAAATTAAACATTAATCATAATTAATATTTAATTATGATTAAGTAAAATTTTAATTAAAGCTTAATTCTCCTCTCTATTAACAGAGAAGGAGGGTGTGGAGAGTGAATGGTTTGGAGAAGAAGGAGAGAGGAGAGCCCCCAAAAAAAAATTCATAAGCTTTTTAATGAAGTTTATTAAGGTTTGATTTTTTTTATTTTTTTAAATGAGTTTTTTTAATTTTAAAAAAAAAGAGTTTTTTGAAATCTATTCAAAAAGCTTGGAAAAAAACCTGAAAAAGATGAGAAAATATGAGAATTGAGAAAAAAAAAACTCTAGAATTTTTTGAAAATTTTTTATTGGAATCTCTTGGCTTTCCGTATTTCCAAGAAACCTTTTGGCTTTCCGAATTCTAGAAAATCTTTTGACTTTTCGGATTTTGGAAACTTTTGACCTTTCACATTCTGATTTTTTTTGTCTTTTCATTTTTCTAAAACTGTTGGCTTTCCGTATTCCGGGAAAACCATTGGAATTCTGAAATTTTTTGACCATTCGTATTCTAATGCGTTCAAGGTAAATTAAAATTTTAAAAAAATTCTTAAAAATTAGTGAAAATTTAGACAAAGGTTTTTATAAATTTTTGGAAAATGTAGGGTTGGTGTTTGGCATGTGGTGTGTCCATTCAAGAGCCCCTAACCATTCAAATTCCTTTAAAAATATATTTTTTGACCCAAAAATTTTAAAAATCTATTAAAATTAAAAAATTTCATTGGATTTGAGAATTTTCGGGCGAAATTGGAGAGAACGATGGGATTCTCAGAAAAAATTAGGAAATTTCTAGAAATTATTTTTTAGAAATCTTAGAAATTGATATTTTTTAAAATACCAATGGTATTTTGACAAATTTAATTGTTGAAAATTTTCTAAAAAAATATAGGTTTGAAATGCCATAAGATAGGTTTGGTGGAAATCAAAATTATCGTATTTTGAGGCCCTATAAAATTAGGAAAATTTTGGAAAAAATAATGATAATTCTTTTTCTCAAGAATTTAATATTTATGAGGGTTATTTAATGTTGAAGTACGTTTTCTCGTGTTGACATTAGATTGATGCGGGTTATTCGCATATTATTAATACGATTATACCTTGTATTAATAGTTATTTTTGTTTGGATTAATTCTAAACAATATTTTCATGATTTTTTACCATTGTTTAGCCATTCTTTTTGGACATGTTCCTTACTTTCTTCAATGATGGCTAGAATTTACGTTCAAAGTGTGTTTCACCTTTGACACTTTTCCATGATAATTTATTTTACACTTATTTAAGTGTGGTCTATGCTTAATTTTCTAAGCCTAAGATAAATTCTATGATGGGTTAGTTGATCTGTTTGTTTTGGTGGATTTTATTGGATGTTTTCTAAGTTTTATATGGACTCATCTCAGGTTTTACCTAGATCACTTGTATCTAGGGGTTTTCTATTGAGTGTTACACACATGTGTTTCACTTGCTTACTTTGGAGTTTTGTTTGAACAACACCACATTGATGAGTTGGCCACTAATTTTAATGCTTCTTTTGGCATGATTAATGACCATTACATGACATGCATTTATTGATTTTTATGATCAACTATGGTTTTTATGGATTTGAGGAGCTTTTATGCTTTTATCCATGGTTTTATAAGGATCTTTTATAAGGATCTTTTGATCTTTTGGATAATATCATATGCTTTAAAGGTAGCATTTTTCTTCATTTTTTGCACTTAATTTTAGAGTATATTGCTTGTACTTTTGTACATATTCCAACTTGGATACCTAGTTGCTTATGTATTTAGGTGAGTTATTTTTCTACCATAACTTTATTGTGTTTATTGGGTAGTTATCATTAGAAAGGCGCCAATAATTCAATTTCTTTTCTAATGATGTACTCAGAAAAAGTTATTCCTTGATGTAGTCTCAGGCATCTAGAGACAGGTTTTAGTATGTGAAAGTCTGGGATAAGGCAAACTTATTCCTTTTATACAGGATTTTATTCATATTTCCTAGACGACATACTAGGGAGTTTCAAATTGGTAAGGTATGTATGGGTGGTATCATGGTGGTATGGGACACTAGCAATCCCTCACATATATTATCTCATAGGATAATTTGGGCTCAAGATTGTTGCTTTGCTTACATCACTTAGCATGTTGACCTCAACATTCAAAGACAATCTCATTTTCTGAATTTATTTAAAGTTATTGTGTGGGCATTCTTTAGATAAACTTCTTTTATCTATAGCTTGCATGTATTGATGAGTGTAATCTCGTCGGCATTTTCACTTGTTGAAAGCTCTTCCTTTAGAGTTCAATGAGTTTATCTTGTTATGTTTGGATTAAGGAATTTTGGATTCTTCCTTTATTGGCATTAGTTCCATCCTTTAGGTGATTTATACAGTCCACTTGATAGGTTTACGGATGAACATATGTGACTCATCAAGACGTTGACGACTCTCTATGTTGATATGGATAACTTGGGACGTCGATAATTCCATATGCAGATGTGGGTACGTCGGGGCGCCGATGAATCCTTGGTTCCTGCTGTTATAATGCCATGTTTTCCTACTTTATTCTGAATGGTTTACAACCAGGAAATTCATCGGATCTTGGGACAAAGGTTGTTGAAACTCGTACAAATTAGGCACATATTTTGTAATTTTTGATGGAATTTGCCTATAACAGTTTTAAATATACAGCTATTGGTTTTAGTCCATGCATACTTATGTATGGGTATCAACCTAGGGCACCTCTTGATGTCGGTCTTAAGGACATCGAGCTTGATGCATCAAGGGATTTCTTGTGCGATATGCAGGAAATGCTGACCGAAGCTCGGATTCTATCAAGTGTGCTCAGGATAGGGCTCGGGATTCTATCAAGAGTGCTCAGGATAGGGCACGGTTCTATGCTGCTGATAGAGGATGCTCAACTTGGTCTTTTGAACCAAGAGCGTTGGTTTATTTTAATGTTCCTAAAGATTCTCAGACTTTGTCAATAGGAAAATGCTCGAATTTATCTCCTAGATATTGTGGTCCATTTCGATTTATACATCGGATTGGCACGATTGCGTATAAACTAGAACTACCTCCAATTGTTAGAGTTCATCCAGTCTTTCATATCAATAGATTGAAAGAAAAACTGGGAGGTGAGAATAACACAATTATTCCTCTCGTTGAAGTCGAAGAATTATCCTATGTTCCACATGAACCTGATAAGGTACTTGAATTCAGGTAAAGGAAACTTTGTAGTTCACTAATCCTTTAGGTAAAAATTAGGTGAAAAGATAGGCAAATAGAGGATTCGACTTGGGAGTCGGTTGAGATTGTTCAGCACAATTCTCCTTCTTTTCATTGCAAGAGTACAATGTTTTGAGAGAGGGGAAGTATGTTATATGCACATTATGTGTGCACATACTAGGAGGCTAACCCACATTAGGCTTGTGAGCATGGGAGCATGGGAACAAACTCTAGTGGAGCATGGGTTAGGATTAACCTTGAGGGTTAAGGTTAGGGTCAGGCATCCAAGGGTCACACATGGGAAATGGAGAGTCAAGAGTCACTTGAGGACTCTCCTATATAATAGGGGCATGGAGCACACTCAAGGGGGGCTTGGAGGCTTAGAGGCTTAGGCTATGGTCTCTTGTGTAGAGGATCATATCTACTCACCTACCATTTCACACTCTATAGCTACATGCTATTGGATTGGAGTTATACCTCTTGATGGTATGGGACATCAAGGTAAAGGTATAATGTATTTCATTATATTTCAGGAATTTTTTAAAATTTTTAATTTACCCCGAACGCATTAGAATACGAACGGTCAAAAATTTTCAGAATTCCAATGGTTTTCCCAGAATACAGAAAGCGAACAGTTTTGGGAAAATAAAAAGATAAAAAAAATCGGAATGTGAAAGGTCAAAAGTTTTCGGAATCCGAAAGGTCAAAAGATTTTCCAGAATTCAAAAAGCCAAAAGGTTTCCCAGGAATGCAGAAAGCCAAGAGATTTCAAGAAAATAAATCCAGAAATTTCCAGAGATTTTTTTTCCTCAAATGTCAAATTTCCTCTATTTTTTAGGCTTATTTTTTCAAGCTTTTTTGAAAAAATTTGAAAAGCTTTTTTGTAAATTAAAAAAAAACACTTTTTTTAAACTTTAAAAAAATTAAATAAAGCTTAATTAAGCTTTATTAAAAAGCTTATAAAAAAAATCTTTGTAAGGGGGGGCGTTTTTCGCCCAGCTGTTGTGCACCCCCCCCGCTCATGCCGCATCAGTGTGGGAGAGAGAGAGGAGACCTCTCCACGGGCGTTTTTCGCCTAGCTGCTGTGCAGCCCCCCCCGCATGCCGCATCAGTGTGGGAGAGAGAGAGGAGACCTCTCCACTCTCCTCTCTCCTTCTACTCCAATCTAAGCTTCTCTCTCCACCCCCTCCTTCTTTGTAATCAGAGAGGAGGATTAACAATTTAATTAATCTTTTTTTAATTAATCATGATTAAAAGTTAATTATGGTGAAAAATTAATCAAATTAATCATGATTAAAAGTTAATTATGATGAAAAATTAATCAAATTATGCCTACTAAAAGGCGTTCACATGGGTGAGAGGAAAAATAGAAGAAAAATTCGAAATTGAGAGACAAAGAGGGTCCCACGCACACAAGAGAGCATTTCATGCATCAACATGCTGCCCCCTATTGCATTTCAGCAAAAAAATCGGCAAGAATTTGATAGCATACCCGTGGAAAAACCCACAAAAATGTATTAAAAATATATTTTTAACCATAAAAATGCTCCAAAAAATTCTAAAAATTTAGGAAAAAAATCTAAAATTTCTAGAAATTTAGAAAACCCATTCTACCAAAAATATCCACAATAAAATATGTGGTATTTTTGTAAAAATTTTCATTAATGCTTATTTTAAATCTTAAAAAATAGAAAAAAATAGCATTAAACTCACAAAATTTTCCCGCAACGTCGATTTGTCCATTGAATAGTAGTCAAACGCGTTTTAATCGCCATATCGACGATCCACATGAAAATCATCAACACAAATCAATAAAATAATATTTTTATTAGTAAATATTAAATTTTACTTTAAAAAAATACCAAAATTTATAATAAAAAAGAAGAATCAACAACAATTAACTAGAGATTGCTCTGATACCACTGTTAAAACCCTAAGATCTCTCTAGATAATTGTCATGCATAAGCCTAAGGGATGCACACATGAATTATAATGAAGTACATCATACCTTTACCTTGATGTCCCATACCATCAAGAGGTATAACTCCAATCCATCAGCATGTAGCTATAGTGTGAAATGGTAGGTGAGTAGATATAATCCTCTACACAAGAGACCATAGCCTAAGCCTCCAAGCCTCCCTTGAGTGTGCCCCATGCTCCTATTATATATAAGGGCCCTCAAGTGACTCTTGACTCTCCATTTCCCATGTGTGACCCTTGGATGCCTGACCCTAACCTTAACTCTTAAGGTTAGTCCTAACCCATGCTCCACTAGAGCTTGTTCCCATGCTCCCATGCTCACAAGCCTAATGTGAGTTAGCCACCTAGTATATGCAGACATAATGTGCATATAACATACATATAACAATTATCTAGAGAGATCTTAGGGTTTTAACACTGCACATTATGTGTGCATATATTAGGAGGCTAACCCACATTAGACTTGTGAGCATGGGAGCATGGGAACAAGCTCTAGTGAAGCATGGGTTAGGACTAACCTTAAGGGTTAAGGTTAGGGTCAGGCATCTAAGGGTCACACATGGGAAATGGAGAGTCAAGAGTCACTTGAGGGCCCTCCTATATACTAGGGACATGGGGCACACTCAAGGGAGGCTTGGAGGCTTAGGCTATGGTCTCTTGTGTAGAGGATCATATCTACTCACCTACCGTTTCATACATAGTTACATGCTATTGGATTGGAGTTATATCTCTTGATGGCATGGGATATCAAGGTAAAGGTATGATGTATTTCATTATATTTCATGTGTGCATCCCTTGGGCTCGGGGGTGGTCGGGTGGATGAGTTTATGCCTGATTTATGCATGTCTATGCATAACAATTATCTAGAAAGATCTTAGGGTTTAAACAGTGGTATCAGAGCAATCTCTAGTTAATTGTTGTTGATTCTTCTTTTTTTATTGTATTTTTTGGTATTTTTAGAAGTAAATTTTAATATTTACTAATAAAAATATTATTTTGTTGTTTTGTATTGATGATTTGCATGTGGATTGTCAATATGGCGATTGGAATGCATGTTACTACTAATCAATGGACGAATCAACGTTGCGGGAGAATTTCGTGAGTTTAATTCTATTTTTCTCTATTTTTTATGGTTTAAAATAAGTATCAATGAAAGTTTTTATAAAAGTATCACATATTTTACTGTGAATATTTTTGGTAGAATGGATTCCCTAAATTTCTAGAATTTTTAAGAAATTTTTCCTAATTTTTAAGAATTTTTTTGAGCATTTTAATGGTTTAAAATGTATTTTTTATACATTTTTGCGGGTTCTTCCGCGGGTATGCTATCAAATTTCTGTCGATTTTCTACTGAAATGCAGCAGGGGGCAGCATGTTGATGCATGAAATGCTCTCCCGTGTGCGTGGGACCCTCTTCGTCTCTCAATTCTGAATTTTTTTTCTATTTTTTTTCCCGCCAGTGTGAACGCCTTTTAGTTGGCATAATTTGATTAATTTTTAATCATAATTAACTTTTAATTATGATTAATAAAAAAGATTAATTAAATTGTTAATCCTCCTCTCTTATTTACAGAGAAGGAGGGGGTGGAGAGAGAAGGGTAGATTGGAGTAGAAGGAGAGAGGAGAGTGGAGAGTGGAGAGGGAGACCCTCCTCTCTCTCTCTCTCCCACACTGATGCGCACACGCGGGGAGGTGTGCGACGAAAAACACCCCCCTACAAAGATTTTTTTAATAAGCTTTATATTAAAGCTTAATTAAACTTTTTATTAAAGCTTAATTAAGATTTATTTAATTTTTTATAAAAAGTTAAAAAAGTGTTTTTTTATTTACAAAAAAGCTTTTGAAAATTTTTCAAAAAAGCTTGAAAAAATAGCCTAAAAAATAGAGGAAATTTGACATTTGAGAAAAACAAATCTCTGGAAAATTCTGGATTTATTTTCTTGAAATCTCTTGGCTTTCCGCATTCCTGGGAAACCTTTTGGCTTTCCGAATTCTGAAAAATCTTTTGACCTTTCGGATTCCGGAAACTTTTGACCTTTCATATTCCTTTTTTTTGGTCTTTTCATTTTCCTGAAACTGTTGGCTTTCCGTATTCTAGGGAAAACCATTGGAATTTCGAAATTTTTTGATCGTTCGTATTCTAAATGCGTTCGGGGTAAAATAAAAAATTTTGAAAAAATTTTGAAAATTAGACAAAGGTTATTTTAAATTTGTGGAAAATGTGGGGTTGGTGTTTGGCATGTGGTGTGTCCATTCGAGCGCCCGTGACCATTCAAATTCCTTTAAAAATATATTTTTTGACCCAAAAAATTAGAAATTTTATTAAAATTATAAATTTTCATTGGATTTGAGAATTTATGTATCTAGGTGACTTATTTTTCTACCCAACCTTAGTGTGTTTATTGTAGTTATCATTAGAAAGGCACCAATAATTCAAAATTCTTTTCTAATGATGTACTCGGAAAGAGTTATTCCTTGATGTGGTGTCAAGAATATAGAGACAGGTTTTAGTATGTGAAAGTTTGGGATAAGGCCATCTTATTCCTTTTATACAGGATTTTATTTATATTTTCTAAACGGCATACTAGGGAGTTTCAAATTAATAAGGTATGTATGGGTAGTATCATGGTGGTATGGGACGCTAGCGATCCCTCACATATATTATCTTATGGGATAATTTAGGCTTAAGATTGTTGCTTTGCTTACATCACTTAGCATGTTGACCTCAACATTTAAAGACAATCTCATTTTCTAAATTCATTTAAAGTTGTTGTGTGGGCATTCTCTAGATAAACTTCTTTTATCTATAGCCTGCATGTTTTGATGAGTGTAATCTCATCAACATTTTTATTTGTTGAAATCTCTTTCTTTAGAGTTCAACGAGTTTATCTTGTCGTGTTCGGATTGAGGAAATTTGGATTTTTTCTTTGTTGGCATTTCTTTCTCTAGTTCCGTACTTTAGGTGATTTATACAGTCAACATGATGGTCTACAGATGAACATATGTGACTCATCGAGACGTTTCGATGACTCTCTATGTTAATATGGATAACTCGGGACGTTGATAATTCCATGTGCAAATGTGGGTACGTCGGGGTGCCGATGAATCCTTGGTTCCTACTGTTATAATGCCATGTTTTCGTACTTTATTCCGAATGGTTTACAACAAGGAAATTACTTTGAGTATGAATTCCTATGATCATCCGCAGTCTGATGGGCAAACAGAGCGTATGAATCATATTGTAGAGGATATGCTTCGTGCATGTCTTTGGAAAAGCATCAAATTGGGAAAAATATCTTTCAATGATGAAATTTGCCTATAATAGTTTTAAACATACGGCTATTGGTTTTAGTCCATTCATGCTTATGTATGGGTATCAACCCAAGACACCTATTGATGTCGGTCTTAAGGACATCGAGCTTGATGCATTGAGGGATTTCTTGCGTGATATGCAGGAAATGCTGATCGAAGCTCGGGATTCTATCAAGAGTGCTCAGGATAGGGCACGGTTCTATGCTGATAGAGGATGCTCAACTTGGTCTTTTGAACCAGGAGCGTTGGCTTATTTAAAAGTTCCTAAAGATTTTCAAACTTTGTCAAAAGGAAAATACTCGAATTTATCTCTTAGATATTGTCGTCCATTTCGATTTTTACATCGGCATGATTGCGTATGAACTTAAAACTACCTCCACATGTTAGAGTTCATCCACTCTTTCATATCAATAGATTGAAAGGGAAACTAAGAGGTGAGGATAACATAGTTACTCCTCAAGAACTCGTTAAAGTCAAAGAATTATTCTATGTTCTACATAAACCTGATAAGGTACTTAGTTCAGGGAAAGGAAACTTTGTAGTTGACTAATCCCTGAGGTTAAAATTAGGTGAAAAGATAGGAAAATAGAGGATTCAACTTGGGAGTTGGTTGAGATTGTTCAGTGCAGTTCTCCTTCTTTTCATTGTAAGAGTGCAATGTTTTGAGAGAGGGGAAGTATGTTATATGCACATCATGTGTGCATATACTAGGAGGCTAACCCACATTAGGCTTGTGAGCATGGGAGCATGGGAACAAGCTCTAGTGAAGCATGGGTTAGGACTAACCTTAAGGGTTAAGGTTAGGGTCAGGAATCCAAGGGTCACACATGGGAAATGGAGAGTCAAGAGTCACTTGAGGGCCCTCCTAATGGGGCACACTCAAGGGAGGCTTGGAGGCTTAGGCTATGGTCTCTTGTGTAGAGGATCATATCTACTCACCTACCATTTCACACTATAGCTACATGCTATTGGATTGGACTTATACCTCTTGATGGTATGGGACATCAAGGTAAAGGTATGATGTATTTCATTATATTTCATGTGTGCATCCCTTGGGCTCGGGGGTGGTCGGGTGGTTGAGTTTATACTTGATTTATGCATGTTTATGCATAACAATTATCTAGAGAGATCTTAGGGTTTTAACACCTACTAGTACACATGGTGTCAGCATAAGGATTGGTAGTGCATTCAGCCAAGGTGGAAGCTATTATAAAGTTGCAAGCACCAAGGAATGCCAAAGAATTGGTTAGATTCCTAGGGTCAGTCAAGTGGCATAGTGGATTCATGAGATTTTTGGTTGATGTGGATGTATTTCTTTGATTTGCGAAGAATATAGAGTATCTTTGGTCTAGAGGGTGTCAAGAAGAAGGATTTTAAAATTTTTGGCCTCTACACCCATACTTTAACAACCCAACTTTAACATGATAATCCATGTCTTTGTGGATGCTTCAAATGTGGCAATAGGAAGTGCTCTAATATAGAAGGTACAAGAAGCATGGTTCTGACCAATATACTATACAAGCAAAAAGGTTATCTAAAGCAAAATTAAATTACTCCACCATGGAAAAAGAATAATTGGGAATGATGAACTCCATTAAAAAGTTCAAGCATTATCTGTTAGGGAACATTTTTGAGCTCCATGTGGATCACAAGACACTCTTGTATATGGTAACTAAGATAGACCTCACAGAAAATTTAGCAAGATGGATGTTGTTACTATTAGGAATTTAACATGTTTCACCATCAAACATACCCCAAGTAACTAGCATGTAGTAATTCCTATCCAGATTGGAGTTCGAAGAAGCTCTAGTGGTGGTGGAAGATGCACAACTGTTTGTGGTGGTGGATGTGGTGAAAATTTGGATTGTATAAAGCGATATTGCAATGTTTAACTAACCTTTTAACTAACCTATCCTTCCCAAATTACATGTTAATGGACTTCAGAGAAGCTCTATGTGGGGGTGGAAGATGACTTTCCAGAAACATAGTTGTTTGTAAAATGGTGCAAAATTGAACTAGTACAAAGAGATGTTGCAATTCCTAGTTGACCTATCCTTCCTAAATTACATGTCAAGGGAGTAAAGGAAAAAGCTAACCCTCTAAAGTAGGGCATTCATGATGATAGCTGAAAAACTTTACAAATGGGGCATTGATCAAATAATGAGAAGAGGTATGCCAAAGCATGCAACAAGATATGTTGGCAAAAGCACACCAAGTAGTCAATGGAGGACTTTTTTCAAGAGAAATGACAAATAGGAAAGTATTCTATGTAGGACTGTGGTGGTGGCTAACAACAATTATGGAGGCTCACACCTTCGCAAAAGAAAATGACATGTGCTAAAGGACAGGATGACCAAATTCTTTAGATAGAATGCCACACAATCCGATATTACCTCTTGAGCTATTCCAAAAATGGGGATCTAACTTTGTGAGTCCCTTCAAACCAATAACCGAAAGAACAAGCAATATTTACATCTTAATGGCAGTAGACTATTGCTCTAAATGACCTGAAGCAAAGGTAACAAAAGGTTGCAAGATATCATCTATAGCCAAATTCTTGTATGAAGTGATTATGACAAGATTTGGATGTTCGATTAAACTTGTTGTAATAGTCGGTAGGATGTAGGCTAATAATGGGCTGAGCCACTTTTTCCCTCAGGAGGTTTTTTCCCCCGAGCATGTGTACACACTCTTATGAGTGTGTGTAAGTGACCTTATCATGTCACTTTACTTGAACTTCACTTACTCTCCATCAATCTACTTTGAGTGTTGTGCATCTTTCTATCTCTCCTTGCTTGCTTCATCTATGTGTAATTTTCTACCTTTGCATACACTCCAATGATTGGTATTAGAGTTGATTCTCTTGGCCCTGACCCCCTCATCATCACCTCCTCGAGCGGCTCTCTTGTGTCAAATTGGGGCTACTACATCAACAAAAATCAAGTGACATCATCCTAGCAACGGTGTCAAAACAAGATCTTTATCAACATTGCATCACCATGGGGAGTTTTTCTAAACTTCCAAAAGTTCTTCTATTTCTAAGTTGTTGTGTCGACTTGTGTTTATGGGGCACATGTGTGTTTATCAAGCAATGAGTATGTATTTGTATGTGTGTTAATCTTAGGTTATGGTCTAGCAAAGGTTAGAATGGACAGTCAATGTAAAAGGTGAAGCAGAGTCTAGTATGGATAGTCAATCTTAGGTTATGGTCTAGCAAAGGTTAGAATGCATAGTCAATATAAAAGGTGAAGAAGAGTCTAGAATATGGTAAAAAAGGGGAATATCTGATGATGTATGAGGGCAAGTGGATAGTAGCTAACATGTGGCTACAAATTGATGTACCAAGATCATTTTTAGCAATGTAAGTCGTAAGTATGTGATTAGCCTTGATTCATATCTTGATTATCTCTATTAGTGTTCATACTATGCTTTAGCTATGTCTTCTCTTCTATCTCCCACCCACCATAGCTCTCACTTATCATGGTTATGCACTCAATACTCTCTTTTAATCCACTTCTTTCAACATGGTATCTAGAGCTAAGCATTGTATTTCATCTCCCAACAAGTAGATTAGTCGCTTTATTAACACTAATTAAGCCATAATCTCAACCTTATCCTCTTCATAACCTATGGCAAAAAACCACCCTATGGTGGAGGGCTTCCCATTGCCTATTCTCTCCACCATTGGGAAAATGTTAAAACCCTAAGATCTCTCTAGATAATCAACATGCATAAATCAGGCATAAACTCTACCACCACCCAACCACCCCCGAGCCCAAGGGTTGCACACATGAAATATAATGGAGTACCATATACCTAAACCTTAGTGTCCCATACCACCAAGAGGTATAACTCCAATACCTCTGGGTTGATACCCATACATAAACATGAACGGACCAAAACCTGTAGCCGTATGTTTAGAACTGTTATAGGCAAATTCCATCAGTGGAAGATACTTTTCCTAATTTGATGGTTTTCTAGAGACATATGCACGAAGCATATCCTCTACAACCTGATTTACCCGCCCATCAGTCTCTGTGGATGATCAGAGGAACTCATACTTAAAGTTGTTTCCAATTTCTTGTAAACTTCCTGCCAAAAATTAGCCGTGAAAGAGTCCCGATCGCTCACAATATCAGAAGAAGGTAGACCATATAGTCTAAACAATTGCTCGACAAGTTGGTACGCCAATTCCGAAGCTTTAACTGTTGTTTTTGTGGGTAAAAACCTAGCCATCTTTGTCAATCTATCCAACCACGACTACCCAAATGGCATTGTGACCCCTACTAGTATGTGGAAGTCCCGTAATGAAATCCATGGAAATACTTTCCCACTTTCTAGACGGAATATCCAAAGGATGTAATAACCCAGCAGATTTAAGGCGTTCAGCCTTGTTTATCTGCATTGATGACATCAGACCACATAACTCTGAATAAAATCTTTCATATTTGGCCAGTAAAATGTCCTAACTACTAAAGCCAAGGTACGCTGTATGCCAGGATGTCCTGTCGATAGTGCGTCATGGCACTCAAATAGGATCCTTAACTTAATTTTCGGCACATCCGGCACGCAAACCTTATCATTTCGAAATAAAAGACCATTCCGAAGAAAAAATTGGTTGGCTTTTCCTTTCACCAAGCTTTGATCTACTTCAGAGTTGGACCCTTATTTTGCCAAATTCCAATATTTTCCAAAGAAAATATCTGTGCTGCATTTTTCCCATGAGTGAATCGTACAAGTTAGAAGTAATCTCAGTGAAGCAAAGTTCATTAACTTCACCAATTCGACTCAATGCATCAGCAATGCGATTTAAGCTACCCTTTTTGTATTTAATCATAAAATCAAAATCCTGCATCAACTCAGCCCATTTGGCTTTTCTACCTTTTAAGTTCGGTTGCTCACAAATATACTGTAAAGATTGATGATCTATCAAGACCATAAACTGGGACCCGTAAAGATATTGTCTCCATGTCTTTAAATCATAAATGATTGCATACAACTCTTTCTCTCCTGAACTGGGTACCTAGTCTGTGCATCATTGAGTTTCTTACTCTCGAAGGCCACATGCTTCCCATCTTGGAATAAAGTTGTGCCTACCACAAAAACAATAGCATCAGTCTCAACAATGTAAGGTCTGCTAGAATCTAGTAAAGCTAACACAGGAGCATCTCGAACTTTATTTTTCAAAATTTTGAAAGCGTCTTGTAGCTTATCATTCCAACCAATTGGAGAATTGGACTTTTTATTTTTACCTTTAAGAATATTGGTAAAAGGTACAATCAACTTCGAATAATCCTTAACAGATTTTCAAAGAAATACCACAAAACCTAAGAAAGA
Organism: Cibotium barometz; assembly: GCF_041138505.1. Taxonomy (NCBI): domain Eukaryota; kingdom Viridiplantae; phylum Streptophyta; class Polypodiopsida; order Cyatheales; family Cibotiaceae; genus Cibotium; species Cibotium barometz. Next base: position 21,053,510 of record NC_141066.1, on the reverse strand, counting down.
TCTTAGCTGTTTGACCGTACGCGGAACTAGCCATTCCAAAACCTTTTGGATCCGATCCAAATCTATACTCAAGCCATCCCGAGAGATCTTATGACCTAAATATAACAATTCCTTTTTAAAGAAATCACACTTAGATAATTTACAATATAATTTTTTCTTCCTGAGCCTTCCTAGAACCTCTTTAAGATGACTCTCATGCTCATCCAAAGTTTTATTATATATCAAAATATCATCTAAGAAAACTACCACACATTTTCCTAACAGATCTTGAAATATATCATTCATCATCTGTTGGAAAGTTGCTGGTGCATTAGTGAGACCAAAGGGTAATACTAAAAATTCATAATGGCCATATCTTGTCCTAAAAGCAGTTTTAGGAACATCTTCCTTTGTTATACGGATCTGATGATAACCGGTTCGCATGTCAAGCTTTGTAAAATACTTAGCTCCATGCAACCTATCAATAAGATCATCTGATCTAGGTAATGGGTATTTATTTTTAATTGTAACCTTGTTAAGACGTTTATAATCAATACACATCCTCCAGGTACCTTGATCCTTTTTCTTAACCAGGAGAACTGGTGCACCCCAAGGAGACTTACTTGGTCTAATTTGACCCATCCTCAAATATTTAGCTAGTTGTTTGGCTACCTCATCCTCCTCAGATTGGCTAAGCCGATACGGAGGAATACTAACAGGTTTTGCCCCCTGGTACTAGCTCCATTTTATGGTCCACCTCTCATTTAGAAGGTAATCCATGAGGCAATTCATCAGGAAATACATCTTGAAATTCACTTTTAATGGAACTTAACACTTACTTTCCCAAACATCTAAAGAAACAGTGTTTGCATCAAAATGAATACACGAAAACACTGGATCCATAACCAACTGGAAAAGTTCATAGTTAAAAGTATCTTCCATCATTGATAAAAGTTTCCTTGGGTACAACAATGTTTCCTTTAAGAGTTACAAAGCTTTCATTATGATGGAAAGACATCAAATGTTTGACCCAATCAATAGAAAAATTCTTATTTTTGCTATGAAACCATTCTATTCCCAAAATTATATCAACATGATCCAAGCTCATGACATGGAAATCAAGCCTATCTGAGTACAATTGGATGTCTAATGGTAGTTTTGACACCTTCTTGTCCCAAAATTGGACTTGTCCAGCCATCGTGACCTTGTACATGTGATCATTCTACATGGTTTCCAGCTTCATCTTCTGTACCACAATATTGTCAATAAAATTGTGAGTACTACCAGGATCAAACAAAATATGAACCTGATGTCCTTTCACTGATCCATAAACACGAAATAATTCGTTTGGACCATAAACGTCTTTATTGAAAGTACAATCTGAACATCGGGTTCCTTCAAGATGCGAAACATTAACTTCAGAGAATTTACCTTGAAGTTCTATAATGTGTATAAATTTCCTTGGAATAAACTTTTTCGGTGCTGCCTTTTGACAAGGCACCGAAGTTGTTGTAGCTTCATTCAAAGGACAAAATTTCTTTGTATGCCCTTTCTCTTTGCACTTAAAGCATGTGAGTTTTTCCTTACAAACTTTGGTTTTTTGCTGGCATTATCACCATTTTTTGGTTTTGGTGTGAAAACCAATTTCCTTTTTTTTATCCACTATTTGAATAAGTGAACGTGGGTTTCTTTTCACTTGACGCTGGTTTTGATGAATTGGTGCCAACCATTGTCTTATGAAAAACCTGAGCAGCCTGAATAGCATCCTCAGTCGTTTTAACTTTGCACTTCTTCACCTCGTATTGATAATCACGAGACAAACCATTGGTGAAAATACCACACAAAGTATGATCATCAGACTTGGCTTTAGCAGCCAATTGTCTAAACTTTTGCACATAGTTATCAAAAGACTGATTAGCTGTGCTATTTTTAACCAACTTAGCAATAACTTTGAATTCATCCTCTGGTTGGACAAATTCCTTCTTGAATGCAACTTCAAATCCTAGCCAAGTAGCGGGAATAGAATCTTCTTTTAGATCCTTCCACCAAGTCAAAGCTTTTCCCTTTAATAAACCTTGTGCCATTTGCAGTTTCTGCACATCAGTGAAAGGGTGAAAAGCAAAGTGTGTATTCCACCTGTTAAGCCAGGCATCCACATATTCTTGTGTCTTCTCCTTCTTCTCTCCGCCATACACCTTTGGTGCAAAAGACGGAGCAACTGCTTTGGTAGCTACAGATGAGGTGGCTAGAAGAGCTTTCTGCAGAGTTAAAATCGGCACCTTAAGTGATTCCATCTCATCATGGCACTTTGTTATAGTAGCCTCAAGACGTTGTGTCACCTCTAAAAATTCACTGTTTGCTACTGCCTCCTCTTCTTCTTCATGGAACTTAAGATCTTCCCTTCTAGAGTTGGGATGATCACTCATGTCATCGACATTGTCATTGACCGAGAAGTCAATATGAGCCATGGTAAATAAGTTCTCTATGAATCTGGATTAAACTTTTCTTCACCTTTCTCTTGACCCTCTTGACCAAAAGTTCTAGCAAATTAATTCACTAGAAACAACTACACATAAGAAAAATGCTTTAATTAGCATTTGGCGGCTAGACATTGGCTAAAAAATCATGAAAACATCGTCTAGAATCAATCGAAACCAATAAAGTATTAATACAAGGCATGCTTGCATTAATAATATGCGAATAAACCGGATTTGTTTAGTGTGTACATAAAAAACGTACTATGACACCAAATATCTCTCGAAAATAAGAATTCTCGAGAAAAAAGAATTACCATGATTTTTTTTCCTAATTTTTCCTAATTTTCTAGGGCCTCAAAATATGTTAATTTTGAAAACCACCAAAACCCACCTTATTTTTCAGAAAATTTTTAGCAAGTAATTTTGCTAAAATACCATTGATATTTAAAAAATACCAATTTCTAGGATCTCTAAAAATAATTTCTAGAATATTCCTAATTTCTCATGAGAATCCCATCGCCCATGAAATTTCCAATTTCGCACAACAATTCTCAAATCCAATGAAAATTTTAAAAATTTTAATGGATTTCTTATTTTTTTGGGCCAAAAATAGATTTTTAAAAGAATTTGAATGGTCACGAGTGCCCGAATGGACATACCACATACCAATCACCAATCCCAAATATTCCAAAAATTTAAAATATCCTTTGTCTAGTTTTTCACTAATTTTTAAGATTTTTTTTAAAATTTTTAAAAATTTTTAATTTACCTTGAATGCATACGAACGATTAAAATTTTTTCAGAATTCCAATGGTTTTCTCAAAATACGGAAAGCCAATAGTTTCGGGAAAATGAAAAGACAAAAAAAATGGGAATATAAAAGGACAAAAGTTTCCGGAATCCGAAAGGTCAAAAGATTTTTCGGAATTCGGAAGGTCAAAAGATTTTCCAAAATTTGGAAAGTCAAAAGATTTTTTGAGAATGCGGAAAGCCAAAAGGTTAAAGAAAATAAATTTCAGATGAAAGAATAAAATTTTTAGAGAAATAATATATTTTTTCTAGATTTCTTTTCCTTTTTCCAATTGAAAATAACTTGAAAAAAATATATCTATTTCAAATATATATTTTATTTTAAAAACTTTGAAAAAAAGCTTATAAGCTTTTGGTTTAAAAGCTTTAAAAAAAAATTTATAAGGGGAGGGAGGCGAATTTCGCCCGTCGGCTGCTGCGCCGCCCCCCCCTTCACGGTTTGTGCACCAAACTGAATTGAAAGAGGGAGAGATAGCTCTCCTCTCTCTTCTCTTCTCTCCACCTTCTCCAATAATTTCTCTCTCTACCCTCTCCTTCTCTTCTCTGTTAGAGATTAGAGATGGATGTTTAAGATTTAATTAATCATGTATTAATCATAATTAAGTTTAATTATGATTAATATTTAATTAAATTATCCTGTTAAAATGCGTTCACACGCACGAGAGAGAGAGAAATAGAAGATAAAAATTCAGATTTTGGGAAAGAGAAGAACTTTACGCACACGGGAGAGAACCCATGCATCAATTGACTTCGCCACATTGCTTTTCAGCAAAAGAAAATTGGCAGAAAATCGAAAACATACCCGCGGGGAATGCATTTAAAATACATTTTTAACCATAAAAATGCTCAAAAAAATTTTAAAAAATTAGAAAAAAATTCCTAAATTTTTTAAAAATTTAGAAAATCCATTCTACCAAAATATCCACAATAAAATATGTGGTATTTGGTAAAAATTTCCATTAATGCTTATTTTAAACCATAAAAATAGAAAAAAATAGCATTAAACTCACGAAATTCCCCCGCAACGTCGATTCGTCCATTGAGTAGTAGTAACACGCATTCCAATCGCCATATCAATGATCCACATACAAAATCACCAAAATAAATTAATAAAATAATATTTTATTTAGTAAATATAAAAATTTACTTTTAAAAAAATGCCAAAAATTAGAATAAGAAAGTAGAAACAATAACAATTAACTAGAGATTGCTTTGATACCACTGTTAAAACCCTAAGATCTCTCTAGATAATCAACATGCATAAATCAGGCATAAACTCTACCACCCAACCACCCCCGAGCCCAAGGGTTGCACACATGAAATATAATGGAGTACCACATACCTTAACCTTAGTGTCCCATACCACCAAGAGGTATAACTCCAATACAACAGCACTCAGCTCTATAGTGAAATGGCAAGAATGTAGATATAATCCTCTACACAAGAGAACATCCCTTGAGTGTGCCCCCCATGCCCCTATTATATAGGAGGGCCCTCAACTTACTCTTGACTCTCCATTTCCCATGTGTGACCCTTGGATGCCTGACCCTAACCTTAATCCTTAAGGTTAGTCCTAACCCATGCTCCACTAGAGCTTGTTCCCATGCTCCCATGCTCACAAGCCTAATGTGGGTTAGCCTCCTAGTATATGCACATATAATGTGCACATAACAGAAAACCCTCTTAGATAGCATCCACGCAGCTCAGAGGAATCAGGTTGATTTGGCACGCGCTGATCGACGAAAATTAACGTGGAAGCTAGTGCCAAGTTTTTTGAGGGAAAATCACCATGCATGTTGCTCCAGTTGAGATGGTCTAATTCAAGCTAGGGTTGGGGGTTTGTGAGCATGCTCTACAAGCCTGTGAAGTTAGAAATCAATTTGGTAAAGTGTGATGAGAGATCCAAACCTACTGTCCTCTTTTGGTGAGACTTTCATTAAGTTTTCTTAATCCAAAATTAGTGCTTCTAATCTCAATTAACATAGGCCTAATCTCACCCTCTTCTACTGCTATTCAATTTTCCAAATGTTCATGGATCATTTGTATGCATAACTCTTTCTTGCTCAAAGTCTACCTTTATTATTTTGGATTAACATGGGATTAGTGCGATTAATCAATGATTAAGTGACCAAGCTGAGCCAAATATCTTCTCTAATCTTTGTATGGGAGTAGACATTATCCAAGCAAGTGTATAATCTTTCTTGCTCAAAGTCTACCTTTATTTTGGGATTAACATGGGATTAGTGCGATTAATTAATGATTAAGTGACAAGCTGAGCCAAATATCTTCTCTAATCTTTGTATGGGAGTAGACATTATCTAAGCAAGTGTATAATCTTGTGGTAAGACCCTCCTCATTGAGCCATGGTTAATCAAATCTTAGTGGATAGATTTAGTGGTGAAGGATTTCATACATGGCAAACAAAAGTCATGTATTTACTCATGCAAAAGGAGCTTTGGGGGGGGGGGTCTATAGTAAATGGAGATAAGCTCAATGAAGGGAGTGAGGCTGAGGTCAAAACATAGATAAATAAAGATAGAAAAGCGATGGCCATCATTGGATTAAGTCTGGAGCTAGGGTAAAAATTTTAGAAATAAATCTAAAAATAGAGTTCTATGGGCTTGATATGGAGTTCAAGCACTCATTTGTGGAGTATGTAGGTAAGATGAAGAGAATTTATGATGCAACTTGTAGGTATCAAGGCACCCATGGATGAGAAAGATGGAGTTGCAGTTTTAATCAAAAGCATGCCTTAAGAGTTTTCTTTGGTGGTAACAACTCTTTCTAGTCTTTCAAATCTTACTCTTGAAGGTGTTGAATCCTCCTTGTTTAAAGAAGATAAGAAGTTAAAAGGGACACAACAAAGCTCAAGTAGTAGGGAGACTACTTTCTTTAACAAATCCAATATCAAATGTAATCATTGTGGAAGGATGGGGCATATTATGGCCCAATGTCATCATTGAAACAAGCCCAAGGTTGTATGTTATGCATATGGGAACTTAGGCCACCTTGAGAAGAATTTTTGGTCAAAGGAGAAGCAACAAAGCAACTTGATGGTGGAAGCAACTCATGAGGATGCTCTACAAAAACAGCTTTTCTAGGTGTAATGATGATGTTTTAATGTCATGTCTTATGTCTATGTTGATGTCTATGTCGACCTTGGGATTGGGCAACCCTTGCCCATATGTGTGTGGATGTGATGTTATCTAAGTTCATGTCCATGATGTTATGTGTCATGTAGCTTGTAACAACAAGTGGGAGCTCGACCGGATGCGGAGTCCGTATGCCGAAGCACGAACGAACGGGTGCATCCGGGGTATAGGGGTGAGGGTGCCCAAGTCGGAGCACTTGGGCGGTCGGGCAGACTTATGGCCAAGCATGCCCCTGTGGTGTTATCTGCATTCTCCTCTATGGCTGGGTGGTGACTAGAGATCCTTGCCCTCTTATGTTGTGGCGATGTAACATTGGTATCAGAGCCGGCATAGTCCTCTCTCGCTTCTTGCGTGTGATCGAGCTCCGGAAGAGATAAGCCTTATCTCATCTTGTTTTTTTTTAATGGTTTAAGTTCTCTTGTTTTTTTTAAATGGTTTCTCTTTGTTTTTTTTTTAATGGTTTAAGTTCTCTTGTTTTTTTGAGTTCTGCACGACTATGAAAGATGTAAAGCTTTGGAAGAGGGAGCAATTGAGGTCTCTCTCTCTGGTTACGCGTATAGAGTGGAATCGCAAGACTGTCATGCAAGGGCCGTTCTCACACGCTAATGCTAAGCTTGGGCTGGGAACAGCTTTCTTGACATCAACCATCCTTCCCTCGATTCTGTGCTTTTCAAGCACGGCTCTATCTGCAACGACCGGATCAGCAAAGACGACGATAGCACGGCCTGTTGCCCTATCTTTCGGTGTCTGTGATTTCGCCATAGGAGCTGAAGTGTTCCTTAAGCGTCTCCTTCATGGTCTCCCATGAGATCTTGCCATTCTATGAGCACACCCACAGTGTCAGAAGAAACCCCTAAAACCTGTCAGGGTAGGTGACACAAGACAATAACACGGAGAGCTCGGTGCTTTCCCCTCTGCTGGGCCAAAACAGTCAAATCTGGGCCTCCTAGCAACAAGAAAATGCGCGGGAACCACAGGATATAACAGTCGTGAAGGTGCCATCACGCGCAGCGCAGCATTTTTGGCTGGCGTTCTCGTTGCAGAGCAGGCGCCCACCAACAGCCACATGATGAAGACAAGGCCGTAGAGCCTTAACAAATTATTTAAAAAATAAAGAAAAGCGTGGAGAGTGTTCCCACGCCCATGATGCACACAGCCGGGCCGTAGTGCTACTCGTGCTTTGGTAGTTCTAGTGCTACACTTGGCACATAGGCACTGGTGTCGTTGAATTGTTGCTTCCTAGCAGTGGTTGGACATCCGCAGAGGAGGAGCCGGAATATGTGTGTGTTGGCCGCATGAGAATAAGGTCTCTCAACCTTATCCTATTTTTTATTTTTTTTAATATTAATTTTTTTCTTAAAAATTTTATTTGGGGGAGGTTCCCACATAACTTAACCTCGCACATACTTTGAATGTGTGTGTGCGGTGTAAGTGAGACACACACGATGACATAGTCATAGCACATGTAGCCATGTGTAGACGTTTTGGGAGTCAGTTTCCACATCCTGAGTGCGTAGCCACACAATGTAGCTTTCGAACAAAAACTCTCTTGGGTGCATTGGTAATTTCCAGTGTGTGTGTCCCAAGAATTCGAGATGATTGAAACGAGTGTAACTCGACTTTTTTTTTTAAAGCTCTCGGTGTGCGTAGTCACACAAGGCATGAGCTCTGACATTTTCTAGTTTATGCGTGCGGAGTCACACACAAAGCTAGGCACACAAAGATATTAGCTTCCATTGTTGGTATAATGCATATCAATCCATCGCCCATTTTGTTCTTGCCTTTTTGGGTCATGATGTTATAGCCTAGCTTGTTGAGGCTTAGTGAATGTTGCACTTAACAAAGTCAAGACGGAGAGTCTGACAGTGCTCGTATAAATTCATGAGACAATGTCTTGGATGAGGACATACTAAACAACTGAAATGTTGTACTACTTAACAACCAAAGTGTATTATGCTAGTCTGCACACATGCAAGTGCTCGTGCATGGTCCGTAGAGATCAATTGTTCTAAGATTTGTAGTGATCTTAGAGTGAGGTTCGTAGAGATCTTTTAATTCTTCGGATTTTACCAAAACTTGGATGTTCATGATGTTTGTTCAACGTGGCTTGTAATAGAGTACGTAGCTACTCTACCCACCTTTGGAGTATGCCATTGCTTCTTTCATTTGATAGGATGGGAGTGTCCATGCTCTAAAAGCTACCTTGTGGCTAGTCTTTAGACCTTCCCTTGTTACTTCATAGACTGGCTTGATCAACAGTTTATGTAATGGGCCATTGGGACATTTCAACGCGGCTTGTAATAGAGTACGTAGCTACTCTACCCACCTTTGGAGTATGCCATTGCTTCTTTCATTTGATAGGATGGGAGTGTCCATGCTCTAAAAGCTACCTTGTGGCTAGTCTTTAGACCTTCTCCCTTGTTACTTCATAGACTGGCTTGATCAACAGTGTAATGGGCCATTGGGACATTGTCGGATTATTCTCAGAAATACTCTAGATTGAGTATTTGAGTCTATGGAACTTGGTTTAGTTCTTAATATTATAGCCATGTTGAACTTTGGAACACATTGTGCATAGTTCATCTAGTGCAAACACCAGGGGTGTGTATTCATCCATTTTCTTGAGATTTTGTAGCTATTTCTCAAGGAGAGGAAAAGAACCCACTTGTGTGTCATAATGAGCTTCATGCTCACTTGTCAAGTGCTCATAATAAAGGTCATTATGGTCTTGGTGGTATGGGACACCCAAGGCTCATACACAGAGGTTGACCTTTGATTGGCTATATACTTGTTCCATAGTGTGATCAAGTGTTTGAACAAGATTGAGCTTTGAGACTCGCTTATAGCCTTTTGTTGGGAAGAAATCCAACGATAGAGTTCGAAGAAGCTCTGTGTAGCATAGCCATGATTAACTTACTAGTGCTGACAGAGTGGTTTCTAGTTTGAGAATGCTATAGAACCATTGGTCAGCTGGAAGACTAGTATAGTTGGATGGTTGTGATATGTGGGGGACGGCCTACAACATTCAAGGAGTGTAATCTCGCTTATATTCAACAATGTGTTCATTGTTAAGCACATGTTTGGGTGATACAATACAAATCATGGAAGTATGGATTGACTTTCATGAAAGGAAAGTAAATTCTTAGTTTGCTTGGGCTATTTAGTGTTACAAAGTTCATGTTCTTGTAGAACCTATCAGTTTGCAAGGCACTGGGGAATGAGTGGATCATTACCAGTATGTGATGGGGTTACTACTTGGTTAAAGTGAGAAGTACTTCACTCCAGATGAGCATGGTTATTTATTATCATTGTATCCAACATAGTTTTATAAACCATGAATGTGTTTGTTAGAAAGAATTTTAAGCTAGAGAGCTTAGTGGAGTATTCTAACATGTCTAGCGAGTTTAGAGCTAAACATGGTGGTTCAAAAGTAAACTCAAGGTTTAAAGGTAATCCAGAGAGATTATAGACAAACCACACTAGATTTGGCGTTAATCCGAAGTGATTACACAAATCTTGATCTTGATGTTAGTACAGAATGCCTAGCAGTTATCTTGATCGTTTTTATAGAACAGAATGCCTAGCAGTTATCTTGATCATTTTTATACTTTGGCATGGTATTGTTGTATGCGTGCGCACTTTCCAATAATCATTGCCTTCCTCGTTAGAAAGGTGTGCTAATCTGTAGTTATTATTCAAGGTTTCTACGACAAGAAGTGTGAGCACTAATCCAAAATGATCGTTTTTATAGAACAGAATGCCTAGCAGTTATCTTGATCGTTTTTATACTTTGGCATGGTATTGTTGTATGCGTGCGCACTTTCCAATAATCATTGCCTTCCTCGTTAGAAAGGTGTGCTAATCTGTAGTTATTATTCAAGGTTTCTACGACAAGAAGAGTGAGCACTGATCCAAAACGATCAAACGAATCTCTTGGGTTATGTATTGAGACGGAGCGCTCAAGGGTGAACCCTTTATGCCCACTTGACCTTGTGTCAACAAATGGGGGTGATAAATTTATCGAAAGAAAGTGATAGATTCATTTAACTGATATAGGTGTTGACTTCCAACGAGCTCAAATTTTATGGAAAATCACAAACCTTAAGTGCTTGTTATTCTAGATAAAGCCCTAACCTTGTCAATTTGGTGCTAAACCAAATTGGTAAGAGTGTTTAGTGTGTATTTTGGGTTGGCGTGGAAGTGTTTTCACGCCATGCTTAGGCATGGCAGTTGTGGATCCACAAATATTTGGGGCAAGTTCTTAAAGAACTTCGCTATTTGTATTCACACTAAAGCTAAGTCTAAGGCCTCTATCACTCACTGCCTAGTGGGACTTATAGTTAGAGATTGGCATAGTTATTGATTAGATGTTGGATCAACCATAATTTGGTGCTGGAATGCCCCATACATTGTGCCATAGTGCCAAAGGTCTTGAGTCAATCTAGATAAGCACTTTTTAGTAAGTGGCTCCAGCATTATTCTAACTAGAGTATATCCTTGAGTACATAGTTACATTATTCTAACTAGACAAGAGTATATCCTTGAGTACATAGTTACTAATAAAATGTATAGAGTTACTTAACTAAATCTAGGGAAAGATTTGGTGTTTTGATAGACAGGATAAAGTGGATGTTGTTCCTCTTTACTTCGCTAAGAAAAAGAATAATCATACACATTTGTGTTTTGTGATATGTTTATGAAGAGCGTACAAGGACCCGCCCCCATTGCTAATTTTTGTTATCGGTTACAGTTGGGTAGTATATTGCCACCTATATGGGTAGGTAGTGCATTGCCACTATCATGGGGAGGCAACAAAGATTTGTTATACGCCAAACTTCATATTGGTATTGAACACAAATTGGATGTAGTGTTATTCATGTCAGCAGTCTCAAAGTACAGAGATTGATTTTGTTTGTCTATCAGTGTAAGGTGTGTTGGAGGCATACCTAGTCCATATATCGTAGCATATGTATATACAGACTAGGTAAGCAATAAAGAGTTTCTCATTTATTGCTTTATAGTAAATCATTTCCCATAATTGAAATGGTTTACGATATTGTTTCACATTAGTAGAGGTGTCCAATGAGACCACACTTGTAGAGGTGTGTTTGGATGGTGCTATTGACTTTTGGATGTGACCATACATAGCCCATAAACATGTCCCTAAAGACATGGTTGGTCATAGAGACATAAATATGTATTGCCAAAAGGAACCAAAGTGGTTATGAAAGAAAGTGGTAATCTAGATTTAACCTCATTAGCCTAGGATTAAGGAAAGCGTGAGAGATTAGCCTAGGATTAAGGAAACCATGAGAGATTGGCCTAGGATTAGAACATGAAAAGAAAGCAAAGGCTTGTGTAATCTTGATTATCAAAAGGTTTCCATTACATTGGCCCATATTCACTTATATACTAGGCCACCCTTTCACACTACACTTATTCATGTCCATGGGCATGCCCAACCCTAGTCCTATCCCTTGGCCCCTTTCACATCCCCTTCATCCCTTAGCCTTGGGCCCAAATTGACTTGATCACTTTTAACTTTGTTACAAATTATCCCCACCCAAGAGGTTTCGTCCTCGAAACCTAAGTATACATGTACAAACTTGCATGGATGAAGTATACCATTAAGGACTCATATCAAATAACATGCTCATGCATGAGCCATATATGTTGGAGCCAAAAAGACATATGTATGGTTGCAAACTGCCCACAATACCCTCAAATCAAGCCATATCATGTACTTCATAATGGCATATGCACTTCATAAATCTTCCACGCATATTGCATCCAAAACCAAAAGGCATAGGGCTATCCAAACGGTGATTTTCAAAAATTCATGCAACCCATAAGCACTGTTTTTATGCACCAATTGATTCCTCAAAGGTAGCCAAAGGATGACCTATCAAAAACTTTGACCTCCCGGATCAAAAGGCAAACCAAGAGACCAACAATCAAGCACAAGTAACCACCCAGATCAAAAGGCAAACCAAGAGACCAAGAGACCAACAATCAAGCACAAGTAACCACCCAGATCAAAAGAATAGTTACTATAATTTCCATCCCACATAGCTTGACTACCACATATACCAGGGTTGAAAGGAAAGCATACCGGTATATTCATTAATCCGGAGCATAAATGTAATGTACCATGCGCAAGAGTATTTCCTCCATCCAAAGGCAATGCACCAAAACCATGGCGTGCCACATAGTCTTGCACCACGCATCTCATATGACTTGGAATGCATCCAAAAGTGAATGCCCCAATCCCATAAGCCATAGAATCACTTTGGCATCCACAAAATTTGAAAATGCATTCCTTAAACTCCATGTTCGTGTGAGCTTTATTGTCATCTTTAAAATCCCCTTGAAGCATAGAACATCCTCATCTCATGAATATCTTCATTGTCAAGGCTACCATCATCTGCATCTTCATGGACATCCTCATCCTTATGATGAATGGTAGAAACACCATGTGGGGTTTTAAACTTAAGACACGGTCCTAGTCAGACATCTCTACCATGTGAGCTATCACCTCATTGGTATCCACTTTTGAGCATTATGTCCTCACAAATTTTCCTTATCAACCTCATGGAAAAACCTCGAGCTTCTTGTAGATTTAGCATATGTGACTTGGAGAGATCAGTTGCACCAGTAAAAAAGCATGAAGATAGATCAATGGCATGAGTAAAAAAGCATGAAGATAGATGGCAAAAATCCTTACAATAATCCACAAGTTTTAGGCTTTGTAATCTACCCTCTATTGAAGGCAAGCATAGCAATTTATTAAGGTGATGATGGGTATGGGTTGTAATAAGTACCTTATTCAACCCACTTACCCCCTCGATGGAAGTCTAGATCAAAAGCCTCTTTTACTTTCATAAATCTTTGGAGATCTATGAGGATCAAAGATTGGGGAAATGCACATTTCAAAGAAATCTATTAACTTTACGTAAGATTTGGAGAAACTGTGACTATGATTATGAGGAAAAAGGAACCAGCAACTGTGTTGCCACATGATGCTAGCCATGAATCTCAATTTTTAAAGACAACTTGACTATTATTTGGGGCTAAGTTAAAAGAAAACAAGTCAAGTTCATGTTGCATAATGCGATTAATTTAGCACTTGTGAGACTTTTTAAATCGAAGACACAACCTTCAGCATATCAATATATGATGGAGTTAACAAATGGTAAAGAGGCTTAAGTTTGGGACCAGCAAGTCATTCATTTAAATTGACCATTTATTATTATTTTGAAAAATTAAATTTTGACATCACCAAGCTTAGGCAATTTGATAACATTCTTGGTAAGAACTCAAAATGCATGGATGAAGTTAATAGTTGACTTTTGTATGCATGTAAATTAATTTATTCATAAAGGAAGGATGCTTCACATTAAAATCTTCCAAAGAAGGCAAAATACAATATAACTCAATGGCCTAAATTAAATTGTAAGCCTCTCTATTTGTGTTATATTCAAGTTATTCCTAATATTATGGTAGACATGTTAAATCAAGGGATGACATCTTGATTTCCTTATACCAAAGAAAAACTCTGTAATAATTTTTTAGTTTCAGATGTCTTAAAAATTGATATATTGTCTTGTTTTCCTAAATGGGTTGTATTTTTGCTTCTTAAGAGTTACGGGGATTAGCATGCCATAAGAGGGATTAAGCATTCAACAAAGTCTCTATCACATCAATGATGCAATTTCTTTCCCTCTTTTGCATACTAGAGAGTTTATGGAGAAATTAGGGTTTGTTACCAAAAATTTTAGAAATTTTCTCAATAATCCTCTTAATCATACTTGGCTATATGCACATGAGTGATCAATTTGTGCATTGGTGAGGGATTTCATGAGCAATTTCCTCTTTTTGCAATTTTGAAATTTCTTGAAAAAATAGGGTTTTTGCATGTGTTTCATGAGATCCAAGGCATTCATTGTCTTGATTAAGCCTTCCTCTATCCTCGACGTTGATTTGTTTCCACATGAAGCCATAAGGATTGAAGACATCAGAAGCTCAATTGTATTCCCAAATAACCTCTTCTATGACATTAGCTTTGTATGTTGGATGATCATGGCATGCAACTATAAGTGCCAATTGTAAGAGGATTCACATATACCTTCAAGTTCATGTTTCACAACTCACACACACTTGTACTCACATCTCAATTCTTAGTAATCAAGTGATGTGTGAGGGTACCTTGGCATTTGGAGGAGAAGTCGGGGGGAGCATGTCTTGAATCCGCCTTGCCGTGAGTGCCTTGAAAAAGTGGTAAGGTGGAGGATTAGGTACCGATGGTGGTGAAGAAATAGCCCCAACTTGTGCCTAGTTTCGAAATAGGTACGAGGGTGGTAAGAGCTTGGCCGAGAGATCGACAAGCTTCAACACTCTTCATCGACTTTCGAGTGCCTATTGTGGATGCATTTTATTGGGCAAGGATTTGGCAAGTAGGGAATTCAGTATTGCAATTGATTTCGCTTAATTTGCTATTGAGATTTGATTACAAAAACAAAGGAGGTGCTACCAAAATTTTTGCAAAACATTTATGCAAGACGCATGAGGTTACATGTGGATGCCAAGTTACAAATTGATGAGATTCATGCCTTCAAATAGGGTCTAAGACATTGCCAATGCAAAAGGGAAGTGAGGATTGATTTGGAGAGAAGTTTGATAGTTTTTTTGCTATGGTACTAAACCCTAATTTAGTCCGAGGGGGTTAGGGCTACTTCCAAGGTGTTTGCATAGCCTCATTCTTCTCTCCAAGGGCTACGTTTGGAGCCCTCAAGTGTTCGATTCGGACTCCGTTTACTTCTCCAATTGGCAAGTTTCTCGTAGGACAAGAAGGATGGCCATTCAAAAACAGCACGTCATTTTGGCAAAGTGAGCATAGGGCTAGGTTCCCCATACCCTAAGCTGCCTATCTAGCTTAGATCTTGCCATTCGAACACCGGAGCTATCCGCTATCTCCATTTTTCCACTGGATACCCTATTTTTACAGAAATTAGAGTTTTTGGACTGAACCTATTTTGGCACTATAGCTAGATAGTATACTCTTCCTTCATTCCAACAAGCTAAAAACTTCAAGATTTGGACCCCGTTTGCTTAGTCAAAGTGGTAATCTACTCATCAGTTGACTTTTTAAAGAAGTCAAAACACAGAGTACTTACACATTAACCGTGGTGGTCAAGGTGATCATACACGGGTGTTCTACACATCATTGCCTCTCCATAGAGCTAAAGAGCTTGTAAATCGGAGTTCAGGAACATATCCAACTTGAAATTGGTCATTTTTCAATGGCATCCAAGTCAAAGGCCAAGGCTACTTTCAAGGAAGTAGTTGAGGGTGAGGGTGGTCTTTCGGAAACAAGGCGAGATATTCAAGAGCATGTGCAAGGTAATGTTGACTTACATCAATGGTCAAACTTACCTCAAGGGTCCATGGAGAATCTAGGGATTGTGCAATTGATGGAGAAGATGTATCTTGACCAACACAACACTATGAGCCAAATGCTAAAGCTTATGGAGAGCCTTGGTCAAAAATCTCAAGATGATGCAAGAAAGGATATATTCTTTAACCGCTTGGATCAAAGATTTGAAACCATGGATCAAAATTTCAGAAAGGTTAGTGACACCTTGCATGATGGATTTGTTGAGATGAAGGATTCACTAGCTTAAGGCAACAATTGGACAATTGGAATACTTCTCCAAGTTCACAAGATTGTCATTCTAATGACTTGGGTGGCCATTTCATCAATGATTCGGGGGCAAATAATGCTTATGATTTTCATGGATATTGGGATGGTGTGAATTTTGGTAGCGATGCATATGCTTATTATAACCATGCCTATGTCTATGATGATCGTGATGCCTATGCCTATGACTATGATATTCATGGTCGTCATGATTCTTTTTATGAAGGCGTGCATGACAACGAGGATTTGGCAAGTGTATTTGGTATGTCAATACAACAAGTTGATGCATATGGATCAAGTATGCCTATGTATGGTTCTTCTTCAATGCATATGTGCAATCAAAGATACCCTTCACCCTTGTCTATCAATGAGCCACATTGTCAAACACTCTTCTCTTCAAAAGGAATGATTGGAGAAAGGCAATGCACAATGTTTGATGGTGGTGAAGCTACTACAAGTGAAGCCAAGATAAGGAGGATCAATGTATGTGAATTGTTGGTGCCGACTCTTTATTGCTTTGAGTGGGAATAGAAGACCTATTATACACTCAATGTTGCTAGATTTGGGCTTTGCCAAAAGTAATGGAGGACCTCCGATCACTTTTACATTTGACCAATGTATGGAGGACCTCCGATCACTTTTACATTTGACCAATGTATGGAGTGTGACTATGTGGGCCTTTATGCACATATTATGAGTGTTGAATTTGAGGGCATGCCTGCTGTAATTTTTGGACAGTAAGTAGATGAAGATACTTGGTTGCCAATACTTTATCGACAAGTCACCAATGTGTCCGTGGGGTCAAAGGGGATACACAATCTGAAAATGGTTATGATTGGATAGCTTTCATAAGTGCTTTGATTGAGGAATTTTCAGCTTATGACATGATGCCATGAGGTTATGAGAACATGGTTATTGATGACATTTTAGATGAGTACTTGTTTGTTGGTGATGAATGGAATGACGACTCATTTGTTGGTGATACAAGTGATGACCATGTTTTGGATGATCATGCATTGGGTGATTTTTTGAGTGGCTCATGTAAGGTTCATGAAAATGCATTGTATGATCCATTCTCGAGTCTGGTTTGGAAGACATATGATTGTCAATTATTTGACTATGAAGGCTTAGAGGATGTGAATCATGACGCAAATAAAGAAGAATCTTCTCATGATGAGATTGTTCACACATGTATTGATGATAATTTGGTGGTGAATTGAGTCGAGAAAAAATTATCTTTAACTGAGCCAAGTAATGGCCGAGACTTAGAAGTTCTGTTAGTGTGAAAAGTAGAGTAATTGTACTTTTAACCTGGTTGATTGTGGAACAAAAATTTCGATAACTAAGGAAAGTTGATAATCAAACTTGATTCGCTAGAGACCATCTTGTTTGTGGAAATTGGATTGAGGTGAGGAATGATGTGGGATGATGTGTAGTGATGTGTGGAATGATGTGGAGTGATGAGAAGTAATTTGGAGTGATGAGAAGTGATGTGTGGAATGATGTGGATTGATGAGAAGTAATTTGGAGTGATGAGAAGTGATGTGTAGTGATGTGTGGAATGATGTGGAGTGATGAGAAGTGATGTGTGGGATGTGTGGGATGTGTGGAATGATGTGGAGTGATGAGAAGTGATGTGTGGGATGTGTGGATTGATTTGGATTGATGTGGAGCGGTGTGGATGTGTGGATTGACATGGATTGATGTGGAGTGATGTGGAAGGATGTGGATTGATGTAGATTGATGTGGGGTTTATGTGGATTGATGTGGATTGATGTGAATGAATGTGGCATTTATGTGGGATGATGTGAATGAACGTGGAAATGATGTGGGATGATGTGAATGAATGTGGAATGATGTGATGTGAATTGATGTGGAAAAATGTGGAATAATGAGAAATGATGTGGAATGATGTGGAAGATGTGAAATGATGAGGAATGATGTGGAATGTTGTGGAAAGATGGGAATTTTGTTTGGAAATTGTATTTGTATGTGAAACCTATTTTTTAAAGATTGTTTTACGTCAAGAATGCTGGGGAAGCATTTTGACTATCTTCTGGAATGAGGTCGTGGGGACGTAAGTGAAAATGTTGCAACAGTGACGAAGAGTCAAAGAAGGACGTCTCGCGTGGCAAGATCGGCCAAGGTCTTGACCACGGCCTATGAGAAGCGCTAGGTCACCTACGAAGGATCCTAGAGGGTGTTGACCATATGGTGCTTGGGCTCTGGGTCACCCAGGATACCCATGCGTGCGTCGAGGAAGAAAATGAGTTGGAGTTGTTTTCTGAACACGGGCATGGATCTGGTTGATTGGCCTTGCTGGTCTTCAAACAGATGAGTTCATGGCTCTTTTAAATGGATCTTGTTGGTTGATCTAACTGATCTTCAACAGAGAGTCCATATGCATTTTATGTGATTATACTCCTAGGTACTATGGGCTAGGAACTATCGAAAAGGCCTCTGAGTGAGCAAGTGGTGAGCGTTCTAGTTGCCAATAATGCCATAGGTACGCTGAGGAACGAATGAATGGAATATGGATTTTATGGAAAAATCTTGATTATATTCTTGGGTACTATGGGCTAGGAACTATTGAAAAGGCCCCTAAATGAGCAGGTGGTGAGCATTCTGGTTGCCAATGATGCCATAGGTACACCGAGGAAGGAATGATTGGAAATTGGACTTGGAACTGGAATACTGAGAATTATGATGGAAACACTGTGGTTTTATTGCAATTTTGTTTTGGAAATATTTGTCTAAGAAAAGGCAATTTCATATTGGGTGCCTAAGTGGTGTGTCTATTTAAATTTTGCATGAGTGTCGGCTAGGGGGCTTGGGAACTCTTTTCCCTCGTACCCGGGACAAAACATAACCAAATTTTTATAATGGATCATATCAATACAGTGGTTGGACAGTTAGCTAACCCATGGGATTGGATGGGGTTAGTAGGCTGGATCGATGGATTCCTATAATAAAATTCAATTTTGTTCAAGTTACGATAGTTGAAGTAAGTCATGAGAAAATTCTTGTTCTATGGAAAAGAATCAAGGGCTGTGCCTCTTTTGATTGGGAAAAAAGCGTTGGTCTCTATGAACCAAGTGCAAGTTCCTCCTTTGATCCGGCCATGTGACCCGCAGGTTCAGTCATAATACAAAGGATAGTTAAGGCTCTTGACTACGTTAGAAGATTTTCCTTGAGGAATTGCCTATGTTTTCTGGGCGAGGGAAGTTTTTTCCGAGTTTGGTTTTGGAAGAACCGAGGGATTAGTCTCTTGTCCGGACATTTGTGGGCGAGGCCCGAGTGGGAAGCTTTGCCCTGCACGAGAGGTTGCTACTTCCGCTGCAAACACTCCAGAGTTGGATACGTAGAGGGGGCAAGGATCTCACATTTTTGGGTCCAAGTGCAACATACATAAGTCTAAGATCATAAGTCTTTCTGAGAATAAGGATTTTGAAATAGGCTCTCCTTATGTTTCAGGGATTTACATGGATGGATCTGAAGTCAAAATGTGTGAAGTTTGGGACAAAGACCAAAAGGTGGTACCTCAAAGAGAAGCAAATTGTGTACACCTATGTGGCCTTCATTGAGAACCCTGTTGGAACCAGACCAGTGGTTAAAATATGGACCAAGAAAGGGGAAGTCTTGAGAAATAGTCTCCCAAAGGTTGCACAAACTGAAGCTATGATTGAGGCTTGCATTCAATTGTGATACTAGATTTCCTGGGGGCAGTCTTCCTTTGTGTTAGAAGATGATTTGATACATAATTTTCTCAACATGGAGATGTAGAATTTGAAGAGTATTTTGGAGTTAGGTCTGAATGTAAAGATGTAAAGCTATTTTTGGAAATAAATATATATATAACTATTATTCCCAAAAAAAAACATCATTGACACTCTTAACTGATGATCGTTTTATTATTATTGTTGACACTCTTAACTTCACTCATTCGTGCCACCACCTAGTAGGCACAATGGATTAAGGTTTAGGCTATGGTTCAAGGAAGCAAGGCGACTGTGGGAAAACCAGAATACAAACGCCCAAAAAAACAAAGGTCATTTTTTGTCTCTCAGTTTCACTCTGTTATGCAAGATCAGTAATTCCTTTTTAACATCATCTCTCTCTCTCTCTCTCTCTCTCTCTCTCTCACGTTGGAGGGCCACGGCCTTGAATGGCTTCAATCTGTAGTCCACCTTTTATCAACATCATGAGGTGGTACAAAGAAGCATCGAGGGAGACTTGAAATTATGTCCCATCACACGTAAGGTCCTAAGGTCAAGTCATTTTTCTTCAACCTACTCCTAAGGTTTTACTACCAACTAATTAATTAATGCAAAAAATAATTGAGGACCCATATTGACACTCAACCTCAATAAAACTTCAACCTCAAATGGGTCTGGAATAAACACCTTAGAGTGAGAGGCACATGATTGCAGCATTTGAGACTCTCTCAACCCATAAAGATCATATCATGTGAATGTCCTCCACCCGATCCCCCCCCAGCGATATTATAATAATTCTCGGGGGGTTCATTATAAGTAAAGCCTCTATATCACATGCGTTCAATGCCTATTAAAAAAATCCCTTATCTGTGAATTTTTCATGAATAAAACATACCCTTTTTCCATTCAACCTGTGAATACCCCCTTTAAATGGTACCCTTCTGTACATAAAAAATGTGTAAAAAAGGGATTTAAAAAATCCATTCTGTTGAACCCACGTGCTACGCTTACATATTTATGAGTGACCCCTCGAGTAATAATTTAATCTTTTGAATGATATTTAAATTATCAATAAAATGTTATTTGGCCATGTGTTGTTAACTCCACTCAATGTGGGTTGAGAATGTTGGTACCTCAAACTTATGTGTGTGTAGGAACCAAAACGAGAAGATTCGCATGTGTGTGCACACTGATAGTCATGCATAATGAAATAGAAGAGGGATTGCTTTTGAAGATCCACTGTCTCCATCGAGAGGTGAATCACATTCTAACATGAGGAGACAACTTGCCAAGGCGCCAAGGCACAATTAAATCCTTGGTGTTCGTGGACTTTGGATGAGATCGGCATCAATCAAGAAATCAAAATACACTGATGCGTAAATAATTTAATTGCCTGGCTGCATGAGACTCTTTGAATTTCTCATATTCTCTACATGATCGACTTAATGACAACCATAATGGGGAATCTTAATCACAAGAGATGGGTTTTATTTAATAACGTTTAGAGACCTTTACACCTACCAACAAAAAAGGGGGGCCAATGGTGGGAACACCTCCTCACATGAAGAGGCACCTAGCTATTGAGATCAACAATGAAAGGAGGTGCCTGGCTAAAGTAAAAAAATCCCATAGACCCAACCAATCGTGCTAGCCTTTCTACAAAGTGCATCATCATCGGCTTTCTCCTCTACATAACACATACCTACAATTGCTTGCATAAACAACAGATGAATCGGCCTGCTGCACAGATGAATCGCACACACAGACGAATCGCTTACCACTACACATTCGTTCACAAAAAGAGATAGCCTTTGTGATAGCAAGCAAGATCCAATAGCATACATGCAAGCAAGAATAGAGAAGAGAAGAGCTTACAAGCATTCTATTGCAAGGGAACGAATGCGTATTGCTTAGTCTCAAAAATGACTTAAGAATGAATTTGTATTGCTTGACAAGTGACTGATTTTCACACTAGGCCGATTAAACTTAAGAATGGCTTGGCCACTATTGCTAGTCTTAAGCAAGTTTGTACACAAAGTTCCCTTAATTGACATTAAGCTCCACGTAAGGCCATTTTATATGTTTCAAAACCGTCTTACAAAAGTTAAGTGCCCGTTTGAGTGGGTAAGATAGCAAAGTGCCTTATAGTAGTAGGTTGGGCAGATGAACCATATTAACCTACGAAATGGTTAACAATTACATATAAATCCAAAATGGAGATTCATATGCACTACATACGATGGGGCTGTGTGTGGGGGTAATGGTGCAAAAGGTGATAAGGGTTGGTTTTGGGAGGAAAGAATTAAATTTTGTTTAACATGAGGAAATAAAGGTGAATCTTTGAAAGGAACCAAATTTTATGGATTCGATCCATGGCTGCCTATGCCACCTCGTAATTCCTGAACCCGTAGGTGTGTGCGTGTTTGTAAAAGGGTAAGCAGGACCCTTATGTAATAAAAATCGCCCAACTTGTTTTTTCAATAAAAGAAAGGAACCAATTTTTTAATATTGGAAAACTAAAAAGAAGAAGCATCTTTTTAAATAAAGGTGAGGTTAATGGGGGCACCGACCACGCGGGCCGGCCGGCGGGCGCGCGCGCGGGCGAGTCTGAACGCGCTTTAGTGGGAATCACACTGTGTCCATGGGTTGTACAAGACGAGCCAAGCGGCATATGTCTGCGAGCTGAGTTTAAGAAGCCAACGACGGTTAATTAGGGCTAATCTGGACCTATTAATTGCAGATTAGGATTTGCGAGCAGAGCTCTGGGCAGAGCCAAATATCTCAGGGCAGCACACAAGGTGGGGCGTTCGCAGGAGGAGGAAACAGGCCCTCCTTTAATGGCAGTTTTCCAGGTGAGAAAATTATAACCCCTGCACTTTATGGGTTTTTTATTTCTGTAATCCGCATCACAGAAACGCTTCCATGTTTTCAATTTTCACATTAAAGAAAAAAGGGTAGTTTTAGAGGTTCCTTTTCTTATATAGTTTCAAATATGAGTATTTACCTTGAAGTCCCTCTTTTTTCTCTCTCTCTCTCTCTTGTTTTCTTTTTGTATTATTTTGAAATTATGGGTGTTCTGGATGAAAGGTGCCCTGGGGTTAGTGTGCAGATTTTGGATGCCTAGTGTTCACTTGCCTAAGCTTAGAGAGCTTCAAGCCATTCTTCTACATATGGTGGGTGTGGGCCTAATTTTTCCGGAGCTGGAACCAGATGCCGGAAATTCGCTGGTGTTGCTTGTGTTTGTAGTCAGGAACGGCCTGATCCCGCCATATATTCAACTTGCATAAGCTACCCCATTCCCCCCTTAGTCAGGTGTTCTATCCCTACTTTGCTTTATCATACATCATACATAAGCTGCCTACGTCTATCATACATCAGGTGCCCATTCCCCTATGTTTATCTTACATCATACATCAATTACTGCATTTCACCCTGCACCTAGCATACATCAGCTCCACCTGCCTTTGTACATTACATCCACTACACGAGATGACAGAGGCGCTTCTCACCACCCTCTCCATTGAGAACCCATCCACTTTATTGTCCATGGACTCTGGGATAGCACATGATGACCCTGATTCGTCCAGGCAAGCCGTAGGGGGTTGCCGTCCACCTGATATCAATCTACCCCTTGCTGGGGAGTTCCCAACAGCTTCTTGGTTCAATGATGCACCAGAAATCTTGGATGTGGGTTTGGCACCCCAAGCTCATGATTTGGAAAGCCTAACTGTCAACCGAGCGGGTAAGCGTTGCGGTGTCAGGCGTGGAGACATCATCTGGGGAGCCTGGTTCTTCTTTAACTACTATTTTAGACCTTCACTCACAGACAAATCCAAAGGGAAGCTCAGTAGGGAAGGGACTCTTATGGGCATCTTGGACAAGAGTGACCTGAAGCTTGAGCAGTTTTTGGTGCAACATGATATGGAGAATATTTACATGTGGATTTTCAAAGAGAGGCCAGAGAACGCACTTGGCAAGATGCAGCTCCGGAGCTATATGAACGGGCATGCAAAGTATGGAGAACCCCAGTTCCCCTTCAGCATTGAGAAGGGCTTTGCCCGGTCACACAGAATGCAGCGTAAACAGTACAAAGGCTTGTCAAACCCCCAGTGTATCCATGGCATCGAAATTGTCCGGTGCCCAAATTTGTCAATCGTCAGTGAGGAGGACAAGAAGCGATGGGTGGACCTGACCGGGCGAGACTTGAACTTCACCATATCTATGGATGCCCAAGCTTACTCAGTGTGGAGGAGCCTTCCTAATAACGAGTTTGACTTTGACAGATCTGGTTGTTACAGCACCAAAAGGCAGTCTTACAAGGTTTCTCTGGGCAAGTTGAATGGGACCACATTGAATCTTTCCAGCAAGCTGCCATCTTCTGATGTTACTGACAGCCCCACTGACAAGAAGAGGAGGAAGGAAGTCTCCCCTGTGAGCAGTGAAGACTGCTGTGGTGCAATGGAGAGCTACTCTCAGAGAGCTTTTGATATGGAGAGTCCTGTGGTTGAGCGACCATGCTGGCTGTCGGATTTTACAGGGGTAATGAGCGAAGTTTGTGGGCCTGTCACGGGGGCAAAGAGCATCTACGAGGATGAGAAAGGCTACTTGATACTAGTGAGCTTACCGTTCACGGACATGCAGAGAGTGAGGGTCTCATGGCTCAATACAGCAACACATGGTGTGGTCAAAATCCACTGTACCAGTACTGCAAGGACCCAGTATATCAAGAGGGGAGACCGGACATTTGAGCTCACGGACCCGTCACCCGAGCATTGTCCGTTGGGGGAGTTCATCAGAGAGATAGCTCTAGCTACACGGATACCAGAGAATGCAGAGCTGGAAGCCTTTTATGTGGAGGCCGGGGCAGGGCTGGAGATAGTGGTCCCTAAACACAATGAGTTCTCTGAGGAGAGAGAAGTGCATGTTTTTTTACCTCCGCAGCTGGGGCACAATGATTCCTTGATTTCCTGAGGGTAAAGCGGTCCTTGATCTCCAATGTGAACAATGTATCATAGTGGATTTGGGTTTATGACTGTAGGTTGTTGAAGTAAAGCTAATCAATCTTTGGGCGGAAATCATGATGCTTGGGGGACTGATGACAGTTGGTTTTTGTTAACTTTGGGAAATATTAATATATATGCAAAGAAAGCAGGGAAAGTCCATAGGTTAGCCTTTTGTGTGTTATTTTTCCACATACGCCTGCATGCATTGCACATGTACACATGTTTGCAGGTAGGTTTTGTTTTGTTTTGTTTTTGGCTCACCTTTGTATATTTTTGGCCTGCCTTTTGTATGTTTTTGGCCCACCTTTGTATGTTTCTTGGCCTGCCTTTTGCAGGTTCTAGCAATGTATTGGAGTTTTTTGATTAGCAACTCCAAGTTTCTGAGATGGTGTTGAAAAATTCATTTTGAAAAAGTTCTTTTTTGGGCCTAGCAGGCATAAATTTCTAGGGTGATATTGAATCACACAAAATATTGAAAGAACACATTTGGTTGGTCAAAACTTTCGAAAATTCCCACAAAAGAAAAGAAAAACCGATGTTTTTTATCCGTCCTCTCTTGTCGTGGGGGTTACACTTTTTTGGCTTTACCATTTAAGAGGATTTGGAATTTGATGTCTCATTATGTGAGCATGCATAGAATTTGAAGGCTAATGCTACTAGAGAGAGAGAGAGAGAGAGAGAGAGAGAGAGAGTAGTAGTACTTAACTGATAACTTAATTTACTCAACCACAAGCTTCATAAAATGCGATATTATTAGGACAAAAAGAGATTCAAACACATTTATGATTGATATGAATTATAGTGTGTGATATTCAATTACTTCATGATGTATAATGTAGCATAATACAATAATTAACATGATAAAATAGTACTTATGTGATAAGTAGCAATTTAAGTGTGCAACTATTCGTGGTATACTAAAGTATATAATAGTTTGCCGTTAACCCATCAATAAACCTCCCTCTCTCTCTCTCTCTCTCTCTCTCACACACACACACACACACCTGTGTGCGTGTGTTTTGTGGGGTGGGGTGGGTGGGGCTTCTTAGTTGCTTCTTACCTACCAATGTAGTCCCAACTCAATTCTCTTTTGTGTTGAATCCCGTGGCTTTTGGGCTTCCAAAGTGTATAAGCAGAGCATGAGAATGGGGCTTGATGGGAAGGAAGCACTCTCTCGTGCATTGCAGAGCCCAAGGCTGACTTCATGGAGATGGAAGGAGCACTAGGTTGGTGTGGCCAATTGGTCATCGTGAAGAACAGCAATGGCATCGTAGGCTCCGTTTGAATGCACACACAAATCAAATAACAGCCACAGTGATTGTCTTTTCCACCTCGTACATTGCTCAATCATCATCTGTGTGTTCATTTAAACCTTTCTCTCAACGCTAAGAGGCTTTAATTGTGTGTGTGTGTGTGTGTGTGTGTGTGTGTGTGTGTGTGAGAGAGAGAGAGAGAGAGAGAGAGGGAGACATTATATATATATAAAAGTGAAGCATATATAACAAACTAGAAGTAACACAAAAACATTACATAGTCATACACATCATGAACCATCTAGCATCATTAAACAAGCTCCAATGCTTGTTTGTGCAAAACAATTCTGATAGATCCATCTAGCATTGTCACTTGCAGCTCAAATAGGGCACATTTGTAAATAATCATTAGCTTTTCTTTGCATTTGATCAAACCAAGATAACTAACAATGCCATAAAACATATTTCCTTCCTTAAATGACCATTTGACTTTGTTATGCACTTTATTGCATAGAAATTAAGTGTGAAGCTATACTCATGTTGACTATGTGAAGGCTCACGAACCTTATTGCCATTGTTAAGATCGTGAGGTGAAAAGGTAGTTGGGGGTGGGTATTGTAAGGGGATGTAGGGACAAGCCTAAAAGTTGGTCCAATGAGATTTGAGGCATTTTGGATGAAATGTGCACTCCTCTCCCTCCTATTAGTCCACGCTAAACCTTTTTCATCAGGAAATGGATTAAGAATTAAGCATCCAAAAACCCTTTTTTTGCTCATATTCCCTCAATGTAACAACCATAACAAGGTCCTCTTGAGCCAACTTTGGATTTATACACTCTTGATTTGCATGCTTGATGTAGGGACCTGAGCCTACTAATGGGGTATAAGCATGTAGGGTAAGAGGAGTACCAAATATGAGAAGAAAAATCATACAATCAAGGTAGAAGCTATGGTGGTGCACAAAGTAGTGAACCAATAGAGAGATTCTAGTCAAAGAAGATAGATGTCACATGCTCCATTGCATGCCCTCTTTAGAGCTAATTTGGTGTTGGAATATCTGTGTTAATGATGAGCTCTTCTAGATACCACTTGATGTAGGGGTCCAAATTAAAGTTGTCACCATGAATGACCTTGCAAAACTTCTCAATTTCATGGTAGCATGGTGCACCAAAATCCACTCCAAGTGTGCAAGGTCACATGAATTCATCAACTCCACCTCTTGTTGCATATGGTAAATGAAAATGCTATGTAAAACTTAGGTGACTAAAGCTAACAAAGTCAAAAGTTTATACATTATTAAAACTTTGTGGAATACCTAGGGCTTTAAGAATGTCAATGCCAGCTACCTCCTTAGTGCCTCAATCTCTTTTTTGGCCTTTGTCAACTGTGGGATAACCCAAAAGCTAAGTAAAATCAAGTGTCTAGAGAATATTTTAAGATTTACAGCATACATGGGCATCTGCTATGGTAGGTGGTGCGAGTTGGGTATCTAATGTAGGTGGTGCTACAAGGTTTATATCTAATAGAAAAAGTGCCACAATATCCCAAGTAGAAACATTTACATCCACATCCAAATCCTCAACGAGTTGTAGCTTTTTGTTAATCTCTAGATGCCTTCCTCTTCTTAGAGCATTTGGGGGGGTTGGATGCCTGCCTCTTCTTGGAGAGTTGGGGGGTGGATTTTGTTGGGTAAATCGATGCAAATTGAACATTGTCCTTTGCTAAGATAGCACATTTCCAGTCAATTAAGATACTAATTAGAGTCTATCTCAACTCACTCTCCCTCTTTAAAACATAGTTACAACTTTCCCTCTTAGATCTTCTCAAATAAGGGTCATGTGCAATAATACTAGTTAAGTTTTTCAACAAAGATTCAGAAAATATCTTGTACTCTTTTAATGAAATACATGCATTATGGAAAACATACACAAACATTTACGCCATAATTTAAATTTATGCAATGGAGAACTTAGGGAAGATTATTTAGTTTTAAAGGAATAAATGAGTAATCAACAAAGAACTAGATTCATAATAATTATAAGGTTAAAAACCAAGACTTAATTCTCATTTCGAGCTATAGCACAGATAGCTTACATAAAGACATGTGCATGTAAGCCACATATACATAAGGCATGCATATATGCCAAACATTAACTAAATTAGCTAAAGCTATAAGATAAGATCAACTTGATGCTTCAACTAATCATCAAAATCTTTGAAATGAAAACATCACACCTTAATTTTTAGATTAAATCCAACATCATCATTTGAATTAGTATTAAAATGGCATAACATTTCCATAATAAGCATTCAAGCACCAAACTTTGAAGTCTAGGTTAGACTACAAACTCAAACTATGTCATGTAACATCATTCATTTACAATATATGCCACTGTGCATGCCCAACACTCAGCTTATTTATATCGAATTCAAGATAGATTAGCATTTAGCATGTGATATACCTATGGTCATGCTAGGCATTCATGAAATCACAAACTTTAATGGATAATGCCATTGTAGGGAGGGCAATGCTAGAGATCCATGGCAACATAGTTTTTTTACCTAGTTAAGCTAGACCTCCAACCTATTGTATCAAGATTTAACAAGATATAAACATGCATGGATTAAATTTTCATATGGACAAATTAGTTTTCATGTAAAAATGCATGTACTTGCCACTTACTTTTCATATGCTAAACATGATACATCCATGGACATTGCCATAGCAAGGCCGAAGGCAATGCTAGAGATCCATTGGAAAAGAAAATACAAGGGAAATTGAAATTTAAAAAAAGCAATGAACTTGGACCCTAGTGCTGCTCTGTGGCTTGCCCGAGGGCATTTTCTCTCTATGACCTACTTGAGCAGCGATTCTGCAAACCATGATGGAGGCTGATTTCCAAAAGAGGGCAGGTTAGAGGGCTTCTAAGTTCGCCCTGGGCCAAGATTAGCAGAGGGGGTGGCCTGTGGGTTGTTTTGAGCTTAAGCGTTGGGTACAATGAATGCAGGGCTTAGAACCTGAGATATGCACCAAGGACTAGGGTGTGCTACTCCTCAGCTGAGAGGGGGAGCTTTTAAGTAGAGGGACCTAGGGGGAGCTTGAACGTTTGAGCCTTTGAGGCTCTTAGCTACGCACATGTCTCCAACTGATGGGCTCCGTCCTGCAAAAGAGTGACCGATCGGACCTCGCCGGATGGAGTGGTATCTCGCACATGATCTCCAAAAAGTGTGACCAGTGGCAAAGAACCTGACGGATGTCCTCGGATGGATCTCGCACATGAAAGTCCGACCGGCCTTATATATGTGGCAGCTTGTGAGATTGGAGGCTGCCAATCGGTCATTTGTCGGACGAAAGAGCAATAGGTAAAGTTAATCGGGTTGGTACGAAGGTGACGGTCGGTTGAAGGCGATTAAATAAATTAAAATCAGTTTTTTAATGTATTTGAACCAATCGGGTCGGTCGCTTTTGCTTTATGCGAAGGCTATCTAAGAGCAGCAGAGGGGGAGCTTGAAAGTTCAAGGATGACCGCTCAAGAACTAGACTCTGCAGACTCTTGGAGCACTTATTAGTGCTCTTTGCATTGTGCAAAGTTCAAAGTTCAAACCTTAAAGGGCTTAGGGGAAGACGTGGGTGATCACTAGTGGAAGAAATAACTAAAAGGCTACCTAGTCTTAGGCCCGTATGCCACGTTATGCCATTTCATTGGCTCCTTACCATTGGATTCCCATTCAAGTGTGTGAGCCTTAAAATGACTTGTCACTTCAAAGTTCAACGGTGGAAACTAGATTCAGAATTATAATTTCTAATTTCTATTTTTTTAAGACTCAAGAGTCAAGCCTCAAGTCTACGTAAATAATAATAATTATTATTATTAATATTACATATATGATATACATATTAGTGATATTGCATGCCATAGCCTAGGCCTTATATAGATAATAGGGAACAAGGCATGGATGATGGAGCCATGTGGCATGTGCCATCATCGATGGACCATCACCAATTATTATTTACTACTATGCATATTACAATTTACATGTCATGTATATATATGTGTGTATATACATACATACATATATAAAATTTAAATATATTTACATACATGTGTGTGTGTGTGTGTGTGTAATTTAAATAAGGACACATAGGGAAGTTAACCCTTAATTTAAAGACTATATATACTCTTTACCTTTAATCTAAAGACTATCCATACTCTCTTCCTTTTGTCTAAGGTCTATCTTATCATTTGCTTTTAAAATCAAGCTAAGCCCATGATTTGAACCCTTAATTAGAAAAGGCATACCAGGTTCTCAACCAAGATTTCTTGATTTCAATAAGGCTTTTTACACTACAAATTGTGTTTTGTGAGCATTGGTCAAGACCAAGTTTCACCTACAGCAGGTTATCATACTCTTGCACAAAAAGTTTTACTCTTTAGTTGTTTTATGCTGCACATGCACATGGAAACATGAAGGGTATAAGTTTTATAGTTCTCAAATTTCTTTATCTACTTCAATCTTGAAGGAAAGAAAAGTTGGATGAATATTCTTGCCGTACCTCTTCCTTGATTACTGCATAAAGATAACTCATGCTCTACTGATGTTCCTCTTTCTTATGACTATTATATTTGACTCACTATGTGGGGGTTTATGAGTTTGAGAAAGTGGTAGAAAAGGTTTTAAGAGCTAGGCTAGTCTTGGGTAAGGAAGGATTGAAAGTTTGGAGTGGATTCCTCCACATGGACAAACACACTGACCTTTCTTGTTTAAAAGGATAGATGAGTAGGAATATTTGCAACTGGGGTTGTCTTTATGCTATGCATCTCCTAACACTATTGCCAATCAATTGGGTCATTTATACGAGGTGTTGCCCAAAATTATTTTATTTACAATAGTATTTTTATGAAAAAAATATGTTTAGAATATTTTTACTAAAAAAGTGTTATTTTAGAGCTTAAAAACTATGCCAAGCCACTGTTTTAAAGAAAGAAATGCAATTTTGGACCTATAATACCTTCATCAAGCTTGACAGTAGGAGGTTTTTTGCTATGATATTTTAACTAAAAAGGTGTTATTTAGGAGCTTAAAAACTGTGCCAAGCACTGTTTTAAAGAAAGAAATGCAATTTTGGAGCTCTAACAGCTTCACCAAGCTTGACACTAGGAGGTTTTTTCTTAGAGAATGGTAGCCCCTTGGTGTTACCAGTGTCTCCTTGAGTATAACCCAATAAGGGAAAAATAAATTTGCACCAATGGAAACGACTCAAATGTTGAGGATGTAGAATAAAGTTCATGTGCCTGAGTAGGCTTAGAGTGGGAAATTAGCAAATAAGTAATAAATGCTTATGCAGTAACCTTAGAGATAGACTCATAAAGTAAAAAGAGGAGTTTTGAGAGGCCCACAAGTCATGCAAAGTGTGCAACCAAAGTTTGTGGACATTAGGAGTCAAAAGTAATAAAATATGAGTAAAAATATGAAAAAAGTAAGAAAAAATAAGGTGCACCTTTGGAAAACATGGGATGTAGAGAAAATATTTAGCCATTTCATAATTGTGTGCAAAAATTCAACTATGTTTCACTTCTATTATCAAGAAATCATTTTGGGGCCAAATCTATGTATTTTTTATATACTTTCTCTCTATATAGGCTACAATTTCTCTTTCTATAGTTGAATTCTATGTTTTGCATTAAAATGCCTATAATTATTTTGTTTGAGCTCACAAATCCCTCATATAAAATCTAGTTAATGATAGTAGTGAGAAAATCCAAACAATGTTGGCAGTGAAAGCAGATAATGACATTATTGGCATTACTAAGAAAATGTGATAATGCATTAGCATCAAATACGTTAGTGGTGAATAACCAAAAAGAAGGTGTTAGTGACAAATAATTGTATTAGATATGCTGGTGTGAATTATGATGTTATTGGATTAATCTAGTAATGTGTTTTTTAAAAAGTCAGTAGTGTGTGTGTGTGTGTGTGTGTGTGTGTGTGTACATACATACATATGTACATACATACATATACGCACACACACACACACACACACACACACACACACATTCTTTGTTCATATATGTTTTATGTGTACAAGTGAACCATGGGCTTTGAGGGTTACCTAGCGAGGCTTGTGAGCTTAAAACACTTAAACAAAAATACTTAGCTCCAAAAAGACCATATTGGGTGCAATCTTCCCCCCCCCCCCCCCCCCCCTTGTGCGTGGCCTCTCCCCACACAAGAGTATTTCTTTATTAGCTTTTCTTTTCACCAAAATTAGGCCATAGCCCCCAAAATACAAGATGTGCTTTTTAGAGAGCACGGCACTCTTCTTTAACAAAAATAGAGTGTCAAATTGGGACTAGGGTAAAGCCATAGGCTTTAATAAATTCCACAAAAATAAATGTATCTTTCCTAAAGTTCAAAATGGAAAAATCATTTAATAAGATTACAAGCTACTATGCTTGCCAAAAATGAAATGTGATGATCCAAGACATTTCTTCCAAAGTAAACTCTTCAATTCCCATAGTCTTCATCACCTGAAAATATAAGCCCAATTAATTATTAAATTAATCCCACAAATATTAAACAGGCACAAATCATCACCAACTCATGACTACCAGGCGTAAGTACCCCAGGAATCACCCTGCCATACAAACCTAACCGAAATAATCATAGGTGGCCTCAAACATACGTCATATACCGCACGTATTAATATTTATAGTGGTATCACCCACGATATTAACCTAGCCGGCATGACGCAAGAGTAATCTAGGCGTCCCCAAATTACTCAAGAGGGGATAAATAATATTTTTATAGAGGACTTAAAATATATTCTCATGACATCCCTCTTGCTTGAGTTTGCAATTGTCCTCAATTGCGGATTTGCTGGGTTTGAAAAGAATGAAGAATTTCAGGGTAAACTCGGAAAAATTTCTCGGGCATCCATTTAGCATCTTCTTGTGGATGATTCTTAAAAGTCAAAAGATACTTGAAGTATTGATTACCTGTCCTTGTTGTTGTTATCTCTTGGTCAATGATTGCATCAGGAACTAGTACTTCTTCCTCTCCTTCAATAAGAGGTGGTTCCTCATATGTTGGGTGAGTAGGAAGTGTTCCTTGAAAAGGTTTCAAGAGATGGATATAAAAAGAATTGTGGATATTCCAATTAGATGGAAGCTCTAGTCTATAGGCCACATCATTAATCTTTTGAAGGATTTTAAATGGCCCATAATATCTAGGCGCTAGCTTCACTGCAGGGAATTTTTCCACACTCTTTAATCGACGCTTTTCAATTCTCAAAAGTACATAATCACCTTCTTGAAATGAAAAATCTTTGCGCTTCCTATTTGCTTGAGATGTATACTTCTCTTGAGCTCTTTGAATACAATCACGCACTTCAGATAGAATGCGATCAAAGTCTCTAACATATTGGTCGGCTGCTTCAATCTTATGAGAGAGTCTAGTAGCCGGAATAGGCAATGCTCTTCCATAGATGATCTCAAATGGTGCTCGACCAGTAGTAGTATGAGGAGTATTATTATAAGCAAATTGGAGTAGGTGTATGTACTTATCCCATGCACTAGGTTGCTGGGAAACATAGGCCCTAAGCATATCTAAGATAGTGCTATTTGTAACTTCGGTCTGTCCATTCGATTCCGGATGGAAAGCCGTGGAAAAGTCTAACTTAGTGCCCAAGTTTGAGAAAAGAGCAACCCAAAAGTTTAGAATCTCTATCAGAAACTATCACTTTGGGTAGACCATGATGAACAAAAATTTGCTTAACAAATATGTTCGCGGCTTGCTGAGAAGTTAGTGTCTTTTTACATGGAATGAAATAGGCTTGCTTACTAAATCTGTCTACTATTGTCCAAATCATGTCATGGTGACTGGAAGTAGTAGGGAAGCCAGTAATGAAATCCATAGACACTTGTTCCCATGGTCTATCAGGAATAGGTAGAGGCATAAGCAATCCTAAAGCTTTGCCTTTGTAGCTTTTAATTGTTTGGCAAATGTTACATTCAGCTACAAACTTAGCTACATCATTCTTCAAATGGGGCCAATAGAATTCTCGAGAAACTACTTGAAGTGTTGCGGAAACTCCTCTATGTCCCACAAATGGTGGTTGGTGCATCTCTTCCAAGACAAGCTGTCTGTAAGGTTGAGTAACACACAATCTCTTCTCAAAGAAAAGATAGCCATCATTATGAGAATAACTTCTTGAGGTGTCCAATTGTTTTCATGCAATTTGATCCATATTTGAGAAAAATCTGGATCAACTTCATAAGTTTCTTTCATGAGGACAAATGGTTCACTTTCAATTATAGAAATGTTGTTGATATTTGGTCTTCGACTCAAAGCATCGGCAACAACATTTTCTTTTCCAGGTTGATATTGAATCATAGGTTGGAAACTTTGAATGAAAGCTGCCCATTTGATATGCCTATCTGAAATAAGAGGTTGCGTAAGCAAATGCCTAATGCTTTGTTGGTCTGTCTTGATAAGAAATTCAGAGCCCATTAGGTAATGCTTCCAGATTTTTAAAGCATGCACTATTGCTGCTAATTCCTTGTCATAAGTGCTATAATTTTGCTCTGCAGGCTTAAGCTTTCTACTTTGATAAGCAATAGGATGGTTGTCTTGCATAAGAACAGCTCCAAATCCTTTGCCACTAGCATCAGTCACTACTATAAAGAATGGTCTTTGGAAATCAGGTAGTGTAAGATTTGGTGCTTGTGTTAAAGCATTCTTGAGTGTTGCAAAAGATTTATCTTGCTTATCAGTCCAATTGAAATTTGTAGCTTTCTTAAGGAGTTCAGTCAAAGGATGAGCAATACAAGCAAAATTCTTGACGAACTTCCTATAATAACTACATAAGCCAAGAAAAGATCTAAGATCATGTATGTTTCTAGGCGTAGGTCAAGAAGCAATACACTCAATTTTCTTAGGATCTACACGAATCCCTTCGGCCGACACTATATGACCTAAGTATTCAATCTCTTCTTGAAAGAAATAACTCTTTTCCGGATTGACATACAATTCATTTTCTCTCAAAAGATTGAACACTTGTTCCAAGTGTTGTTCATGTTCTTGTCGATCCTTGCTGAAAACAAGAATGTCATCAAAGAACACTATAACAAAACTTTGAAACTTAAGGAATATACGATTCATCATACGGCTGAAAGTAGCTGGAGCATTGGTCAAACCAAATGGCATAACCAAAAACTCATAGTGACCAGTTTGGGTTCTAAAAGCTGTCTTGAAAATGTCAGATTGAGTCATACGGACTTGATGATACCCAGACTTTAGGTCAATCTTGCTAAAGACCTTTGATCCTCTAAGCTTATCAAGAAGATTATCTACCCTAGGAATAGGATATCTGTTCTTGACAGTAATCTTATTCAATGCACGATAGTCTACACACATTCGGTAAGTTCCGTTCTTCTTCTTAACAAGAAGTACTGGAGCTCCAAAAGGTGAACTACTAGGTCGAATAAGGCCTCTCTCTAGAAAGTCTTCTATTTGGCTTTGGATTTCTCTTTGCTCTAAATTGTTGACTCTATAAGGAGCTTTACAAGGCGGAGAATTTCCAGGCAATAAGTCAATACTATGATCCTCAGGCCTAGAGTTAGGTAATCCTGGAGGCAGATCTTCCATGAAACAGTCACTAAATTTGAGATAAAAGAATCAAACTTTGGTCTTTTGGATATGTCCAACTCAGCATCAAGCTGGTTAACCCATACCATATAAGTCTTGTCTCTTTTTCTTAGAGCTCTCTTTGCTTGAGTGTGACTCAACAAAGGACTCATTTCTCCTTTGACTTGACACTGGAGGATAATATTTTCATTGTCCTTCCTTAGAGAAATGCTATGAGTGTCATAGTCTATAATAGGATTGTATTTGTGTCTCCAAGGCATACCCAAAATTATATCTACCCCTTGTAAAGGTGCAACTAAGAAATCCCTCTTTTCTGTTAAAGGTTTGATACATAAATCCAAATCTTTTACTACTTGCATGCAATTATACTTTGTTCTAGTAAATGCTGCTTTGACTTTATAATGCGTAGGTGAAGAATGAAGATTTAATGCTTTAAGTACCTTTTCAGAAATGAAATCATGAGTACTACCATCATCATGCAAAATAAGAACTTCATGTCCATTTATCGTTCCTTTTATTTTAAGCAAAGAATGAACATGAGGTTTACCTTCCTGTTCTGAGTAATCTGGATCGGAATTACCCTCTTGCTTGAATGATTCTTCTTCATTGTCGTCTTCTTCAATCATGTTGACTCGAGCTGCTGCTGCTGGTGTTGAATTCTTGGTATGCTCCGGACAATTCGGTGCTATGTGACCTTCTTTGTGGCACTTGAAACATTTGATAGGAGATGTCTTCGGTTTGCTACCATTAATTTTCTTATTGGTACTCATGTTGCCTTTAGCCTCGTCCTTGCCTTTGTCATAACCTGGTTTATACATCTTCTTTGAAGCATAAAAAGATTTAGTAAATGGTTTAGAAGAAGTACCCTCATGTGCTTTAATCTCTTTAGGAAAACTATTTTTACGTTCTGAATTAGTTGCCAAAGATATTGCAGAAGATAGTGAATGAGGTCGAAACATATTCACATCGGCCCTAATGGTAGATCTAAGGCCCGATATGAACTTCCTTTTTTGATCCTTCTCACTAACTCTATCCACAACCTGCACCTGTAATAAAGTATTCCAGAACTTTTCTACATACTGTGACATAGTTTCCTTTTCCAATTGATGCAAAGTGTCCCATTGGTGCCTAACTTTGGACTTGAATTGTGAGGGTAAAAAGTGCTTTTTAACCAGCCGTTGAAATCTTTTCCAAGAGTCTGGCTTGTCACGACCTTGCTTTATTACACTCCACCATAAAGCTGCACTGTCTACCAAATAATTGACTGCACATTTAATCTTATCTTTCTCTGAAAATTTTTCTCCAGAAAAATAGTCATCTAGTTGACTAAGCCAAGCTAAAATGACCCTAGCATCCTTCTTTCCATCATAATTTTGAAATGTGAAAGCTTTCCAAATAATCTTGGATTCTTTTTGTGACCTTTGTGCTTGCAATGTAGCATTTACAGCCCTTTGAATAGTGTCATCTTCGTCATCAAAAGATAGCGAAGAGTCACGCTTGCGTCTACGATTCGAGAGCTGTCTCTCCAATTCAATACGCTTCTCTCTTTCTTCTACAATTTGATGTTGTAAAGAAAGGAGTTGCTCTTGAATTGATGGCGAGATAGGCAAATCTGCCATAATGCTTGTGCAAATGATGTAGATAAATAAAATTTTACTTTATTTGATGTAAATAAATAAAGCAAAAATGAGTACTTATCTTGTTTTTCTCCCGCAATTCGATCTTGGTTGAAGCTGAACAAGACGTTGTTCAATGGCTGAATTGAATTCTCGTCGCCTCAAACAAATCCCGAACGATTCCGCGTGATTCAAGAGTCTTGGGCTAGTCGAATTGTTGATGAAATAATTTTTTTGCACTTTGAAACCTGCTGAAACAGTCCTGTAAACCTTGCCCAAACTCTGTAATATTTTTTTTGAAATTTTCAGAATTTTTCAGAAGTGATTTCGGAAATTTCTGGCCTTTTCTAGGCAATTTTCAAGCTTTTTAAAACCTGTAAATCACTTTTCTGCACCCAGAAATTTTCAGAATTGGAAACCTTTGAATTTCTCCTCAAATTTGGAAATAGGGAAAAGTAGAGGTTCAAAAAGGAGTGATGTGACTTGCATAGGGATTGGGAAAAGTGAGAGTAGATTAGGATTAAGAGAAAATTTGGCTTATGGAGTAATTAGCTCTTTGAGCTCTTTTTTTTTATTTCTCCTCTCCACGCTTTTTGCGCCGGCAGGCTGCCGCCGTGCGCCTCCTTGTCCAAAAGCTTGTTGAGAATTTTATGATGGCTTTTACACAGATTTATCTCCCCCGTCCATTATAGGTTTGTTCATCCTTGAAGCTTTCTGATTTCTGAGAGATACCCGTGAGGTTTTTGGCTATGAGGATTTCATCCATACGGTCAGATTTTGATTTCACTGAGTATTTGGAAAAATCACTTTTTGATAGAGAGGGATGGTTTTGCAGGGTGGTGAGTGGGTTTGAGAGTAGATCTAGTTTTGAATCTTTGACCTTTGGGTAAAGACCTGCAAAACACCCTTCTGTCGACTGGATAAATTCCTGCACTTTCTTGATTTTTGAGAAGTTGAAGCCCTTTCTTACCTTCTCCACAAATCTCCTAGCCGAAGCTCTGATACCACTGCAACCGGAATCTTATTCTACGAATTGATTGTGGAAAGTAGAGAATTAATTCAATCATAAAAACCATTGCTTGTAAGCTTCAACTAAATCAAATCAATTGAAAAATTAACACTTAAACAAAAATACTTAGCTCCAAAAAGACCATATTGGGTGCAATCTTCCCCCCCCTTGTGCGTGGCCTCTCCCCACACAAGAGTATTTCTTTATTAGCTTTCTTTTTCACCAAAATTAGGCCATAGCCCCCAAAATACAAGATGTGCTTTTTAGAGAGCACGGCACTCTTCTTTAACAAAAATAGAGTGTCAAATTGGGACTAGGGTAAAGCCATAGGCTTTAATAAATTCCACAAAAATAAATGTATCTTTCCTAAAGTTCAAAATGGAAAAATCATTTAATAAGATTACAAGCTACTATGCTTGCCAAAAATGAAATGTGATGATCCAAGACATTTCTTCCAAAGTAAACTCTTCAATTCCCATAGTCTTCATCACCTGAAAATATAAGCCCAATTAATTATTAAATTAATCCCACAAATATTAAACAGGCACAAATCATCACCAACTCATGACTACCAGGCATAAGTACCCCAGGAATCACCCTGCCATACAAACCTAACCGAAATAATCATAGGTGGCCTCAAACATACGTCATATACCGCACGTATTAATATTTATAGTGGTATCACCCACGATATTAACCTAGCCGGCATGACGCAAGAGTAATCTAGGCGTCCCCAAATTACTCAAGAGGGGATAAATAATATTTTTATAGAGGACTTAAAATATATTCTCATGACATGAGCTCATAGAGAAAGACTCATAGAGAAAGAGCAAAAAATTACTTGCTCATCCATGATGATAGCTTGGTAGAGCCATCATTGCTGATTTTGTAGGGGCTTTAGCCTTTCAACTGGTGAGAGTTGTTGTTGCTATGTGGTGGCAAGGTGTAGGATCTTGGTGGTTTGCTTGTACCTTGGAGGGGCTTGAGGGTGCTAATGAGATGGCTCTTGGTGGTTTGCTTGTACCTTGGAGGGGCTTGAGGGTGCTAATGAGATGGCTCTTGGACATTATTTATTGTTTGTTAGCACAATGAGTGGTTCCATATCACTGGGAGAGGAAATGGGTAATGCTTTACCCACTAGGAGTGGAAATGGGTAATGCATGTTGGAATAGAGACAAAGGTAGCAACACACACACACAAATGCATTACCTGCTGTGGGAGTGGAAATGGGTAATGCATGTTGGAGTAAAGACAAAGGTAGCAACACACACACACACACATGCATTAAGCAAGCAAAGCTAAAGAGAGGCATAGCACTCTCAAGGTAGATTGATGGAAATAAGTGAAGTACAAGTATAATAACATGATAAGGTCACTTAAACACTCACTCATCAGACTGTGTACACATACCCAGGGAAAAAACCTCCTAAGGAGGGAAAAAGTGCCCCTATCGATTATACTTTTTTTCATTATAAAAGAAACATTAAAAATTTAGAAATAAAGGTTAAGGGGTAAAAAGTTTACTACCTAAAAAACACTTGGGGGTGCATGCCACAAGAGGATGCTACTTGGGAAAAGGTTGATGATATTCATCATGCCTATCCAATAATAGTAGCAAAAACATAATTTCAACCCAGAAGTGCAAAAGTTAAGGAGTGAAAAGATTACTACTACCCAAAAAACACTAGGGGGTGCATAGTGTGTGTAGTAGCAAAAACATAATTTCAACCCATCAATAGTTGCCAAAAATAGATGAATGACATAGAAGGGAAGAACATATCTCTAAATTAATTATACGATACTTTACATGAGTTGACTCCAAGGAAATTACATCAACTTTAGAAGTAGAGTCTTTATACATACTACAACCCTTAAAAAAACAAAGAATTATATGAATAAAGGGAAATTAGGTATCACTAAGACCCTACACTTTATATAAATGTCACTAAAGCTAAGAATTATAAGGTTGAAAAAAGATAAATATTTAAGAATGTTATTAGTAGCTAAGTCAAAGATCAATGAGTCTTGCATCAATGAATTAATAAGGCCATCAACAATTTGATGCATTAAAAAGTTATAAACATTGAATCTCAAAAACCATTCAATCTTATAAAATATAAGGCCTTGATTAAATCTTGTAAAGACTACCAAGTTTATGAAAGAATATACCAAGTTTATGATAGAATAAAGGATTAGAGGTTTATCCAAAGTGTCATTAGTACTTATCACAATCACAAGGTCCAAGTTACTTATATAGTATTGAAAAGGGTTAGAAAGTTAGCCAAAGTGTAACTGGTACTTATCTCAATCATCACAAGATCCAAGTTGCTTATAAAACATAAAAAAATGTTAAGGAAGTAGGAAAAGTTTGAGCTTTGAATTTGAATACCCATAAGAACAAATTGATTCATATAATTTTCAAACCTGGAGCATAAAGTTGAATCACTCAAAGAGTATTTAGTTTAATCACTCAACATTAAAAAGGCTAGTATTTTAAAGTAAGAAAAGCTTAAGCTTTGAACTTGAATACCTACAGGAACAAAGTAAATCATAGAATTGTTAAACCTTGAGTATTTAGCTGAGTTTTGAACTTGAATATCCATAGGAACAAATTAAATCATAGAATTGTTGAACCTTGAATATTTAGTTCAAGCACTCAAAGAGAGATGAATGAAAATATTGAGGCACGGGTTAGCCAAAAAACTCTAATGCAAAAGGGGATCTTGAATATTAAACAATCAAGGCATTATTTAATAGTAACCTAAAGACTCCAATTAAAATTCTAATATAAAAGAGGATCTTGAATATTAAACAATTTAAAGCATTGTAACCTAAAGATTCCAATTAACATGGTTTCGCCTGCCCATCCTACTACAAGCACTTTGTTATCTTACATGGCTATCTTTTATAAGATGGTGTTGGAAGATATAAAGTGGCCTTACCCTGTACTTAATGCTGAGGAAGTCATTGGATTTATGTATATATTTGCTTAAGGCTAAAAATAGTGGCCATGGACTATTTTTATGTCATGTGGCCATCCAAGTGTGAACACTAGCCATTTGTGTATAATGTAAATTTGACATTAAGCAATACACAATCATTCCTCTTACAATAGAATACTTGAAAATTTTATATCAAGTAATACACAATCATTCCCCTTGCAATAAAATGCTTGTAAATTTGACACTGAGAAATACACAATCATTCCCCTTGTAATATAATGGTTGTAAATTTGACACTAAGTAATACACAATCATTCCCCTTGTACTCTTGAGCTCTCTCTCTTCTCCCTACTTATTTGCTTGCATATGTTCTATTGGATTCTGATTGCTTGATGGGAATGCTTGCTTGGATAAGTTTTCCCTTGCTTCTCCTCTTTTATTTACCTCTTATGAGTCAGAATGACCATGAAGGAAACCCTCTTCTTTCCTTTATCAACATAGTTGAAGCTCTTCCTCTGCACCACCCCACGGAACACTCAGGTGTGGGCTAGCATACCCACAACTAGGAAGTTGCATTTTTTACTCTACTCCAAAGCTCCCAATGATACATGTTTTGGAAAAGGAAAGGTAAGCTCTTGACTTGAACATATTTGTGATGTTGCGCCGAGGGAGTACCCTAAGGAATCAACAATGAATCCAATCCATTACAAGCTATTGAAATCACTTAATATTGCCTAAGGAGTAACCTAAGGAATTAGCACTAAATCCAATCCATTACAATCTATTAAAATTACCTAATATTGCCTAAGGAGTAGCCTAAGAACTTAGTTTTGAATCCGATAAATTACAAGCTATAGGGATCACCTAATATCACATGGTGTTAAGTGAGTACTTAGCTCTAAGTTTGTTGAACCACCTCGGGTGTGGTACAGCCTTCATTTAGGTGTATTTCCAAGCAAAACAATCCTTGAACTCTTTTAGGAGAGCAATGAGTCCTTTTTCTTCATCCGTAGTTAAGTCATTAGCAATATAGATAGGTTTGGTATCCTCCCTGGGCTTTGCAATGTCTACCTCCTTAACTTCCACTGGCCTGTCGCGATAAGACGTGGATTGGCCATTTTCCTTCACTCTTTTGGCCGTCAATTGGACCACCTTCCGTTCATCAATGGTTTAGGTTTTGGAATGGAGGTCTGGCTTGTTGTCCTCGTCATCTTCTGTCTAAGCCATTGCCTTCCTTGCCTCTTGCTCGGCTTCAACCAAATCCTTTGGAATGGAGGTCTGGCTTGTTGTCCTCGTCATCTTCTGTCTAAGCCATTGCCTTCCTTGCCTCTTGCTCGGCTTCAACCAAATCCTTATTTCGTTTCTTTGTCCTACCTTAGTGAGTTTAGGCGTATCAGGTTCGTGAAACGTAGTTTTCTCCTCTTGTTTTCCTTCCAAGGTTATCTTACTCAACTCCTCACCCCAGTTCTTAGAGAACTCATCTTGAGATATCTTAGCCACTGGGCATCCGTGGGTTTACTTCACAAACACGGCATTGTGTCAAGCGATATACCTCTTTTGTTTCTGCCACTTCAAGACACATTGGGTGCTGTTGCGATCATGCGGTCCAGGCACTTCTGTGCTTGAGGTTTTATCCTTTATTTCCTCTTCTCTAGGTTGCACATCTACCATACGTACTGAGGTGGTGGGAATTATTCCCAATTCAATGTACTTGGTTCCTCTGGGGGGGGGGGGGGGGGGGGGGGGGGCAACACATCTATAGTGGCAAGTACATGCATCTAATTTTCACTAAAGTCCGGAGGTGAAAGTAACGCGTACATCTTGGCCTCTTCCTCTTCTTGTGAATTCTCCTTAACTGGTTTGGCAGACTTGTAAGGATGTGGTTCGTTCTGTGGTGACCGAATAATCTCCAAACAATTGCCCTTTGTTGCACCCAATAATCTCCAAACAATTGCCCTTTGTTGCACCTTAGTGGTGGTAGAAGGCACAGGCAACCCATTCCCCACGTCCT
Source organism: Cibotium barometz (assembly GCF_041138505.1). Taxonomy (NCBI): domain Eukaryota; kingdom Viridiplantae; phylum Streptophyta; class Polypodiopsida; order Cyatheales; family Cibotiaceae; genus Cibotium; species Cibotium barometz. The sequence goes on along the minus strand of NC_141066.1, from coordinate 21,010,195 downwards.
AAACACCACCTTGGAATCGCACGTGTGGAGGTGGTGAATTGTAACCACCAGAGAGCGGTTGCCAAGAACAAGAAGCCTTAGTGTAAAAGGGCAATTGGTCATGCAGATAGTGATGAAGGGATGATACGATGCTAGACAAGAATAGAGATAGATACTCAGATAGAAGGAATGTATTAAGGGTGTAGTCATTGTATGCTCTCCATTGTTGACAGTTGTGTCATGAAGCTTGTTATAGTGATAGTACTCAAGAAATGGTAGTCTATGTTGGGAAATTGCTCTTTATTAGTCTGCAATACTTTTGTATTATAACTAAGAGAAATCTTGCCATTTCATTATTGTTCTGTGTTGCTCTCTACACTATGTGGCTTAAGTTTGCAATGTCTCTGTTTTACTGAACATGCTGTCTATGTGTGAGAGAGTGAGTGAGATAGTTAGTGGAAAAATGCAAAGTGTAAACTGAGAGAGTGAGAGTGAGGGTTTGCTGAGTAGAATGGTGTCTTGTGTGTCCCCTTGGCCATGTGAGAGTTTGTGTTCGTACCTGAAAACTCTAGTGCGTGACTACACATCTCCCACGGCATTGCTTGACTGGTATATCACCACAGACTATTGTCTTGCCATTCTGCAGATGAGAGAGAAATCACTGAGAAACACCTGGAAATCCTGTTGGGGAAAAACAAACATTATGCTAGGGAAAACCTCCATTGAGCAGCATTCCCCACCATTAGGCAAAGGAAAGCATGGGTCCACTTAAAACAAGTCTGAAGAGAAACCATAGGATGGAAGGAACTTTTCGAAAAAGTTAATGTGGAGAGCCTTTCACCACACAACCCAACTAGATTCAGGCATGCTTTTTCTACATGTTCATGGATCTAAGGATGGTGAAAAGTAATGCCTTCCAAGAGACCCTCTAGGAAGCTCGCAGTTGGGAGTGCCTCGTACTGTTACAATCAAGAAGTCAGTGCAAAAACTTCTACAACCCCACACGAGTAAGAGGAAGTGTCAGAATTCATGCACAATTTGGACCAAGAAAAGGAGTGCCAAGAGCGAGAAGCTCGACACAGTCCACATCATCCGAAAAGCCCAAAAAGGGTGGAGTAACAAAACCAGGAAGAACAACCACAACAAATCCCTTGCAAAAGGTTTAAGGGAGCCATGGCGTCATTAGCCAAAAATTTCCTGATGTTCTCACAAGAGAAAAAGGGGAAGATGCAGATCCACATGTGAGGAGGTTTGAGCAATACTGGAAAGTGGCCGGACCTCAGAATGTCGAAGAGTCAGAGTTGAGTAAAATTTGTAAAGATGCTTTCATATGAAGTGGGTGTCAAGATATCAAAACAACCATTTCCAGAGCTATGAGGAGGTCATAACTCCTTTTCTAGGAAGATTCTTCAAGATAAAGTCTGCAACTCAACTCTGTTTGATCAAATGAGAGAGCTCCGACAAGAGGATATGGATGTGGAAGCTTACGCAACAAAGCTGCTAAAGCTTGAGACAGATAGTGGTGAAACCAACCTGACCCTCAATGCAAATTGTTGCTGATTGGTTTGTCTAAGGGCTCAAGCCAGATATTCATGCAGCAGTTAGCATAAAGCAAGCGAAAACTAAAGAGGAGTTTGAAGAACTGGTTAAGCTGGTGAAAATGATAGAAAAAAGAATTCAAGAAAGAAGACAAAAGAGAGCCCAGGAAGAGTGTCACCACTAAAGAGGATGATTCAAGAGTCTCTCCTCGCAGGACACCCTAGTGGTGGCAGTAAAGAAAAAGAAAGACAAAAAGAAGAAAACCAAGAAGGCACATGCAAGCCCTAGAGAATCGATGATGCAGGTAAAGCAGCTGATGCAAGAAATGAAAAAGAGCAAAGGCTCAAATTTCTGTAAGAATGTGTTCTATTCCCAATGCAAACAGGAAGGTCAACTCAAGGAGGAATGCACTGTGCCACCACCAACTTGCACCATTTGTAATATGTACAATCATAGTACATGGAACTGTAGGTACAACATAAAAAATAGAGCTCCCATGGTGAACAGCATGGAAGGAACAGAAAGAAGACCCCCAGGAATGGGAAGGTACGAAAATAGAGGCCGTGGAAATTATTTAGGAAGGAGAGGCCAAGGAAGAGCCGGAGGTTCTACAACCTTCACGTGCTAGTATTGTCAACAGCCTCGAGACACCAAAGAGGAATGTGCCATCATGAAGAAAAAGCATGATGAAGAAAGATAAGCAGAATTGATGCAGCAGCTCAAACAAAATCTGCCAAGTGCCAACATGATGCAGGCAGATGATATACAGGGGAAGGTGCATGACATCTTGGCAGTTACAAGGGCTAAAGCTAATGAACCTAGTGTAGTAATAACTCTACTACATAATCAAGCCTCACCCCAGGCCCACAAAGAAGGCAGCTGTGGACTGAGAATAACAGGAAAAGGTGAGGATTCAAACTACTAAGGAAATAGAGAGAAGGTAAGGTAAGCAAAAGGAGAAAATCTCACGTGAAATCATCGCGAATTTCCCAAAAACAAGTAGAAGCTAGCATACAGAGCTCCTCAATAAGGAATGCCCAAAAAAAAGCCAAAAGAATGCTGATTGGCTACAAACGAATGTAATGTCAATGCTGCCATGGATAGATAGGTTCGGTTGAGACAAGTGCTGGACTTATGGACTTATGTCCAACATTCAAAGCCAAAATCCTGATGCGCCAAGCATTGAAGGACTGAGCAAGGAACTGAAGCACTCATTAGAGAAAGAACCCCCAGAATGTAGCAATAAGCAAGTCGAAGAACCCCCAGCATCCATAGATGATGAAGTGGCCAAAGTCTCAATTCAACTGAATAATGTACTCATCAATGATGCAGTGCTGGATGGAGGATCTGGAGGGAATGTCATCACTGAGGAAACTAAATTGGGATTGGGTCTCAAGTGGGAGCCCCTTCTGTTCAACATAAGAATGGCAGATAATAGGGTAGTAGTACCTAAAGGAATCATAAAAAATGTCCGAATGAAAATCAAACAAGTTGACTTCAAGGTCAACTTGGTGGTTATTACCACAGAAAACCACACCGGGTCTTACCAGGTGTTGTTGGAAAGGCCCTGGTTGAGACATGGCAAGGTGAAGCAGGATTGGGACAAGAACAGAATCACCATCAGAAAGGGAAAGCGAAAAGTACATGTTGATCTTTTCAATGCAAAGAGATCAGTGGAACCTGCTCAAAAGCCAGTCCATGCTGAAACATTCAACATGTTAGAAGGCTTTGATGACGATAAAGAGAACATAATACTCTATGAATGTGGATGAAGTAGTACCCTTATACATGTTAAATGTGGATGAAGTAATAAGGCATTATGTGGAAGCAAAGGGCGAAAATGCAGAAGTAGCAGACAATCAAAAGAAGAGAAAAGAAGCAAATTTTGAAAAGACAGAGGGCTCAAAACTGAGAAAAATGTTGTAGGAAAAAGCCTCGAAAGAAATTAAATGGACCGGAATAAGAAGAGATCCATGAAATCTGAGATTGGGTGCAAAAGCAAAAGGAGAACCAGGAAAACAATGCTGCAAAAGTTAGCTCGGAAAAACTCATGAGGTAAATCTAGGGGATGGAAAAGAGGAAAAGCATGTGAAGATCAGCCTCGAACTAGAAGAAGAATTCAAACAAGAGTTAGTACCTCTGCTAAAGGAATACCAAGATGCCTTTGCGTGGTCATATGAAGACATGGAGGGCATTGACCCTAAATTCTTCCAACACAGCATCAACTTAAAAGAGGGAGTCATACCTGTCAGACAACAGAGGTATAGAAGAATGAACCCAAATTATGCAAAGCAAGTCAAAGAAGAAATTGACAGAATACTAAGAGTGGGTTTCATTGTGCTAGTGGAGAAAGCTGCCTCGATATCCCCGATTGTAGTAGTCCCCAAAAAGAATATGAAAATTAGAATCTGTGTGGATTATCGCAACCTGAATGCCACAACCAACTCAGATCCCTTTCCACTTCCATTCACGGACTCCTTTCTAGATGAGGTAGCCGAAAAGGAGATGTACTCTTTTTTGGATGGTTTCAGCAGGTAAAACCAAGTGAAGATGGCTCCAAAAAACCAAGTGAAGGTAGCCGAAAAGGAGATGTACTCTTTTTTGGATGGTTTTAGCAGGTAAAACCAAGTGAAGATGGCTCCAAAAGACAAGGAGAAGGCCACATTCATCACTGAATGGGGTGTCTTTGTGGCAACCGTTTATGATGTTTGGCTTAAAAAATGCACCTGCCACCTTCTAGAGAATGGTACAAAAATTTTCTATGACTACTTCACAGACTTCATGAAAGCTTTTGTGGATGATTTCAGTGTGTCTGGAGATAAGGCAAAGCACATCTATCATTTGAGACTATGTTTGCAGAGATACAAGGTTGAAGTTAAATCCGGCCAAATTGCAGTAAAATCTGAATCACTGTTAGGACACATTGTGTCAGCCCAAGGATTGGCTATAGATTTGGCTAGGGTGGAGGCCATATCCAAAATGTCTGCTTCCTAGACCATTAAGCAACTTGAAAGATTCCTTGGCAGGGTAAAGTGGCATGCGAGATTTTTGAAGTATCTAGCACACGTAGCTTTCCCATTATATGCACTCACTAAGAGGGATGTAAAGTATGAATGGAGTCCAGAGTGTCAAAAGGCATTCCGTTGGCTGAAGAGCATGGTGTCATCTACACTAGTTGATGATCAACCCAGAATGGAATTTAATGTTTCATGCTTATGTAGATGCTTTTGACAAAGCAGTGGGTAGTGCACTGATGGAGGAAAAGCAAAAAGGCTATATGCATCCTATCCATGCAACCAAAGCCCTCATAAGGGCAGCAAGGAACTACAACACAACAGAACGTGAAGCCCTTTCAATGATCTATACAGTGAACAAGCTCCGACACTATCTCTTGGGAAACAAATTAGTTTTGCATGTGGGCCATCAAGCTCTCATTTACCTAGTGAACAAAGCTTTTCTGGTGGGAAAAATGGCAAGGTGGATGCTTCTACTTCAAGAATTTGAGTTCACCATTCAGCACACACGTGGAAAATAAAATAGCGAACTTTTTATCCAGACTAGATTCTGGAGAACCTGCCTTGGAGGGTGTGGAAGATCTCAACTCCCAGATACCAACTTATTCACACGGTAGCAAAGCAACTGAAGTAGAAGAAAATTGGTATTATGACATGATGCAGTTTCTGGAAGAAGGGACTTTTCTAGAAGGGTACATCACTATCAAGAAAAAGAGAATCGCCCTAAGAAGCAAAAATTTCACCATGATTATTGGGCAACTCTACAAAAAGAGGCATAGACCAGATCCTACGTAGATGTGTCCCGGATCATGAGCAGCAAGGGGTGTTAAGAGAAGCACACTATGGTATTACCAGAGGACACATGGGCAGAAAAATAACAGCTAAAAATTTTTGCAAGCAGGCTTGTGGTGGCCAACTGTCATGAGGGATCCAACAGTGAAGCAAAGAACTGTGATGTCTGTGAGCAAATGGGTCAACTCGGAGATTCTAATAGATTTCCCATCTCACCTATACTGTCGCTATCTCCATTCATGAAGTGGGGATTGGATTTTGTTGGACCAATCAAGCTACCCACAAGAGGCAACAGATGTGATTACATCATTGTGTCTACTGGCTATTTTACCAAGTGGTTGGAAGCTAAAGCTGTAAAGAGCAACTCTGCAGAAGAGGTGGTGAAGTTCCTCTTCAAGGACATCATTGCTAGGCATGGGTTGCTGGTGGAAATAGTCAGTGAGACTAGGGCACACATTTCATGACATGAACAAAGTAATGAAAGAGTTGATGGAGAGATACTTGATCAATCACAAGAGTCCTCACCGTACTACCCACAATGCAACAGCCAGGTGGAATCGACCAACAAGGTTCTAACCAAAATTTTAAAGAAAATTGTAAATGCTAACAAAAATGATTGGGACCAGAAGTTAGATGATGCTCTGTGCGCATTCCACACATCTTATAAAGTCTCAACTAGGCAAACACCATTCAAGTTGGTTTATGGATTGGAATCAATTATGCCTATGGAATTTGTGGTACCCAGTATGAGAGTGGCCATTCAAGAGAAGCTGCCAATGGAAGAATCTCGAGACCATAGAATATAGAAACTCCTAGCCTTAGAGGAAGAAAGGCAAATGAGCTCTCTAAAGGCGGAGATAGCGCAGTGGTCCCCAAGCTGGGACCTCACCCCGGAAAATTCAAAATCCGGTGGATAGGACCATTCATAGTAAAAGACCCGGTCAACCAGAATGCTTTTACCTTAGAAGACTTAGATGGTACACCTTTTCCAAAGATAATAAATGGCTTGAGAATGAGAAAATACAAGGGCCACCCAGTGGTAAGTACACCAAAAGAAGCAGAAGCGGAAGACCAGGAGCCGCTCTAGAACATATGCTATGGCATGATCTCACTAATGGAGGTAGATGCAAAAAATTCAAAAAATCAGAAAGCCACGGAAGGGTGGCTAGATCGTAAAAGCTCATATCTCAGCAATCAAAGCCAGGACAATAAAAAAGTAAGTGACCAAGTGTGTGCCAGCCCGATCCAAGTCAACAACTCAAAAGGTCACGATGTCGGCATGAGCAATTGCATGGAGGATTGGTGTCACAACATCAGTGAAACCCCACTTTTGCAAAAGTAAGATGAGAAGACATCAAGAATTCTTTAAGACAGCATGATATAAATCAAGGGTCACATCACCTCAAAAATCAGGAAGTTGAAAACGACAACACCCCAAAAAGGGAAGTAAAAAGGGGAAAACATCGCAAAAAAGAACCCAAGGAGACTAAAAACGCACATTCGCAATCTGTCCTCTTGCTTACAACTCTCTCACCCATCTGCAGCACTTTCTCATAAGATAGCACCATGCTAAAGATCAACAAGTCTCAGAGGCCTGAGAAAAGCCTCTACATGCCCATGGTCATCTCCAATATGAGGATGTAACATACCCATCTTCACTAATAAAGAAATGTCCATGTAATAGATGAATTTATGAGTTTTTATGGTATAAAAATCAATGATTTTATTAAATGAGCCATTTCTACTTAGAATCTTCAAATTCTAAGCCCAAATTTAGAATCTGCGTGCAATTTTACCCTACTCTAGGATTTTACAGCATCCAAAACGAACACCGGATCAAGCTTATACGCAAATTTTGGTTATTTTTAGTTGAAAAGCGACGACCTTTAAACCTTAATAAATGCACAACCGAGCGTCCAATTGACGAACGGTCTGCACCCCAATGACCAAGAGAACATCACGGACCAAAAAAAAAATTCGCCCCCGAGGCGGTCTGGCACGCAAATTGAGGCCAGCGTCCCAAAATGGACCCCAATGTGATAGATAATCTTTGGCCCGCTTTTGCTTTTACTTTCAAAGGTATGTATATTGGGGTTACGTCATGAATTCTGGTAGTAATAGGACCTCCCTCTTTTGAACCTTTCGGCAAAAATCCCTTTCTTACAAGACCAATTCCTTTTACTTCAACCGACCTAATTTCGGGTTAAGTGGCAGCTTACGCGACACGTTCCACAGTTGCTTAAGTTGTATACTTGTCCAATTTGGGGCGTCGGCCTCGATTTGCGTGTCGGACCGCCTCGGGGGTGATTTTTTTAAAAAAATCTGGGATGTTCTCTTGGTCGTTGGGGTGCAGACCGTTCGCGTCAATCGGATGCCTGGTCATGCATTTATTAAGGTTTAAAGGTCGTTGCTTTTTAACTAAAAATAACCAAAATTTGCATATAAGCTTGATCCGGTGTCCGTTTTGGATGCTATAAAATCCTATATTAGAGTAAAATTGCACGCAAATTCCAAATTTGGGCTCACAATTTGAAGATTCTAAGTAGAAATGGCTCATTTAATAAAATCATTGATTTTTATACCATAAAAACTCATAAATTCATCTATTACATGGACATTTCTTTATTAGTGAAGATGGGTATGTTACATCCTTCCCCCCTTAAAGAAATCAAGATGTCCTTAACACAAAAACGTTTTGCTGAAGGGGAGAAGGGCTGCTGTAAGTCTCTTCACACGGGGGGGTGTGGAAGAGTTAAGGACACTGCCTTCTAATAAGAGGGGGATAGAGGAAAATTGCCTTATCTGAAAAGTGGCAAATGAGGGGGTGTGGAGAGGGGTGGCTGTACTACAACAAGTACACTACTGCACAGGGACAGATGACGGTACGAACGGCGGCACAGTAGAGCATAGGCTACGTAGAAATGCGTGCTGCCTATGGAGCACCTCGGGGGTTTATATAACTGTGGGGTACGGGTATGGGCACTACGCAAAGCAAGGACAAAAGGACGGTGTACCAGCAAAGGCTATAGATCAGTGGCCTGCATGGCTCAGGGGGAAAGGTACGGTGTCGGTTAACAGGGGAAAGGGGTGGTACGCATGTACCTTATCTGGTCAGAGATAGCATGGGTGTCCACGTAGCGGTGCCTGTGGACCACATGTGGGTGGGTTCTTGTGCGGCCATCATATGGGCACCCTGGTAAGTGTGTACGGTCCAAATTTTGGGACGAGGTCCCTAAATTTGGAGTGCCGACCTCGATTTGCGTGCCGGACCGCCCTAGGGGCGAATTTTTTTTTAATCCAGGATGTTCTCTTGGTCGTTGGGGTGTAGACCGTTCATCAATTGGACGCCCGGTCTTGCATTTATTAAGGTTTAAAGGTCGTCGCTTTTTAACTAAAAATAACCAAAATTTGCGTATAAGCTTGATCCGATGTCCGTTTTGGATGCTATAAAATCTTATATTAGGGTAAAATTGCACGCAGATTCTAAATTTGCGCTCAAAATTTGAAGATTCTACATAGAAATGGCTCATTTAATAAAATCATTAATTTTTATACCATAAAAACTCATAAATTCATCTATTACATGGACATTTCTTTATTAGTGAAGATGGGTATGTTACAGAGGAAGACAGAACATCAGGAGTGGGCAAAGAAGTGTGGGTTTGAAAAACTATTGGAACACCAGTGGGAGGAGCTGCAAGACCCTGAGGATGGGGAGAAACTGATAAGTCAATTTCTGGAGACCAACATAGTGCACGTAGAGGGGAAGGAGCCTATAAAAACTTCAGAGCTCGCAGTACATCATGCATTGGGATTGCCAATGGATAGTGCAATGGACACAAATTTGAAGCTAAGGGTGGAAGAAGAAATTCCTAAGACTGGAAATATGCATCAGGTGAAGGACGTGGCAGATGAAACCCGACGGGAACAGTTCACATTTTTCTTGCAGAACGTCATGTTTATGGTGGGTAAAACGGAGGATATGTCCAATAAAAACTACAGACTACTTAGAGCAACAGAAGCAGGAGAAAAATAAATTGGGCCACCATTTACAAAGAAAATCTAGCAAAGAGGGCAGCCACTTGGGCTAAGGAGAAACAACCCACAATAGTACATGCACACCTAAGAGAAATTGCTCAGGCTGCAAGGTCGGTGGATTGCCGGAGAGGAGATGTCCATGTTAGGCACCAACATAAGGAAGCAGGAGGGTCCTCGAAAGCTGCCAAGGTAACTTTTAGTTTGTTTGAGGATGACATAGATGATGAGGAGGAATGGCAAAAGATTGCCAAGAAAGCTAGCAAGAAGAGGAAGCACATAATAGATGAAGAGATGCTGTCTGACCCGGAAGAGGTCAATAAACAGAAGGCAAAAGAAGAAAGAAAAAGGGAGCTGGAAGAGAGACAGAAGCAGGAAGTTGTTGTGGAAGCTGAAAGGAAGAAGAAACTTGAAGAAGAGGAAAAGAAAAAGGAGGAAGAAGAAAAGAGAAGGAAGGAGGAAGAAGAGGAGAGAAGGAGAACAACAGAAAAGGATAGAAGAGGAGAGAAGGAGAACAACAGAAAAGGATAGAAGAAGATTAAAAGGGGAAGCTGCCTACAAGAGAAGAAGTGGTCGTACCAGTAAAACTGCGGCCTTGGGTGGCGACCAAGGCACAAAAAGTGTAAGAAGAGCCAAGCAACAACTTCAAGCTACCCGGGGAGTTGGAGGCAGAACTCCCCAACCAACAACAACTGCATACAAACATAGGGCTGATGTGTGTATCCCAGAACATCCCCTCATCAATCACAGGCTCTCACTTCTATGGAGGAGTATGAGAAGAAGACCTAGAGCACAATCAATAACATGTGTGCCCTGAATCATAAACAACATGGAATGCTAGTAAATGACACGGCTAAAGCTAAATACTTAGAAAGCAAAACATAGATGATGGCACATCAAAACAAGGAGATGCAGAAGAAGATAGCAATGGCGGAAAGTAACCTAGTACAACAAAAGGAGCTGAGCAGGGAAAGATCAGAGCCCTCATCAGCCGAGAGGCACCTACTCCAAGCTCAGGTGGAAGGGCTTTGTGCAAAACTAGCTAAAGCAAGGAAGCCAGCAAAGGTCTAGGATGACACCATACAAGGGCTAAAGGATATAGTGTTGGATAGTGTAAGATTCCTCCCCAGCCTCTCAAAATGTCCAGCATCTTCCCCTATAATCAATCCCTCTTCAGAAATATAAAAGACCTTGTTTCTAACTGTTTTAATCTAGAGAGAGAAAATATTCTAGAGAGAGAATATTCAGATTTTTAATATTTTTGGATAGAAAATTATCTCATCTTATTAAAATAAGTTCCCCTGAAACAGAAATTCAAAAAGAACTTTCCAATGTGCAATTGGAATTAATTGGAAATGGGTATAAAGGACCTTAGCCTAAGGGTCTAGATTTTCAGAAATTTTTGGATTATGGTCCAATTAAGGTTCCTATGGGCCAATAGCATCAATCCATGTGTAGGGAGGAGATAAATCTAATTTGTAAAAGAAGATACCCAAAAATGAGTAAATGCTCACATAAGATGAAGAGTTGAAAATGTACAAGGTTTATTAGTAAAAAACTATGAGCAATATTAAAAATATGAGATATTTTGGGTATCCAAAAATGAGTAAATGCTCACATAAGATGAAGAGTTGAAAATGTACAAGGTTTATTAGTAAAAAACTATGAGCAATATTAAAATGATTCCATTATGACACATATGTAAGGAAGGGGAGTTCTTTAAAGGAGGTGCATATTTCACATAAGATGAAGAGTTAAAAATATACAAGGTTTATTAGTAAAAAACTATGAGCAATATTAAAATGATTCCATTATGACATATATGTAAGGAAGGGGAGTTCTTTAAAGGAGGTGCATATTTCACATAAGATGAAGAGTTGAAAATGTACAAGGTTTATTAGTAAAAAACTATGAGCAATATTAAAATGATTCCATTATGACACATATGTAAGGAAGGGGAGTTCTTTAAAGGAGGTGCATATTTCACATGCTTGAATGAGTTTTAAACTCATAAAAATTGAGATATTTCATCTCTCCTCTCTCCTCATTCAAGTCTAGTTCCAAAAAAGTTAGCTTAACTGACCTAAAAATGGTCAAATATTGACCAAACTGATTTAGAAAATTCTAGAATCAGTTTGTTTGGTTAGGAGCTCAATTTTTCCTATAAATAGAAGCCTCCCCCTTGTTGAAAAATATATAGTGTTTATGCATCGTTACTCTACTCCACCTAAGCCAAGAACTGTGAATTCATTTAATAATTCACTAGTTTTTGGAGCTTCCCTCTTTCTTCAATCCCCATTGGTGGCTCCATCAACATACTTAACCAATTGATTGGTTGGGGGCCTCTACCGTGAACAAAGAATCAAGCAATTTGTAAGGTAATTAGTGAATATTGATCTTTTCTATAATTTCTCAAGGTTTCTCTCTTCTCAACCCCTCTCAAGCTTGAGAAGCTTAATTGGTATGGTTTTTTTAAATGCTATTGAAGTTAATTGGTGAATAGTAGTGAAGAGTTACATAATTTAATAAATGCTATTGAAGTTAAATTCCATTTATGTTTAAATTCTAATGGTTTTTATGTAATTTCTCTCACTCACTCAAGAAATGGTCATACTCATGACCCATTCTCAATCCAAATCAAGCTTTTCATAAAGCTTTTCCTTAACCCAAGATTAAGCTATGCTTGAGGCCAAATTAATGGCTTTTTTTATGCTTTTAGTTTATGTATATTAATGATTCAATCCATTATGGATTAATGATCTAATTAGAGATCATTTTAATTATTTCCTTAATGATAAGCTTTATCCCTTAGAAAAATTGAGATTTATCAGTCATAGCAGAGCGGAGCTATGGTAAAATTTTTATAAAAATTATGCATAAAATAATTTCATTCAAAGCATAAAAAGAGGACTTCCTACCATATTCTAGGAATTATCATCCTAGATTAATTGAAAGAATTTCATTATAACCATGGAGAAATTGAATTTTAATATCATGCATAAAGGATAAGTTTTTATATCAAAAGTGTTATTTTTACCATTTTTATTTCATGCATAGAAGTATGCATAATGGATAAATTTTTATATCAAAAGTGTTATTTTTACCATTTTTATTTTCATGCATAGAAGTATGCATAAAGGATAAATTTTTATATCAAAAGTGATACTTTTATCATTTTTATTTTGATGCATAGAAGTATGCATAAGAGTTTATTATTTTATTATAAAAGTGTTACTTTTATCATATTTGGATTTCATGCATAGAAGTATGCATAAAAGATATTCTTTTTATACTAAAAGTGTGATTTTCATCATAAAGGGATTTTATGCATAACTTAGATGCATAAGAGAAATTCTTTTATTCTAAAAGTGTAATTCCTACCAAATTAAATTTATGCATAGGAAGATGCATAAAAGATTGATTCAAAAGTGTCATTCTCATCTAAATTGAATTCATGCATAGGAAGATGCATGAAAGATTGAATTTTAATTCAAAAGTATCATTTTCATTTTAAATGAATTTATGCAAAGGAAGATGCATAAAAGATTGATTTTTACTTCGAAAGTATTAATCTCCTTAAATAGAATTTATGCATAAATAAATGTGTAAAGAAATCTTATATCAAATATAAGAATTCTCTTATATTCTATAAATAGAAAGGAGATGTGATAGGATGTGATAAGAGGTGTATAAGATGTGATAAGAGGTGATAAGATGCTTATGAAATAAGTTAGGAGGTGATAAGATGAATTAAGATGTGGATGTGGATGTATGTGAATGTGGATGTAGATGTGAATGTGGAATGTGGATGTGGATGTATGTGAATGTGGATGTAGATGTGAATGTGGAATGTGGATGTAGATGTATGCATGAAGATGTATATGCATAGATGTGAATGTGGATGTAGATGTGGATGTATAGATGTGAATGTGAATGTGGATGTATGCATGAGGATGTATATGCATAGATGTGAATGTGGATGTAGATGTGGATGTATAGATGTGAATGGGAATGTGGATGTGGATGTATGAATGAGAAAATGGATGTATGCATGAAGATGTATATGCATAGATGTGAATGTGGATGTAGATGTATGCATGAAGATGTATATGCATAGATGTGAATGTGGATGTAGATGTGGATGTATAGATGTGAATGTGAATGTGGATGTATGCATGAGGATGTATATGCATAGATGTGAATGTGGATGTAGATGTGGATGTATAGATGTGAATGGGAATGTGGATGTGGATGTATGTGAATGTAGATGTAGATGTGAATGTGGAATGTGGATGTGGATGTATGTATGTATGTGGATGTAGATGTGGATGTATAGATGTGAATGGGAATGTGGATGTGGATGTATAAATGAGAAAATGGATGTATGCATGAAGATGTATATGCATAGATGTGAATGTGGATGTAGATGTATGCATGAAGATGTATATGCATAGATGTGAATGTGGATGTAGATGTGGATGTATAGATGTGAATGTGAATGTGGATGTATGCATGAGGATGTATATGCATAGATGTGAATGTGGATGTATAGATGTGAATGGGAATGTGGATGTGGATGTATGTGAATGTGGATGTAGATGTGAATGTGGAATGTGGATGTGGATGTATGTATGTATGTGGATGTAGATGTGGATGTATAGATGTGAACGGGAATGTGGATGTGGATGTATAGATGTGAATGTGGATGTGGATGTGGATGTATAGATGTGAATGTGGAATGTGAATGTGGATGTATGTATGTATGTGGATGTAGATGTGGATGTATAGATGTGAATGGAAATGTGGATGAGGATGTATGTATGTATGTGGATGGGAATGGGAATGTGGATGTGGATGTATGTATGTATGTGGATGTGGATGTATGAAGAGGACGTGATAGTGGATGTATGCATGTGGGTGTGGATGTATGGATGTGTATGTATGAATATGGATACGGGATGTAGATGTATAAATGAGGATGTGAAAATGGAGAGTAAGCATGTAGATGTGGATGTATGGATGTGGATGTGGATATGGATGTGAATATATGATATGTGATGTGAAGGAATCTGAAATGAAGAGATGAAAAATGATGTGATTGGATGAGTACATATATAAATGGAATGTGGAATAAGTAATGTGGATTAATGAGAGATAATGTGGAAAAATGAGAGTTAATATAGAAATTGTATTTGTAAAGTGTTGTAAATGCTGTTTGTAAATGGTTGTTTTATGTCAAGAATGCTGGGGAAGCATTTTGACCGTCTTGTGATTAAGGTCGTGGAGACCTAACTGTTAAAGTTGCAACTGCTGACGGAGAGTCAATGGAGGACGTCTCGCGTAGCAAGGTCGGCCGAGGTCTTGACCAGCCTCGGTTCGATTAAAAATGGTGAGCTTCCGGTACGGTGGATGAGGGACCAAGGAAGCGGCCTATGAGTGAAGCACTAGGTCACCTGCGAAGGATCCTAGAGGGTGCTGACCATACGGTGCTCGGGCTCTGGGTCGCCCAGGATACCCACACGTGCGTCGAGGAAGATATTGGAACAAGGAGTAAGAGTTGTTTTGTGAAACCGGGCATGGATCTGGTTGATTGACCTTGCTGGTCTTCAATGGATGAGTCCATGGCTCTTTATATGGATCTGTTGGTTGATCTTGCTGATCTTCAACGAGAGTCCATCTTGATTTTTATAAGTGATTATATTGCCGAGTATTATGGGCTAGGAACTATTGAAAAGGCCCCTGTGTGGACAGGTGGTGAGAGTTCTAGTTGCCAATGATGCCATAGATACTCTGATGAAGGAATGATGGGAAATTATGAATCAACCGGATAAATTGGAAGATTGTGAACAGTGGTACTATGGTTTCATTAAAGGATTGTTTTAAAGTTAGCTGATGCTAAGAAAAAGGAAATTTCATATTGGGTGTGTAAGTGGTGTGGCTAGTTTTATGTTTGCATGAACTTCCGGCTACTAGGGGGCCTTGGAACTCTTTTCCTTGGTACCCGGGACAAAACCTAACCGAATTCCAAATTGGATCCCATCACTACAGTGGTTGGGCGGTTGGCTAACCCATGGGATCGGATGGGGTTAGGCTGGACTGATGGATCCGTAAATCGAGACTCAACTTCTGTTATTACGATAGATAAAGTAAATCTTGGATAGTAATTGTTCTATGGATAGGAATCAACGGCTGTGCCTCTTGATGGGGAAAAAGGCGTTGATCCCAATGATCCAAGTGCAAGTTTCTTTCTTGATCCGACCGAGTATCTTTATAGGTACAGTCGGATCAGCGTGATCAGTAATGATCTTGACTACGTTAGAGTAAAGAGTTATCCTGCTGGAATCGCCCATGCTTTCCGGGTAAAGGAAGTTTTTCCGGTTTCGGTTTTGGACAAATCGACGGATTAGTCTGGACGAGGCCCCGAGTGTGAGACCCCTACCCGCGCATGATGTGCTACTTCCGCTGCTAGTACCCCGAATCCGTTGCGCGGTGGAGACCGGGATCTTACAGATAGCACAATGACATTGGTAGTTACCCAATTAGAAGCCCAAGCTCTGAAAAACCAAGAAGAACAAGAAGTTTTTTGCCTACCACTAGATGCCAAAGCAGCAGTGATAAAAATAGTAAAGGGCAGACCTAGCAAGGTGTGGGATTAGACACTGCAAGCCCTGATAGAGATTCATGAACACATGTCTTGCAAGTCGCAACAAGTCATCCATCACCTAGATAAAGATGATGATTCAGACAGGGAGCCACAAGCAGCAATAGTAACAACACGCTAAGAGTCCCCCAAAACAAGTACTTTCGCGAAAAGGGAAAGCAAGTGGAAAGTGAAGACCGTAATCTGGCACAAGCACTAAAGGCCATTACTTGGAAAGCAGAACACTAGGAAAAGGATGCAAAGAAGTTATCTAAAATAAATAAGGTGTTGTAGCAAGAGTTGCAGGATGCCAGACCCTCCAGAGAATATGTAGATATATTGAGAGAAGCTCTCCAAGACAGAAACAAGGCCAAAGAGAAGGTAGAGGAGTACAAACAAAGGCTGGAAATGGGCACCAAATTTGAAATAGACACAATCAATGAGCTGAACACACTGGAGTTGGAAATGCAGCACTGCATGGAGAATGAGAATCAGCACAAAAATGAAGGGCTCGAAGATTGGGAAAGTTACAAAACTTCCCTCCATATGCAAATAGAGGAAGCAAAGAAAGTGATAGATCAGGTACAACAGACCCAAAAGACAAGGCTACAGTGGAAGTTATTAAGAACTAAGGGAAGCAAAGGAAGAAGTGGCCAAAAGTAGAGCTCGCAAAGGTTAAGGCCGATGATGTAGAGCTAGTCACAAAAAGCATAACAATGTTGTCACATGGAGTACCCAGAACTAAGCATGGAGAGCTATTGGTTGAGGTTCGGAAGTTGCATGACGCCAACCAAGCCCTGCACAAAGAAAATGAGCACCTAAAAGCCCAATTGGTCAATAGCTCAGCAACTCCGTGGGATAGCCTAGGCAATCCATTCTTTGAAGCTTCACATGTAATGTTCTTTGAGTTGCTGAGAGATAACAAAGAGCTACCACCGTATTTTCAAAATGCAGACATAATAAGGTCCATTTTTACCAAGAAACCTCTTCCTCTAGAGTATCCATGCTCACAATTCTTGTTATCAAATACGCCGGAGAGAAGGAGAGTCCTTCCACCCAGAATGCAACCACCTACAAGTGTTGATGTCTAGAAGTGGGGCACCGGAGACCTGGAAGTGAAAAAGGTACAAGGCTCACCTTCAAATGATCTAATAGAATATAAAGAAGCTATATAGGTTGAATGGAAGCCCATACCAATGGCAGAAAAGAAAATTCTAGGGAAGACTCCACCAAGACCAGTGGGTGGTAAAAGTTTTTGATTAAAATACACCATAGACCGACAACAGGGGTATGGGTTGCTCAGAAGATTATGCAAAAAAATTAAAGAGGATATAGAAGCACACCACCTATGCGGATGATGTATACATCCTAGACCATACTCCCCCAAAAATGTTTATAAGATTCAAAGAGAAATTTGTCAGGGAAACTAGTTTAGGAGCAGAAGCTCAAGCACAGGGCGTGCTAGGTGTTACACCGAGCAGCTCATCAGTGGTGGCAGAAGGCACAGGTAACCCACTCCCCATGTCGTGAACACCACCTTGGTATCGCATGTGTGGAGGTGGCGAACTGTAACCACCAGAGAGCCGTTGCCAAAAACAAGAAGCCTCAGTGTAAGAGGGCAACTGGTCACTGTAGATAGTGATGAAGGGATGATATGGTGTTAGACAGGAATAGAGATAGATACTCAAATAGAAGGGATGTATGAAGGGCTCAGTCATTGTATGCTCTCAACTAATAGTTGACAATTATGTCATGAAGCTTGTTATAGTGATAGTACTCAGGAAATGGTAGTCTGTGTTGGCCAATTGCTCTTTATTAGTCTGCAATACTTATGGAATATAACTAAGAGCAATCTTGCCATTTCATTATTGTTTTGTGTTGCTCTCTACACTATGTGGCTTAAGTCTGCAATGTCTCTGTTTTACTGAACATGCTATCTATGTGTGAGAAAGTGAGTGAGATAGTTAGTGGAGGAATGAAGAGAGTGAATTGAGAGAGTGAGAGTGAAGGTTTGCTGAGTAGAATGGTGTCTTGTGTGTCCCTGTAACTATGTGAGATGTTCGTACCTAGAAACTCTGGTGGGTGATTGCACGTCTCCCATGGCATTGCCTGACTGGTCTATCATGACAGACTGTTGTCTTGCCATTTCGCTGAGAGGAAAATCAGCGAGACACCCTTCCATGGGGTGTGCCTTCCACATATGGAGATCAGATTTCAGAATTTGTGAATCCTTTCGAATATACACTTGGTCTAACACCCAATCATGCACCACCCTAGCTTCCCTCATGAAGGGTCTGCCCAAAATAATGTCATATAAATCTGGCTAGTAGAAAAAAGTCCATTACAACAAATGTATGATGATAACGGAATGAAAAGACCTTAAGCCTAATATTTTTCAATAGCCCTATTGGTCTTGATTCCATCTGCCATCTTGACGATTAGGTCAGCTCTTTCTAACTCTGGTTTTTCCCAGTTTTCCCAACATCATTTGGTGATAATGCTCAAACCCACACCTCCATCTAGGATAGCAAGTACTTGGTACCCATTGTGGTGGATTGAAATTGTGGCATTCGTATCATCGCTCTCATAAATATCGTCCTAATTGGTTGACGTATTTTGATGAATCTGGGTGCTCCCCCTTCCTCAAGCACTAGGTTTTTCTCTGCCATAGGTGACAGGCTCTCCTCTGTAGTGGACATTGGGTTCATTCTTCCTTCTACCCAGTCCTTGACATCTTCCCACAATGCCAATGTGTTGCGTAGCAATGGTCCCAATGGCATTTTGACAGTAGTAGTAGGCAGTATTGTGGAGAGACTCCCTATGTCTCTAGGTTCCCTGGCAAGTGAGGGATCCTTCCATGTGTTTGTCTCATATTCAATCCTAGGGAATGAATGGATCGACAACTCTTGATCTGCCTCCTCAAACATTCTTTCCATCAGGTCACTATGAGTTTCTTCCTCAGATTGGAGTAGGCACATCCAACTTCCTTTCTTTTAACATCTCATTTCATGGGTACATTGTATCCTTGGCCTTGTTAGCCCTCAATTTGGCTTCATGATTGCATTGACACTCCTCAACAAGGGCCTTAGCTTCCTCAAGCTTCCTTATTTCCCCTTCAGCATTTGGATATTATTAAACACCCTTGGGGGTTGCTAGTCTCTCTTTTGCCTGCTCATCCGGTTTCGGCACTTGGTCGTCGCCTTCCTTTAATTGGGTGGATCCGGTGTCAATGGTATCTTCCTCAGATCCATTGTGAATTATGACCATGGTATCACCCTTGCCCACCTTTTTCACTCTTCTCCTTCTCCCAGTCTTAGAGGTTGTAATACCTCTTGGGTTATTTCCTTTGTCCACTTGTTTCGCTTATGCACGTGTCAAGACATTCAATGGCGTGATATTTCCAAGCTGCACACTTATAGTCCTGATGGTGGCATGGTTAGAAGTAGAAGCAGAGCCATTAGCCTAAGTCTGGCCAGCATTAGTCACATTTTTCAGACGACACTCTGCTACTCGATGAGGTCCATTACAATGAAAACACTATCTGATGGGTCCCCTTCTCATAGTCAAGTTTATGTCTTTTCCCTTCCTCTGTACTGTAGTTTGAAACACTAGAACTGGCATGTATTTTGTAAGACATAATACTCCGGTGTGATCTTCATTGGTTCCTCATAGTAGTCATTGTTATTAATTTCTACTTCACGCATGACTTCTCCCTCTTTCAAGGGTTCCTCAATCAACACCTAGTTGATCTTGGCTTGTGGTGGTAGAACATGTGGCGGAAATGGAGACATGTACTACATTCTGAACATTCCTCTTGGTAAGTAGGACATATTCGATTACCCTACAGCCACATCAGTTTGCATCGATGGTGCTAGTAAGGCTAGAGGCACTCCGGGTGCTCGAAATTGTGCTAAAGGCTGGATCCTCGGATATGTGCACATGGCAGTGTCATGGTTCCCTAGTCTCTGACAATGAGCACAATAAAGTAAATGCCTTGGCCTTAGGTGAGGGCATTTAGTGCTCGTATGATTTTGTCTATAGATTAAGCACTAAATCAATTCTCTCCGGGGATAGAGATGGGCATTCCTTGATGCTCCTCTCCCATCCCTAACCTTCAACTTTTGCAAAATAGCAGTATTGAGTTCCTCAATTGTCATGTTGCCAACTTGCTTGTTCTTAGATCCTGTGTCTTGATGACTAGAGAGTCGTGATATGCTGCTACCACCGAAGCGATCTTGGTGTCTTCCGACTACAGGCAACTTAAGCATGTTGTCCTCATATTCAATTGCCAACTTACAGCACGTATCTAGAGTAGTCGGTCAAGCTAACACCAGATAATCATGCATCTTATGATCCCGGACTCCTCTCTGGCAGTAACTGATCATTAGTTAGCCTTTCCCTTAATTTGCATCTCAAGTATAAATACTTGAGTCAAGAAACATAATCCCACATGGACTCGTTTTCCTTTTGCTTGATGTTGTGGAGTTTTGCCACACGGCTTCATCTATCACCACTTCAAGTAAAGCTCAGTATATGAACACATTTTTAAGCCAAGTGAATTTGACTTTATCCTCAGGCTTTAAGGTTCGATACCATTGGTGGGCCTTCCCTTCTAGGGTCAGAGAAAAGCATGTATCATGGTTACATCGCTCACCTGCCCACATGTTTCACACGTTGACTCAAAGATCTCTATGTGTGCTGGATCAGGTCCCCATCTCCTAAGAACTTTTGCACAAAAATTGAAATGATGTGTGGCTTCATCTAAGATAATATGGATTCAAGGGCAGTGCCTAGTTCCCTAACCATGCCTCTCTCCATTTCTGCGGCCATATTCAACAAATCTGCCCTTGTGACTGCATTTAGATCTGCATTGGGATCCACAATTAACCTTCGAGGAGCTAACCCCCTACCTAGACCTCGTCCTCCTCCTGCATAGATTCTTCTATTCAATTCAAGTCTGTGGGGCTGGATTCGGGCGCATCCTTGTCACACCTGGCTCATCATTAGCGGCCTCAACCCGCCTTTGTTAAATTAGAAGTTCCATGCTCTGCAAGAATGTGGGATCATTGATCATTTCATGTATATCCTCTCTCGTGTAGAGCTGATCCTCTTCTCCTACATATGCCCTAAGTAGATTGTCCACTTCTTCTTGTGATTCGAGGACTTCCTCAGCCTAAGCTTTCTCGTTTATGGATTCTAAGGTTGGTATTCCTCCTTCTATCATTCCCATCCACATGTTATCAGCGGCATTTCTAGATGTTTCTGGTTCCTTGCCATGTGGTCGTAAACAGAGTCAAATTATCCAATTCTCTTTGTTCTGCCATCACTCTTTACATATTGAGCTTTTGCCTTTTTAAGCCTAGTAGTCGCAATTGGCGCTTAGCTTCAGCCCCAGTTTCATATGAATGTCCACTTCCTCTGATTTGACCCATCTTGGAATCATTTTCCTTGTCCCTCTTAACCCTAGGAGTCATTCCACTAATCCTCACTATGTTAGCATTCTTGGGGCTAGAAGTTATGGCTATTTGGATTAGTAAGTCCGGTCTTAGACCATGTCCCGCGCTTGTTGCCGTACCCGCAAATTGCGCTTCATCTTCTCGTGCCATGCTGGAGACCAAAAATCCCCTAGGCATATCAAATATTTCGTTGGACTTTGCAGGAGAAGCTGGTTTTTCTTCTCCAAAGCCAAAGAATCTTAGCCCTTCTTCCATGGATTCTTCACTACTAGTTTCTATGGTGGCCAAATTTCTCCAAGATGCAACACCTAATTGAGTGCTCGGAGCGGCCTGAACCAACACTTTTTTGGTAGGAAGAACTTCGGTGATTTGATGAACTGTCATCGGCGGGGTAAGGTTGTCTCCAATGAGTTTTCCTGACCTCAAATGCATGAGAATATGATTCAACAGGCTAAATCACTACTCCAACCGTTACGCTTGGTTTTCTATCGAACTGACTCTTCTCATCGTGAAATAGCAAATCTTCGAGAAATAGCAAACTACGTTTCACATCGTGAAATGGCAATCTGTGTCTCATGTCATGAACTGTGTTTCATGTCGTGAACTACTTGTGTTTGATGCTTCAAAATTTTAGTTTAGAATTGTATTAGTCTGAGTCGTGGAGACTCCTATAGTGAAAATATGGCCCTCTCTTAACTATGGTTTGGTAATCCTTAATCCGTGAACTAGCAAGTCTCTGTGAGATAGTAGACTACAGTTCACATCGTGAAATAGAATGTGTTTCACATCGTGAAATAGAATATGTTTCACGTCGTGAACTATTTCACTGCTCTTTCACAAGATAAGATTTACCGTTTTTGTGTCAGGATAAGACGCCCTAACTTTAGTAAGGCAATCCTAAAAATTTTAGCCCATTTATGGGCAGATAGTGTTTCACGTCGTGAACTATGTTTCATGCCGTGAAATGCATTTCTGCACTTTCACGTGTTTAACAGTTAAGTCAATAAAATGATGTTTTGATTAAATTAGAGTGTGATTTCCCTGCCCAAAAGATCCAGAAAGGTTGTGCCTTGGAATGCAATGCAAATCACCAACACAACCAATGGCTCCTTGTTTTTGTAATTTTCACAATTTCTTTGGAAAAAACAAAACAAATTGTGTCACCACTACTAGCTCGAGGTAGTGAAATTGGTGATGAAAACATCAAAATTGAAAGGAACCCCTAGTGTAGCTTTCCTTTAGGTAATACCAAGCACTCACCCACACTTCCACATACATAATTTTCCTCAACTACTCTAATTTCTTCTCTTCCACACAAACCTTATCTACATAGTTTTTCACAACGCACCTTCAGAATGCAAAGGCAATAATGAATCTTGCATAATGGAAGCTGGAGCTCTAAGAAGATGGAAGGAACAATGGTTGTTTCCCCGGTAGTGGCGCTAAAAATGTTATGGGCAACTGCACCTCCCAAGAGGAAACTCCACACATCCACAGTCAGAAGAAGCAACAGACAACAACTATTGTTGTACTATGGTGTGAGTGACTCCGTGGTGAAATCATGGAGGGAGAGATTGGAGGAGTGGAGCTCCAAAAACGAGCTTGGAGAGCCTCAAAAGGGACATGCAAGGCAATCTTCTTCTCACTCTCCCACATGCATGCATAGAAGAGGAACATGCACTAGAGTACTCTCTCTCTCTCTCTCTCTCTCTCTCTCTCTCTCTCTCTCTCTCTCTCGCGACAAAGCAAGAGCTCTCATAGCACAAAGGGGGATTGTGTCTTTCCATTATGAGAAATTGCCTTATATACAATTGGTCCTTATTCACACTTGGGCGCCCAAACTAAAGCCTTGGCTAGCCAGTATCTTATAATGTATAACCTTTATAGTGCCTTTAGATAACACTTATTAATGTCCTCAAATGGAGGAGCATCTTTGTTAATCCAAAATGGGATTAACATCAATTTGGTAAGTTACTGAAACAAGTAAAGATGTCTGACATTCTATCCACAGATTGTGAGCAAGAAGCTAGACAATAATAACTTCCAAGCATGGAAGTTAGGATGGCTGATTTCAATATGGGAATTGTATATTGGCAGTTCATCACAAAAGTGATTAAAAGGACCCGGAGATTACTGAAGAAAATCTAACCCCACAGTAAGTGCAGACATATATAGCATGGCATAAAAGAACCAGAAATGTGTTATACTAGTTGTTTGTTAATGTGTTAAATTCTATGATTATTAAGATACAAGATGCACAAACACCTAAGGAGGCTTGGGACGCCTTAGTATAGATATACATTACAAACATCCAAGCTCAAAAGATACATCTAGTAGGAGATGTATAATGTGACTAAAGGAAAGCTAAGTATAATGTGACTAAAGGAAAGCTAAGTATAAATGATTACTCATGTCCTTACTTCTATTGGATCACCAGGTAGATGATGATACTATGGTGTCCATTGTGACCTTGAATGGTCTTGGCAAAGAATATAGCCAGTTTCAGACCTCCATTGACTTTCCTAATTTTCAGGAACTGATTGCTCTTCTTAACTATGAGGAGATGAATATCGAGGAAGGGTCACCCTCTAAAAATTTAAACGAGCAGGTCTTTGACTCAAATACAAGCAGACACACAGGTAAATAATCATTTAGAGGCCAAGGTGAAGGCCGATTTGGAAATAGAAATCATGGACAGCAACAACAACAAGAATCAAATCTACAAATAGGTAGAAGAGGCCACTTTAGAGGTTAGGGGGAGCTAGAGAGGCTGAGGTGGTGGCAAAGAAATCAAAATTTAAATAGCATAGAAGAGCGCTATTATTATGGCAATGTTGCGTGACGAGTGGTGATCAATGCAAGGATGTAACACAAAGATGGAAGCAGGAAAAGGAGAGACTTGACATTCTTATTTAGGGCTCTTGTAGAGAGTTCCAAGTTGTAGGTGAGTGTGGGAGTGGGCTTGAGAATAATCCCACATGGGAAGTTTTGGGAGTTTTAGGAGTTTTGGTATAAATAGTGGCTCATTTGAGAGCTCACATACACATTGGGCTAAACTCATGCTTGAGCTCTCTTGAGACTAGCTCTCCCTCTTGTTCATAGAGGTGCAAGCTCTTCTCTCTCCCCATCTACACTATTGTATGAGCAATGCTCTTCCAATTCAATGCAATGAGATGATGTTTTTTTCTCTTCTCATCTCTATTCTCTAGTGTGCATGCTTCTTTGTTGATGCTTGTGGATTCTCTATTAGGCTTTGTGTGGTAGTGGATTCAAGCTTAATCTTCTCCATAGCTTGTAGCTTATCCATGGGCAAGGCATTGCTTGAGTAGTGAATGAGAATGCATGTTTATTTCAAGTTCCATTAAGCTTCAAGGTTTGTGTGCATGCTAGGGAAGTAAGTGCTTGAGAATGAAGTGTGCTTTGAGCTTGTGTGTGCATTAGCTTAGCCTTCTTCTTGTATTGGATGCATGAATGAGTGGGATGATGAGTGAATGAGCTATGGCAAGATTGAGCTTGTGTGTGTAAAGTCTATGTCAAGGTAGTGATGTTCATAGCATTTTCTCCATTCGTGGAGAAGCTTCCGTGCACCGGTACAGGTTGAATCCCTAGCTCCGAAAGGGATGCAAATCCCATTGGATTGAGCTACACGTGGATCATGCTACTCATGCTACAAGTATAAAGAGTCTTCCGTCTCTCCATTGGCGCTGCTGCGCTGGGGAGAAGACTCAAAACCGGTTGAGAAGCTTGCATTACTATCACTAATTCTTTTTGTTTTTAGGTTTAGGGTTAGCACACGAGTGTGGAATCTCGGAGCTAGTGATTAGAAGAGAAAAACTAGATTAGTGAATAAGGAGGCGAAGGCGAAGCAAAGGAGGCCGAAGCAAAAAAAAAAAAAAAAGGGGATAAGGTGGCCGTCTCTACCTCACCTGGAGTGGACGAGGCCGCAGTGCACCACGGAGTCTCGGTGCCCTCCATAGCTTGAGGATGCGGTACACATCCTGTAGGTGCTCCAGGAAGGTGCCATGCTTGTGCCAGCACTCCGATGCCCCCGTCTCCCTCAGCACCTCCAACAGACCAGGCAAGGCCGGATCGATGGCAGCGTAGGCACCTCGGAGAAAAGGTCGTGTAGCATACAGCAGCTCTTGTTGATGAGCAACGTCATGGTCTCCTATTGCACGTGCCATAGCAGATGATAGCAGCTGCTCTGGCGGCGAAGGCGGCCGCAGTAGAAAGAGAAGAAGGAGGCGGAGTTGAAAGAGAAGGCATCAGCGAAGAGCAAGAGGCGAAGGCGGGGAGGCGAGCTCGCTGAAGGGACTTAGCAGAGAAGGTGTGGAGGTGAAGGCGGCAGCAGAGGAGGCGGTGGCGATAAGGCCGCAGTAGAGAGAGCGAAGGTGCCGGCACAGCAATTTGCAAGGATAAGGTTAGTATTTTAATTTTTTTATTTTTTATTTTTTTTGGTTAATTTTTAATTTTTCAAAATCTGCATACCAATTTTCATGTTTTTTACATTTTTTTTAAAAAAAATAATAAAGTAAAAATAAATAAAAAATTAAAAAATTAAAAAATATGTATTTACACACATATTCATGTTAGTTGCAATTAGTGGTTAGGTAGGGTTTTATATATATATATATATATATATATATATAATTAAAAAAAAATTTCAAAAACTGGACACTGCAATGTGCTAAAAATAGCGTATGCATCTACGCTCGGGAACAATACTAGGGGGACGTGATACTAGTGCACCATCTAGGGTAACCACTCAAGGGAACGGCACTCAATCGGTTGTTGGCAACTTGGAGAGCATTCTCGAGACATCTTCAGAGTCTCAAACAGAGAGCCTCTCAAGAACCGAGAGTGATATTTCAATGGACATAAACGAGTCATTTGGCATGAATAGACCATCCACACCCATTGGTATGGCAGATTCTGCTAATCCATTTGAAATCCCAGAAGGGGAGTTGATTGACAACATGAGACTCCATTTCTTGTATACAAACGCGCATGGTGGTGAGATCTACAAAGATCCAATGAGCCGGTTTGTTATTAAAATTGCAGACATTCACGTTGCGTTTGATGAACCAACACCATGGGTAAACTACCAAGACGATATGTACATGGGTAGAAATGAAGTATGCTATGAGGTCACCAAAAATCCTGAACAAGTGGTGGATGCTTTGGGTGTACTTCAACCTAGCGCACAAGCAAAGCAGAAAACGGAGCTTCCATCGGACCCAAATGTGCCAGGAACATCGTGCAGACCTGGTACGCCCATTTCTTTACTTGAAGAATTGTTTTCTGACAGGAATTGGGAGGATAGAGAAAGAACGGGAAAAGAAAAAGAGACTAAGAAAAACCCATGGGACATAGTAAAAGAAATTCCAGTAGTTAAAATCTATCAAGAAGACCCAATTAAAGAGGTGTATAAGGATATGGTAGAAACCTACTATGCAACCACTAAGCATCCGAGCTTAGAGCTTCCAGTCACGCATACAATAACTGTAGAGCATCTAGAAGGTTTCACTAAGCGTGTTCATGATAGATGGGGGAACGACTTTAGAACCCTTGAATGGGGGAACGACTTTAGATGGGGGAACGACTTTAGAACCCTTGAATGGCCAGAGGTTAGGGAAATGACATGGAAAGGAAGGCCCCTTTTCACTGAGGTGTCTACCTTAGACACAGCACGTCCAGATGAATCTGCCTTTCGAGGAGAAACACTAGCACCACCATGGGCTAGAACCCCAAATGTGGCTCGAACAGCACCTTCCATGCGAACAACTGCTAAAGGACCAGTCTTTCCAACGATTGATCCTACGAGGAGACCCGGGGCTATTAGAGAATCTAGGGGAGAAGAAAGACCACGAGCAAGTGGATATGTACCTCCAAGAGAACCCCATAGACCAAAGTGAACTGACTTTTGAAGAGCCTAGAGTTAGAGGCCGAGACTCATATAGGAGACATGACGATGAATATTCTAGAAAAGTGAGACCATCTGCACTGCAAAAGCTTGTCAAGAAGTATGACGGATCCGGTGACCCATATGACCATATAGCAGCTTTTAAGCAAGCTATACATGCGGAGGAAGTCACAGATATGCATACACAAATCGAAGGATTTGGCTTGAAGCTAGAGAGTAAGTCTTTATCATGGTTTCAGACTTTAGAGCTTGAGGCAAAGTGATCTTTCGATGGGCTGGAAAAGAGCTTTATAGTAGCTGCATTCTCAAAAATGGAAATTAAGCACAATGCGGTAGCTCAAATTTACGCTTTTAAGCAAAAAGATCAAGAATCTGTGCGAGATTGCGTAAATGGATGAGAAGCCAAGCCAAGGAAGATTAATTTCTATCTTCCTGGAAGGCTTACGAAACAAGACACTTCACGCTCATTTGTATGCAAAGAAGCATGTCATCTTCAATGAGTGTTGCATGGATGCCATGGATTACGATGACAACTTTGACATGACTGGCATG
Source organism: Cibotium barometz (assembly GCF_041138505.1). Lineage (NCBI taxonomy): Eukaryota > Viridiplantae > Streptophyta > Polypodiopsida > Cyatheales > Cibotiaceae > Cibotium > Cibotium barometz. Next base: position 20,982,265 of record NC_141066.1, on the reverse strand, counting down.
GAAAACCAAGATAGTCATCTGGACGATAAACGTAGCTCTGGGAAGGGCTCTGACTCTAGTGTGCCATTAGTTAATCCAGATCAGATTGCCGAGATAGTATTGAAAAAGATGGGGCAATACTACAGACCTTCCTACTGACCCCAACCATCATACATGCATATTGTACCTACAGGCCCCTACGTCTGTGGAGGATGTGGAGGTAGCCATAAAACCGAGTAGTGCCCAACCTTCTCACCATTGGTTGCCAACAAAGAAGTGGTGCCAGCTTTGTAAATGGAACTACACACATGTGACTTCGGACTGCAATCACATTGCAAGGATACAAAGGGAACAAGCAAACAACTCTGCACCTAGGCAGCAAGTTGTGAACCATGAGAGAACCTTAGTTGCTCAAGAGCAAGCACGGTCGGTGCTAGGAGCTCAACCTCCTCCACCTGGCACAGCTTTCTTTAGATATGTGGAATATGAGAATCTTGAATTAGGAATGGAGATGGTTAGCTCTCAACCATACTACATCGAAATGGAGCATCCTCTTGTCGAACCCTACTTTGAGAACCCAACTGGACTAAGCCTAGTTCATGACTTTAATGGAGACCCAAGCTCTTTGATGCTTATAGGATCTTAGCCAACCAAGACTCAAGGTTATCCAGGACTATATCCTACAAAGAGACTATACCCCACGCAACAAACAAGACCATGCTACGAATGTGGTGGACCACATTGGGCGAGAGAATGTCCAAACAAGAAATGAGCCCTCTTAGCTAACATAGGCACAACATCTACGTTTCCACCTATAGAGAGGTTTTGCCAAGGGTGTAGCATTGACCATCTACCAAAGGATTGCTTGTTGAAGCCTGCGGATCTGGCAGCACCAAAAGCTAAAGCGCCCCACAACTATGTTGAAGTGATTCCATCACCCACGACATCTGAGGAGAACGAACTAGTGTCGCTAAGAGTAGTGACTAGAGCCCAAGCGCAAAAGAATGTCAAAGAGATTGTTGAGAAACCCTTTGAGATTAAGGTTTTATCCAAATATGGAAAAGAGAGAAAGAAATCAACTCGACGTAAACCACGCAGCAAGGGGAGTAAGAAGTCAAAGGAGCAGAAGATGGAGGAAACTCTATCCCAAAAGAGCTAGAAGGAATGTTGAAAACGAAACAAATAGGAGAGAAAACTCAAACTGAGCAAAAGGGAAAAGCATCTGAGTCTGAGGAAAGCTCAGGAGGATCAGTCCTTGTGGACAAGGTGTACGAGCCTTTAGATGCAGCGCTTCAAGCGTATAATAGTAGGATCACAGCTCTGACCGAGCTACCTAAGAAGCTGCTGCTGGAATATCCCAACCCTCATGAAGAGACAATCAACTTGGCTATCCATAAGCATTTGATTAGGGATACTCAGACTCTAATAGACGGCCCACCACCTATGTACGCAAGAGGACCTGCTTCTCTGAAGCCTAACTTAGAGACGATACTAGAAGCCACGCCAAGCATGGAAAAGGGAAGTGAAGTTGTATCTCTACATTTCCCAAAAATGCTTGAAGGAGATGAGTTACCTCATACCAATGCAGATGAGTCAAAACCATTGACTACCGTGGATTTTGGAGATGAAATTCCTGAAATAGAGGAAGCAGAAGCAAGGGAGATGTGGGAAGCGGTGCAAAAACAAGTTGAGGATCTAGCATCTTCTGACAAGTCATCACCGTTCTCTATAGTAGAATTCTCGAATCAAAGGGTTCAAGAATTTGATGCTTTATCTCTACCAGATGATGCCAGACTGTTGTCTCAGCTTGGAGCAACAAGCTCACTTGCAAGACAATGCTCTCATTTTTAGGACTGTACGAAGCACAAAGCCAAATCATGTGAGTACCATCAATGACACGACAACCTCATCAGGAACGAGACATAGGGAGTTTACAAGCTTTAATGTCGGCACCAGTTACGTGTACCATTCCACTCGCAGAGTTCTTAAAGCTTAGGCCAAGATTGTGGGGAGAAGGTGGCTACACAATTAACTGAGCAAGGATTGTGGAACCAGAACATCCAGGTTAAGGAGTTGCTGAAGGCAAAGGCTTCTGAGCTAATGCTTAAGCAAACAATTCCGGTTCCTGTGAACAAAGTTGGCAAGCATTGTGAGGACGATGAAGGAAATACTACGCTTCCTGTGGAGATCAACAAGATTGAATCTATAGCTATTCTAGATAGCGGAGCAGGGGTGAGTATAGCAACAAAAACTATATGGGAAATGTAGGAAAAACCTACAATTAGAAGTACAAGGATGAGTTTGCAATTGGCAGACGGAAATCTAGAGAGTCCCATAGGATTGCTTGAGAACGTTATAGTCAAGTCATGTGGCATTGAGTATGAACATACCTTTGCTATTGTAGACTTTGGCAAGAACACAAATTATGAAGTGATTCTAGGAAGGCCATTCATGCACCAATTCAAAATGATTCAAGACTGGGGTTACAATTACTTGTACCTCAGACATGAAAATGTAACCACGAGGGTGAATCTAAAAAACCATGCTTATCGAGATGTGACGCACTCTCTTGTGGATGAGTTTGATTCCCCTTCTTCAGAAGCATCGGGAGCAACTATGTCTGAAGGAAGAGCTGATCTATGGATCTGTGGAGCATCTTGTCGAGACTTGCAACCTGGAAATGTTACCATAGACAGAAGTGTGACGGATGAGGCGTATATCCCTATACTTTTTCCTGAGAACTTGATAGATCCTTTAGAATGGAACCATGTTTTAGCTACCATAGACACTTGTGCATTGCCAAGGCAAACACAGTTTTGTGATCCAGATGGATATGACATTATTCCCGTAAGAATTCTAAGACCAATCTATGTAGAGGAACCTCAAGAAGCCCCTAGGTATGAAGCAAACAAATCATTATTGCTAGGAGATATGGTATCTGTAGAGGAAGTATCCCCTCTTGAAGTACAGCTCAGCTGACAAAGGAGGTGAGGATAGATGCTTAGAATCCTCTGATGGGAAGGATTCTGATGACGATACCATAGTCCCTGAATCAAAGTTAGAGAAGATAAGATTGTTGTTAAAGGGCAGAGAGGTCTTGCTAAGTATTCCTAGTGACAAACCGAAACGTAAGTTTTGCAAGAGTCACCGGAAGTTTCGCAAACAGGAAGTCAAGGAAAAGAGACAACAACAACAAAAAGAAAGAGAAGATGTGGATAAAGAAGACTTTATTCCACCTCCAACCTTTGTAGGTAAGAACGAGTACTTGTACTACTTGGGAGCTGATGATTGCATCAAAGACGAGATGAAATGGAGATACGGCTTTCAATTAGTGCAAAAGCTAAACGAGAAGGAGAGTGACATCCCAAAGAAGAAGAGGAAAAGGAAACCGAAGCTAAAATCTAAGGCTTCACTGCATTCAGTTCAAGACTGAACAAAGCACCATTCAGTGCATTCAGTCAAGACTGAACAAAGCACCATGACGAGAGTGGAGCGTAAAGCTCTAGTGCAAGAAAGGAAGAGAATGCTAAAAGCAGCATGGTCTTCCATGAGTGATGACTCAAAGGAAGAAGAGGATACCACAAATATCCCCTCCACAAACTTCAAGAAATTCACCATACAAGATCGAAAAATAATCTTGCAACAACCTATGACAGAAACCTGAGGAACCAGGAGTTTCCTATGATGGCCCTGAGGACGCCAAGAAAATAGACCTGGCAGGACCAAGGGAAGAGCCACGTAACGTGTGGATTGCCACAGACTTAACCCAAGCGGAGGAAGAATTGCTAATCTCTACTTGAGAGTATCGAGATATATTTGCTTGGAGTTACAAAGACCTTAAGGGGGTAGATCCAAAGATCTGCCAACATACAATTCCCATGCGAGAGGATGCCAAGCCGTCCAAGCAGCGTCCTTATACGTATAACGATAATTTTGCCAAAAAGATCAAAGAAGAGATTGACAACTAAATTTATTTATGAGATTGAACATATAGAATGGGTTTCACTGATTGTGGTAGTACCTAAGAAGAATGGAAAACTACGAGTATGTGTCAATCTAAAGAAAGTAAATGCTGCTACTGTCCGGGACCACTATCCGCTTTCACTCATCACTAATCATGTATTGGAGAGGGTAGCTGGTAAGAAGGCATACAGTTTTCTTGATGGATTTTCGGGCTACAACCAGGTATCTATTGATCCCAAGGATCAACATAAAACCACATTTGCTACAGAATGGGGAGTGTTTGCATATAGAGTCATGCCTTTTGGTTTGACTAACGCTCCAGCCACCTTTCAGAGACTGATGAGCCATGTGTTCAAAGAATACCTGCGATTATTTCTTGAAATATTCATGGATGACTTGTGTGTGCATTCCATAAACAGAGAAGAACACATAGAGAGCATCTCAAAAAAATCTTTGAGAAATGCAGAGTGTATCGCATATGCCTTAACCCTAATAAATGCAAGTTTATGGTTAGGTAAGGGAAGATTCTAGGCCACATTGTGTCTAGGAATGGTATATCCACGGATGCAAAAAAGATAGCTGTTATTGTTGAGCTACCTAGACCTTACAATGCAAAAGGGGTACAAGTTTTCATGGGTCATTGCGGCTACTATCGTAGATTTATCTACATGTACGCTGAAATAGCACGGCCATTGTACGCACTCCTTGTTGTATTTGAATGGACACAGGATTGTGAAGAAGCCTTTATAGATGCTTCGGCTTTTGCAATTGGCTGTATTTTAGCTCAACCAGGCGAGGACAAAATGGACTTTCCAGTCTCATATGCTAGCCGCCACCAGTTGAATAGTGCTGAAAAGAATTACACCACCACAGAAAGAGAAGGCTTAGCTATGATCTATGCTGTGAAGAAGTTTCGGCATTACCTTTTGGCCAACAAATTTACATTCTTCATAGATCACCAAGCTTTGCTTTACCTTGTGAACAAGCCATGTGCAACCGGAAGGATTGTACGTTGGTTTGTTATTCTACTTGAATTTGAATTTGAAGTAGCGGTAAAGAAGGGAAAAATGCATCAGCGGGCTGATCATCTTTCCAGGAGGATAACTTCAGGAGAAGCACCCATTGGTATAGGTAGATTCGGGAGTCGACTGCAATGTTTTGTCTTATGAAGCGTGGACATCATTAGGCCAACCTTTGCTCACCAATGCATCATTGAACTTCCAGAGTTTCTCTGGTGATGAAACCCCAGTCCTAGGCAAGTGCTATATTAATATGTCCATTCAGGATCAATCTATGCACATGACTTTTTATGTTGCTAACAAGAGCCAAGCAGTGGTGGATGTTGTTCTAGGCAGATCATGGATTAGAACCACCAGATGCGGTATGGACTGGAACTCACGACAATACACCTTTTTGATAAATTCTACTCACCTTACAGGATCAAGTGCTTCGGCACTCCCATCTTTCCAAAAGGTGGAGACCATCACTACTGTGATAGAGACAACCTCAAAAGATCCAATGATTTGGGTGAATAATGACAATGACAATACTCAAGGATGGCATGTGCCAACATCTCTCTTATATGTACAAGGCTACGGCGGAAGGGGGGAAGCACTTAGAATTCAAATCTGGTTACCTAAAGCAGCTCGCAAGCCAAGACCCAATGCTACCAAGGAACATCCAAGGAATACAAAGCTAAAGAGGAGGTTCACCAAAACCAACAGTTCCACCTCCAACAAGACCACTCAACAACGGTGGATCCCAAAGAAGGTTTTGCAAGCACAAGGCTACTACGAGGGTGCTACTACCTTGTGGCTACCAAAGAAGAATGCAGGGACTACTGCAGCAAAACATAATTATGTTCCTGAATCTACTCAAGAACAAAAGTAGTCAATACCACCTCACTTACAGAAACCAAATCAATACTGGAAACCACGCCTTACCAAGCCTGAAAGAGTCCAGGTGGAAACACAAGCTGACGCATCAATCGGACATCATCAGAAGGTTTCGAACAGGAAGGGATACTCCAAACTGACATGGGAAGAAAAAGGCAAGTGGACACCTTTACTCACTTCTATCTCAAAGGCAACACATCAGAAGGAGGATATTGCAACTGAATCAAGTTCAGAGTCTATTCCTCAAAACACAAGCAATGTCAAAGTTTGTCTTACAAAGCCGACAACTTTCAATCAGGCTCCTACACAAGTAGACTCCCTGACTATCAAGGAAAGAGCATTCTTCCTACAACTCCAACTATTTGGAATGTCGTCGGTATTCTACTCTTTCCCTAATCAAATTGCATTACCAACCTTAAGTCTACAGGCATAGGTGTTAGAGTTGGGCACTCTGGAGACCCAAGAAAATTTTGAAAGCCCAATGGAATGGCAAGAACAGAGCTGCCATATGGTTGCCAAAGCTCAGAAGTGTTCAAACATCTCCATTCACACCTCCTCCTATTTGTCCCAATGCATTTCCTATGCCTATCGCTATAATCTCACACCTCCGACTAAACTTCAATCTCTTGCATGTACTTTGAAATGGGTACCAAAAAGAGTCCAACAAAAAGGAACTTGTGCCATACGTCAACACCCCACAAACAATTTGCATAATGTTACATCCAAAAACAAACACATTCTTGAACGAGCTATCATGCTACAAAAGCTACTTTTTGGCAATTCATCTATCGAATCTATCAGCTCTATTTCCGTCATGCATGTACATACTAGCATTCTTCGTTCAACTTGCATTAAATAAAAAAATCTGAACACTCCCTTATGTGTTGTGTAGAATAACCAAATGGAGACTTGGCTGGACACATGCAGTCCATCTTTGGACCTAGATAGCACTCACCCTGACCATCAAGGGGGCTACAGCATTGCACCTTTTCAAATGCACTCTCGATATTTTTATGCCCCAGTGGGCGAGGATTGCTGTGGAAGACAATTTGTGGAGTTATACTACCAGCAACATCATCGGTTTCCACACTGCCGTGACTGTGCTCGTATGGTATTGGGGAATGCTTCCCATATATGTTGGCAGTGTCGCACATACTTCCGTCGCTATGGCACTGGTATAATGCAGTAGATCATGTGGGGGTCACACCTCAACGACATAATCTCTGGGAATTTATGATGCCGCAACGTGGACCCAACCAACAAAGACTTCCGGAAGAGGAAAGAGCTCAAACATGGCCCGAAGACACCCTTCGTCTCCCATTTTGTAGCTTCTTCTTCCCCATGAATCTACATGTCAATTTTGGCTCAATGTGAGTGAGTCTTTAGAACGGTTTCAAAACCATAGGTGCCTCTTTAGCCTTCCTACTGTGCCCATACCATATGTTAGTGAAGATGCACTTCTTCCCTTGCCATCTACTCCATGGGTAGGATTACGTTCTGGGTTATCTTTACATCCTGAAGCTATTGATGTCCACCCACCTGAGAATGCAGACATACATCCACCCCCAATGCAAGACTAGCACTTGTACTCTCTTAATAAGAACTAGAAGCTAGGGCACTTTTTCCCATTGGATTTTTTCCCTCGGCCAAATCCGGTGTTTAGCACCAATGTTTTTTATTTTTTATCTTTTTAATTTTCTTTCTCTTTAGTTTGTTTTGTCTTTTTAATTTTCTTTCTCTTTAGTTTGTTTTGTCGGAATAAAACAGATACAAGCACCAAACTACATCTTTCGCTTCAGTTCCACCAACTGACAGTCGTACACAATCAAGTGCAAACAATTCTTCACCAACCAGCACTTTAACGGAAACAGGTGAACTCATGCCAATCTCTAATGTTTTCTGTATTTTTCTTGTTGCTTGATTGTTTATAAATTTCACTTTACTAAGCATGGCAATATGCATCTCCTTTGGTCTAGAGTTAGGACAGCATTTTAGTAGCTTTAGACTTGATAGTGTAAGTTTGACCATAATTGTTTTTACCCGTTTAGCAATACAAAGTAATTAGTGTTTTGTGCTAAAGGTAGAGTTCCATACCTAGGACAAAGAGACTAAATTAATCATAGGACCGTCAGTGGATATCTTGCCCTTACTAGGACATTGCTTAGGGACAATCTAATAAACCTTCCATAACAAAAATTGGCATGACAAAAATAAAAGAAAAGTGTATATGTTTGTGGCCTATTGCCTTGTTATTCATGGTAGGCGAGGGAGGTCTATACCTTTCCCAGACCAATGCCTTGTGTAGCAAGGAATAGCCATACCACGGGTGCGCAAACATACTCTTGAAGAGAGCCCTGTCCTTAAAAAATAAATTAATTAAAAAAAGAGAGGACAGAAAGGCACCAAGAGAAATGCTTGTCTAATCCAGGATGGTCGCCGTTGTGCTTAAAATATTAAACCAAACACTAAGCAATATCAAGAGTCTGCCACTACATAATTATGTTAGATTTATTAATGTTGAACTGACATCTTTGACTTAGCATAGGCTCAGTATACTACTTGATAGTCCCTCGATTAACTGTTGTCTTTTGCCTTCTAGGAAAAGAACAATACATTTGGCATAAAACATTCTTTACTTTAGTTAGTTGCATGTAGTAATTATTAAGGCTTGAACTAACCTATTCAATCTCTACACTGCTTCAATGTTTCCTTCCTCTAGCTAATTGGACGTTTATTGTCATGTCTTATTCAGTAAAATTGCTTGTTTTGTTATTGTCTGTCAGTACTTTTGCTTTCAAAAAAAAAAAGAACACACAAACCATCTATCATTTTGCTTGCAAGTACACACTGGAGATTCTACTCTTCCTTGGCATCTACGTGCTCGAGGACGTTCGCAAAATAGGAAGGGGGGAATGTTGTGTGACGAGTGGTGATCAATGCAAGGATGCAACACAAAGATGGAAGCAGGAAAAGGAGAGACTTGACATTCTTATTTAGGGCTCTTGTAGAGAGTTCCAAGTTGTAGGTGAGTGTGGGAGTGGGCTTGAGAATAATCCCACATGGGAAGTTTTGGGAGTTTTAGGAGTTTTTGTATAAATAGTGGCTCATTTGAGAGCTCACATACACATTGGGCTAAACTCATGCTTGAGCTCTCTTGAGACTAGCTCTCCCTCTTGTTCATAGAGGTGCAAGCTCTTCTCTCTCCCCATCTACACTATTGTATGAGCAATGCTCTTCCAATTCAATGCAATGAGATGTTTTTTTCTCTTCTCATCTCTATTCTCTAGTGTGCATGCTTCTTTGTTGATGCTTGTGGATTCTCTATTAGGCTTTGTGTTAGATATCCGTAACGCCGCTACGGGCGTTACCACAAGAGGGGACGGCCTCTGGCTCACCACCCAAGCCATAGAGGAAGAATGAGGATTGCCCCTCATCCCCCCAGGCTATATAGTGTGTGGCCTGCCGTCCACACTAGCCTAACCGCCCATGACTCCGCATGGGCGTCCTCTCCCACTGAACCCCGGATATGGCCATCCGGTCTGCCGTCGGTCCTCACAGGCATTACAGCCTACGTGACATTACCCCCCCTTAAGAAGAGTTTTCGTCCTCGAAAACAAACTGGGGAAACCTTTTGGAAATTGCACTACGGCGTTCCCAGGTTGATACCTCCTCATCCCTATCTGTCCATTTAACAAGTACCTCCTGGTACACTTTATGTCGGGGTTGTCTATCACGATACTATAGAATCTTTTCAGGTTCATGTGGTATCTTCGGTGGCTCTATCAAGTCCACCAAAATCTCTGGAGAAACTGCGTTCTCTAACCCGTGAACTGATTTCTTTAGTTTACTGACATGGAAGACAGGATGGACTTGAGAACTCTCTGGTAACTCAAGTTTATATGCTACGTCCCCAATCTTCTTAAGGATTTTAAAAGGACCACAATATCTCGGAGAAAGTTTATCACACTTTCCTGTTTTCATGGTTTCTGACTACGCAGGAACCTTGAAGAATACAAAGTCACCTTCTGCAAAGGTCACCTTTCTTCGTCCTTTATCCGCATAAGTTTTAGTGCGATCCTGAGCACTACGAATGCTCTCACGTGCGGCTCTGAGCATATCATTCATATCTTCAAGGAAATCCTTGACAGATTGAATCTTCTTCTTTTCTAGGCCTACAGCCATCGGAGATCTCGGCTGGAATCCATACATTAACATGAATGGTGTAAATCCAGTCACTGAGTGTTTGGAGCTGTTATAGGCAAACTCCAATAAGGTCAAGTACTCTTCCCAATTAGATTGCTTCTTACTAACATAAGAACGCAACATATCCTCTAGACTTTGGTTAACTCTTTCAGTTTGACCATCAGACTCCGGATGATCTGCCGTACTCATACTCAGAGTAGTATCCAGCTTTTTGAAAACTTCCCTCCAAAAATGACTGTTGAACTTTCTATCTCTATCCGACACTATATCTGCGGGCAGGCCATATAGCTTGTAGAGATGTTCAATAAAGAGTTTTGCCAACTCTGGCGTTTTAACAGTTTTCTTCATGGCAATAAACTTTGCCATTTTAGTTAACCTATCCACTACCACCCACACCGAGTCATTCCCTCGTCGTCTTGGGTAAACCGGTAATGAAATCCATGGAAATGCTTTCCCATTTCCCTTGAGGAATCTCCAGCGGATGGAGTAGTCCTCCAACCTTAAGACGTTCATGTTTATTGACCTGGCATTTATTGCATTTCAGCACATAAGTCTGGACATCCTTAAACAAACTAGGCCAATAAAACTGTCTTTTTACTAGTGCATAGGTTTTCTGAATCCCAGGATGACCCGCACTTGGACTATCATGACTTTCTTTAAGAATTTGGGCCCGAAAGTCACCAATAGTTGGTACACATATTCTACCCTTGTAGAGTAAGTACCCATCGTCAATGGAGTAATTAGCATATTTCTCCCCCCGACGAAGTTTATCACTCCCCTTTGAAGCCGTGGTGGTAGTCAAAGGTGATGAAGGGCCTACGTCAGAACTCTCCGATTCCAAACTATACCCAGAAGACACGGCTAGTCTCTCCGGACTAACTCTCGCTTCCCTTCTCGTTGCACCTTCGGCCAATCTCTCCGGACTAGCAATACGTGCCAATGAGGGAGGTGGTCGCGTCTGTGAAGAAGTGCGTACGCATACAGCGCGCCAGACCTCTGTAAAAGATGGATCGTGCTCACATAAACCACGTAGGGACTCCAAGAAATCATTCTTGAAGACTGTGAAACTAAGTTCATTAATCTATGGCATGCGACTAAGTGCATCTGCCACCACGTTATATTTACCTTTCTGGTAACGTATCTGAAGGTCAAACTCCTGTAGAATCTCCGCCCACCGAGCTTTTCTACCCTTCAGTTCATTTTGACTTGAAAGCCATTTCAGACTTTCATGGTCCGTCCGGACCTCAAAAGTGGCACCATATAAATAGTGTCTCCACTTTTTCAGTGCATGAACTATCGCTAGTAACTCTCGCTCATAAGCCGAGTAGTTACGCTGCACACGATCTAACTTTTTACTCTCAAATGCAATTGGGCGTCCCCTTTGCATAAGTATGGCCCCAATGGCCTCATTACTAGCGTTTGTTTCCAAAACAAACGGCTCATTTGGATCGACAATTGTCAACACAGGTGCAGCTGCTAACGGTCACCTTGAGCTTGTCAAAGCTCTTCTGTTGGGCGTCCCCCCAACTAATGTTTTTTGTTTTTGACCGTAACTGGTCAGTCAACGGGACTGCGATCTTCGCGTAGTCCTTCACATACTGTCGGTAGAACCCCGACATGCCAAGAAAAATCTGCAGTTCCTCGAGATTCTTCGGCGGCGCTGGCCATTTAAGAATAGCCTCTACTTTTTCTGGCTCCATCCGCATACCATCGGCGGATATAATATGGCCAAGGTAGTGAATTTCTGTTTCAAAAAATTCACATTTTCTTTTCTTCACAAATAATTTGTGCTCTCGCAACAACTCGAACACTAGATGCAAATGCTCTATGTGTTCTTTCTGTGTCTTACTGTACACAAGAATATCATCTAGGAAAACTACTACGAATTTTCCCAGATATGGACGTAAAATACTGCCCATTAGCGTCATAAACGTCGCTGGAGCATTGGTTAGCCCAAATGGCATAACCAAAAACTCAAAATGCCCGAAACGGGTCCTAAATGCTGTCTTCGCAACATCTTCTTGTTTAATTCTAACCTGATGATACCCAGATCTCAGGTCTATTTTCGTGAAGTATCTCGATCCATAGAGTTGATCAAACAACTCATCCATGCGTGGCATCGGATACTTGTTCTTAATCGTTATCTGATTAAGAGCCCTATAGTCTATGCACATCCGCATAGATCCATCTTTCTTCTTTACCAGAAGAATAGGCGATGCCCACGGACTTGAACTAGGCCGAATAAAGCCTTTGTTCAAATATTCCGTTAATTGTTTTTCCACCTCCTGTGCCTCGGAGTGGCTTAATCTATAAGCAGGTTTGCTTATAGGTTTTGATCATGGCGTAACTTCGATGCCATGGTCTACTTCTCTAGATGGTGGTAAACTATTTGGTAAATCATCAGGAAAAACATTCTGAAATTCCTCTAATAAATTCGTTAAAGTATCTACGTACTTTTTCTTTAATATCTCATTCACCTTGGATTTTTTCTTGTTTGAATCACATGCATGCCAAACAGGGTTTTCAAACAGTGGGTCTCGTCCAAGGTTATTTTTTTTCTTTAATGTCTCATTCACCTTGGATTTTTTCTAATAAATTCGTTAAAGTATCTACGTACTTTTTCTTTAATGTCTCATTCACCTTGGATTTTTTCTTGTTTGAATCACATGCATGCCAAATAGGGTTTTCAAACAGTGGGTCTCGTCCAAGGTTATTTTGTTTTTCTTGTTTATCTACGCAAACATCATTTATCATTTCATCTACGGAAACAGAATTCAAAAGAGGGTAACAAGCATATACCTCTGCTATCTGGTCTCTGCGGACCGCTGTACACAGCTCCATGGAGGAAATAAGTGGTGTGGTAGGGACAGTACGGTCGCCCTACAGGGTGATGACTCTACCTCCGTGCTCAAAACATAGCGTATTATGTAGGTAATTCCGAGCTAGACTAGGGCCCAAGCCGTACAGCCACTCCCTACCTAGATATACGTCTGCTCTGGCTAAGTGCATGACCTGAAAGTCAAGCGGAGCCTCATAGTCCTGCATAGATAATGGGACCCCCAATACTACGGTATTCCATACCGTTTTGTCATATCCGTTGGCTAGGCCAACAGTATACTCATGATCACTCCGGGTCTTAGTCAATCCTAACTTCTTGACTAACGAGTAGTTCAAGAAGTTGTGGCTAGCTCCATCATCAATAAAAACTGTGACTCTACGGCCACCTATGGTGCCATACATGTGCACCATGTCATGAGGACCTACAGTAGGCTGCCACATCGCTGGTGTGACTGAACAAGCGTGATGCTCATCACAATGACACACTGTCATCTCTCTGAACTCTGCGGAACTGAGAGGGTCTCTGCACTGTATGCAACTGCCTAGAAGATTTACCATCTTTTTTGGGCTCGTTGCCACTCGTGCTAGCTTTAGGCTTTGGACACTCAGCCTTCGTGTGCCTACTTCATTGCAATTAAAGCAGCGATTTTCCTTTCGCGCTTTAATATATTGCTCTTTCTTTTGGTTTTCGGTGTCTCTTTTCTTTCTGGATGGTCGCGGTTTCTTAGACCAATGACCACCCTGTCCTTCCTGGTCCGTCCTATCCCCTTGTTTCTCACTGCGGAACCCTTTTCTTTTGAGGCCTGACCTCCTCTTTTCACTACCCTCGGCCCTGCTAGAACCACCACGCGCACTACGGCACTTGATGTCATCGAATATCTGTGCATATTGAATTGCCTCTGCTAAGTCTTTAGGCTGTAGGGGTTCTACGTACTCAAGGTAATCATCTTTGAGGCCTCTCTTAAAGCCTCACAATGTCTGGAATGCATCGATTCCCTTTAGCTTGAGTACTATCTCCCTGTAGTTTGAGATGTACTGAGTTAGGGATTTGTTCTCCATCGAGCACTTGTCCCATAACTCCCAGCTTCTCTCTGCCTCATTAACAGGCAAAAATTCTTTTCGAAACATTGTTTCAAATTCCGTCCAAGTGGCAGGGCGAGTTGTTAAACTCATCCACCACTTGTAGCTTTGCCGGTTAATGAGAGGCTAGCCTCTACGGGCTGTATACGACTAGGTTGTTGTCGCAGCGCGTGCAAATCTGACCACTTCGCTAGAAACATATTGACTGAGTCCTTGTTTCTCTCCTTTTCCTCGCCACCAAAACTAGGCGGCTTTAAGTCTTTTAACAACGACGAAGCTGTCGCTACGGACGGCCCCGCAGGCGCATCGGCCTGTACTCCTGCAATTACTGGCGAGGCTACGCTCACCCGTGCTGCAGGAGCTCGGCTACCACGAGGAGTCGGAGTACTAGCCGAGGCGGCTGTCAGTGCATCTAACCGTGTGGAGATGCTCTGTAGCATCGTGACTAAATCAGCCTGGACTTTACCCATAGTGTTCAATTTGGCATTAAGATATTTAAACAGTCCACTAGAGAGCTCCGTCTCTGTCAGGACATCAGCAGGGTCCAATAGGTCATAGTCGTCGTCATAATAATCCAAGAGGTCCTCCTCGGTCCCCTCGGCGACGTCAGTATTCATGTCCTCTGGCTCATCGGCCAGAAAGGGGTCATCAGCCAATGCGGCCTGTGGGCTCGCTGGGTCCTAAGACGGGGTCAATAGACGAGGAGGGACGAGGAGGGTGCTGGCAGATCACGAGTGATCGAAAAGCGTGCTCCAGACCGAACAACGGTCGGGCGTGTACGGCCTGACAATTCGGTCGGGGTCAAACCCGCGACCGAGGATAAGAGACTGGAAAAACCTAGAGAAGTAGAAGGCGGTGGGGACACACTACGCCTAGCAGACATTTTTAACTCTTGCAAAAAATAATGCGAGAACTCAAAAATTACTTTAAAAAAACGCTAATAAAAATGAGCAGTGGTGGAGAGAGAATAATAGTCACCCCCCTTTACGATCGCCTGTCGATTTGTGTTGCGTTGCGAGCCTCTACAAGGACGCTTTCGGGATGCTCCGATCCACGAGAAAATGCCTGCAACTCATAACAAAAATTAAAATGATCGAGAGGTGCCTTGCCGGGATTATTTCTTGCGGGGGGTATCCTTCCTCCCCAGTCGAGAGAGGGTTTCCTTGAATTTTCTCATTTTTAATTTCACAAAAATGAATAATGAAAATTATTTTTTTTTAATAAATGATTTTTTTTTTGGGCAGTTGGTGGCCGCCTGTGGGCTGTCTGTCACCGGCTGCTCTGGTTTGACTGGCCGCCATTCCTGGCTGGTTGCCGTTGGGGCTGGCCGGCGCGCCGCCCCCCATGGCTGACCGCCTGGGCCTGGCTGGCCTGGGCGCTTGGGCTGGCCGCCTAGGCTAGCCGCCGAGTATCTTCAGACGGCGCACCAGAAGGTCCATGAAAATCGGCTGGCTCACGCCGGGTATCTTCAGACGGTGCACAAGCAGGTCAATGCAAGTCGCAGTGTTTAAGTCGGCTCTCAACGCAGAAGACGCAGACTTACAATGGCGCATAGTTTTCGTGGGGCTGGTTTTCCCCCCCACGCTAATGGTCCTGGGCTGGTTTTCGCCCTGGGCCTTCGCCCCACACACACGAGCTTCAACCTTCTTTCATGGGGTTTTCGCTGTGTCGCCTGCGCCTCCCTTGCACAACAGCATTACGAGAGGTAGGGGGCTGCTGTTCGCCCCCCCCCCCCCCATTAACGCATACGTGCGACTGGCCATGCTGGTTTTTGCCCTCCTTCATCCCACCTTTAGTGTATTTCGTGGGGGTTGGTCTGCGCCCCCCACCTCGACACACAGGTTTCAATCCTTTGAAAACCTTCAACGCAGAGTTTTTCGAAGCGATTCAACGCAGAAACCAAAAAAAAACAACAAAAATTTTGCTTACCTACGATGCTGCTCCTTGTGTGTGACGGGGAGAGAGAGTGAGAGAGAGAGAGAAAGAGTTCTTCCCTTCAAAAAATCTTGGCCCCCCTCCCTCCACACATTCCCTTGTGGAGATAAGGGTGAGAAGATTGTGGATGAAAACCATCGAGTGGGCTCCGATCCCCCGTTCGCGTGCGGACTCTCATGATCCCTTCGAACCACGCTCTGATACCAGTGTTAGATATCCGTAACGCCGCTCTACGGGCGTTACCACAAGAGGGGACGGCCTCTGGCCCAGCCATAGAGGAAGAATGAGGATTGCCCCTCATCCCCCAGGCTATATAGTCTGTGGCCTGCCGTCCACACTAGCCTGGCCACCCATGACTCCGCATGGGCGTCCTCTCCCACTGAACCCCGGATATGGCCATCCGGTCTGCCGTCTCGGTCACACAGGCATTACAGCCTACGTGACACTTTGTGTGGTAGTGGATTCAAGCTTAAGCTTCTCCATAGCTTGTAGCTTATCCATGGGCAAGGCATTGCTTGAGTAGTGAATGAGAATGCATGTTTATTTCAAGTTCCATTAAGCTTCAAGGTTTGTGTGCATGCTAGGGAAGTAAGTGCTTGAGAATGAAGTGTGCTTTGCGCTTGTGTGCTTATGAGGGAGCTTGTGTGTGCATTAGCTTAGCCTTCTTCTTGTATTGGATGCATGAATGAGTGGGATGATGAGTGAATGAGCTATGGCAAGATTGAGCTTGTGTGTGTAAAGTCGATGTCAAGGTAGTGATGTTCATAGCATTTTCTCCATTCGTGGAGAAGCTTCCGTGCACCGGTAGTACGGGTTGAATCCCTAGCTCCGAAAGGGATGCAAATCCCATTGGATTGAGCTACACGCGGATCATGCTACTCATGCTACAAGTGTAAAGAGTCTTCCGTCTATCCAGGCAAACTAGGGCACATGGTTGGCAAAGGATTGCTATAAAAGAGAATAAATAAATAAATAAATAAGTAAAATAAAATCTAAAATATATAAAATAATATATTATAACTAACAATAACAAAAATATCATTTCAATCGTTGTATAAGTGAGGTCATCATTATGAGAGTCTAAATTTTTTCTTTAATGAGAATATTTGATATATTAAATAGATAGATAACTCTAACGCATTTATTATTTTAATTATAAATCTTAATAATTATTTATTTTTAGATATAGATTTTTAAAAATTATTAAATCTATTTTGTAACTTTTATATTGGTTTATGGTGATCGTTGTGCAGTTTTTTTAAATTCAATACACTCTCCAATCTATATACATCATTTCAATCATTATAAGTGAGGTGATTGTTTTATGAAAGTTTAAAATTTGTTTTAAATGCATAGACAACTATGATGTATTTATTATTTTAAGTGTAAATATAAATTATTACTTCTTTTTTAATATGAATTTTAAAAAAATATTAAATATATTTTGTAATCTTATATATTAGTTTATGTAGTAATCATTATATAGTTTTTTCGAATTTAATACACTTTAAAATCCATGTACTTCTCTCTCTCTTCCCTTCCCGGGCGGGAGGGGTGCCCACCTAGAGGGAGGGAGGGAGGGAGCAGTGTCGGCTGCCACCGCCCCGAGAGAGAGGGAGGCCAGCTAGTTGGCCCCTCCCTCCCTCTCATCTCCTCCCGACCACCACGAGGGAGGGCCCTCCCTCCCCCTCCTGCCCTCCCTTCCGGCCAGCCATCTAGGACAGCTCCTAAACTACCAACCAAGAGGGAGGGAGGGCCAATCATTGAGAGGGAGGGAAGGAGGGAAGGTCAACTTGCCAGGAAGGACCGGTCGATCTAGCCCCTCCCCACCAATGGGAAGGGTGGGGGAGGGGCAAGGCAGAGGGGCAAGGGAGAGGAGACATGGGAGGAAGGGCAAGCAAGCCAGCTGGGAGGGAGGGGTGACCAGGCCCCTCCCCGTCTCGAGGGGTGGGTGAGGGAGGGACAGATAGGGCTAGAGGCGGCGGGTTGGAAGGTAGGTTAGGAGGAGAAGGGGAGGGGGAAGGAGAGGGGGAGGGGGAGGGGGTTAGGGCCTAATCCTAAACCCCCCACCTCTCGGGCGGGGGGAGGGACCACCAGCCCGTTTGCCCCTCCCTCCCTCGGCCATGATGTATATATGTATATATGTATATATCTGTGTGCGTGTGTGTGTGTGTGTGTGTGTGTAAGCTAGGTGGCAGTTATGTAGGGACAGCGTCCCCCCTTCCACCCCCTCTCATGGTTACCCCTCGCCCCTCCCTCTCACTTTCTCGGTCACCCCTTGCCCCTCCCTCCCTCACTTTCTCGGTCGCCCCTCGCCCCTTCGCTCACTCAGCCCTCGCCCCTCCCTCCCTCTCTCTGTCAATAGTACCTCCCTTTCTTAATTGTCGCTCTCGGCCTCCCCTCCTGATCGCTTGGCTCGTCACCCCCTTCTCTCTTAGTCACCCTTCTCTCTCGACCAGCTAGCCCCTCCGAATATGGTAGGACGAGGGTAGGGTTAAGCCCTAACCATCCCCTCTCTCTCGCCCCCTTGTCGTGCCCTGTCGGTCGTCCCCCATGCCTCTCGGCAGCCCCTCCCTCCTAGCCCCTCCCTCCTGGCCTCATCGTCCCTCCCTCTTGCGCTACCCCATGCCCGTCGTCGCCCCCTCTCATTTTATTTATGTATTTATTATTTAAGTATATATAATAATATCATAATTATATATATATATATATATATATATATATAATTATGATATTATTATATATATGTTTAACCTTAGTGTGTGTGTGTGTGTGTGTAGTATGAATATATGTATTAAATATATTTTAACTAATTATTTAAATAAGAAATCAGTTCATAAGCAGGAGGACGGGGGCCGAGTTTTGAGCTAACCAGATCAGTCCGTCAGGGGTGTCCTCTCGCCCCGTTTCTTTTTCTCTTCTTTGCTGAGGCTATGAGTATGTATTTGATAGGCAGAGGAGGTTGGTTTGAGAGAACTCCAGCTCCCAGTAGTCCGGGGGGAGGACCTGCTCGATGCTGAGTTTGCTAACGACATGGGCTTATTTTTGCATGGCCAGGAGGCCAATCTTCTTCGGGCAGAGCAATCGCTCCAGGTTTTTAGTGCAGCTACGGGAGCATTGATCAATTGGTGCAAGACAGTGGCCTTTTGGATGAGTAGCGCTCCCACTCCGGCATGGAGCCCAGACCTCGGTTTTAGATGGATTCCTCCTGGCACAGCATTGCGATATTTGGGATGCCAGATTGGACTAGATTTGTCACCTGAGCAGCAGATTGCCCTGCTTCTTCTGAACATTCAGAAGAAGCTTTTGTATTGGAGTACAGCTCAGCTATCCTTGGGGTGGCTGGGAGGGTGGTGGTGGCAAATCAGGTGCTTTTAGCAACCATGTGGTACATTACGTCTTGCTGGATCTTTTCAAACTCTTGCATCAGCCAGGTACAGAGGCTGATCAGGAACTTTCTTTGGTCAGGGCAAGACGGTCAGCCAGCCCGGGCAAAGGTTGCTTGGGAAGTATTACACTTCCGCTGGCCCAGGGAGGCTTGGGCATTATAGATCCAATCGATCAAAGTAGAGCCTTATTGGGGAAGCTTATTGTTCGGGGGCTGCTTCCAGGCGCTGAGCCTTGGAAAGAGCTTCTTTTGCATCGGCTGCAGGCTCGGGCTCCCCCAGCAGGGGGGGCACTTGGGCACCAGAGATTCGATGGATCTTCATAGAGATGAGGAGGATAGGCCTTAATAGAGGATGGGAGGACAGATTTGCCTTGAGCATCCTGAGAGCTTGGGAGCTGCTGAGACCGGGGCTCTCTCAGAGACCTCCTTCTTGTGTTGAGGAGCGGGCCAGACAGCCGCTCATCTGGAGCCCAGCGGTTCGCAAAGAGCAGGGTCATATGCTGGGTTCTTGGCCTTGTCTAGCCTGGGGACCTTTGGCGACAGGCCCAGCATGTAGTTTTGGAGACTGGAAGGCCTTCTGCAGTCTCCCAGAGGAGATCCAAGTGGAGAGGCTGAGTCACTTCAGAGGGGGGTTGATTATGAGGGATGATATTCAAGAGGCACTCACAAAGGAGTGGTTCACGCCTCTCGAGCTATTGGTCCCACGGGTGGATGGGAGCCTTTACACAGTTGGAGATCTTGATTGCTGTCAGAGCTTGCACTGAGGATGGTAGATGCCTCTACTATGAGATTCAGGATGAGGGTAGACTTCAGAGAGTGGAGGTGGAGTCTCCTTTGGTTATAGAGTGCACCTTTCAGAGGATACGGGTAGTGGCCGCCGCTTCTCGGAAGTGGCATATTGACCTTTGCAGGATCTCGACTTTCCAGTGGCTGGTCGCCCACAGGGGCTCAGCAGTTGGCACCTGGCTTGTCTATATAGCGGTCTTCCGGCGGCCTGCAATGCGGCCACCCTATGGAGACACAGAGACATTGCCTATGGGACTGCCCTCATGCGTAGCAGATTTGGCTGTAGATGCTGTGTATTCTGGCCCCCCTCTCTCCAGAGGATATGTATACGTGGGGTGCTGCTGCTTGGTCGACTTCGTCGGGGCCTACTATGGGCTATGAGACGGAGCAGGATAGCCAGGCCATCAGATTCATTAGGGGCCAGCCTCGCCTTGTTCCTTCACCGGATTTCTCGTCCGCCAGCTGGACACAGGAGAGGGATCTACGATGGGAGCTCCTCAGTAGCCTCACCATCTGGTTCACCTAGAGGGCCCGGTGTTTCAGGGCCTTTGAGGGGAGACTGGAGCCACCAGCAGAGACTGTTCGGGGGATTTGGCAGGAGTTGATCCACACCCTACGAGGACAGTATGACCACATCCGGGGTGACTCGACGAATGAGGCAATCTTGCGGCGCAAGGCCTTTCACACCACCTGTCACAGTGGCCCCTTCTATACGCGGTGTCCCCCCCCATTGGCACTACAGGCCACCTGTTTGGCTTCCCCCCCCCTCCTATTGTATGATATAGCCCCTCAGTTCTTTGTACTGATTCTTGCACTTTTCAGCACCTAGGGAGAGTCTCCTTGGCTGCCTTGCTTTGTTCTCTGCTCTGTATTTCTTGTGAGCAGGAGAGGATCTTTTGTAGCCCTACGGGCGTTTTTATATAACTAATGAAAGGATCTTTTCTTGGAAAAAAAATCAGTTCATAAAAAGTAATTAATCAAGGGTATACTTTTACGATTAGTATTTATAAAAAGTTAGTATATATTTATATTTATAGTATAGTAAATATATTATATTAGCATATTTATTAAATTATTTAATTTATTATATTTATAATAGTATATTTTTTATCACATGGTTGATTGTGAGGAAAAAGTTAGAAAGGTTTTCTTTTTAATTCATTATATTTATAACAATATATTTTTTTATCATATGGTTGATTGTGGAAAAAAAAAGTTTGAAAGGTTTTCTTTTTAGTTAAGGTGTTTTTTTGTCAAGGATATGAGATGATATGTCTTTTTCAATGATGTCAATTACACAAATGCATAAAAGGTTAAAGAGGGATTGTGTTGTGGGTTTTATTCACAATAAAGTAGAAGTGGGTAAAGGCATGGTTTTACGAAGGCAAGAAGGGATTTGGTTCACGGTGTTGCACTACCTCATGATCATGTGGGTGTTTTTGTGACTTCTTGCACGACGACGAGGAAAAAAATGTGCCACTTCCGTTTTCAATGGATAATGGAGAGATTATGTATCTTCATGATACAATAAAAAGCTTTATCGTTTGTCCTATAAATGATCTAGAAAGAATTCATCATTCACTTAAATACTACATCATTTTAGGATAAAATTGTGAAAAGGTGACATTTTATGAATTGTGCTTAGGTATTAATACAAGGATCAGGAAATTCTTTGAATGTTGAAAGATGGGAAAAAGAAACTTTGAATGTACCTATTATGTCTCAAGAAAAAGTCAAATCAAAGAAAACCCAAAGTAGCATAGAAGTATCAACAAAGTAAGCATACACATAGAAAGCACAACACCGACAATGAGAATAAAGATTGGGTGCCTTCACAAACGATGCCACAAAAGAAGGCCTAATAACAAACTGCCCACGAAGAAGAGGACAAGGAAGAGGAAATTGTGTAGAGGCCAAAAAAGAAGACCCTAAAAGGGAGGTGTTGTAAGAAGATAAGATGAGGAAGGTGATGCCAATGTTGACACAAACAAATTTCAAGATAAACTACTTCAACCATCTTTAACTTTATCTCATACACCATTGATCGTCTAACAGTAGGGTGAAAGCATGAATAGGTGGAATAGTATTTGAGTTATATAGCTCCATCTCATAGCATACCTAAGGTGAGAATTGAAAAGAATCTTTTATTTTAAAATAATCTTTTAAGACTTAAAATATATTTAAATTTGGGACTGGTAAAATTATTTATAGGAGTGGTGTCTTTTACGCACGAATGACTCTCCCCTTTCCCTCGCCAGAGTTTCCCTCTCTTCTACCTCATTCTCCCTGTCTGTTAACCTATGAGGACGGTGTGTGAAGTTTTGTGGGAACCTCAGACTCAACTTGTACATGTGTACATGAGTGTTGTTCGTGTTGTGGTGAAGTCATGGGGGCACCCATTGACTCGGTATGGGCATCGAGGATGCGGCAGTCAGACATAGGGTTTTGATGGAAGTGTGTGCAGAGACAATGTTGGGATTCTGGAAGCACAGGCTCGTTCGGAACATAGTTGCTGAAGGCAGTATTAGTTGTTCGATGGCTCGTATTTGTGCGCGGCCATTTGATTTGTGCGGGCACGTCAAAAAACAAGCGGCCACTCGAGGTTGTATTGAAGTGTGTGTGGAGCATGAGGGCAATAATAGGAAAGGGAGCTATGAGCCTTTGCATTGGTGTGAAAGCAATATGGTGGCCAATTTTCAAAATTAAATAAAATAGAAAAATAAACGTGGCCTTATTTTGGAAGGTGGCGTGGAGGATTAAGTTGCCGCCAGCTTGCTTCTCGAAGCTGGCCAGCGCAGCAGTGAGGAAGGGGTGGGGGTCTCGTGGGAGCACAGGACAGAGGAGCCCCGTGTGTGCGTTTGGGTGGCAGCTGGTGGGAGCCAACGGGTGAGAGGCCCGTGTGCTTTGTGCGGTGGCTGGAGCAGTCGCAGGTGATACTGCTGGAAGCAGACGGGTGGAGACGGCGGGGACCCGACGGGGAAGAGAGCCCCGTGGGTTCTGGTGTGAGAGCTGCAGAGAAGAGCAGCGGGGAGAGAAGTGGACACAGAGAATCACAGCTGACGCAGGAGGCCACCTCTGTGTGTGTGCTAGACAGGAGGCTGTGTTGCAGAGTGGAGGACGGCCGCCCGCTGGTGTGCGAAGGTCACTGGGGTGCTGCAGACAGCAGACAGATGGGCCTTGTAGAGGGGCTCCCTTTGGCGCAGCTGGGAGACAAAAAGTAAAGGGGAGCTGCTGGTGGCCGACGTGTGTGGAGGCCACCTATGGGTTGATAGGCACAGCTGGCACAGGAGGACTGCGAGTGGGAGCTGCTTAAGAGTTGTTGGCGAGGACAGAAGGGGCCCACGTGTTTTTTGTGTGTGGCACTGGTTGCAGCAGAGAGGGAGCTAAGAGTGGGAGCCGCCTAGGAGTTACTTTGTGTGGTTGAGAGTGTGAGCTGTCGTGTAGAGGCAAGCTACTGGGCAGAGGTGTGAAGACAGCCAGCGTAGGTGACTGGTTCTGGTGTGAAGGGAATAAGCATAGGTTGGTGTTGGTGCTAGTGGAAGGCGCCTGGATTATCAAGTGAAGAGTCTGAATTGCTAAGGCGACTGGGGAGACAGCTACAGGCAGGCGAAGTGCAGAAGGGTGCAGGCTTGGTGGGCCTTTGGTATTGTGTGGCTTGGGCTGGTTGTTGGGTTTGTGACAAAGTCAGAAGGGTGACTGGTTCTTTGCGTGAGGACTGGCAGTGAGTTGATGGTGTAGCAGAGAAGACTACAGCTAAGGTGCAGAGCAGAGAATGAGAAGGGCTGCTGCAGAGAAGCAAGGAGCGAAGGGATTTGGAGCGACCAGGAGCTGGAGCAGGCTGATTGTGAGTGGGTGCTTGGTGTAGCTGGTGTCTGGGATATCTTGGGATATCCGATTCTGTTAAGGTCAAGGTCGTTTTGAAATATAAGTCTTGTTCATGCTCTTTGGTCTGGTGTTCTGGTGTGTTTGCATGCGTGTGTGGAAGTGTGGCATGCTATAAGGGCGTAGACAGCTCTACCGCTTCCGTGCCATCACTTTTTGGTGCCTCCACAGAGGAGCAGATTTCCTCTGGTTTGTGAAAGAGATAGGGGCTGTGTGAAGAAAGATTTGGAAATGGCTCAGGATTTTCCGGAGTATTGGGGATTGCCACAGGAAAATGCAACCAGGTTTCTGGAGAAAATGAAATTTACAGCCTTGATGAAAGACAGGGCAACCCCGCAGATCCTTTCTCGGATTTTGGCTTATTGCTTGCAGGGTGATGCAAAAGTATGGTTGCAGATGTTTGTGGCTACACACAGGAATGTTCATCGACAGGATCCTGAGTACCGTGTAGTCAGAGCTGCCTTTTTGGCACAGTTTGTCCATGTGAAGAGTCCGAATGAAGTGTGGAAGGAATTGTGTAACATTCAGCAGAAGGATGGTCAGGATGTGGATCAGTATCTGATAGAGTTTGGTAGACTGTGGAGTCTATGGTGTGAGGCTCTGATTCCCGAAGTACCCCCGCAGATGATAAAGAGGGAGCGGTTTGTGGCAGGTCTGGAGCCAACGATCCGTCTGAAGGTGGAGCTGAAGAACCTGGGTAGCTTTGAGGAGGCTGTTAGAGTTGCTCGTGAAAAGGAGTGGAAGGTGAAACGTTTGAGGCAGTTGGGAATGCGGGAAGAGCCGAGGAGGTTTGTGAAGGTGCCAGAGATTGAGGGTATGCATCCTGGAAGAAAAGCTGCTGTTGTTCCTAAACAGGAGGATTCTTTGAAGAGGGAGGTTCATGATGCAGTGGAGCTCATGAAGTCTTTAAGCGTGAATTGGATAGAGTCCACAGGAAAAGAACGAGGCATAGGTGTCATGGGAAGAAAGACTGATGCATCATCTGGTTTTGGAGGAAATTCTGCAGATATTGGAAGAGGGAGAGGGTATCTGCTGAGTGATGTGCAATGCCGGAATTGTGGTGAGTGGGGTCATATCAGTCCGCAATGTGAGAGACCAGCCAAAATTAATGGTGGCATATATCAATTGTCTTTGGGAATGAGTGATAGGGTGAGTGGCCCTAGTATGCAGGTGAAGGATGCAATTCAGCCCAGCGTTTGTGAGGTCCATAAGGTCACATTTGCAGAGCAGGGTATGGGACAGATTAGCCTGTTGGGAATGGAGAAGGATGAGGTTTCTGGAATCAGCCTTGAAGAGCTTTCAGAAGGTGAGGAGGAGAAGGATGAGGTTATAGATGATGTTGTGGATTGTGAGCAGGTACCAGTACTTCAACCAGTCAAGGTGGAGGGTGATGATCAAGGTGTCACTAGTGAAGATGCTGTGGATGGAGCCCGTATGGATAATCCGGGTGATGAGTTGGATATTGCAACCTGTGGTGAGAGTGTGGATGGTGAGCTGGACAGTGTACTTGATAGTGCACTAGATGATCTGTTGAAGGTGGCTTCCTTGGAGAAGATTACTTGCGTGCCGGTTGTGCAGCAGGAAAGGAGTGATGGTGTGAGTGATGGTGAGCTGTGGATGCTCCTTTGGTTGATGGTGTGAGAGATTTCGCAGGTGTGGATGCTGATCACAAGGTGTGTGTTCCTTGTCATGCCCAAGAGAATGAGTTGGTGGTTGTGAGTGGTGAGGATGCATGTGAGACTATTGTTGTTGGTCAGGGGGACCAAGGTGCTTTGCCTGGGAGTTTGGGGAGCTTAGACTTGGTAGGGATGCCTGTGCAAGATGTGGAGAATCTTGCAGGATCGCCAATGGTCTTGAAGTTGGAGAAACTGCAGGAAAGCGACAACGATGAGTCTGCAGTGCACGAGGTTGCTGTGTGTGATGTTGATGGGCTGAAGGGAAGTGAGTGTATGGTGGACACACCTCATGTGGATGCTCAGCATATGGATGAGTGGTTTGGTTATAGTTCGAGTCTGGCAGATTGCCCAGAGGAAGGGTTGGAAGCCAGTGATGTGGGTGGCAAATTGGGTGACCATGAGATGGGAGTTGATGATGAGATGTGTGTTATTTCGGTACATGATTATGAATGGGGGTCAGATGTGACAGAGGAGAATAGAGGTGAGGAGTGGTGGTCTCCATTACAAGGATATGAGAGCTAGTCTGGAGGAGGAAGTGCAACAGTAGATGGTGATGAGGCCATATATGGTGAGCCAAGGGGGTTGCTGAAAGTAGGTCATGACTGACAGGGTGTATCAATGGTTATCTGATGGAGGAAAATGCAAAAAGGACTGGATGATGCACCGAGGTTTTTGTTTAATCCAGGGGGATAAGTGGTTTCTGATTGTGCAGCTGCTGGACATAAATGTCTCAGCAGAAGAAAGGGGGTTGCTAAATATGTGTGAAGTTTTGTGGGAACATCAGACTCAACTTGTACATGTGTACATGAGTGTTGTTCGTGTTGTGGTGAAGTCATGGGGGCACCCATTAACTCGGTATGGGCATCGAGGATGCGGCAGTCAGACATAGGGTTTTGATGGAAGTGTGTGCAGAGACAATGTTGGGATTCTGGAAGCACAGGCTCGTTCGGAACATAGTTGCTGAAGGCAGTATCAGTTGTTCGATGGCTCGTATTTGTGCGCGGCCATTTGATTTGTGCGGGCACGTCAAAAAACAAGCGGCCACTCGAGGTTGTATTGAAGTGTGTGTGGAGCGTGAGGGCAATAATAGGAAAGGGAGCCATGAGCCTTTGCATTGGTGTGAAAGCAATATGGTGGCCAATTTTCAAAATTAAATAAAATAGAAAAATAAACGTGGCCTTATTTTGGAAGGTGGCGTGGAGGATTAAGTTGCCGCTAGCTTGCTTCTCGAAGCTGGCCAGTGCAGCAGTGAGGAAGGGGTGGGGGTCTCGTGGGAGCACAGGACAGAGGAGCCCCGTGTGTGCGTTTGGGTGGCAGCTGGGAGCTGACGGGTGAGAGGCTCGTGTGCTTTGTGCGGTGGCTGGAGCAGCCGCAGGTGATACTGCTAGAAGCAGACGGGTGCAGACGGCGGGGACCCGATGGGGAAGAGAGCCCCGTGGGTTCTGGTGTGAGAGCTACAGAGAAGAGAAGCAGGGAGAGAAGTGGACACAGAGAATCACAGCTGACGCAGGAGGCCACCTCTGTGTGTGTGCTAGACAGGAGGCCGTGTTGCAGAGTGGAGGACGGCCGCCCGCTGGTGTGCGAAGGTCACGGGGTGCTGCAGACAGCAGACAGACGGGCCTTGTAGAGGGGCTCCCTTTGGCGCAGCTGGGAGACAAAAAGTAAAGGGGAGCTGCTGGTGGCCGACGTGTGTGGAGGCCACCTATGGGTTGATAGGCACAGCTGGCGCAGGAGGACTGCGAGTGGGAGCTGCTTAAGAGTTGTTGGCGAGGACAGAAGGGGCCCACGTGTTTTTTGTGTGTGGCACTGGTTGCAGCAGAGAGGGAGCTAAGAGTGGGAGCCGCCTAGGAGTTACTTTGTGTGGTTGAGAGTGTGAGCTGCCGTGTAGAGGCAAGCTACTGGGCAGAGGTGTGAAGACAGCCAGCGTAGGTGACTGGTTCTGGTGTGAAGGGAATAAGCATAGGTTGGTGTTGGTGCTAGTGGAAGGCGCCTGGATTATCAAGTGAAAAGTCTGAATTGTTAAGGCGACTGGGGAGACAGCTACAGGTAGGCGAAGTGCAGAAGGGTGCAGGCTTGGTGGGCCTTTGGTATTGTGTGGCTTGGGCTGGTTGTTGGGTTTGTGACAAAGTCAGAAGGGTGACTGGTTCTTTGCGTGAGGACTGGCAGTGAGTTGATGGTGTAGCAGAGAAGACTATAGCTAAGGTGCAGAGCAGAGAACGAGAAGGGCTGCTGCAGAGAAGCAAGGAGCGAAGGGATTTGGAGCGACCAGGAGCTGGAGCAGGCTGATTGTGAGCGGGTGCTTGGTGTAGCTGGTGTCTGGGATATCTTGGGATATCCGATTCTGTTAAGGTCAAGGTCGTTTTGAAATATAAGTCTTGTTCATGCTCTTTGGTCTGGTGTTCTGGTGTGTTTGCATGCGTGTGTGGAAGTGTGGCATGCTATAAGGGCGTAGACAGCTCTACCGCTTCCGTGCCATCAAACGGACATTGAGACATACTTTGTTTTACGTCATTAATTTAAATATTCTGAGTCATGGGCCAGGCTTGTCGGCACCATATGTTAAGGATAAAGGGATTGGGTGATCGTCGATGAAAGGCGCACCTTGAATATCAGCAGGGTAAGGGTTAGGATCGGCCGGCCATGTATGGACGTCCATGTGTGAACGGCCAAGTCACCTATAAGAGTCAAATGTAACCCTAAAACTCTCATTCTCATGTGTTGAATACAAGAGTGCTCTTGCCTTATCTCCTTGGTTTTCTTCTCCTGCGTGTGTGTGTGTGTGAGAGAGAGAGAGAGAGAGTGAGTGAGAGAGAGCGATCGAGCACTGTGTAGCGGCATAACGGCGAGGCGGTAGAGCGACGACGGCAGCTCCTCCTTCACTACTGCGACACGGGAATCCTTCACGGCGGCAGTTAGAGCAGTGAGTGACACACCCTTGCATTCTGTTTGAGCTTGCTTTCCGCTGCCGGGGAGATGCCTTGCACCAAGCTCCAGTTTGCAGCTCGGGCTGCTGCGTGAAGTGAAATTTACACTGCAAGAAAGGCGACTGTGTGTTTGTTGTTGAGGTGTTTCCGTGTTTTGAAATCAGTTTCTACAATTTGTCTTCTGCAATTCTGTTTCTTTTGTTATTTTTTCACTCTGCGTGCGTTCTGTTCTCTGGTTTTCTATGTGTGAGGGGGGATTTCTGAATTCCCAAGCCTGCGCTGTGTGCGAACTGCGCCACGGCAAAGTCTGAACCCTAGAAAGAAACCCTAGAAAACTTATCCCAAACCAAAAATAATAATAATAATAATTTTAAAAAAATAAAAATAAAAATAAAGAATTAAATTTTTTTAAAAAGAAAAAAACCAAACGTGTGAAGAGGAAAGATTTTTTATTTGGAGAAAAAAAAATTGAAAAGAAAAACCCCCAATTGACCCCGACCCACGGCCTCGGTCCCGGTCTCTAGATATATATATATATATATAGGAGAGTGAGCCTCCATAGCTTTCTTTCAAGTGAGAGCTTATGGGAAGTTGAGCCCTATATGTAGCCCACTCCCTAAGGAGTGAAATGAGCATGTGGGATAAAGCCTTCACCCTTTCCTCCACAAACAAATAGGCCTTCACCCGTTCCCCCACAAGGAAACAGACTGTTTTGAGGACCACAGGAGTTCTGTATAGGCGAACACGGTGCTGTAAAGCACGCTAGGACCCTTTAAACGATACGCTCGTTTCAAGTTATCACACACCCTAGTTCAGGTTCGACCATAAGTAAGGGGGTTAGAAACAGGTTAAAAACAATACAAAAACAAGTAAAAACGGGGTATGAAACACCTAAGAAACCACTTGTGTGGACTTCAAGGGTAGTTACCAATGCCCGTAGGGTACCCACGTCACATGCATCTACGCTCTGGTCGGGTGCTAGAGTCTAAGCCACTAGAAAGCGTTTTAGTTTACGCAGGCTCACACCATCCCTCCACGTTAGCATCTTGGCCTTTAATTGGAACCCAGGGAAGTGCGACCCAAGATCCACGAATAGCGGATAGTGACTCGTCCTCTGACTTAGAAGCCATGGAAGGGCACCCTACCAAGAACCCTGAGGAGATAAGCCAAAACATGCCAGTTTGGGCCCCACAACCCGGATCTAGCATGTTTAGTCGTCTAATAGAGACCTTTAGTAGAGCTACACGCTCTGAACATGCAACAAGCGAAGTAAATGAAGAAGGAGGGGTAGTGGATTCGCCATTCACATCTTATGTAGACCCTACCCTCCCAAAGAGTTTCCATGTGGATATTCTACCCACTTCGTTTAATGAGGGCCCTACTGAGCTACCACCTTCCGATGCTCTTCCTAAAGTAGAGGTTCCTAGAAGCCAATCCATAAGAAGTGACATTGCGTCCACTTCAAGAGAACCGTTTGGCACACCAAGTCTCGATGGGATATTTCTCAATGAAAATTGGGAATATGATCTACACACAGAGATTCTAACTGACCTATACACGGGTTACACATACCATGTAGGTTGGTTAGAAGTCATACGATCTACATCTAGCGCCACTAATCTAGAGGAGCAACAACAAATGATATGTGAGGTTATTCATAGAATTATCCAATTTGAGAAGCAAAATAGGGGAGTGAACCTAGTTTCCACTGGCCCTATGAGGTTTTTGGATATAGGCAAGGCCAAACAACCAACCCTATCACAATTGGCTCCCTCGATGAGTCCCATAGACCCTTCATATGTTGTTTCGCCTGGAGTCTCAATGCACGTTGAGCTCACAAGCAGTAACTTTAGCTTTCCAACCTTGGCTCAACTTTCCATTAAGGAATCCACAATGCCTACCCCAATGATGAGCATAACGAAAAGTGCACCTGTTACCGCTATAGTTAGTACGACGCCGCTACCTAGTGGAACAGTACCTACAACAGTGTGTGCCAGTGTCTATCGACCATATGTACCTATCGCTACTCATGCTCATGTAGCTCCTACGCCTCTTGGTATGCCAATGGCATATGCTCCACGACCGCCTTATCACCACCCTTATCCAAGAGGAGCTAGGCCTAGTCACATATCATATCCTACATCATTTGCCAACATACCCAGACCAACACCAACTCCTATCAGCCAAGCTATCCCAGAAGTGCCTCCACCAGCTATGCCTGCTCACCTAGGTGATGTCGCAGCGTTTGCTCAGACGATCGGATGATCTATTGTAGAAAGCATGCAGGGCATGCCTGAGAGAGAACCTAGAAGCAAGGCAATACAAGTGGCTAAGCTCACTCAAAAATTTAGTGGTAACGAGGATGTTAGGAATCACATTGAAGTCTTTGAAACCGGTGTGATTCCTTAGAAGAGCACAATGAGTTGCATAAGTGTAAAGCCTTAGGCTTAACCTTGGGAAGGCCGGAGATTGGTATCGAACCTTAAGGATTGACGACGAGCGCACTCACTACCCCACTCTCAAGAGATTGTTCTTGAAAGAATACATACGTGAGGGTGTGCTTTGGGGAGTAGCATCTCAACTCCAAAAAGCTGAACGCGAGGAAGGGGAGTCAATGAGAGACTTTGTAAGTCGATTGAAGCATCTAAATTCTCGCTGCACTCCCGACGAAAACAACCAACTGCTCGATAGATTCATCCGCGGACTGCGCCACGAGGACATATACAATGGCTTAGTCATTAGAGGTCTTACAATGTTGGAAGCAGTCATCACTGCCAATGCAATCCAGTTAGAAGACAACTCGATGATTGCAGGTAAAAAGGTGTCTTCGGAGACAAAATCCGTTAGTTCGCAAGTATCTGGGCACGAGCCAATGACGGTAAAACCTATTGCCAAGGAGCCCAAGATATCTGAAATGTATGTGACCAACCTTACTAAGGCTCTCCAAGAATACTTTAGGGGTAATCGAGCTCCTCAAAATAGCCATATGTACCCAAGAAGAGAGCAACAATGGTGTTCGGTTTGCTTAGGACCACATAGCACGAGTGAATGTCCCACATTCAGAGTCAAATTCAATGGGAATTGCAATGCATATGGTAAGTATGGCCATCAATCTAAAGATTGCCTAGTACTTAAGCAAATGTTGGCAAATCAGGCACCACTAGCCTGGTCAAACACACCTCAAGTACCCGCGCTAATGCCTGCACAAACTGTCGAGCAACCGTCACAGCATATAGTTCCAAGGAACCCGAATGTAGTCCAGTCCGTGCCGTTACCACCGCCAGTGCTAGGACCACAACCTCCACATCAAAGGATTACTGCAATAGACCAGATGGGTTGTGAGTCACATAGTGCGTGTAGGGATTATGAAGAGGAGATAGACCCCACTGCTCTATACGGGATTGATACGTTTGAAATGACTCCCCAGTACTACATGGAGGATCATTTCGGGCAAGTCAAGCCTGTATATCAAGCGACTGCTCTCGCACAAGAGGGCAAAACCTTAATACATTGGCGAGGAGACCACCTCTTCAATGCTACGAGTGTGGTGGACCGCATCGTGTAGTGGAGTGCCCTAATAGGCTACAAAAGATCGCTACTCAGATGCAACCAAATCAAGGGAGCACATTGGAATGCCGGTACTTACATGTAATCGTTGTGGCATAGATCATTTGATTGCTTAATGTCCACATAATCCTAGTGCACCCAAGATTACGCCATTGAATTTGGTTGAGGTCACCAACCAGGCACGAGGAACCATACCTGTCGTACCCGCGAATGTAGTTACACGGTCAAATGCTTCAAAATCAAAACTACATTCTTGAAGAGAGGGATACTGCATCAATTGCTCGAGCAAAGAAAAAGAAAATGCGGCAGAAGAGATCGCTTAATGCCACGAGCTCCAAGCCTAGTTCAAAGACTAACATAGGGACAGGAGACGACCCCGTGTATATGAATGATCCTGAAGATGATTCCGATTCAATAGAAACCATGGGGACCAAAGCCACTACCTTAAGGTAGTAACCCACTCGAGAGCTCAACGAAGGAGAATCAAGCGAGTACATAAATAAGGAGAAACAAAAGGAAACTTCCTCGGCCCCACAACCAAGTCAGTTAATGCCCTCTCGACCACCCAAACTGACTGAGACTCCCCAAGACAAGCCACGTGGGCCAAAAACCCTCAAGAAAAAGATTGGAACTTCAGTTGAGGAGATTGAACAAGTGCAACACTTAAGGGGTTTGGTGGAAGAAACACTTAAGGGGTTTGGTGCAACACTTAAGGGGTTTGGTGGAAGAAACACAAAGAGAACTGGAGCCAAACCCAAGAAAAATCAAAATTCCAAACAGAGTGTTTCCTACGCAAGTTCAGCCTCACAGGAATCATAAACCGTTAGCTATACCTAGTATCATTCGGGAAGAAAGTGAGGATAGGACATCAGGCAGTGGGCAAACACCCTTTTTGCTTGAAAGAATGTTTAGTGAGGGAATGCCCACACCCAAATGTGGAAGCAAGGTGCTCAAGGCCTAGGACAGTGACCTCCTATAGTTCATCCGCCGAGGACACAAGTGAAGATCGACCAAGTGAGTTGGAATCTGATAGAAACAAAAATCAAAAACTTGGTAAGAAGAAAACGAGACATAAGCGCCAACGCTATTGAGCTAAGGTGCGAACCACAATAAACAAAGAGCGATCCACTGCAAAATGGCTTAGTTAAGTAGGAGCTATTGACCCTCATCGGAAGATAGCGGATAATTGGGGACAATACCTCCAAAGTGTCATGTGGTGTATTCCGCAACCTCATGACGTCGCCCAATTAGAAATCAAAGAGAAGCCAAAACTAAGTCGTACTGCAAGAAGGCGGCAAAACCAAGAGTTAGCTCAACAACAAAAGGAGACGGAATTGAAAGAAAAAAGCCTGGCACAACAAGAACCAGTAGACTTATACCCCACACCCGAGCATTTCAAATCATTCACCACCCACAGGGGAACATAAAGTGGTCTACACAAAAGCCCAATGAACGTCTCTACCAATGGGAGTAGCGGTGTCTACGATGGCCCTGCGGTAGTTAAGGAGATAGACTTAGCATATCTGGGTGAGGAGTCTAAACCAGTTTTTATTGCTTAAGACCTCACCAAGGTGGAAGAAGCTGCACTTACAAAGCTTCTTAAGGAATTCAAGGACATATTTGCCTGGACATATCATGATATGAAGGGTGTTCCACCCTCTGTGGTGCAACACACGATTCCAATGATTAGCACGGCTAAACCAGTCCAGCAACGTCCCTACCCAATGAATCCTAAGTACGCAAAGGTTATACAAGAGGAAATTGAAAAGCTTGTAAAATGTGGATTCATATACCCTATTGAGCACTCAGAATGGGTTTCTCCGATAGTCATCGTACCAAAGAAGAATGGGAAACTCAGAGTGTGCGTTGATCTCAAAAAGGTTAATGCAGCCACCAGAAGGGATCATTACCCCTTGCCATATTCTGAGCATGTGCTTGAAAGAGTGGTAGGCAAGGAGGCATATAGCTTTTTAGATGGGTACTCGGGTTACAATCAGATCATAATTACAGTTGAGGACCAAGCTAAAATAGCATCCAATAGCATGTGCTATCTAATGTTGTGCACTGGCATGTGTGTTATTGACTGCTATTGTGTGCTATATAGCAGTCAGGAGATTTACAAGGTGATGCATATGTGCTATGGTGTGCTATGGGGTGCTATTCTTTGCTGCAATCCACATGCATCTATTCTATGGTGTATACCAGTTATTGCATAGCATTTGCATCTATGCTATTGCTTGCCATTCTGTGTTATGTAGCAACCAAGAGCATATGTGCTATTATCCACTATTGTGTGCTATATAATGCATTGCACTGGCATGTGTGGTTGTTATGGCTCACCCTAACCCTCCTTGAAACACATCCAAAAAGAGCTTACCTGGTGAACCGCAACTGTAGTGAGGATCTTTCTAATGGCCGAGCTCGTAACCCTTGAGGTCTCCAAGCTCTACAACTCCTTGAGAAGCAATTCCACCACATCTCCCGCCACGAGCATTGTCACACCGTCGCATTGCACTACAGGTCCTCGTCCCTCCTCTCACCTCACTTCACTTACACACACTCACTAGCATGCATTAGGGAGAAAGATTAGCAAGAGCAAGACTCAATTGCACAATGGGAGAGTATGTTGTATTATGAGAGAAATTCACTTATATGAATGGCCATAAGTGTTCACACTCACTTAAACTGTGGCCGGCCAGGCACTTTAGGCTCATAAGAGGCCTAATGCTGTTACAATGACTACTCTCATAATATATCCATGAAGTACATCACTTAGGACTTCATCCTAACTTACTACCACATGCTCTTGAAGCGAGAATTGCCATAAATACTCTATCACACCATTAGCGACGCTCGTCCAAGTTGTAGCTTTGGACACTATTGCTTCATATCTTGAATGTATGACCCTTTGGTGTGTCTATCGTGACTCCTTGATGTAAGATAATGGTGGTAGCTCTTGTTAATCCTAGAATTGGATTAACATTCGCCCCTTCTTGAGTGATGACGATCGCGTCTGCATGATCCCGTTGAAAACCTTTGGGTGGAGAGAATGAACAAGCTTTGTCGATGACGTTGATGTTGAATGACGTTCAATGGTCTTTGTTCCTCCGGAAGGAATAAGAAAAGCTAGTTAATGAATGAAGAGGTTAGTGGTGGTGTATTAGGAATTCCTAATGGAGTGGGGGTTTTTGCGAATGATTACATTTTTTATTTTAATTTTTTGGCTCACTTTATTTTTGGCAATCATTGGCAAGGTTACATGTGATTTTTGTTAGTGGGTGTTGAAATATACAAGTGAATAGGGTGTGTGTGGAAACAAGCCCTTGGTTAGAGGCTGTAAAAGAGAATCTATAAATGTGAGAGAACCTGTGAAAAGGTGAGAAGAATCTACTAGGAGAGAATAAAGGGTAGCATGAGAAGATATAGAAAGTGTGGAGATATTCTGGGAGAGGTGGAGAGAATCAAGCAAAAGAGGTGGAGAGAATCAAGCAAAAGAGGTGGAGTGAATCAAGGAGAAATCGGTGGGATTAGATGCTTGGATGTAAACTCTATAAATTGAGGCATTGGCCTAATGAGAATTTGCTGGTTTTTTATTATCCATGCCTACATTAAGCTATTAGTTAAATACTCACTAATCATATCTTAATTATCATCTAATCACTTTTATTAATGATGTCGATTCTAGCATTTCATTCACCATAGCTCATCACATTGTTGTAATTTTAACATGGTATCAGAGCCAACCTAGAATCCATCAAGTTTATGAGCCCATTATCTAGTTAATTAGGATTAGTAGATAATTAGAAAATAATCAATTTTTTAGTTATTTTCAAGAAGCCTTCTGTACCCCCAGCTGGTGGAGGAGCTCTATCTCCTTGCACACATCAAATTAGACCCATTTCTTCTAGCCACATATAGCCATCATCCCCACGATTCAGCCCATCAAGACGAAACGTCAAACCGCTGCGTAGAACTCCGAAAATTCGCTGATTCGCTGGCGCCTATTTTTTGAGTCAAAAATGAGATTTCTTCTTTATCAGTTGCAATGACTCTAATTCCTCTTAGCCCCGAGGTTTTTCGAGCATGCTCTACAAGCTGGTGAAGTCAGAATTTGATTTGATCAAGTCTACAGTGAGATCCTTTGGTAAAACAGAGATTAAGCATTCAATGTTTGGTCAAATCTTGTGTTTCTTGGCTTAATCCTCTACTAGACTAATTGCTATTGATGGCCTTGAAAGGATTTGAGCTCATTTGAACTCTAAGGCCTCGGATCTGGGCTCCCCGCATACTCTGTTTTCTGCACACAAAATAGAGGATTAATTTGGTAATTAGTGATTAATCAGTACTAATCACTATATTTTGGTGCAATTGAGGGTTCAAATTAACCATTAGGTATCTGATATAGATCCCTATAACTTCATATTGCAATTCAGAGTTGGTTTGATACTCCAACCATTCCGTACAAATTGGTTACCCTTGATTTAATGTAATTTTTGGTAAAATTATGCTGATAAAAATTTGTGATTGATAATAATCATTTTGCATTTAACCCTTGGTTAATTCCTGCAAATCACACTCAAATTCAAGATTATTCACAGCCAGAGTTGCATTTGGGAATGTGCATAAGAATGAATGCCATATGCATTATGTATTGGGCACATTATATCAGTGTAAAAATGGGATCAGACACTGCCCTTGTCCAGAATAAGGCAAGAGGTAAGACCTCCCGCATAGATTTGGGTTTGCATTGCATAATGACGCAAGATAAACATCAAAAGTCTAAAAGAACTCTCAACAAAATGTTTAAACATGTTACTCACATGGAGCAAGAACTGACGGACAAGCTCCTCATGGCCCGAGCCATGAAAGAAGAAGAACATCTCTTTCCAAGAGGAAGATCCACACCAAGAAGAAAAGCTAAAGGAAGCATTGAAGGAAGACATGGACACGAGAAGAGAAGCTGCCACAACAAGAAGAGTGAAAGAAGAGGAAGACATGGACGCGTGAAGAGAAGCTGCCATGACAAGAAGACTGAAGGCAAGAGAAGATGTGAGGCTCAAAAGAGTGAGGAGCCATGTGAAAATCTCTGAGAGAGAGAGAGAGATCCCACAACCCAATGTAACCTACCCCAACAAAGTAAAACCCACCTCTGAGCCACCCGATGATGTAGGCCATGTGGTAGATGTATGTGTGAGCACTTTAGTCAAGGTCACGGGCACTTGTAGTAGCCTTGGACACATAGAGAGAGAGAGTGTGTGTGTCAAGGACTATGAGTTTAGGGACTTGAGGCACTGGTCGCAGACTATCAAGTAAGAGAGAAACTTGGTATAAGGTCCAGGTGTGCTAAGTTCACTTGAGGGGAGGTGTGTTAGGCACTGGTCTCGCGGACTATCAAGTAAGAGGGAAACTTGGTATAGGGTCCAAGTGTGCTAGGAGTATTCACTTGAGGGGAGGTGTTGAAATATACAAGTGAATAGGGTGTGCGGGAACAAGCCCTTGGTTAGAGGCTGTAAAAGGGAATCTGTAAATGTGAGAGAACCTGTGAAAAGGTGAGAAGAATCTACTGGGAGAGAATAAAGGGTAGCATGAGAAGATTTAGGAAGTGTGGAGATATTCTGGGAGAGGTGGAGAGAATCAAGCACAAGAGGTGGAGTAAATCAAGGAGAAATCAGTGGGATTAGATGCTTGGATGTAAACTCTATAAATTGAGGCATTGGCCTAATGAGAATTTGCTGGTTTTTGATTATCCATGCCTACATTAAGCTATTAGTTAATTACTCACATCTTAATTATCATCTAATCACTTTGTTAATGATGTTGATTCTAGCATTTGATCCACCATAACTCATCACATTGCTGTAATTTTAATAGTGGGGACACTAAGAGATGTTAATAATGGGAGAGAAGAGAGAGAAGGATCTGGAGGAACGTAGACTTAATCATCAAAATGAGATGGTGATTCTCAGTTCCTCATTTGATTCATTGAAGTGACATTTTTCATTTGAAGTAATTGGCTTGTGATGATGTTCCTTTGTGTGCTAGGATTCTTGTCACATGTTGTTGATTAGGACTTGATCCTGTCTTCTTCCACCCATGTGCTTTTTACGTTTTTATGCATAATTAAGTGTGCTCGTAGAAGCAGATTTTTCAATAAGTACAAGAATTGAGTCATATAGACTCTTATTGAACTGCTCTGTGTTAAAGTAGCCACTTGTCCTGAGGATTGAAAGAATTACGTCGACTTTTGCGAGGCTAATATAGATATCTTCACTAGGGATTGAAAACAATTGAGTTGTGAAGATTGTGGCATCGTTTGGAGAGGTTTGTGATTTAAAGGAAAATTTCAGGTGATGGACTGTACTATTGACCAAGATTTCGTCCACCATAGCTCCCCCATCCATCATGGAGTAGTTGCTATATATTAATTTAGCCAAAGAATAGTAAGCAATAAGCTTAACAATTATATAGTGGCTATTAGTGATATGGCTTAATCCATGATAAGGCTTAAATGTGAAAGTGCAGGTCCTTAAGCCGTGAGATGGAATTGTAATTCCATGATATGGAATTCCGTGAATTTGCAGGTTTTGACCTAGAGGTGTTTTTTTTTGTCTTCTAGGTCATGAATTTGCACCCAAATTTGATTGGCAC
Organism: Cibotium barometz; assembly: GCF_041138505.1. Classification (NCBI taxonomy): domain Eukaryota; kingdom Viridiplantae; phylum Streptophyta; class Polypodiopsida; order Cyatheales; family Cibotiaceae; genus Cibotium; species Cibotium barometz. The sequence continues at coordinate 20,943,501 of NC_141066.1, read as the reverse complement.
CTTCATAGTAGCCTTGAGCTACAAGTAGCTGCTTCTCCACCCACATTTTGATACTATTAAGATATCGTGATTGTGGGAGTCTTGGTGGAGTTTTCTTTAGGGTTGATGTGGAGGGTTTTGGGCCCTCCTTGACTTTGGTTGGTGCTGAGGCGGTAGGTTTGAGACTCATTGGCATTGTTGATGATGAGGTTAGAGTCTCTTGTGGAGTGGATATCGATACGAGGCCTTTGAGCATGTGGTTATCTCCATTGGTGAGGTTTGTTGATGAAGATGCATAGACTCCAGGGTCTTTCCTTTTAGTTCCTTGTTAGAGATAGATGGTTTGGCTATGGGAACTTCTTAGGAATAGCTGCTGATTGCGAGGTTTTGACATCGAACTTCGTAGGTGAGGATGGGTTTGAAGGAGTAGAGGCTTTATCGGAGTTGGTTGTTGACGCATATGGTAGGTCATTGTGTAGAGGGGCTTTTGTGGAAGAGGCTTGTATCCTTTTGCGTTCAGCATCATAGATATCCATTAAAGTTGGATCCTCTTCCTGGAAGTATGGTATTGTCAGCTTTTTGTCGTTGACCATCATGATGACTCTATCGCTAGCAAAGCACAGTGGTGCTTGGGCAGCAAATAGTCCATTTATGCCCCAAGATTAAATCTACTTCCAACACATTTTCAACCACAAAAAACTTGCAAGTGAGGGGGTTAGTTTCAATATACATTGTATGTTCAAAGTACCCCAGACATGGCATGTTCAAGTCTATGTAAAGGTAATCCTTTCAGGATGTACTGTGAGTGTTGGTTGACCTAACAAATCCCATAGCTCGAGGGTCATGAGATTGTGTTCTCGTGTTTGATAAAGCTGTGCTTGAGTTGTGGTGATTTAATTTGTAATTTCCAATCCAACCAAAATCTTAGGGATCTTTTCAGTAAGATATGTTGGAATTTCTAGCTCCTGCAAGGTTTCTTCCTCCTGTAATAACAATTGTACATTGCCGGTAGGAGTGTTCAAGGTGACTGTTTGCATGGATTCATCTAGTGAATACAACGATTCACTTATCCAAGGTCCACCAAAGACAACATCATACTTAAGGGAATTGAGGGTAACATGAAATGTAAATTCCATATCACCATCGATTGTTTGAGTAGTATATATAAAGTAACCTGGAACTTCAATGTTTTGTTCATTGGTTCCTTTTGCAAGACTATTGGTTGTCAGGGTGAGTTTAGGTTGTCCCAAAATGACACCCAAGTGTCTATTATCATGATGTTATGACTTGCTCCGAGGGCTAATCAATGCGCATTTGTGCTGAACATCATTGCCTGTAGGGAAATCCAACCATACCATGATAGAATCTTCCAAAGGAACCATGGGTGTTTTGGTTATTGTTTCAGCTTCAGATCCTATGTCTGTTTCATATTCCCATTCACTTTCATCCTCTGTTTGGGTCTCAGATTTTTCAAGAGTACCCAATGCATACAATGGCACGTGGCCCTCTCACAATTCTTAATGAGGGCTTTTTGGAAACTTGCGAATCCTAACATTCTTGTTTTATGTAGTTCATTTTGTCCTTGTATAACTCAAGTTGAGCCATTAAAGGTGCAAGTGTTGATATGATGTTAGCTTTATCATGAGAGAAGAGCATTCCTCTGAATGAGGTTTTGAGAGATTGTTTTAACCTTGTAAGGGAATTATCGAATTCCTCACGTGCTTTCTCAAGCCTATAGTTCATACAGTCTGTTTCAAATGACTCTTCTATAGAGAGTATGTCTTCCTTTGAAGGGGAAAGTGGTACTCCTCTAGGATTTGTATCTTGGTTGTTGTTTTAGGTTTGGCATTATGAGGTTCAATCACAAGCAGTGACCCTGTAAGACATTCAGTCTGTTTCAAATGACTCTTCTATAGAGAGTATGTCTTCCTTTGAAGGGGAAAGTGGTACTCCTCTAGGATTTGTATCTTGGTTGTTGTTTTAGATTTGGAATTATGAGGTTCAATCACAAGCAGTGACCCTGTAAGACATTCAACCAAGCTAAGCATGCTCTCCTGAGCTTGCTTTTTGCGTTCTGCATATGTCATGTGATCATCATTATCCATTTGGGGTGGTTGGGTGGGTTCTAGTTTCTTGATTGGTCTATGTGGTGCACTGAGCGAAGAGTAAGAACTTGTTCCATCCTCACTTAGTGATGTACTAGAACTTGTTTCATTTTGTGACTTTATTTAGATTGTCAGTTTTTCATTATGTTTATCCATGTGACGAGATCGAATTTTCTTTTGGGTTTTTGTATTCTGTGTCACACATATGGGCGTTGAGGTTTGTGTGGTGGTCTTTGAGGTGGATGCTTCTGCATCCTGTATAGCTTTTGGCTCTTTCGTGTTTATGTTCCCTTTTGGGTTTATGTCTTGTATAGACTCCTTTTCCATGTCTTTTAATTCGATCTTAGATTTAGAAGGTTTTGTTTTCTCTTTTGGGTTCTGTTTTAAAGCATGTTCTTCTACCCATGTTGAGGTATTGTCTTTTGCTTTCCTTTTGACTGATTCTTGTGCCTTGGCTTGTAAGCATGTAAGCACATTCAATGGTATCATGGACAATTGCCCGTTTTGTATGTTAAGAGTTGTATTTTGTGAGATAAGTTGCATTGAGGCAACTCGTCTTGTGGAAAATCTTGGAACATGTGATTAATGCCACATCGTTCACACATTGGTCGCAAGGTGTCAGTGACTATGGACATGGAAGTATTCCAGACTGTGCAATCTACCACTTGTGAGGTCCACGACAATAGAAACACTGAAGTGTTCAATTAACTGCTTCCTGAGCAGTTTCTACCCTTTTTGGACTGTTTTTGTTTAGTGCACGGGAGGTTTTGAGTCCATCAAGATGAAATGAGACGCTTTTTAGTATCATGGTCAAAGCTTTTACAATATATGCAGTATAGAAGAACAGGTGCCTTGTATGCACAATGAGGATTGGGATGGTCGTAGTGATTGCATTCAACACAAGCCATTTTGCTCGTAACTTTTATAGGCATTAAGGATGTCTGGTTTTGAAGGTTTTCATCCTCTCTTAAAGATGTTGGCTGTAAGGTTTTAAGCAAGGCTGCATAAAATTCGGGGAATGTCAATTCCGAGATCGATCTTTCTTTTGCCACCATTACTTCACTTGGTTTAGATGAGGAACACCTCGTAGCATGATCATCTTCTAGCATGTTGTCATCTAAACGTATTGCTTCTTTGCAACATTGATCGAATGTTTCCAGATTGGATATAATGATCAAGCTGTGTAAGTTGTTATTCTTCAAACCCATCATGAAACATCTCCTCAATTGAACATCGTTTGATTTTTTCCATGACTCACAACGTGAGTCCAAGAGTTTTATCCGAAGGATAAAGTCTCTAATGGATTCATTTGGTTGACGCTCAATTGAATAGAGTTCTATTCCTGCACTTCATCGATCACCTTGTCTGGAAAGGCTATGTATAAAGGCTGATTTCAAGGTTTTGAAGTTGTTCTTGATAGCCAGCAGCATCAATGCAATGAACCATCAACTAGCTTTTCCCTCTAAGCATAAGTTCAACGCATGTACCTTAGTGGGGCAATTGGGATTTCCAAAGGCTTCACATCTCTATTCTAACATTTGAATGAATTGAACAGGGTCAGTTGTTCTGTCATATTTGTCCATAATTTTGGAAATTTGTACGACTGTATTTCTATATGAATCATTGAGGCTGTATGTTAGTGCTCTTGTTGGAAGAGACTCAGTGAGTGCTTAGGCCACCCCCCTTCCTAGACTAGTCGGTATGTCCAAGGTGTGGGCATCCAGGAAAGGGTTGGTACTTATAGGACTTGCGGGAATGTTAGGCAAGGGACCAAAGCTCAGTGGGATCGAAGTCATAGGGGGTGTAAAACCCGATGACACGCTGGTTATAGGCATGGCCAATGGCATTGGGAGGTGAATTTATGGCATAGATCTCAATGGCTCGAAGATGTGAGCCATTGGGTTCAGTGCTTGTGTAATCCCTAGCAATCCCTCTATCGTGGCCATGTTTGAGTGCCTAAATGCTCCTTAATGAGCAATTACAGTTCTTTTTTTTTTGCTTGTTATACTTTCCCACAGCCCGTACAGCCTCAAGAGGCTTGGCGTACTCTTCGTTGGATCAAAAGAGTGTCTGTTTGCATTAGCTTAGGCACTATATGCACGTGAACGACCTGAGATATTTTTTCAGAAAAAGCATAGGCTAGAAACTTCCCAGATGGAAGAGGAGGTCCTAAAACTTATTTTCCATCACTGTCTCAAGACGAAAAATTTTCTCGAGAATTTTTTCCCTGTTTCACAACACGTTTTTGAGGGTATTCCAAAAGGAATTTTGAAAAACTTTGTATGAGAGAGTTATAGTATTTTTGGAGTAATACAACTTTGTTTCCCTGAGTTGTCCGTTATTTTGTCGTCTAGACCCTCAAAAAGTAGCCCTAATATGGCTCATCGTCGTTTTCGTGTTGTTTTTTACGATTTTTCATGGTTTTTGGGTTGTTTTTTTTGCCTCGATTTTGGGTGTCGAATTTTAGGCTGCTGGTCGGAGGCCAAAATGATCGATTTTGACTTCAAATGGCTAGGTCCAAAGTCGAAGAGCTCGATGTCAACTTTTCGATGAGCCCTAGAGCGCCTTCATCGAATATACAATTTAGGAGATACGAGCCTCCAAACAGGGGTGTTTTCTAGAGTTTTTTTCCCCACGTCACTGTGAAACGGTTCACGCTGGACTTCACGAAAAATTTTCGTTTTTTTTGGGGTTTTTTTTACCGTGTGAATTGCTGTTTCACGTCGTGAAACTGTTTTCACGCGTGAACTGGACTTCACGTGGAAATTAAATTTTGATTTTTATTTATTTTATTTTTTTACCACGTGAACTGGTATTTCACGCCGTGAAAAAGTTTTCACACGTGAACCAGAATTTATATGGAAATTAAATTTTGATTTTTTTTTGGCCGTACGTGAACTGGTGTTTCACGCCGTGAAACGGTTTTCACATGCGTAAACCGGACTTCACATGGAAATTAAATTTTGATTTTGTTTATTTTTTACGCGTGAACCAGACTTTATATGAAAATTAAATTTTGATTTTTTTTGGACGTGAACTGGTGTTTCACGTCGTGAAACGGTTTTCACACGCGTAAACCAGACTTCACGTGGAAATTAAATTTCGATTTTGTTTATTTTTTTATTTTTTTTATCGCATGAACTGGTGTTTCAAGTCGTGAAACGGTTTTTACACGTAAACCGAACTTCACATGGAAATTAAATTTTAAAAAAAAGTCTACTGGGAAATACAAATTTCTCTTTTAGGGGGGAATATTTTTTAAATTTAAAATGAAAGGGATATGGGCATTTTCCCAAAAAAGATAAGTGGAATCAAAAAAGGTAAGTGGAATCAAAAAAGTCAACCTTTTAAATGACACCCTTACACCCTTCATAAATGACCCCCAAAAAATGGACAAATTGACAACTCATGAGCATCTTCTCATTGAATGCTCATTAGCCTTAATGAGTTATGTAAAAAAGTGATTAAGGATTAATTTAATATTAATCCTTTCACTAATCTTTACATCCTTTATACTAATCAAGGACTTTGACTCTAATCAATCATTAATCCCTAATTAATTCAAACAATTGAGCATATCGTTGGACAGAGCAAGGAAAAACTAATCTTTATGCATCAACAATTGTGTAAATTAATCTAAATTATGGGATTAATTAGACTCTTGATTATAGTCTCCTCTTTAAGGCAAAATTAAGCAGAGTCTCAAATTTCTCCAATTGATCAAAAGATTGATGTAATTAGGTGTTTTGATGCATCTAGATGCTCTCAAAACACTCAAAAACTCCAATTTTGACTACTCATATTATCAATTTAGATTCCAATTAACAGATTTTCTAATTTTTTAGTCTCTTGAACAAGATTAATTACCCTTAATGACAAAAACTAGTCTATTAAGAGAAATTAGTCAAATTCAAGGTTTTTTTATGGTTTTTAAAAAAAAATTTAAAAGATTAAGCTACTCCTAATACTTACTAACACTCTAATCCAAACAATTTCAACAAAAAAACACACAATTAAACTAGAATTAATGATCTTAGATCTATGTTTAAACTAAAGAGAGCTAACATTCACTAAGAAATGCATTCTCTTACATTCTTTGATGCAATGGATGCAAACTAAGACTAATACAAACTATGTGCAAGCCCTAAGAACATGAAAAACCACAAAAACAACAACAAAAATAATAAATTAATCTAAAAATTAAGCAAAAAACATTCTTTTCAAAAACAAAAAAGAGAACTATTCTCCACCAAATCTCACACAAATCCACACAAATCACCATCAAATCCACATCTTTTTCATGGGAAACCACTAATCAAGATAATGAGCAATGGGTTATGCATAGATTAGAGACAAAACGATGGAAAAAGCCAAGGGATAGCTCCCCGACAGCAGCGCCAAAAATATTATGGCTCACCCTAACCCTCCTTGAAACACATCCAAAAAGAGCTTACCTGGTGAACTGTAACTATCGTGAGGATCTTTCCAATGGCCGAGCTCGTAACCTTTGAGGTCTCCAAGCTCTACAACTCCTTGAGAAGCAATTCCACTGCATCTCTCGCGAGCGTTACCACACCGCCCATTGCACTACGGGTCCTCGTCCCTCCTCTCACCTCACTTCACTCACACACTCACTAGCATACATTAGGAAGAGAGATTAACAAGACGATTAGCAAGAGCAAGACTCTATTGCATAATGGGAGAGTATGTTGTATTATGAGATAAATTCACTTATATACATGGCCATAAGTGTTCACACTCACTTAAACTGTGGGCCGACCGGGCACTTTAGGCTCATAAGAGACCTAATGCTATTACAATGACTACTCTCATAATATATCCATGAAGTACATCACTTAGAACTTCATCCTAACTTACTACCACACGCTGCCATAAATACTCTATCACACCATTATCGACACCATTATCACACGCTGCCATAAATACTCTATGAAGTACATCAGTTAGGACTTCATCCTAACTTACTACCACACGCTGCCATAAATACTCTATCACACCATTATCGACACCATTATCATACGCTGCCATAAATACTCTATCACACGCTGCCATAAATACTCTATCACACCATTATCGACACATGTCCAAGTTGTAGCTTTGGACACTATTGCTTCATATCTTGAATGTATGACTCTTTGGTGTATCTATCGTGACTCCTTGATGTAAGATAATGACGGTGGCTCTTGTTAAATCCTAGAATTGGATTAACAATGGTATTGCATGCTATTGTTTGCTATATAGCAACCAGGAGTATACCAGTTATTGCATAGCACTTGCATCTGCTATTGTGTGCTATTGAAGAGCTTCTATACTATTGGTTTATGCTATGTGCTATATAATACATAGCACTAGCATATACACTAATTGATTGTTCTTTCTTGTTTTTATAGACACTGCTTACTAAAACTGAGATGGAGTATGAAAGAGAGATGGTCTACCTAAACTTTTGTGGCAGCATGGATATGACATGTGAGACAAGAGTGTCGACTACAATCATGCCTCTCCCTCGATCTATTGTTGAGGGCAACCAACAAAGCACCATAGTTGGAGTGTGCACAAGGTGTGGGTGTCCATTTGATGATACTGCACTAGATGCCTTCTCACTGCCCTGCTGCCATGTCTACCACATGTTATGCTTTGCTCATATCTGCAGAGAGTATGGTGCTTGTGTTGCAAGGGACTGCAACCAAGAAGTTCCTGCCAGGGGAAAGAGGATGATGGGCCAAAACAGACAATTATAAAAAAAGAGCATAAATCTGGTAAGTTAAACATGGGTTTTATACCATCAGTATTTTAAGATGTTCATGCATTTTATATATCACATTGGATTTCCAGGTACAGAGAAGGAAAAATTTGTGTTTGCACATGAAGTGGCTGGGGAAGGGACAGAGCACCTCTCCACTCAAGTCATTGGTAAGCTCATTGACATCTTCAAATGAAGTGTACTTTCCTTCCAATTAGTGACTAATTACAACTGAAGATGTTGACCTGTAGAGCAATTCTCACATGCTAGCAAGGATAAGGTGGTTGGCTCGACAACTATGGATGACCCATTTACACCACATATGCAGCGGGCAAGTGAAGCTGAATCTACAATGGGCAACGATGCGATCGATCAGTTGGCATAGAACGCATGTGAGCCGGAGAGAAGGCCTTGAAGCCAGCGAAGCCTACCCTAAAGCGGCAACAGTTAAACTCAAAGCCCCTAGGTGGTGATGAACTTGATGTCCCTCTTATCATCTAAAGAAAAAAAAGCCCTCTGTAAAGCAGAAGTTGTATTCTAATGAGATGTCAGATGAGGCTCCTTAGCCATTTGACATCCATTCATTTGTCTTCTTGTAGCCCAAAGGCATTGCCATAATTTGAATGAGTTTGTTTGATTTGGTATTCCATTTTTTGCGCAAATGTATATTCCTTTGATGTTTTTTGCTCCTCCTTTGCAACTTGCAATTTAAGTATTTGAGTAGAATGCAGTGATGTGTGTGTGTATGCTTACCTCCTATGCATGTTGCAAGTGTTCCCCCTATGCCTAAATATGGACAAAGATCCCATTCAAATGGCTCCAATGTCATGGCTACTCCTATAAAAGCTACCGACAAAAAGGCTACTTTGAAAGATGCCTCCAAGGAGGCCGTACCTGCAGGTCCTAAGGTTCCAAGTAGTGAAGTTAATGTGTAAGATGCAAGTAGTAAAGTTAATGTTTCCATGCAGGCAAATGCCTCCAAGGAGGCTATACCAGAGCTGATGACACAGGTGACAGTGTAGGATGTCAAAATGCAAACAGCAAATCTATTGAGATGACATCAAGTTTGATGCATATGTGTGTGATGGTGTTGATATGGGCCAAATCGGGTCTGGCCACATAATGGAAGTGTGCCATGTTGGCAACCCTCGACGTCACAATGACATCGTAGATTTGGTTGATGGCATGAATAGGTACCCCCCTAGCAACATATGTGACCCTATACCTTTTCAACAAAAGGCCATTCAAATCTAGCACTAATAAAAGCGGGTCTTTGTACGCAGAGGAGGCACTATAAGGTCATGTTGCTACTCGTGCATACTGTCATCAGTCTGTTGTATGTCATTCACCTGGTCATCTTGCTGCTCATGCAGAGTAGCCTCTACATGCCCTTGCTCATCCACCTGGTCATCACTAACATGTGAGACATGATCTTGCATAGTAGCCTCGACACTCTTGCTCATCAAACTGGTCACTAACCTTTGAGATATCATCCTGCACAATAGCCTCTCCAATGACATGGGCAATCCTCATTCAAGTCAGGGGTGTCCTTCACTTGGTCATCTTGCTGCTCATGCAGAGTAGCCTCTACATGCTCTTGCTCATCCACTTGGTCACTAACATGTGAGATATCATCTTGCACAGTAGCCTCGACATGCCCTTGCTCATCGAACTGGTCACTAACCTTTGAGATATTATCCTGCACAGTAGCCTCTCCAATGACATGGGCCCGCGGGGAAGTCATAGCATGTGCTAGCATGAAGTTATTTTACCTATAAGAGCATCCACAAGTGCATCAACATGCAAAAAAGCAGTAGCACTTTTTTAAGTAGTTGTAGTTGCTAATTCAATCTTATGTTATAGAGAAGCTGCTCAAAAAAGAATATAGAAGCAGCGCTGTCTTCTTGTTTTCCACATATGCCATCAGATATATTTATTGACAGGATCATGCAGGACAGGTGCAAGACGGCTGACTTCAACCTGAAGGACATCCCAGGTGTGCCTAGGTCTCCTGACAGAGAGAAACCAGTGTTCTTCAAGGACCTGCATGATCTGTGGTGCTATTACAGAGAATGGAATGAAGACAATATACTCCTCATTGACGATACACGATACAAAAGTTTACTAAATCCAGAAAATTATTTTATTTGTCTCGTCGACCTTTGAGCTAGAGGACATGGATCACCAGGACTCTTTTGCCATCTACTGAAATGGAGGCAAAGTGGGAGCCCACAGGAGTATACACATACTCACATGATTACTAATCCAAAGGACACCATGTTTGCCTTCGTGATTAGGCACTTTAGTCAACAATAAGTAGATGATCTTTTTGTACAATGGTACTCCCATACCTTTTTGTAATAGGATACCCTTATACGATATTGTGTACTCTGAAACCCTTTGTAATACAATTATTCGAATACTACAGTGATTTAAGTTTAATGCTTTGTTGCTTTTTTGAAGATTAGTCTAATAGGTAGTGCTATATAGCACTATTCAGGTTTTGTTGGCTCTATTGTTCCTAAGTGGTACCAATTGTTCCTTAACTGGCTGCCTATGTCAAGTATAAGCACACAAGATGTCACAGATGTGTGCTATATTGCACTCCTATCTAACAACCATGTCAAACATCTAAGTGGTGACTACACCTATGTTGGCACTTGTGACAAAGACGTGTGCCATAAATCACATGTATGTGACAGACATCATCTGCATGTCCACTAACTCATCTGTGCTATATAGCACAGATGTGTGTTATATTGCAGTCATGTCTGACAACCATGTCAAACATCTAAGTGGTGACTACACCTATGTTGGCACTTGTGACAAAGACATGTGTGCCATAAATCACATGTATGTGACAGACATCACTTGCATGTCCACTAACGCATATGTGCTATATAGCACAGATGTGTGCTATATTGCAGTCCTGTCTGACAACCATGTCAAACATCTAAGTGATGACTACACCTATGTTGGCACTTGTGACAAAGACATGTGTGCCATAAAGCACCTAGTGTCCCAACACACAAGAAGGCAAAATAGGGTAGAATGCCATACTAGCATATGTCCACAAGAGTCACAAGGAGTAGCAATACCATAAAAACTTGCAGGATCAAGTCAGTATAGGGTAGAAAGGACAGGGAATTAAAATTTCAATTAACTCCCATTGCCACAGGTAATAAGGCAATATTCAATAGAAAAGAGACAACCATACCTCTTACTTCAACAAGAGATCAATGTAGTAAGGTACAACATCCAACAACATGCTGCACATCAGGGAGAAAATCCAAATAGACGATAGGGGTTCTATAAGACTAAGCAAAAATTTGCACACCACCACCACTATACTAATCCAGTTATAGCATGGATAATGAAAAGGTAGCTAGTACCCAATAATGACCAACTCAACTTTATAATGAAAACTTTACAAAAACAAAACAAGTAAGATATTCAAGATTAGTATTTTCAAAGATGCCAAGCCTGCATACAACATTTGGCCTATACCTCATAAGGCATGGCATGGTATATAGACTCGTGGATCGACGGGGCCAAGTAGTAAGTCTTAGGGATAGCATCCACCAAAGGCATGTCAAACTTGATCGCTCTAACAAGATGGGAGTACATGTGGCTGACACCCATGTTGTCAAGCAAGGTATAGTGTTGGGGATTGTCTTTGTTTTGTTTGTAATAGTACCTTGTAATCACATAAGTGCCTCTCGCAAATCTATTTCCCCATGCATCTCTGAGAGATTTCTCAGTCAAATACCTTGTCTTCACACATTTAAGAATATAGAAGTCCACACCTTCATCATTTTGCTCCTCTACATTCACAGCATAATTGTCTCCCTCAAGGATAAGCTAACTAAGCATATCCTGTCCTCCTTCAAACATAGCATAATCAGCCAAAGCTTCATCTGCTGGTATCTCATTTCCCAACTGTGGTTTAAGTGTAATGTGTTCCCATTTTTTTAACATAGGCCTTGTTATAGCAAGACCTCCACTTCCTTCTGATGCAAGCATTGTAAAAACATGATAGCCGCCTGGTCTTCAATTGAGTAACATCATGACGCAAAAACCAGCAAATGCTATGCAAGGATCAAGACCCGTTAACAATCTCACATCCCCACGCTTTTGACCTATCTACATCTTCGGGCTTTATCAGCCAAAAAGTCATGTTTATGTCAGGGCCTACTTTCATTGACTGAGCATAGGAGCTAGATGCACCACGTGACATTGTTTTTGTCAAAAAATCAACAACATCTGCAGCTTGCCTAAGAATCAGACCGTCTGTCTTAAGCTACTCATGTGTTAGGGCCCTCTTCACCACAGTACCAGTGCCATCGTGTTCCCCATTTCCACGACCTGAGCCAAAAAAGTTCCATGTCATCTCTGTCCCTGTCAGATTGTAAAATCCACCAACAAAGTAGAATGGTCTTGAAGCTTTGAATTGTGAAGCTGCACCGTCAGACCACACCCAGTGCTGCTCAAAACACAAACCTTGATCTTTGAGCCACGTGTTGTGCATAATAAGGAAGCAATGTTGGACAAAGAGGGTATCATGAAGCTTGTCATCAGAAATGTAAAAGTGCATTTCCTTAATTATGCTGTCATCTTTATCGCTTCGATGATAAGAAATGTGAACTAAGATTGTACATTGGTCTGTGTGCCAATGCATTGACTGAATCTCATTCTGCTCTTTGAATGAGTAGTTCTCAGCAAAGTCCACCACAGAGACTATGGTATCTACAGGAAACACCTTCAAGCACTCTCTATATTGATCAGCCTGCCATCTGTATGTAAAGTTGTGCTTGATGAAGGACCTTGTTCTTTCTTGGAGAAGCTTTGTGAATTCTCTGACAACCAAATGCTTGATGGACAACACCTTTCGTTTCCTTGTTTCACCATTCTTGTTTTGAACCTGAACATCTTCAAAGACTTGAACTACAACTGTTTTTTTTGTCTCTTGATGCTCACATGGACAAAAGGGAATATTCTTCACACCGCATTTATCACATTTGCCCATAAGACATTCGTACTTGTGTGAAATGTTGAATCTTGATTCTTTGCACATACACATGATTTCCATAGTTTTGTTATCCCAGACAACGAGTGCTCTGAAGCTGCACATTTGCCACCAAGCACAGTTTTTTTGCAAATGTCATAGGCACATGAACATGACCTCCCCTCATGAAAACGAGCAGCATCGGAATGTAGTTGATTGTATACAGCATTTGTATGTGGTACACACAGCAGCATGTGTTCCGATCTTTTAGCTTTCTTATAAACCATGGTTTGAGCTTCTCAAAAGACCTCTGCCCAATCTTCACTATTGGGTGGGTCTCTCTTAACTTTAGGAAATACTATGTCTGTAGATAACACATATGTATTAGTTGGTCAATGTCCTAAAGTAACTCAAAACTGTAAGCTATATAGCACACTAGCATATGATAATACTGTGTGATATGCATTGTATAGCGCATAGTAGTAGTGCAATAGCAAAGAAATGCTTCTGCCATGCATTATATAGCACATAGCATTATATAGCACATAGTAGAGACAAATAACACAGAATCTTTTCATAGCACACAACAGCTAACAATGAAAAACATGCTATGCAGTATATAGCACATAATAGCTTAAAAAAACACACATTGTAGTGCAATGCCTTACATAGCGCACATTAAAAACATGTGCAAGTGCTATGGACTATGTATCACATACTAGCAGACAATAGTAGATATATTCTTGGCTGCTATATAGCACACAATAGAAGACAATGACAAACATGCTAGTATAGTGCATGGGAGTAGTGCAATACTTGACAATCAATCCCACATGGAATGTGCAATATAGCTCATAATAGCACATTTATGTCAATGCATCTTACACAAGTACAACAAGCACTCAATGTGCTATGCAGTATATAATAGCACTCACAATAGCTGACCAAAAACACACATTCTAGTACAACAAGCACTCAATGTGCTATGCAGTATATAGCACACAATAGCTGACCAGAAACACACATTCTTATGCAATGCATTACATAGCACACATATGAAGACAACAACACATGTGCAAGTGCTATGGCTTATGTAACACATACTAGTAGACAATAGCAGATGTATTCTTGGCTGCTATATAACACAATAGCAGTCAATGCCACACATGCTAGTACAAAAGTTGATAATAGCACATATGCTTTTGATTACTATATAGCATAGAATAGCAAGCAATAGCACAGATGCAAGTGCTATGCAATAACTTGTATACTCCTGGATGCTATATAGCACACAATAGCAGTCAATACCAAACATGCCAGTGCAATGCATTATATAGCACACAATAGTGGATAATAGCACAGATGCTCTTGGTTGCTACATAGCACATAATGGCAAGCAATAGCACAGATGCAACTGCTATGCAATAATTGGTATACACCATAGCACATATGCATGTGGACTGCAGCAAAGAATAGCACCCCATAGCACAGATGCATCACCTTGTGAATCTCGTGACTGCTATATAGCAGTCAATAACACACATGCCAGTGCACAGCGTTAGATAGCACATGCTAGTGGACAATAGCAAACATGCTTACTGTGCTATATAGCATAGAATAGCACTTAATAGCACATACTAGTATGCTATGCAATAACTAGTATGATCTTCAATGCTATGTAGCACCATAATAGTATACAATAGCAAACATGCTAGTATAATGCTTGTGAATAATCTGCTATAGAATGCTGGTTAGCACACAATAGCAGACTATTACCCCATTCTACTGAAATGCAGTATATAGCACACATTGAGGACTATAGGAGACATACAAGCGATATACATTAGTTAACACAAACAAGCCAAAAAAAGCAAATAGAAGCCTAGTGCTATATAGCACAAAATAGCACATATGCTTTTGATTGCTATTTTGCATGCAATTGCGTAGATGCAAGTGGGATGCATTAAATAACACATAGTAACAGACAATAGCAACGGAAGTTAAGAATGTAACTCCTTATTACCTGAGATTCATCTAGCAAGTGCACTGGATGCTCAATGTATTGCTTGCGGCCAGTGTGTCGTCGAACGATGTCTTTCTTATTTGGAGAAACCCTAGTCTGCTCTGTCCAAAACTTGACAACTATCTCCTTCACCTCATCATCTAATTTTCCATGCATCGATTGTCTCTTACATGAGTCCAATGGTAGTATGCTTGAAGCGCCAACATCATTATCAACTCTGCGCATAGTGGCATAGAGGTTCCGTGGATGAATACCAAGTAGATTGGATACTTCGATAAGACTGATACCTTTGTTTCTGGTGTCATTAAGTTGCATTAATCCATTCACAAGCATGGTTAAAGCACTACGTTTCAAGAAAAGCTCATCATTAGACTTTGGATTCTTCAACGCTTGTAGGGAGATCCTAAATGCAGAGAGAATATCAAGGGAGTGATCATGAACTTTATCTTGTGTGCATTGTAAAATACGTTTGTCATTTAGAACTGCTTGGATTACTTCCTTCTGGTCTTCTGTTCCATAAACACTCAACTCTGAGATAATGTGGTGAACAATGGTCTCAGAAGGCCTCCTTTTCCTTACTATTGAATGTCCTCTTCAATAGTAGGTTCCTCCCTATTGCTCGCACCTTCAGCCTGCTTCTGAGTAAGGCGTCTTTTTCGATAGTCCCTCTTCATCATGGCCTCATATTTCCGTACTGAAATGATGTCAGCCTCACCAAGCTATTGCATGCGTTTGGAATTCATTTGTACCTTACGTACTGGTGCCTTCGAAACCTGTGCTTTCAAAAGTGACTCCCCATCTGGCTCAGAACAACCCTGTAAAGTGATTACGCTCTACACCTGTTCAACAAATCTTAGATAAAAATTACCCTCAGTAGGACTTCCAAACACCTGTAATTCCTGGACAGTTTTAGCAAGCTCCATTTGACAAGTCTCAATTGTTTGCTGATTGTGGGCCTTCCACATATATATATATATATATATATATAGAGAGAGAGAGAGAGAGAGAGAGAGAGAGAGAGAGCTCCAACACTAATGAATTCTTTGTTGCCCACAAAGATTAGAATTGAGAGAGAGAGAGAGAGAGAGAGAGAGAGAGAGAGAGAGAGAGAGAGATGGAAACCTGTACAGAGCTCTCTGATTCAATTTCTCAGTTGCACCCACAGAAGAGAGAGAGAGAGAGAGAGAGAGAGAGAGAGAGAGAGAGAGAGAGAGAGAGAGAGATGGAAGCATGTGCAGAGCTCTGTGCATGCTCAAGGTAGAGAGACAGAGAGAGATGGAGTTTTGTGCATAGAGAGAGAGAGAGAGAGTATCTCACGACCACTACTCTCAGAGGAGTGGAGTCGTGAAGACGTTTCAGTTGGCTCCACTTTTTTCAGTTAGCTTCACTTTTAAAAAAATGTTTCTTTAAAGTCTTTTTTTAAGATTGAGTCACCCTTTAAATTACCAGTATTAAGTGCCAAATAGCTCTATACCTGGGTGTCCATGGACACCAGTTGAGCCACCTATTCATGCTTTCACCCAGTATGCAAATACATTTACATATGACAAATCAAGTTAAAGTAAGGATGTGGATCAATTATAATAATAAGTATAGACCACTCTTTTAAACATGTGACAAAATTAACTCCCCTACCTCCCATTCCACTCTACAACAATAAGAACGGGCTCACTCTAAGTACCAATGGTTATGTGTGGAGTATTTCACGAATGGATATGCTGGGGGTAGGGAAAATTTTATTTGCTCTCTCAAATCATCCAAGTATCCTACTAGAGAGGTACTTAATGCAAACAAGGATAGCTGGGATAATATATGGAAAGCAAAGAATGAAGAAATTAAAGATCAAGTATAAGAATCCAAGTGGGCTTTCCTATCTGAGAAGATGTTGTACATTTGGGATAACAATCATTGTCTTGTAGCCTGGATGGAGGAAATAAAAAGAGATAACTTCTTGGAATGCTCGTACTCTATTAAGATTGACTAATTGATTAAGTTATAATAAATATAGATTATGTCCAATCAACATTTAAATAAAAAGTAGAGTACCACTCTTATGTTAATACAGTTCTCTTGGACATAAAGGGAGAGAATAAGGGAGAGATGTACACCATTGTTTGTTCATAATCTATATTGTTGCTATTGTTATTTATTACTTTATTTTTCTCAACTCAAGTAATGCCACTTTTATAGGATGAATGAGGTGGATGCACATGTTTTTATAGAAGCAAAAATGAAGGGGGCAACCTTCTTGGTATAATTGACCTCTTATGATCATGGCACAAATTGTATTCTAGAGGTAATAGTATGGTAATTTCTAAAGTATCTTTGTATATAGAAATGCAAGATACATGTACTTTATATATGTATTGCTCAATATGTACGATGAGTACCTTTCTGTCACTAAGGAGATAGAAATATTAAAGGATTCTATCAGTAATAATGAAGAATTTAAAGATAGGTGGAGGAAAGCATACTACAAAAATGATCCCACCTTGAAGATGCATCCAAGGAGATCGGCTCTGGTAGCAAACCCAGAAATATAAGAAGATTGGTTTAAGTAAAGTCTCTTGTTTTATGTCATATATGTATATTAATTTTCACTTTTAAACTCATATTAATGTGATAATTAAATGGTGATGTAGTCTAGTAGCTCAAACTAACTGGAATGAGAAGCCAAATTGCATCAATGAGGAGTGACTCTATACCCTAGCTTCATGTATAATGTTGCTTAAAGAGCATAAAGTTAGTATTTTGTCAGTAATGGTGTTTGACGAGAAGAAGAGGCTATAATTATAGAAATAAATGTTAACTATGCTATATATTGTTTAACTACATTTGTGGTCTATTAGGTTTAATCCAATGCTCTATCGTTTTGGTTTTGCTTGCAAACCTAGCATTGATCAATGGTGTGTATGGATGAAACCTGAGGTTCTATGTCATTAGATATTACTAGCACATGTGTGTTAGAAGAGTTTTGGTTATTTTACACCTAGTATGTGAACAAGCTCTAGTGCTTGAGTTATTTTTATAAAATTGGAAAAGCAAGCCCTATTTTGTATGTACAACTATTATTAGCTCCTTGGGCTATATTTTGAATAAAATTCTCAAAATACTCATGTCGTGAAGGAGGAGCTGCACGCATGAGGGGGGAGATTGCACCCAATAGTGTGTTGATGGTGATGTTTACTCTATATCATTTTTTATGTTATGCTTAAATTTTATCAATTTGATTCAAGTCTATGGTTTGTCCCTTGATGTATAAGTGAGTTTGATTAATTCTTCAAGAAGTACATGAGGTCTCATGACAAAAAGCATATAGCATGTGCCGCCTATTATAAAGGAATGGTGGGACCTTCATCACAAAAACACCATGTACACAGTGGCTCAAAAGCTCGGGACCTGTGGGATATAACTGCATATCTCACTTGTCCACTCCTCGACTACCCCAAGGACGAGTATCCAAGAGATAAAGTAAGTTTTATTTTAATGATTTAATGTACTGATGAAATAAGACAGAATTACATGTGGGATATAAATACATATATCATGTGTCCACTCCTCGACTACCCCAAGGACGAGTATCCAAAAGATGAGGAGAAAAGATATCTACAGGAATTGCCAAAAAAATAAGCAAGAGTGGTAAGTTTTATTTTAATATTTGATATATTGGTAAAATAAGATGGAATTCCTATACGGGATCTATATCATTATATGAAAACAAGCGTCTGTTGTGTACATTAAATTGGACATTATAATTTTATTTAAAGGGAAAAATGCTGAGGAGTCAAACCATGGCTCTTGGAGACAAAGGCAAAGACAAGTTACCTTTGAGAAAGGAGGAAAAGGAAGAAGATGAGGGAGATGCCAAGGATCAAGATGAAGATGGGGAAGATGCTGAGGATCAGGAAGACGAGGAAGAAGTTGTTGCCAGCAAGTATGAATCAGATGAAGATGGTAGTGAGACAGCAGCCCACCATCTCCCTCTCAGCTCATAGCACATGGAGCACAGATCCCTACTAAAGCAAGAGAAAAAAATTCACATTTATTGCTCATAGTCGCAATAACATGATTCTAAGTAAGAATGATAGTTTTGTAAGAATGTTTTGTAATAGTAAGCTTGCTTTTGAATACACAATAATATTTATTTTAATACCAATTGAGTTATCAACAATCAATTACAAGTTTTCAACAATCAATTACAAAGTGGTTTTTCTTTACTTTAGGACTATGGAAATAGGGAAAAATATAGACATTGGTGGTCAACAACCCTATGAAAATAGGACCAGCCATTAGAAATACACAAAACTATAGGCTTGTTCAAGTGACACAGTTGTAGTGATTATAAGTGCAATCAAGCATACATTGTTAAAGCATGCAAACAACATGAAAATATTATGGCTCACCATAGATCCATGAATGCTCCCGACTTCAGTATTACAATGTACACTAAGGAGGCGCCCTACTTTATATCCTTTTGAATCTACCTTGAAGCATATATTTGTCACTTGATACATTAACTTGATGACAAGAAGTGCACCATCGTCATCAAGTATAGTGGATGCAAGATCAAATAAATACTTCTCTTGTAAACACTTGTAAGTATGGTGAAATACTCTTCTGATGCAATCTACTATCTTTAAAAGCACTCGCCTAATCTCCTTCAATGTAGGGATTGCATCTGTATCAATACCAAACATGGGGCCACTAGTGGGTAGCTTCATGATCATCATGTGGCAGCCCTATATTTGAATTAATTCCTCAAATTCTAAAGGTGTCTGTGATAGTAGTAATACCTTGAAGAGTTTCGCTGAGGTTAATGTATTCTTCATTTACTTGTGAAGGGCTTCGCTGAGGTTAATGTATTTTACAAGACTCCTAGGAGAGAAGAAATTGAGCATTCCAACCTAGATTTTGTGTATACTACTAGCCGTCCTAACCTTTGGAAGAAATCAATAGATGGAGGGGTTTTGCGAGGTACAGCTTGAAGGAATTTAAAAGTACCCATTTTAGGAATGTATCATTTGATGGCACTACATTCACAGTTTATGTTGTATGGTTGATCACACTTATAATCACTACAACCGTGTCACTTGAGCAAGCCTATGACCTCATGTGTGTCCATTTTACAAGCCTCCTAGGAGAGCACAAATTTGAGCATCCCAAGCTAGATTTTATGTATGATACTAGTCATCCTACCCTTTGGAAGAAATTAAACACTCATAATGAAAGGTAATGGTGAGGCCTGCATCTTAAAGAAGAAGGCACTAATATAAACTTTAATATCTTAGACATTTTGTTTGAAGTGCAACAAAGCCATGCTTCAAGTCCACTTTGAGAGTTGGTATTTATTGTTATTGTGTGCACATATAACCTTTTACTGGGAAAATAAGAAAAGGCTCATCAAACCCGTTTCATTCTTGCCTTTTCAACTTTTATGTAATACTACTTTCATGAAAGAGTGTGACTTCAAATGACATCAAGAAAAATATATATAACCTTCAATCATCTCGTTCCCATATAGTAGTAAGATAAATGTGGTAATCTAGTCAATGGTGATCTTTTAAGAATTTTATTGAGTGGGCCCATGTCCTTGCCTAGAACTCCTTTACCCTTTGGGTTGTGCACAAGCTTATATGCAATTATTTCAAGTAGGTCCTTACATGACATGGATCTATGCTTTCCATGATTTAAACATAAAGATAAAGAATAATGTAAGTGCATTATATCTAACAACAATCACACATCATTTAGAAAATGTCATAAAAAATAACAACACAAGTGCTAGCCTACTATAAGAAGACAAGGAACTATATTTTTATACAACTTAATAGCCCACTTGGAACTTTATAAAATAAGTTGTAAAGAAAAGTACCACGGTCTTGAGTTCATAACTATGAAGCAAAAATTCATGATAGATCAAACTTATATTACCTCCTATATGTGGTGAAAAGCATCCATTTCACGTTCGTTCCTAAAAAGGGTTCTATGATGTCTCTTTTTTATTGCACTAAGTAAGTTGGTTGTCTTTCCGTAACTAAGTTTTACATGGCCAAAATTGATTTTAAAAAAATAGATAGCTTAAAAATGTAATGTCATACCATTAGGTGTTATGTACACATTTTATATTTCTTGTTTTATTTTAAATCATAAAATATAGTTAATAAACCCATGCCATGCTTTCTATTCTCCCATTTAGCCCAAAAATGGTTATTTACTTTGTTTGAGCCACCTAAGATTTGCACCTAGTCCGATATACAAATGTAGTAGTATGGACTTCATGTTAGGAGACACCTTTCGTTCATTGTTATAATTTGATGGATGAAAAGCCGTGTTGTGATGTGTATGGATGCATGCGACACTGGGGGATTCTATCTTCCTTATTAGGTTGGTCATGGCATTTAGACTTGATCCCTTCAGCTTTGAGTAGGTTCAACTGAGAGGCATTTTGTCTTATCGTAGACTATCCTAAGATTATGATCCCTTCGGCTTTGAGTAGGTTCACAACTAAGAGGCATTTTGTCTTATCCTATACTACCCTAATATTATGTGTGTTTGTAGTATGGTTGTCATTTGAGTAGGTTCAACTGAGAGGCATTTTGTCATATCCTAGACTACCCTAATATTATATAGGTTGTCATATGGTCTATGTTTGATGTGTGCACTATATCCTTTTGCATAGAAAAAATGCATCTTGATCACTAAATAAGGAAATTCCATGTTGCATAGAAAAAACGCATCTTAATGTGACTAAATAAGGAAATTCCATCATTGCAGTTTATAACTAGTGTTGATGACATTGTGTACATTATTGGCTCCTTAGGAGGAGGATGTTCTCTTCAAAACCCACATATTTATCGAGGACATATTATCAAGTAGTTAATATCCTTTTTAATAATCATATTCAATGATTCTTCATGCATCTCTCCCTCCTACAAAAAGAAAAAATAATCATATCATGACATGTCAACAAGAGAAATCAAATGTCCATGGTCAAAATAGATAACTAAAGCACTAATCTTAGAAACACAAAAGTTTAATCATGCTTGGTTAGCTATGAGTATTGTTAGCAATAGTTTCCACATTCATATTTTTTCCACTTTCCTTATCTTTTTTGTCTACACCACAACTGCTATTGCATGTGATTCAATTGTTAGCAATAATTTCCACGTTCATATTTTTGCCACTTTCCTTGTAACCTTCATCTTTTTTTTGCCTACCCCACAAATGTTGTTGCATGTGATTCAATTGTCATGTACCTACATCCCCTACTACTAGTGGTGGCAAGAGACAACTCTTAAAAGACTGAACTCATCCTATCTCAAAGTGAGAACCAAAGACATAATGGCTATGACTTGAAAAGACTCATCTAAACAGTTGGCACCACACCATTGAAGCTTTGATTTTTGTGGGTGCAGAAAGAAGTAGTGGACTTGGTTTCCTGGTAGCTACACGGCGAATGGCACGCTTGTTGACCAAATGGACTAGATCCACCCTCCCGACAAGATTTCGATTTTTCCTACCTTTTCTTTGTTTTTTGCCATCGAGATTTCAGTATAGCAGCGAGCTCACACAAATCCATCATGGAGCTCGACTATGCTCTAGCGAGCTAACACAAATCCATCATGGAGCTCGACTGTGCTCTACCAACTCAACTACACGCTTGAAGGAGGCAGGGAAAAAATCGGAATCTATTGGGAACATCTCATGAAAGAAATGTGAACAGCAACCATGTACCATGAAATTAAAAGCCTTATCTCACTTAGAAGGGCTTGTGCGTGTGGTGGGATGCTCGAAGGAGGGAGCCCACGTGTGAATGCAACATCTGAACTCATGGATAACGATAGATTATAAAAAATCATTAGTTAATAATACGGTGCTGACTTTTAGGGGTGAGTGAGGTTACAAGCCCAGGTGGAGCCAACAGCTGGGGTGCACTCTGCTGCTACTAGAAGCAGACCTAGAGAGAGAGAGAGAGAGAGAGAGAGAGAATCGCCTGTGCGCTTTCCCATACTGGGAATCCAATTCGTCTTTTGTGCGTTTCTACATCAAGTGAGAGAGACCCCCTCCCCCCCTCTCCCCTCTCCCCTCTGTCTCTCTCTGTCTCTCTCTCTCTCTGTGCCAACGCAAAACAGACCCATCAAACTCTCGCCGACCATCGACCCACATCATAAAGCGGGCCCCGACTGCCCAAACATGCCTTGCTTTAGCTTAATTGTGGTCTCTATGGCTGGTGGGAAGTGCTTGATTACCTCAAATAAATGATCCATCTCCGCGGGGTTTCAGGTCTCATCGCCGCATCTCAACCCTGGATGAAGCTTAACTAACAGGTAAATATTTGCCCTAGAATCTCTGTGCAAGTAGGCATGGATTGGAGGCTTTTGAACGATGCAATCGCCAAACGTGCTCATGCTCTCCATTTCAGTGCAGTGAAAATGCACAATCTGCTAATTTGCTATGAACTTCTGGGTGCCCATCACCTGTAATATTAAAATTGAACAATGAGAGAAAAAAAATTCAATATATTTGCTCTATGCTATGCAAATTTCTGATATACGGGTTTATGATGTTTTCAGAAAATATGGATTTGTGATCATTGCCCTTCTTTACAGTATATATTCTTTGGTGTGTGTGTGTGTGTGTGTGTTTAGAAGTGTGGCTTGCCCACCAGCAGAGGAAATTTCACAAATCAAAGAGGCGTAGAAAGTTGGCTTGGATGGGCCATTATGTGCTTAATGGCCTCTTGCCCGAGGGGTCACAGTCTGTTTCTCTTTTCAACTCTTCAGAGTACGACCAGATATGGGTGGAGGCCGAGCAGAAAACTGCAGAGCTCTTAGGCCAAATTCAGCCTTCTAGGCCATCAGAAGAACGCAGGATGGCCGTCATCAACTATGTAGAGCGGCTAATCGAAAGAGAATTTGAATGCAAGGTGAAGAAGCACTTCAAACCCTTATTTGAGCCACACCTTTCAAGAGAACATATACTGGGTCATCCCTTTTTTACAAGATGAGAGGGCTGAGATCTTACCTCTTGTCAATCTCTCTTTTTGCCCTTTGTCATACATCTTTGTATGTCTTTTCTTAGGTGTCTATATTTGAAATAGCTCACTATGCAGTTTAAGATTGAACAACTTCTATGATCTGAATTTAAACTGCATGTTTTAGGTCTTCCCGTTTGGTTCCGTGCCATTGAAAACATATCTTCCTGACGGTGACATAGACCTTACGGCTATAAGTGAGCGTCACCACTTCAATGATACTTGGGCTAACGATGTGTCTGCCATACTTGAACGGGAAGAGCGTAGTCACAATTCAGGGTTTCAAGTCAAAGAAGTGAAATGCATCTATGCTGAGGTATGCAAAACTTGTCTTTGCAGAGCAAGCACAGCAGGCAGAAGAAGGTTGTCTATGCCCAGCATTCCATTTTGCTTAGTATTTGAAGAACTTGCTGTATTTTTTATGGTTTTGGGACACATTTAGAATTACACTCAAGTAGACGATAATCATCTTTAAAACCTCCTTCTTTGTTTGAAGCTTTGATCATTCAGCTATTGGGGTTCATTTGGTGTGATCTGTTGTATTATTGGCTCAAGTTCACCAATAGCCTGTAGATCTCAGCTTGTGTGAAGTGTCTAGGAAAGCTTTTGTGGGGCAAACCAGGTACAATTTTATCAGAGCTTGAGTCCACTAAAATGTTTGAAGTGACTCTCACTCCAGAGATTGGTTCTTTTATGTTAAAATGAGGGGAAACAAAGGGCTGGCAACAAATCAGCTTATGTGGAAGTGAAGCAGCCGAGGGTACTGTGCACAGGTGAAGTAATCAGTGGGAAGAAGTACACAGAAAGCAGAGCAGAGTGACCCATGTGTATGGCGGGGACTTAGTGGAACAAGAGTAAGCTGAGGCTGTGGAGGGCAGCAATCAGTGGACAAGGGAGGAAATAAATGCTGCAGGACAGTAGAAGCTGAGATACACAGGTGGTGGTGGGTCCTATAGGCATAGTTGTTACGAGGCGCGCCTCTAACAGATCGAGCCGTACGACTGCATGATCGAGCCGTCCACAATATATATATATATATATATATATATATGTATATTTGCTAGTTTGAGTCTTTAGACGGGGGTTTTAAGGGCCCAAGGCAGCCCCTCTCACACACACTTTCTCTCCCTCCCTCCCAAAAGCCTTTCTCAAGACCCAAAGTTCAAAGTTCAAACTTCAAACACACTAGGATGATGATGTTTTTTATACCCACTTTTGGAGCTCTCTCTATACTCTACCAGTTTATTTCATTTTACTTTGTACCCTTGAATCTTGATGATGTATCCAGATGATGAGGATGGACTATTTTGGTCTCATAGGTCATTTTGGCCTTTTGCAGACGTTTAATACAGCTTTCTTTCTTTAACGAACACTCTCTCTCTCATCCTCTCTCATACACACCCTCTCTCCCTCCCTCAAGGCTCATACATACACACTCTAGTCTCTCTCTCTCTCTCTCTCTCAACTTTCACTATATATATATATATATATATAAATACTCATAGAATTTAAGAGAATTCTAATTTTGATATAAAAATTCTTTATGTATCTATTTATGCATAAAAATCAACTTCAATGGGAATAACACTTTTATATAAAAGAAAATCTTTTTATGCATCTATTTATACATAAAATCAAATTTAATAAAAATAACACTTTTGTAATAAAGAAATTCTTTTATGCATCTTTCTATGCATAGAAATTAAATTTAATAAGAATAACACTTTATAATAATTTTTTTTAATGCATCTTTCTATGCATATAAATTAAATTTAATAAGAATAATACTTTTATAATAAAAAAATTCATTTATGCATCTTTTTATACATAGAAATCAAATTTAATAAGAATAACAGTTTCATAAAAAAAATTTCATTCAACTAATCTCTTATACGCACCTTGGAGTACTTACCTAATGACAAGAGAAAGATACAAGATTGGTTACACATGTTTGTTGCATCCCCACAAGAAAGGATTTCTTTAATGTAGGAAGCAACAATCATGTTCAATTTCTCCTCTGTGGTAATGTGTTTACCTGGCTCATTCCAACAGTCACCATTGCGAGGATCTGCAAGCCTCACATACTTTCATGATTTTCCTCTATACAACATCTCTCTCTCTCTCTCTCTCTCTCTCTCTCTCTCTATATATATATATATATATATATATATATATATATATATATATAAAATAGATGCCTCTAACGTCTCTAAAAAATACGAGTCTTTCGAGGCGTGTATCATACCCGGCTCGTACCAAACGCCTTTGATGTCTCTAACAACCTTGCCTACAGGCAGCGCACAATTGATATGGTGGGTGCTGTAGGCAGCACACATGGGAGATTAGGTTGGCACTTGGGCTCTGTAGGTGGTACACAGGCGACCAATAAATGGGGCTCGGCTGAGGTGGCGATGCAAGCTCACAAGTAGGCCGAATTATAATACAGGGTGACCTAGATGACCAACAAAGCGATGAATTATTAGAGTTTCCTTAAATCCGTTCCTTTTCTCAAAATGAAGAACCTTATTAGAAGGTGGTGGTGCCCATGTGGAGGTGTGGTGGGTGCTATGTGTATGGAGACGTCCTTTTTACCCACGATGCACTTTGTGGTGGCCATGCACTTTGTGGGAAGCATGCAAGATGGGAATCCTTTGCCATACACTCCCACATTCATGGGAAGGGTGCCCTTATAAAATGCTTGCCCTCTTATTTAAAAGAGGCGTCAATGTGTTAGGTATAAACCTTTACACAAACAACTTAAAACATTAAATGAAGTTGTAGTCATACTTACCACGTATCCATATAGACATTTCCAAGTCAAATACACACATTGCAAACACTAAGGCCTTTGGGGCTAGTCCCAAGCATTCCCGGGCCCCTATTGCCATTTACACGTGGTAAGAATATGTTAAATCCTACTAAAAAATGATGCATTCATTCAAACCTTTTCCATACATTAAACAAGATTAATGTGCAATACACATATTGTATTAGATAATCTCCCATTCTCGTATCTGACATACTGGTCTCAGGCACGAGTACCAACACCCATTGAGCTCTTTAGACTCCAGTTAAACTCACTAGCTGTTAACTGAAAACTAGTATCCATGGAGTTTATGTCGAGTAGGTGATATACAAATTTGAAGCCTAAGATCTTCAGCTTTCATTAAGCAATCGCATGACCCTCTTGATTTGAACAGCTCTTATGCAATCACTACATACATCACATTTAATTGCAGATGGCTTATACAAGTCTTGGATGATAAGTACCAGCCACAAGATGGTCGCATCCGTGATATTGTTAAAAGCATTTCACTTAACTGCCATACACCTAAACATAGCTCTTTTCTCTGTTAGATCATGCAATAGAGAGTTTATGTGTGCAAAGTGATGGATGAACCTTTCTTAGTATGAACATAAGTCCAACAAGCTGTGATTCTCATGCACAGTTTTCAGGTCCAACTATTCTTTGATTGTCTCTATCTTCTTGGGGTCCATGCACACATCTTTCTTGGAAACTATGTCCAAGGTAATGGAAAATGAGAGGAAAAATTCACACTTTTGCTGTTGATGTGAGCTTATGTCTCAAAAGCTCCTCAAACATTGTGGCCAAGTGTGCACAGTGTTCCTCCGTCGTGTAGAACACCAATATGTCATCAAAGTAACGTCTTGCAAACCTCATGTGATTGTCAAGATTGCGGTCCATTAGGTGGTTAAATGTGCCAAACGCATTCATGGGACCAAAAGGCATAGCCAGCTCAAGAAACTTGAAAGTGATTCTTATTGAGTGGTCTATAGTCCACATACATCCAACAGCATCCATCCTTCTTTTGCACGAGGAGGACATGGCAAGCAATATGGCTAGGATCTCGGCTAGATAAAGCCCTTTTCTAAATATTTTATTCACCTGTGCCGTACTCTCTTTTTATTGGCTTGTACTCACTTGGTATAGTGGCTAATAGGGTGGTAAGTTGCTTGGAATGAGCTCTGTGTAGTGATTCTCGGGGCTTGTAGGTGGTAGTTCATTTGGGAAGGCTTTTGCATAACAATATTTATATGCATGCATGAAATCCAAGCTATCTTTAGTCAAATATTTTTCCTATGCACATTCTCATGCTCTACGTTATCACTTCATCGCTTTGTTAATTTGTATGCTACTTACAAGGTATGGTATCACCAAAGGTGCTAACATCAATCACATGCTCGTGGCAATCGTCCAAGGCATTCCAAGCAATACATCACAACCATTGCAAGGGATCTAAAAAAGCTCTCATGATCAAGATTCCCATGTATGTGAATGCAAAGTTTGCCAATCAGAGCCGTTACATCCATTTCCATGCCCTCCTCAAGGCAACACATGCATTTATGTGGATATCTATATCTTGCAGATTCAATCCCATGGCGGTAGCCATGTCTGCAGAAATGAAATTTTATGTATAACCATCGTTAAACATGAAAAGGGCCGGTTGGTCCTTCAATTATCCCCATATGTTGTCCACTTTATGCCCCTCAGGTTGTCCCATGTTGCCTTGTACATCTAGTACCTGTTAGAAGTCATCTCCTGTCTATTTTTATACACCAGGGCCTTTGTTGTGGGTGTGCCCGCCCTTATGAGGTGTTTTATCATTTTTCCTCACTCCCCGCATTTTTCTCCTATTTTTTCCCATTTAGCAGTCGTGTGGTTGGCCGACTGCCCATTCAGCAGTCGTGTGGCTGGCCGACTGCCTAATCAGTAGTCGTGGAGTTTTCTCTGCTGGCCGACTGCTTCATGCAGTCGTGGAGTTTTCTCTGCTGGCCGACTGCTTCATGCAGTCGTGGAGAGCCACTAGCGCTGGCCGACTGCATGCATGGGGCATATAAATAGGCCCCATGCTCCCCACCACTTTTGTATCAACCCCGGGATCTTCTTGTGTATATAGAGCAGAGTTACACGTCTCTATTTCTCTCTCTTTTGTGTTGTTATTTTTCTGCATGCGTTTTGCTCGTGTTCCCAGATCTCGTCAACATCTCCGTTGCGCATTCTGACATGGTATCAGAGCCTAGATAGTTCTTGGGATTTGTGTGAGCAAGAGGGGGACTGTTGTGTTGCTGATTGGTGGACTGTTCGGGACTGTTCGGGAAGAGGAGAAGCAAGAGGACGGTGGGCTGATTTGCTAGACAGCCACTTGCAAGTGTTAGTTCTTCTTTGTTCCCACCCACCCACCCTTTTCAGAGTACATCCCCGCAATGGCAGATCTGTTTGAGATGGCCGAGAGGCATGTGAAGATCCCGACACTCCCCAGGTTCCCGGTGGACCGTCAGTTGGACGGGAGCAACTACGGCATATGGAAGGTTATGATGGAATCTGTTCTGGAGTCTTACAGCCTGGCAGATTTCGTCGTTGTTGGGGTTCCACAGCCGGAAGTAGAGGAAGGGGAGTTACTGTCGATCCGAAAGAACCGGGAGGCTCAGACACAGATGTGGGATCATGTCAATACCAGGGTCCGTTCGTTTATCTTTCTCAACTGCACACCGCAGGTAATCAATCATGTAAAGCATATGATGCTAGCCAGAGGTATATGGCAGCATTTGGCCTCTCTTTACAACAGGGTATCGCCCATGAAGAGGATTTCCTTGGAAGTACAGATGCGGGTTATGAGCCCTACAAAGTCGGTGACGATGCGGGAGCATATTAACAAGCTGCAGGCTCTTCAGCAGGAAGTTCTTAAGGCTGGGAAGGAGATATCATAACGTTGCTGTCGCACTTGCCCTCTCAGTACTCAGCATTTTACTCGTCTTTGATTACAAGTGGCAGGCTCAGCACCATCACGTGGGAGGAGCTTGTGCCCATGGTCTTGGACCAGGAGGAACGATTCACGAACCCTCCTCAGGGTGGAGGTTCGGAGACCTTAACT
The DNA here is from genome assembly GCF_041138505.1 of Cibotium barometz. Lineage (NCBI taxonomy): Eukaryota > Viridiplantae > Streptophyta > Polypodiopsida > Cyatheales > Cibotiaceae > Cibotium > Cibotium barometz. Next base: position 20,913,697 of record NC_141066.1, on the reverse strand, counting down.
GGCCAACGGTCGAAAGGCCGTAACACGGGCAAAGGGAAGGCTTCGTCGGAGAAGTCTTTTGAGAAGAAGTCCGTTACTGACCGCGAGAAACTAAAGGCAGAGGACCTGTAATGATTGTGGCGAGAAAGGCCACTATTGGAGGCAGTGTCCCAAGCGGAAGACCGAGAAGGGTGAAGATTCCTCAGCAGCAATCATGAAGACTCCGGCTTTTGTGCACCTGGAGGTGATGGACACTGATGTTTCATTTTCTTCAGGCAGGGAAGAGATGGGAGGACTCTCCGCGACGGATACTCGGGGAGTGGATTCTAGACAGTGGTGCTTCCAGGCACATGACTCCTTCTCGCTCTGGTTTACAGGATCTCTGCAGGTTTTCTGGTCACATTCTTACTGGGGATACATCCACTATCCCAGTTCACAGTGAGGGCAGGATGGAGATAGTTCCCGATGGCAGAGGGGGGAAGCATTCCTTCTAGGTGTTGTATGTTTCGGCACTTGGTTTTCATCTGTTGTCAGTGCATCAGGTTTGCAAGACTGGCGTACGGGTGGAGTTTGATGAGCATTTTGTTGCTCTCCGAGACAAAGCAACAGGCCAAGTGGTTTGGGAAGGCGGAGTGGAGAATGGAGTTTACAAGCTTTCAGCACTCTCTCTCCCAGGTCCTCAGGTTTGTGATGAGTGGCAGTTTGGTAATGGCCACTTAAGTGTGGATGCGCTGTAGGTGCAGGCTTTTTGGAACCAGATGGTGGATAGCTTGCCAGTAGATGGCAGCAGTTGGTAGGAACTCTCCAGTACTGATGTTGGTGGTTCTTGTGTTCGTCAGTCAGAGGAAACTGAACAGGTCACTTATGCTCTGATGTCTCGTCGTATTCGGGACAAAGAACCTCCAGTAGATGAGGATGTTCTTTCCACGGGGACCTTTCGGAAAGCCAGGTAGGTGGCAATTGATTACTTGCAGAAGGAGGTGGTTTCTCCAGGCTTTGTGGTTCCGAATTCAGAGGGGGTGGTTGACAGGTTTCAGAAGGCCTGGCATGGTCTTCATCAGGTTTCCAGGACTTGTTTTTGCACCGTAACAGGTGTAGATCCTTGTGAGCAGTGTGATGCCTCTTTGTCTTAGAAGCAGAACGGTTCATTGATCTGGTTGATGGACACTAGATTGGATGGGAGCTTCCTGATGAGGCAGTTGAGCTCATGGTTGCAGATGACTCTTTGGGAGGGAGGATTGCGTTTCCTGTGGTTTCTGCGGCATGCGAAGGATCATGGACTCTTGTACACAGGAGGGGGATTGTTGGATGGAGTCCGACTCCACGGTTGGAGTGACTCAGTTTGGGGAGGAGATTCGGACAGGAGGAGATCTACTTCAGGCCCAGGAGCAGTTTTACGGAGCAGTAAGAGGCAGTCATCTTTTGCCTTGTCGTCGCGGACAGAGGCAGAGTACCGGGCTGCTTGTGATGCTGCTTGTGAGGTGGTGAGGATGCAGAGGTTGCATTGCAGGTTTGGGCTTCCACTGGTGGAACCCATGGTCATCCAGAGGCACTTTGTTCGTGAACAGATCGATGCTGATGACATCTTGCTAGAGTTCTGTTCGACGGAGGATAGTATGGTGGACGACTGCATGCATGGGGCATATAAATAGGCCCCATGCTCCCCACCACTTTTGTATCAACCCCGGGATCTTCTTGTGTATATAGAGCAGAGTTACATGCCTCTATTTCTCTCTCTTTTGTGCTGTTATTTTTCTGCATGCGTTTTTCTCTTGTGTTCCCAGATCTGGTCAACATCTCCGCTGCGCATTCTGACAGGACCATGTGTGCAACAAGCTTGTACTCTTCCTCTTTGGCTTTCACAATCTTATTTGGAAATTGGCACACACATTGTCAGGTGCTGTGTGAAAACGGTTCTTATCCAGCCCTTAAAGTTTTTTGGATTTTATTTGTTTTATTTTGGATTTTGTGGGTCTTGCTGCTTGTCGACAACTAGCAACCCCACTCACTAGATATAGGAGAGCCTCATCATTTAGTAGATTGTACCACTTTATAGACCATATCAGGTACCACGATTTGATCTGCCCTGCTGGCGCGGCCTACAATGCATCTGATTCACCATCCTCACCTATCAACTCCTACACTGTACATCAGGTTCAATAAAGAATTTGTGTGTGTGTGTGTATGTGGGCGTGTGTGATTTAGTTATGTATTTGTCTATTTTTGCAAGTTATTATTACTATATTTTTTTTCTCGGGTGTCTCTATTAAACCTTTTTTATTTTTATTTTTTAAAATTTGTTTGTTTTTGGTGATTCTCTTCTTTCTTTTAAAATTATTCGTAAGTTCAGATTCATCTGGCCTTATGATGGTATATATATTTTTGGAGTATCTTTTTGTAAAAGCAAGCATTAATATATTTAAATATGGGTGAGCGATACGATGGGCCACACTCACCCAGAGGAGATTGAACCCAACCATGTGTCGATGGTGACTTCTTCTCTATTTTCAAGCTTTCACGGTTTATGTTATTTTGTTGAATTGTTCACATAAGGTTTTGATCTTCAATTTGTGCAAAGTCTATGTTTTATTAATTTTTGTGTTTTGAGTTTGAGTAATTCTTCTCCGAGGTGTCATAAGATCCTGACAAATCTACCTCCTTTGTGGGTGTTTTTCGGCAAGTTTTGGTGGACTGGTTGCTACTATCCAGTTCCTTTCTCTCTTAGTTTTGAGAGGGGGCTACTTGTTCCTCGTACCTCGTTCTTGTTGGAGAAGTGTTGGAGATTGTTGTGGAGTGTTGAGATCATCAGTGGCACAAAGGCTCTCTTGTAGAGGTGTGCTATTGCCGTAGATATGGGTTTCCTCTTGGAGGAGGCATCTATACTTGTTTCTCAAGAGTAAAAAAATAGTTGGCGAGACAAGTTCATTTTGGAGCTATGGCTTGGATGTGTTCCAAGTCTATTGCTTGGTGTAGTAGAGATTATGGATTGGATGAGTTCCAAGTTCATTGTTGGAGGTTTTCTGGACGTCATGCGTTCATAGTCCATTGTTGGGGGATTGTGGACGGGAAGCCAGGTCCTCCACATTCCACCATCACCTCTGACATCTCCGACCGCCGATGCCCTCCGACGGCTCCGACCGCTGTCACCGCCAGTGCACCTCTTTGACTGCCGTCACTGCAGGCACCCTCCGACATCTCCGACCGCCGTCACTGACGGTGCCCTCTGATGGCTCCGACCACCGTCACCGCCGGTGCCCTTCGACCGCTCCGACCATCGTCACCTCCGACCGCTGTCACCGCCGGTGCCCTTCGACATCTCCAACGTGCATGGCCAACTCCGATGGTCTCATGGAGGCAACGCCCCTCTCCCTTTCCCGAGGGATGGCGAGATCCTCTTGGGTACAATCTTCCTTTCCCTGACGGAAGATCTTCTCTCTACACTACATAATGAGGATTGGGACTTTGAGGAGGGGGACACTCCAGGAGGAGGACACCCAAGGAGGAGATAAGGGGAGCACTCTCTCGGCAGTATAGAAGACACCCTCTCTTGTAGGACATTCATTGTAGCACATTCTGGCAAGAGACTCTCTCTTGTAGGACATTCATTGTAGCACATTCTCGCAAAGGAGACACTCTCTTGTATCATTCTTGTCTACAGTTTGGTATACAGTGTTGCGCTCTTGTGGTGTTTTCTCTCTCTCTCTCTCTCTCTCTCGCTACAACAGAGGATCAGGACCATACTAGCACGGCATGGGAGACGTCCAGTTAGAGTACTCACCATGGAGGACATTGAGGATATCCGCCATCGACCGATGAGAGACATCTTTGGATAGTGATGTGTATGATGCTTACCTTTGTTGCTGGAGTTTTTCTCCCAGATGTTATCCATTAGGAGCTCCTAGTACCGTACTTTTCCTCAATAGTTGTTTCAGTTTCAGTTAGTTGTTTAGTTGTTTTTAGCTTTTCTTACACAGACATTGTATCAGATCCACCAATTGTTGTAACCTTTTTGGTCTCATAGGTCATTTTGGCCTTCTGAAGACGTTAATATATCATTTCATTTCATTTCTCTCTCTCTCTCTCTCTCTCTCTCTCTCTCTCTCTCTGAGTGAGGTGAGTGAGTGGTCAGTGGTGGGTGTGGTGTGAGTGAGTGGCCTGTAGGGATACTGCGGTGCTAGGTGGTGGTCGGAGAGCACGGTAGACAGTGTAGAGCATAGGTCTTGTATGTCTAGCCAGTGAGGTTGGCTCATCCTTGGCGGGTATACTTCCCTGAGAGGATCCACGCTCCCTTTTCCGCAACCCTAGTGTTTGTGTCGGTAGTCCTCGAGTTTCCTAGCGAGGACTGGCGGAGTTATCTACAACTTAGACAAAATTTGGCGATCACGAACCCACAATCTCCCGCTCCGGAGGCGAGAAAACTTAGGTTCCCCTAGACCTATGACCTTTGTCTCTTCTTGTTGAGACATTGGTGCAAAAGAGGAGACCAGAGTGAGCAAGAATTCTATGCAATCCCATACTACTGCTTCTTCTAAGAGCTCTTCTTCTTGAGACACCCTTGAATGGGGTTGTTACATGCGGAAGCTTTGAGATGCTTCTTTCAGCCCTAAACACTATCTAGAACATGCTGATGCAAAAACGCAGACAGAAGGGAGAGTAGAGAGAGAGAGATAGCTGGAAATTCAGTATTTCATATGGTACAAAAGTGTACATAGCTCCTTGCAGCCATGAGCTGCCCTGAAAAGGTAGTAAAATACCTAACAAACTCCTAGTACTATGACCCAACCAACAAGGGGCTGAATGGTCACAACAATGAGCACCTAAGCCTTATATACGCTGGAGATTATCTCATGGCCAACTGTTGGTCGGCCAATTCCTGGACAAATAAATCACATAAATGCTACAGCCGACAGGAATATTGCCTGTGTCCCTCCACAAGATACTCCACTGTAAATGCTCCAAAATCTGGTTCTGTTCTGATCTTTTCTTCTTTATCTTGTTGCCTTCTTAGGGTTAGCCTCTGAGATAAGCATGTACATGTGTGTGCACATGACATCCCTCTTTGCTAAGCTTGATGACGGGATTCCAATCTGCTTCTTGGATGACTGTCATCATCCCATTCTATTCGCGGAGTCCCTTTGTCATCCTTCCTACTTTGGCAATCTTTTCACTGAATGCCCGGCCCGGTCTCCAAATCCACTCTCACTTTGAATAAGATCTGTGCATCTGTTCCATCCAGTCCCCAATCCGTTCCTGCCCTGTCTTTGAACACCGTCTCGGTCTTCATTCCTGAGAAATGAGTCTGGCACTCTCACTCCACCCCTTGGAGGATCATCGTCCCTTGGAACCGTTGCCCGAAAGCCTTTCCTGGTTCATAGGATTGCCATCCCCTTTGGGCTTTGTGGAACACCACCAACCAACCTCTTGGGATCTCTTCCCGGTCTTGTGTTCCTTGCCTTGGGCTTCGTACCTATGCACTGTCCTGTACCTTGGACCTGTACACCTTCATATGGGACTGAATCAGGGATTAGCCTTGCTGAGCGTGATGCTCTGATACCAATGTTACATGTGGAAGATCTGGGATGCTTCTTTCAGCCCTAAACACCATCTAGAACATGCTGATGCAAAAACACAGACAGAAGGGAGAGTAGAGAGAGAGAGATAGCTGGAAATTCAGTATTTCATATAGCTCCTTGCAGCCATGGGCTGCCTTGAAAAGGTAGTAAAATACCTAACAAACTCCTAGTACTATGACCCAGCCAACAAGGGGCTGAATGGTCACAACAATGAGCACCTAAGCCTTATATAGGCTGGAGATTATCTCATGGACTGGCCGACTGCTGGTCGGCCAGCTCTTGGACAAATAAATCACATAAATGCTGCAGCCGACAGGAATATTCCCTGTGTCCCTCCACCACCGTAAATGCTCCAAAATCTGGAACTGTAAATATTCCACAGCCACTTCCACCAGATCTTGTGGTCGTTGCACATACGAGAGACCCCTTACTTAAAAGCAAGCGGACTACTGTGTAGAATGGCCGGATTGGGCTCATTTGGGCAGCATCCAAAACTGGTTGGACACAATCAAGGTGGCCGCTCTTTGCTCGGATTGGCCATGTGAGGCAGCATAATGCAAAGGTGAGAGGTGGCGGTTGCGAGAGAGGGTGCCGGTGGGGAGTGACGGGAGGGGGTCGGTTGAGTTGACGAGATGGGTGAGGAGAGGGGTGGGTGTCACCATTTGGTCCATCTCCATTTCTGGAGCCACTTCTATGGGATTGTCACTCCATAGAGTGGCCAGATTTGTGCCATGTTCACATGGGGCCAGGCTAGTGTCCCATGTGAAAGGGCCAGTTTTATGGTGTCACATGGACGGGAGCCAAATCAGTGCCACCCGTGTGTGACCATTGCTGCGTCACATGGACGGGAACCAGTTTCGTGTCACGGTGTGTGATTTGCTTCGTGCTATATGGACGGGAGCCTGTTGGTGCCACCCGTGTATAGCCAAGATAGTGTCTTACCTATGGGACTATCACTCCATAGGAAGACCAGGACATATTTATTTATATTTGTCGTGCTAGTTTTGTGCCCGACAGGAACCTCTTGTACAAGTTTCATGAAAGGGAGATTTCATCCACTATTTGTGCACATGCATTTATGCCTGCATGCATAAATTTGTTTTTGCATGACTTGTTTGCGTGTGTCTGCCTGTTATGCCGTGCCAGCTCACTGGACGGGAATGCCCTCAGTGTACCGTGGAATGCTGTTTGCTGACTTGGTGGTGTGGCGTGTGAACAGGTGGTAAGTATATTCATTTTTTCCTTTTTAAAAGGTGAAATCCATAAACTAGAGTGAACCTTAATTTGTCATAAGCTAATGTGTACACACACACGTAAAGTTGGGCTGGACATTTATTTCCTAGTGTGGGTGCCCATAAGTATAAATTTTGTATTAAGGTATTATAACCTTGGATAAGCCTTTCTTTTGCATGGAATATTTCTTTAAATTTCACGTGGTGGGTTGGTGGTTCCTTTGCCTCCTCACGGCTGCCCACGCCTGAAGATAGCTGGCTGCACCTGCCTACTCTCCATCGCATGTACCCGCTGTCCATCGACTGTACTTGCTGTCCATCGCATGTACCTGCTGTCCATGCAATGTAGAGTGGTGGGTTGGTGGTTCCTTTGCCTCCTCACGGCTGCCCACGCCTGAAGATAGCTGGCTGCACCCGCCTACTCTCCATCGCATGTACCACGCCTGAAGATAGCTGGCTGCACCCGCCTACTCTCCATCGCATGTACCCGCCTACTCTCCATCGCCTGTACCTGCTGTCCATCGACTGTACTTGCTGTCCATGGCTGTACCAGCCCAGGTGTACCTGCTGTCCACGCCTGCTGGCTGCCCTTGGTGTACCTATTGTACCTACTACAAGTACAGGTACCTGCATAGTACTTGGTTGGTTGTACTTGCACACTTGTGAAGAACCTAAAGTGCTTGATTGTACCTGCTACAAATAGTACCAGTTGTATCTGGATTGTACTCACCGTTCTAGGTGCTCTCTTATTCTTTTTCTCATTTGAATAAATCTGAAAATTGCTAATTTAAATTCAGGAAATGCTTTAAGTTGTGTAGTGCAGGAGCATGGCATGTATATGCTGACCATGTTCAGGAAAATTCTTCCTGGTGTGGCTAGTGTATTTCCTTGTGTGGTGTTGTTAACCGCGCTCTCAGAGCTTCTGAGAGCCAGTGAAGGCTAAACTCACCAGGGAATTTGGGAGCAAAGCTCATTGGGGCGAACGAGGCCACGTTTCCTCCGCGGTGTACTCCTTGGCCTGCGTCAATACGGGCGTGCCTGTTGGTGTACGGTCCTGGAAGACCAGTGAAAGGCAGGTGTCCACCTAGTAAAGGTGGGAATGAGCTTGTGATCTGGGGCTACTCTGCCCAACACCTCTTCATCGACTTGAACCCATTCTTTTTGGTTGTTTTCGCTCCCTTGTGGAGAAATTTGGCCTGTCTGGCCCATGACACTTGTACAAATATAGATACTCCAAGAAATACAAAAAGTATTGAGGGGGGGGGGGGCGGCCCTTTCCGGCCCCAGTGCTGGTGTCATTTGTATTCTCAGTATTTCCAATTTCTGTGTTGTTGATGTTGTTTCCATTGTTTAATAACATTTAAATTAAGTGTTCTAAATATGTATATATTGTCTTCTGATCTGTAGGGCTCCTGTTGGGAGCAGTCACAGTGGACATGGTTGGTGAGGGGGTTGGTCGGTGAGGGCGGGAGTGTGGGGTCGGGTCGGGGGAGAGAGTGGGGGCATGGGGGCGTGGGGTAGTTGGTCAGAGTTGGTCTATGCGGCAATCATGGTAGTCCAGGAGAAGACAGATCAGCGAGGTAAAGTGAGAGATATCTCGTGTGCAATTTGTGTTGGACGAGATGGGCATGAACTTGCTTGGCCTGAAGCAAGGCCTTGATTTGGTTGCAAGCCTTGAGAAGGGAGAGGTGAGGTTGTTGGTGGGGCAGAGCCGCGAGGGGGCGTTGGTTGGCGAGGAGAGGGGGTGAGTGAGTAAGAGGGAGGGGGGGGGGAGCTGTGGGGGAGTCGTAGGGCGCGAGAGGGGGGAAGGGGTGACGGTGAGGAGAGGGAAGGGGCGGGTGGGGTCAGTGAGAGAGAGGGGGCAGTGTGTGACGGTGAGAAACGGAGGGAGAGAGGGGGGCGATGGTCGGTGAGGGGGGAAAGGGGGATGGCGATGGTCGGTGAGGGGGGAAAGGGGGGGGGGTAGTCGGTGGGGTTGGGGGACGATGGTCAGTGAGGGGGAAAAGGGGGGGGGGGTGTGCTGCGCACGAGCGAGAGAGAGGAGAGGCTAGTCGGTGAGTTGGCCGCACGAGAGAGTGAGGGTGGGTGGGGGGGTGCTGCGCATGAGCAAGAGAGAGGGGAGGGGCTGGTCGGTGAGTTGGCCGCATTAGAGAGTGAGTGGGAGGGGGGGGGGGTACTGCGCACGAGAGAGAGGGAGGGGAGGGGCTGGTCGGCTATGGTGGGGTGGCAAAGGGGGAGAGAAGAGAGGGGGAGTGGGGTGAGAGGTTTGGGGGGGGGGGTTTCGGTGGGGAGTGAAGAGAGGGGAATGGTTGGTGGGGTGAGGGGGAGAGAGATGAGGGGAATGGTCGGTGGGGTGAGGGAGAGAGAGAGAGATGGAAAGGGGGGGTGGTTGGCGACAGCGGTCGGAGGGCACCGGCGGTAACGACGGTTGGAGGTGCACCGGCGGTGACGGTGGTTGGAGGTGTCGGAGGGCGCTGGCGGTGACAACAGTCGGAGGTGCACTGGTGGTCAAAGCCGTCGGAGGGCACCGGCGGTTGGAGTGGTCGGAGATGTCGGAGGTGATGGTGGGAAGCTCTTGGTGGAGTGTGGAGGACCTGGAGGGCCATTGTGGATGGTGGTTCTGGTGTTAACATCATGCCTGAAGCTACTAGGCAAGTCTTGGGTCTCCAAATTACTGAGCTCGCTTCCTTTGCCATCTGAGTGGTGGACTAGCAAGAAGTGATGCCCTTGAGACTAGTCAGGTAAGTTCCGATCACTTTTGAGGGATTAGTATTTGAAATGAATTTTGTGGTGTTAGACCTCCCACCAGCTAGAGGGGCCTATAGTTTGAGACTATCCTTGACCTCTAGGAGAGTCCCACCGTGATCGCCAAATTTTATCTTTTTCTTTTTGGTAATTTTTGTTCGTGGTGAGAGGAGTGTTGTGTATGCCCCCGAAGACTAGAGCTTCTAGAGGTGATTCATCCCTTCATTCTCCTCTTCGAACCAGTCGTCATAGGGTTCTTCCTCGTTCCCTTACTCTTCACTCATCATCTTGCTCTTCTAACCCTATGGCAGCTCCAAGGCCAGAGCCATTGGCTATTGTCCTTAACCGCGTGTAAGTTAAACTACCAACCTTCAAAGGTACCGTCACTGAAGACACGGAAGACCATGTGCGGCGGTTCCTCACCATGTGTGACTCAAGAGGTCTCAACCAAGATGATGCGCGCTTGGTCTTGTTCCCGACAACGCTGGAAGAAAGTGTTGGCCGATGGTATAGTCAATTTTCCGTCAACCACTTCCCGGATTGAGCCACCCTCAGGCTACAGTTCTTGGCTACCTTTCAGCCTAGGAACTACTTCAACCTCATTACTCAAGAGCTCAACCAACTCTCCATGAAGGCAGGGGAGTCAGTGGCCCAACTTGTCACAAGAGCTAAAGTTTTGGTCGCTCGGCTACCCCAAGATCCTAGAAACTACATGCCGCAACAGTGGGTGCTTCGAGCACTCCCTACTCAAATGGCAATGAAGATGAGAGACCCTTCCACCCCAAGGCACCCTGGAAGACTTCCAAGACAGAGCTACACAACTGGAGAATGCTCGCCTCGTGGCGGAGCGCAGTACCTCTTGGTCTCCAATTATCCCTGGCATGTCTTCGGCTCCTCCAACTGTTCCTCTAGCCTCGACGGTAGCTTCTACATCCGCTTCCATGGACGAGCTAGCCAAGCTCAAGAAGGAGCTTGAAGATTTCAAAAGGTCACAACAAGAGGATGCAGTCGTGGCAACGCTCATGAAGGAGATCGAGCAGCTCAAGGTCAAAGATCCCAAGACGAGTCCATGGTGCCCAGTATGTAGCTCGCAAGGCCATCTTCCAAATGATTGTCCCACCAAGAAATATTGCTCCTTTTGCTCAAAGGCGGGGGTCATGAGGACAAGAAGTGTTACTACCTCAAGAGTCAAGGGACTTCGCCTTATGCAACAAGTTAATCAAGGTGCCACCCCGCTTAATCTCTTCGCCAAAGACTACATGGTGACCCCAACCAATAGTGCTTCAACTTCTGCCCAGGCCCCTAACCACCAGCCAAATCCAACACCCTTCTTGAACCCTCAATCAACTGGAGTAGCTACCCCCCAATCCCAAGCTTATATTAACCTTGTTACCAGTGGCCCCTCCTACTTAGCTGCCCCACATACCCTTCCCTTCCCCATGGCTACTTCTGTACAAACCCCAAGCCACATCATCCCAACAAGTCTCAAGAAGCTCAAGTAGCCACGGTAGCATACACCAATACCCCTCATTCCGGAGCAACCCTAATATACAACCCCCTGCCTATGCAAATCCCATATCAAGCAAGCACTCTCCCAACCTATCAATTGTACCTCCCACCCGTGCCGGTCCCACAAACACCCCAAGTCTATCAAAACCCACCCCCGGTGGTCTATGCAGCAGCTCCTCCAATACCTCTGGCCGCTAACATGTATGGGGCCCGGCCTAACCAAAGGTTCGCCAATTGCCGTCCTCCCAACAATCCAACCCGGCCTTTTATATGCTACCGTCATAGGGGGAGCGGCCACATGCAAACTCAATGTACTGTACCAGAGGGCTCGCCCCCATGCCTCCATTGCTCGGAGAGCCGAGACCACTACGCCCAAGATTGTCCTAGAACCCCACTGGTTAACATGGTGGAAGTTGTGGTTCCACCTCCCATTGTTGCTGGCACTCCAATAGTGGCAGTGGTGCCACCTCCCACTGTTGGTACTCCAATAGTGGCAGCCGTCACCCGGTCCAAAGGAGCCCCAAAGACACCAACTTCTCCTCTTGATGGTGCAGTTTACCCATCCATTGTGGAATAAGCTTATAACAAGGCCGTGGAGGAATTCATTCAAACACCACCCATGGAGAAGGAAGCGGTTGTTAGAAGTCATCTCCTGTCTATATATATACACCAGGGCCTTTGTTGTGGGTGTGCCCGCCCTTTGTAGGTGTCTTATCATTTTTCCTCACTCCCCATATTTTTTCCCCATTTTTCTCTACTTTTTTGTGGCTTGGGTGGCAGTCCCGTGGTGGAAGGTGGACCTTTGAAGCTGGCCGACTGCATCTGACATGCTGCTGCTGGCTGTTTGTGTTGCTTCAGTTCTACGAAAAAAAACCCCCCCCCCCAGATGAGCTGGACGACACCATGCTTCTGGGGCTGACTGGTCCTCATGGCTGGTCGTGGAGCTTTATGCTCTGTTGGCTGCCCAACAGGAGGCCGACTGCTGTAGGGGGGCCATATAAAATGACCCCCAGTCCCTTGCCACATTTTGTATCATTCCGGGATTCTTTTTGTGTATATAGAGCAGAGTTACACGCCTCTCTCTCTCTCTCTCTCTCTCTCTCTCTCTCTCTCTCTCTCTCGCATTCTCCTAGTAATAGAGCTCCATCCCTTGCACACCCAGATTCAGCTTTTTTATTCAGTACTTTTTCATTTTGTTGGGATGACAGAGGATACCCCATACAGGTACTCCGATTTGTCTCATAGGCCGAGTTCGGTCTTTTGGAAGACGTTAATAAAATCTTTCTCTCTCTCTCTCTCTCTCTCTCTCTCTCTCTCTCTCTCTCTCTCTCGTGCTGTTATTTTCTGCATTGCGTTTTGCTCGTGTTCCAAGATCTGGTCATCATCTCCGCTGCGTATTCTGACATGGTATCAGAGCCTAGGCTCTAGACAGTTTTGGGATTTGTGTGAGCAAGAGGGGGACTGTTGTGTTGCTGATTGGTGGACTGTTCGGGACTGTTTGGGGAGAGGAGGAGCAAGAGGACGGTGTGATTTGCTGGACAACCACTTGCAGGTGTAAGTTCTTCTTTGTTTCCACCTACCCACCCTTTTTTCAGAGTACATCCCCACAATGGCAAATCTATTAGAGATGGCCGAGAGGCATGTGAAGATCCCGACACTCCCCACGTTCCTGGTGAACCGTCAGTTGGACGGGAACAACTACGACATATGGAAGGTTATGATGGAATCTGTTTTGGAGTCTTTTGACCTCGCTGATTTTGTCGTTGTTGGGGTTCCACGGCGGAAGTAGAGGAAGGGGAGTTACCGTCGATCCGAAGGGACCGGGAGGCACAGGCACAGGTGTGGGATCGTGTCAATGCCAGGGTCCGTTCGTTTATCTTCCTCAAGTGCACACCGCAGGTAATCAATCATGTAAAGCATATGACGCTGGCCAGAGGTATATGGTAGCATTTGGCTTCTCTTTACAACAGGATATCGCCCATGAAGAGGATTTCCTTGGAAGTACAGATGCGGGTTATGAGCCCTACAAAGTCGGCGACAATGCGGGAGCATATTAACAAGCTGCAGGCTCTTTAGCAAGAAGTTCTTCAGGCTGGGAAGGAGATATCGTCAGAGGACATGGCCATAACGTTGCTGTCACACTTGCCCTCTCAGCTTGCTAGAGTTCTGTTCGACGGAGGATAGTACGGTGGACCTCTTCACGAAGTCGCTATCTCAGGATTTGGTCAAGCGGCACCCCAGCTCCCTGTGGTTGGTTTCATAGCCACGAGCTGAGAGGGGGTGTTAGAAGTCATCTCCTGTCTATATATACACACACACCAGGGCCTCTGTTGTGGGTGTGCCCACCCTTTGTAGGTGTCTTATCATTTTTCCTCACTCCCCATATTTTTTTCCCATTTTTTCCTATTTTTATGTGGCTTGGGTGGCAGCCCCGTGGTGGAACGTGGACCTCTGAAGCTGGCCGACTGCATCTGACATGTTGCTGTTGGCTGTTTGTGTTGCTTCAGGTCCACGAACCCCCCCCCCCCCCCCCCCAAGATGAGCTGGCCGACACCATGCTTCTGGCCGACTGGTTCTCATGGCTGGTCGTGGAGCTTCATGCTATGTCGGCTCCCCAATAGCAGGCCGACTGCTGTAGGGGGGCCATATAAAATGGCTAAAATGGCCCCCAGCCCTTGCCACATTTTGTATCATTCCAGGATTCTTTTTGTGTATATAGAGCAGAGTTACATGCCTCTGTCTCTCTCTCTCTCTCTCTCTCTCTCTCTCTCTCTCGTGCTGTTATTTTTTGCATTGCGTTTTGCTCTTGTGTTCCTAGATCTGGTCATCATCTCCGCTGCGTATTCTGACAGCGGCGCCTACCTTGGTCATTCCCCCAACCACCATACCTTCAAAGGCGGGTGATGGGTCTACCCAACCCAAGGTTAGTAATTTAAGCTGGGAGGAAGTGTTGGCAAGAGCAAAGGTGGAAATCACCCTTCCTCAATTATGTGGTTTGAGCCAAGAAATAGGAGAGCAACTGCTAGGCTTGGTCCATCATTGGATGGATTCGAAGGCAACTATGGATGAAGCCACATCTAGTAGTAGTGGGCGATGGCCCAAGCAGCAAGCAAGGGTATGCCTCACTGCCCCAAAAGTGACCGATCACCGAAGCCCGAGAGTGATAGCATAGTCACAGCAGGGAATGGGCATTTTTAGACTCGAGAATGTTGGGGATGGTAGCATCTTCTCGTCCCATGTCACTCTATAGTCACAAGGAATGGCCATTCTCAATCTTTTCCGTCCCCGTCCCCATTTCGCGTCCCATGTGACTATGGCTGATAGTCTGCGTGGGAGAAACTCAAATTGCAGGGGCCATTGTGGATGGTGGTTCTGGTGTTAACATCATGCCTGAAGCTACTAGGCAAGTCTTGGGTCTCTGAAGTACTGAGCCAGCTCCCTTTGCCATCCGAGTGGCGGACCAGTGAGAAGTGATGCCCTTGGGACTAGTCAGGCAAGTTCCGATCACTTTTGAGGGATTATTATTTGAAATGGATTTTGTGGTGTTAGACCTTTCACCAGCTAGAGGGACCTACAACTTGCTCATCGGAAGGCCTTGGTTGAAGTCAACACAAGTGATCCATGATTGGGGCCAAGACAACTTGTATATCCCTAACCCGGGGGGGACGGTGACCTTGCCCTTGGAAAAAGGCCCTGATGAGAGTGCAAGGGGCACTGCCCTACATGACATGATTTCCATTCAGGAGGAAGGATCTAGTGACAAGGAAGAGGAGGATGAATGGCAAGGATTACCAGTGGATGAGGCTTGGGATCCATTCGGCTCAGAAGGAGAGGCGGTAGAACCTCTATGGAACTGGTTAAATTCCTATGAGGGGTTCCAATGCAATATGGTGGACATAGCGGAGTTGGACCCAGACCCCTGTCATGTGCTTACACATGTACATGCTTATCTCAGAGGCTAACCCTAAGAAGGCAACAAGATAAAGAACACAACACCATTGCATTTTGCAGCATGTGAAGGATCATCTCAAGGTGTTAAAGAGCTTTTGGCATGGGGTGCCGATAGGTTGCAGAGAAACTCTCAAGGACACAATCCTTTTTTCATCGCTATGCAATGCCATAACACAGCATGTGCATGTGCAGCTTTTCTCTTTGGTTGCAGAGCCCTTGGTATGGCCATCTTCGTGGCAGTTTATGAGCAGTCTTGACCCTGAAGCAAAAGTTCTGTTGGAGGCTGCCTTGGCACATGCTAATGATGCTTGGGAGAGGCGGATCTTTTATGTACTGGCCATGGCCAGGTTTCATTTTGTATCTTCGTATGCCTGGACTTCGTGCCGAAAGTTTTGTCCAGACGAAGTGGCCAGTGATTATTGTTTAGATTGGTTTTGTGCTTTTGTTGGTGTCAAAGTAACCTTCCTGCCGGATGCTTTTCCCGGGGGAGGACAGTGGTAATACAAGTAGTGATGGCTTGCTGGATGAAGTGCCCAGGAGCTCTCAGTACAATCATTTTTTTCACAGCTCGCTTGCTAGATGAAAGTTGCCAAGGAGCCTAGTTGAATCATTTTTATTATTTCTCTGTCTCCCCAGAAGATTTGCCTGGAAAGATCATTGTATGCGGTATGCCTGGGAGCCCACTTGTTGGATGTTTTGCCCGGAGTCTAGCTTGTCAGAGAACCACCTGTGTTTTTTCTGTGCCATTCACCGGGACGGTGAATTGAGTAGTAGTGGGCGACTTGTGGAGGGGAAGCCAGGTCCTCCACACTCCACCAAGAGCTTCCCAACATCACCTCCGACATCTCGGACCGTTGGTGCCCTCCGACGGCTCCGACCGCGGGCACCCTGCCAGTGCACCTCCGACGTGGTCATTGTCAGCGCCCTCCGACATCTCCGATTGCCGTCATCGCCGGTGCCCTCCAACGGCTCTGACCGCCGTCACTGCTAGTGCCCTCCGACCACTTCGACCGCCGTTGCCGCGGGTGCCCTCCGACATCTCCGATGTGCATGGCCAACTCCGATGGCACTCATGGAGGCAACACCCCTCTCCCTTTCCCAAGGGATAAAGGGATGGCGAGATCCTCTTGAGTACCATCTTCCTTTTCGTGACGGAAGATCTTCCCTCTACACTACATGATGAGGGTTGGGACTTCGAGGAGAGGGACACCCAAGGAGGAGATAAGGGGAGCACTCTCTCGGTAGTAGAGGAGACACTCTCTCTTGTAGGACTGAAACTCGCTGAGGTTGCGTAACAAGCTTATCACTGCTAAAATCACATTAATCCACTTTTAACCATGGCTGAAAATTGAAGTAAAACTTGTGAATTTTCAGCCAACAATACTTGAACCAAAAAGATGTAAGAATAAATGAGAGAGAGAGAGAGAGAGACGACACAGCATAGGCTCGAAACGACTGAGCCCCTTCACAGGAATATGAATTATTCCTCCAGAATTTTACAAGTGTATGGGCTGATTTGAATCAGCATCCGCCATCAAACAAGATAGAAAACAAAGCCTTTGGAATCTCCTAGTTTGTATGTGGTGGCCTACCACACACACACAAGTGTTGGAGAAACTCACCCGTTTGTGTGCCACCCCAATGGCCTACCAATGGGTCACACAACCGGTTCTCTTGTGGCAAGGATGCTCACAAGAGTGAAGTCCTTTGATGAGGAAAATCAGCAAGCTCTTCTTCAACTCTTCAAAGCCTCTTCTTGAGTAGCACCTCCGTCTTCACATGATAGTGTTCTCTCTTGAAAAATGGTTCTCTACACTTGGTAGAGAAGAAGCTAGTCTTCTTGCCTTCCTGCTCTCAAAAATGCACAAGTTTAGATGAACTCTCCTCTTCCAAAATGAAGGAAATTCACCTCCTTTTATAGGTGAATTTCTTTCTAAAAAGCTTTCTTAGTTCAAAATAGAAAAAGATTACACATGTTAGGTTGCATGGGATACTTTTACACATGTTTTAGTTTGCATGGGAAACTTTTACACATGTTTAGTTTTGCATGGGAAACTTTCCTTTGTCAACAAATAGAAAGAGTTAGTTCTCTTTCCCTCTTTGGAAAATAGAAAGAGATGCTTATAACTCAAGTTCTAAAACGAATTTGCATGTGCAACTGAAGAGAGTTGCTGAGATGGCCTGGGTGAGTCGCCACGTCGCCTCACAGGGAAAAAAAAGTTTTTTTTTAATTTTTATTTTTTTTTAAAAAAAAATTGCCTGGGGTATTTTCTTTCGCTCTGATTTTGATTCCAGCCTCTGTTTTCCCAAAAGATGAAGGGAAAGGCCTCAAAATCAACCTCCAACTTAAAAGGTACATATCTTGTAAAACTATCAAAATTGAAAGTAGTTTAAGTAAGAAACATACTTAACCTTCTACAAAATACAAGTCGCTAGATCAGCAACCAGTATTATGCACAAGTTCGATGCTTTAAGATGAATGCCTAAATGTTTAAGCGTTCTCAAAATCAGCATCCAATGCAAGATCTTCAAACAGCTTATTATGCATGTGCTTAAGGTGAGTACCATCCGTTCCATACACTTGTATCCATCTATACGCTCTCCCATAATGGTAAGAGTGCATAGTCCATCATCCTTATGAAGCATGTCCAATCATATTTCCCCACTTCGGGATGGAAGCATGTCCAATCATGCATGCAATATTATGCTCTCCCATTTTGGAATAGAAGCATGTCCAATCATGGTTCCTTGGAAAAGAACACATGTCCAATCATGAAGTCTGCCATGCTAGGTCAGACAACATGTCCAAGTTTTATTAACTTCAAAATTCTTGATACAAAATTCCTTGTAAGCTGATTAGGGTTTTGGATTGGGGATTTCTCACAAATACAGGCGGGTGACATACCTCCCCCCTGTATTGCAATTGTCCTCAACTGAAAGGTATCGAGATAAGGATTTAATAAATCTGGATAATCTTCAAGGTCTTCTTGATCCATCCACTGAGCATCAAGGGGTGGATAGTTCTTGAACTTTACCAGGAATTTCTTGATAATCTTTCCTTTAGGTGCTTTCCTGTCTTTATGATATACAACCTGTTTAGGCTGTAATACCTTTATAGTCTCTTCATGTACTTCAGGTGGATCTTCCATCATTGGAGTAGAAGGTACCTCTCCATGATATGGCTTTAACAAGCTTACATGAAAAGCGTTATGAATTTGCCAATGAGAAGGCAACTCAAGACGAATAGCCACATCATTAATCATTTGTTTGATCTTGAATGATCCATAATACTTGTTAGAGAGTGTGATGAATTGACTCTCCTTTCCCTTCTTCTTTTTCAAGCGTGCCTTCTCAAACTTGAGAAGCACCCACTAGCCCTCCTTATAGTCAGTCTTCCTTCTAAGCTTGTCAGCAGCTTTCTTCTGCTTGGCTTGAGATCTCTCTATGGCTTGATGCACTTGAGTGAGCATCTGGTCCAAGTCTTGTACAAATTCATCAGCTGCAAATATCTTCTCTTTGGTTTGCATTATGGGCAGCAAGTGCGGCCTTCCATAAACTACTTCAAAGGACGCTTTTCCTGTAGAACAATGAACAGTGTTGTTGTATGCGAACTCCACAAGAGGCAAATACTTCTCCCAAGTTGCTTTCTTTTCAGCACAAAAGCACTTTAGAAGATCTAAAATCTGTAAGTTGACATTTTCACTTTGTCCATCTATTTGGGGGTGATAAGAAGAAGAAAAATCAAGCTTAGTTTCCACATTCTCAAAGAGGGCTCTCCAGAATAACCTGGTAGTCCTCGGATCTCTGTCTCCCACTATGGACTTTGGAAGCCCATGATATTTGAAGATTTGAGCGAAAGAAGTAATGGCCATCTATTCGGCTCCAATTGCTTTCTTTACTAGAATGAAGTGAGCCATTTTACTGAACCTATCCACAATTGTCCATATGGCATCATTCCCTTTGGGAGTTTTTGGCAATCCAATAATGAAGTCCATGGCAATGCTTTCCCATGGTTTGCTTGGAATAGGCAAGGGTTGTAGTAGGCCTTGCAACTTAGCTCGATCAAACTTCACCTTTTGGCATGTGATACATTCACGAACAGATGCCTCAATGTCCTTCCTCATATAAGGCCAATAGAAATATCTTTCTATCATCTGTGTGGTAGGGAGAATTCCCCTATGACCAGCAAATGGAGGGGCATGGCATTCCTCCATAACTCTTTTCCTTAAATCTTTCACTATGCATAGGTGATCCTTCATCATTAAGAAACCTTCCCTTAGGAAGAAAGGCATCCTAATGTTTCCTTCTTGTAAGCAGTGCCATATCTGAGAAAAATCTGCATCTGTAGCATATAAATCACGCATTACTGTGAAGTCGGTGTGGTAGCCAATAGTGATGGCACCAACTTCAGGTCTCGTGGATAAAGCATCAGCAACCAAGTTGTCTTTACCCTTCATGCTCTCCACTGTAAAGTGAAACATGGACAAGATTTTTACCCGTCTCATCTACATAGGTGACAGCTTCTTCTGGGTAAGAAAGTACTTTAGACTTTGGTGATTAGTCTTGACCACAAAAGTATTGCCCAAGAGATAATGCTTCTAGATGGTCAAAGCATGAACCACCACAAGCAATTCCCTTTGATAGGTGGAGTAGTTCTTTTCAGCTTCATGCAACTTCCGGCTTTCATAGGCAACCGGTCTTTCTTCTTGCATTAAGACAACACCAATGCCTACATCGGAAGCATCACAATGTATTACAAAATCTTTATTTAAATCTAGCAGATGCAAAACAATATTTTTGCTGGCCTCTTCTTTCAATCTTTTGAAGGCAGCCTCCTTTCTTTGAGTCCACTTGAAAATAGCCCTCTTTTTGCACAAGTCATGCAATGGTTTAGCAATGTGTGCAAAGTAGCGCACATACTGCCGGTAGTAGGAGCAAAGTCTAAGAAAGCTTCTCACTTCATGGACATCGTTTGGAGTTGGCCACTCCACAATGGCCCTGACTTTGGCTGGATCCATCATTCGCACACCTGCTCGGAGAATGTGCCCTAAGAACTTGATTTCCTGCAAAAAGAACTCACTCTTCTTTGGATTTATATACAACTTATGTGTTCTGAGTTCTTGAAATACTATAGCTAAATGCTTCTTGTGTTCCTCTTCATTTTGTGAAAAGACAATAATGTCATCAAAGAAACTTCCACAAAATTTTCTGTGTTTATTGAAAATCCGACCCATCATTCGGTTGAAGGTCACCGGAGCATTAGTCAGACCAAAAAGGCATGACCAAGAACTCATAGAGACAAAAGGTGGTGCGGAATGCAGTCTTTGGGATGTCCTTCGGTGCAATCCAAACTTGATGATACCCACTTTTCAGATCAATGCGGCTGAAGATTGAAGCTTCGTTGAGTGTATCCAAGATATCATCGATTCTTGGAATAGGGTATCTATTCTTCACAGTGACCTTGTTTAGGGCTTGGTAATCCACACACATGCGGAAAGAGCCATCCTTCTTTTGTACCAGCAAGACTGGCGAGCAGTAGGGAGAGTGGCTAGGTCGGATCAAGCCCTTCTCGAGCAGTTCATTTACTTGTCTCATGATCTCCTCCCGTTGTGAAGCACTCACCTGATAAGGAGCTTGATGCGGAGTCGAGATTCTTGGAATGAGATTAAGAAGACCTTGAAGATTATCCAGATTTATTAAATCCTTATCTGGATGTCTTTCAGTTGAGGATAACTGCAATATAGGGGTGAGGTATGTCACCCGCCTGTATTTGTGAGAAATCCCCAATCCAAAACCCTAATCAGCTTATAGGGGAAAAATAAAATAATTTTTTTTATTTTTTAAAAACAAAAATAAAAAAAAATTTACCCGGGGGATTCTCGATCGCTCTGATTCCAATTCCAGTCTCTGTTTTCCCAAAAGATGAAGGGAAAGGCCTCAAAATCGACCTCCAACTTAAAAGCTACACATCTTGTAAAACTATCAAAATTGAAAGTAGTTTAAGTAAGAAACATACTTAACCTCCTACAAAATACAAATCGCTAGATCAGCAACCAGTATTATGTACAAGTTCGATGCTTTAAGATGAATGTCTAAATGTTCAAGCATTCTCAAAATCAGCATCCAATGCAAGATCTTTAAACAGCTTATTGTGCATGTGCCTAAGGTGAGTACCATCCATTCCATACACTTGTATCCATCTATACGCTCTCCCATAATGGTAAGAGTGCATAGTCCATCATGCTTATGAAGCATGTCCAATCATACTTTCCCACTTCCGGATGGAAGCATGTCCATTCATGCATGTAATATTATGCTCTCCCATTTTGGAATAGAAGCATGTCTAATCATGGTTCCTTGAAAAAGAACACATGTCCAATCATGAAGTCTGCCATGCTAGGTCAAACAACATGTCCAAGTTTTATTAACTTCAAAATTCTTGATACAAAATTTCTTGTAAGTTGATTAGGGTTTTGGATTGGGGATTTCTCACAAATACAGGTGGGTGACAAGGACATTCATTGTAGCACATTCTGGCAAGAGACTCTCTTGTAGGACATTCATTGTAGCACATTCTCATCACAGAGGAGACTTCTCTTGTATCATTCTTGTCTACAGTTTGGTATACAGTGTCGTGCTCTTGTGGTGTTCTCTCTCTCTCTCTCTCTCTCTCTCTCTCTCTCTCTCTCTCTCTGTGAGTGAGGTGAGTGAGCGGTCAGTGGTGGGTGTGGTGTGAGTGAGAGGTCTGTAGGGATACTGTGGTGCTAGGTGGTAGTCGGAGAGCACGGTAGACAGTGTATAGCATAGGTCTTGCATGTCTAGCCAGTGAGGTCGGCTCATTCTTGGTGGGTATACTTCCGTGAGAGGATCCACGCTCCCTTTTTCCCCACCCTAGTGTTTGTCGGAAGTCCTCGAGTTCCCTAGCGAGGACCAGCGGAGTCATCTATAGGGATAATGGGTGTGGTGTGTCCTGCAGCTCATCATTCTATACTTAGAGTTCATTGCACACTAGTGTGGGAATTCGGAGCCAAGCAGATTTCTTTGTTGTTCATGGTGGCATTGTGTTTCAAGGAAACAGGTTGGCAGGTGCTCTTCCCGAGGTGTATCTGATACTACGCACTATTGGAGTGTCTATGGTTACATCTTCATTAGCTTATCTTCTTCATACTTTTTTGCACAGTGTGAGCTACAGAGGGAGTGTTAGAAATTGTGCATCTCAGTGTTGTGGGGTCATGACTATTTATTGGTTATTTATGTCCTTTTTCTGGTGATAGTAGGTCGTGAGAGCCTGTCGGTCAGCTCTACAGCAATCGACCAGCTTCCTTTGCATCACTATAAAAGGGGCCTCCCATTTTCACTTGTTGATCATCTAACCTATTCATAGGCGCATGTCCTACACCATCTAGTGGCTGGTATTGCCATTGTAAAAGCCTCTTGCTACATAACATGATGTTCATTGTGTGATGTCTCTCTCTCTCCTTTGCCCTCCCTCTCTCCTATGTTTTGCTTCTGCATTGTGCATCTTTATCACCCTTCAATGGGTATTTGGGAACCCATGTGGTATACAGTGTACCTTTTTTTCTATTTCACTATTCTCTCTCTTCCAAGATAATACACCGGCTTCTCTTTTGTACTTACAATAAAAGTTCCTCTAAGATTCTGCATGCTTGAGCTTTTGAGGTGTATAGAAAGAGCCTGAAATTTTCTCTCTTTGGTGGATGGTTTACTTTGCTTTGATCAGAAACTCGTGAAGCCTCCCACCTCGGGTGGATGGTTTGATTTGCATTGGGGAAGAACTCGTGAAATAGTCCGACCGGTACTTTTGGTGGATGGTTTATTTGCACTCCAGGAATGAGCCTCCCACCATGGATCAGCAAGAGGATATTGGAGCACCAACCTAGATGGACTCAGATGCAATGCTTTCCTCATCAAAGGCAGGCGCACCGGTCCCTGCTTTGCAACGAGTACTAATCAATTCATTGCCCAACTTGCAGCTATGGTAACTGAGATGATGCAAGCCCAACAAGCCTCCTCCCGCACCCACCCGTGCATGAGCACCCGTCCAACCTACCCCTCAACCTCTCCAAATTGCTCTAGAACATCAGATTGTTTTGGAACGACTTTGACAAGAGCAGAAAAAGGCTACGGAGGCTTTACACCTCTAGTTTGAGGTGGAAGAGTCCAAGCAGCAATGTGAGCCAGGACAGGCAAACTTGGGATTGGAATTTGAGATTGAGTGCATCCTTTGGGAGGACACAGACAAACGACAAAAGACGGAGTACCACCAACTTCAAGAGGAAGAACGTCGACATGAAGAACACACTACGTTCTTCATGTTGGGGTAAAGGCATTATGCCCACCCTTATAGTGTGTACTAGCCCATAAGTTGTATAGAACATAGTACACTTAGTACTTTTAATGTACTAAGTGCACTATGTGTATTGAGCAAATATACATGTGTGATAGGGGAGTCACACACTCATACTTCTATGAGTTGACTTATCCCCACATATCTCTCTCTCTCTCTCCCCCTTCTTCTCTCTGTGTATGTCTCCCACATGAAACCCTAACTCTCATCTCCCTTCAACTGGTATCAGAGCTCTGGTTTTAGGGTTTTGTTCTCAAGGGTGCAGAGCTGGAAATTGACTGCAGAAGCCCGACCAGCAAACCATCTAACGCCTCCTGCAGCCCCTACGTCAGCAGCAGACTACGCAGCGCCCATCAGCCATTCCCTTGGTGGTGGTTTCCGTCCAGCGGTATAGACGGTTCCCTCGCATTTAGAAACCTTCTGGTAGTTTGGCTTCTTCGCGTTGGCTTCGCATTGGCGCTGATACGCTATCGTTGCGAGCTTGTGCCATCACCAAGCAAACTTGCGTGTAGCGAAGCGATTGCGCCCCAGCAGCAGCACCGGCTCAAACATCATCGTCTCGCTGGAGCCGCTGGATAAACACGTGGCGTGTGTAGCGCTGTAGTGGAGGTCCCCGTGGAGGTCCCGTCGTGTGTAGCGCTGGCCAAGGCGTAACAAAGGGCACGCTTATGTGTCCCCGTGGAGGTCTTGTCGCCCACCACAAGGAGAGCTACGCACCAACGCCAACATCGCACGCATACGCCTGCTTCTCGGGAGATTCACCCGCGAGCTTCTATTGGAGTTTCGAGCCTGGAGAAGAAGCGACCAGGCATACGACTAGAGCTCCTCAGCTATCACCTTCTGCACAGCAGCAGCAGCAGCAGCAGCACGACGCCCCCCAACACCCCCTTTTCCTGCAGCAATACGACTCCTCCCTTTCTGCAACATTAATCAGAAATTACCTGAGGTATTTGCTTCAATTTTGGAATTTGCATGTCCAATCATCAATTGAGCAGGTACAATCATCAATTGAGCAGGTATAGGTCCAAATTGCTCAGATTTTGAGCAAAATTGGCAACAATTAGGTGACATTGGTCACATTTAGAGTCAATTTGCAGGAAATTGGATGTCAAAATTTGGGGCTTTTGATGTAATTGTGCCATTGGGCATTCATACATGCTGTATGATGTGAGCAATCTCACATTCGGGCCAAAATTGCAGGAAATTGGAATGCAAATCAAAGGGCTTTTGTGCCAATTGGGTTGATTTGCATGCAGGCATTGGCATTTGATGCTTTGGGCAATGTGTTGATGCCTGTCAAGCACTCAATGTGCCTGTAAATCAAGGGGCTTTTATGTATTGGATGTATATGTGGCCAGGGGGAAGCATTGTGAAGACTCTGGATGCCTTCATGTGCATTAATGTACCATGTATGATCAGAAATTGATCCTGAATCAAGGGGCTTTTCAAGATTTTATGCTTGTTGAGCTTGGCAAAGCAGCAGGGAAGACTTTTATGCCTTGAACCCTTAGAAATCCACTTGCAATCAAGGGGTTTTTGCTCAATTTCTGTCCAGGACTGTTGTATGCAGTGGTGAGGACTGTCAAGGTCTGATTTTCACTCATTTGGACAGCCAGGAGAGCATTTATTGCTGCTGTACTTGTTGGTACAGATTTGGTACAACTTTGTACAAGTTTTGGCATGGCTGTACATTGATTTGAGTGAAGAAAAGGCTCATTTTCAGCTGCTGTACTTGCCGGTACAGATTTTGCTGTACTTGCCGGTACAGATTTGGTACATCTTTGGTGAGCACTTAGTATTGTTGTACAGTACTTTGGAAGGGGAACAGAGCACATCTAAGGTGCTGTCCTAAATCTGCAGCAACCAGATTTTGGTGATTTTATCACATTCAGTGGGAGTAGAGTTGCATTTGTGCTTCCGCAGTGGGAGATAAACTTTGGGAGAACAACTGTGAGCATTTTGTGTGCTTTTGGTGCTGTGTTTGCACATCTTGCAGGGAGTCAGGCATTGACAAAGGTTGCATATTGCTATGGCAACCACAGGTGAGAGCTCTTCATTGCTTCACATCAAGAAGCTTGAAGGCTCGCATAATTATGACATTTGGCAAACCCAGTGCTATAATGTGTTGCTCCAGAAGAAGCAGCACAAACCCATCAAAGAAAGGGGTGTAATGCCCGCTTCTCTTACTGCTGAAGAATGGGAAGATATGGATGAGCTGGCAAGATCTACTATCATGTTGTCTGTGTCAGACGCTTTACTTTTCAGCATTCGTGAAGAGAAGACAGCTTGGGGAATGTGGCAAAGATTGCAGGACTTGTATGCCCAGCAAAGTGCCTCAAGCAAAGTGTATTGGTTGAAGAAACTCATAGGTCTTCAAATGAAGGAAGGGGCGTCTATGACAGCCCATCTAAATGAGTTTAATGGTGTTGTCAGCCAGGTCATCAATCAAAAGTTGGCAATGGACGATGAGTTCAAAGCCACCTTTCTCTTATGCACTTTGCCAGAGAGTTGGGACACATTCAGGACAGCCACTAGCAATTCAAATGCTATGCTGTCATATGCAGATGTGGAGGGTGCTCTTCTTCAAGAGGAGATGAACAAGAAGAATAACTCTGTTGGAAAGTCCAATGCAATGAATGCACGTGGGAGATCCTAGCAAAGGGGTAAAAGCCAAGAACGGGGAAGGAGCAAGTCCCGCTTCAAAAAGGACTTGGAATGCCATTATTGTGGCAAGAAGGGACATATCAAAAAGCAATGCTACAAATGGAAGAATGATCAAAAGGAAAAGGGCAAAGGAAAAGACAAAGACAAAGATGAAGCCAAAGATGCAAAGCCAAAGGGCAAAAGTGGAGTCAAGATTGAAGAAGTCAATGTGTCACATGCAGGTGACAGTGAGGATGAAGTCCTATTCACGTCTTCACTCGATGCCCATTCACTTCTTGCAGGAGATGGTCATGGTATGCACTCATGGATCATTGATTCAGGTGCCTCCTTTCATGTCACAGGTTGCAGAGACTTGTTTGTCAGGTATACTGCTGGCAATAAAGGAGAAGTTTATTTGGGTGACAACCATGCATGCAGGATTCTTGGCAGAGGTGATGTGAGGCTTGTGTTTTCAGATGGCTCACAGCTTATGCTCCATGATGTCAGGCATGTGCCTGAGATCAAGAAGAACCTGCTTTCTACTGGACAGCTTGATGATGCTGATTATGTTACCACATTTGGTCGTGGAAAGTGGAAGATTAGTAAGGGCTCACTGGTTGTTGCCAGAGGCTCTAAGGTGGACACTCTTTACTTCATGCATGCTGGTGTTTGTCACCATGTTAATGTAAATGCAACCGAGCTGTCGAAAATGGCATAGCCGGTTGGGACACATGAGTGTCAAAGGAATGGAGCAATTGTCTCGTTTTGGTTACTTGCCTTCTTTAAAGTTCTCAAGTTTTCAGTTTTGTGAGCATTGTATATATGGCAGGCAACTCCAGTGTCTCCACAAGAAAGCTCTTGGACAGAAAGATGCTCAGTTAGAGCTTGTGCATACAGATGTATGTGAGATGCCTTAGCTTTCTTTGGGAGGGGCAAAATATTTTGTGTCCTTTATTGATGACGCCACACGCAAGGTGTGGGTTTATCCTCTTCGTTTGAAGAGTGATACATTCTCAGTGTTTGAGAAGTTTGTTGCTCATGTTGAGAATCAAACTGGCAAAACACTGAAGGCTTTGCGTTCCGACAATGGTGGAGAGTATATGTCCAAACAGTTTCAGGACTTTTGTGATGCTAAAGGCATCAAGAGGGAGCTCTCTACTCCTTATGATCCTCCACAAAACAGGACAGCAGAGAGGATGAACATGACCGTTCAGGAGAAGGTCCATTCTATGTTGTCACATGCTGCGTTACCTCATGGTTTTTGGGCTGAAGCTGTTATGACAGCCGTTCATCTTATAAACAGGTCACCTAACACGAGGCTTGGTGGAAAAGTGCCAGAGGAAGTATGGACAGGGAAGCCTCTGTCCTACAAGCACTTGAAAGTTGAGAGTGTTTGGTTGTGTTGCGTACGTGCACATACGCAGGGAAATACGCACCAAACTTGATCCTAAGTCTCACAAATGCATATTCCTAGGATATGGTGACAGAGGTGAAATGGGGTATAGACTTTGGGATCCAGTGAATAGAAAGATTATACGCAGCAATGATGTCATTTTTGATGAAACATGCATGTATAAGGAGCCTGCAAGGCAACAGGAGCCTGGCAGAGTCATCTTTGATGATGATGGACATCATGGACAACAACAAAGGGCTGTAAATCAGCCATTACAGCAACAAAACCAGCCCTTAAATGGTGCTGAAAATGGTCCAAATGGACAGCCAGAGATGGCAGAAGATATCCCTATGGATATCCCACAGTTAGAGGAGATACCGGGCATGATCTTTCAACCTTATGGCATGGAACAGGAGCCATTAATAGGTGATATGCAGGCTGGACAGCAACCTGCAAATGATGGTCATTGGGTACGGAGGTCCATAAGACCCTCCAGAGCCCCTGACAGGTTTGTTCCAGGGGTTGACTACTTGATGCTCACTGACTGTGGGGAGCCCTCATGTTATAAGGAGGCTTTACAGAGGGCAGAACAAGGCTCTTTGGGAGCGTGCTATGAAGTCAGAGATGAATTCTCTGCACAAAAATGGAACATGGAAGTTGGTGCATTTGCCTACAGGCAAAGAAGGTTTTGCCATGCAGGTGGGTTTACAGGCTCAAAGTTGCACCTGATGCAAAGCCAAGATACAAAGCCAGGTTAGTGGCTAAGGGCTTCAAGCAGGAATATGGTGTGGACTTTGATGAGATCTTCTCTCCAGTGGTCAAAATGACCACACTTAGAGCTGTATTAGCTTTGGTTGCTCATGATGATCTGGATTTGATTCAGATGGATTCACGGTGATCTCCATGAGGAGATCTATATGCAACAGCCAAAGGGTTATGCAGTGAATGGAAAGGAGAAGCTTGTATGCAAGCTGAAAAAGAGTCTTTATGGACTCAAACAGGCACCAAGGGAATGGTATCATAAATTTGATACATTCATGAAATCCCAGGATTTCAAGAGAAGTGACATAGATCACTGCTTATACACCAAGAAAGCTTTGGATGGCAGTCTATTGATCCTCATCTTGTATGTTGATGATATGTTGATTGTCGGGAAATCTCGTAAAGAGATGTATGCCTTGAAGAAGAGGCTGCATCAGACCTTTGATATGAAGGATTTGGGTGATGCAAATCACATTTTGGGTATGCGGATACTTCGGGACAGAAATCAGCATGTGTTGTATTTGTCTCAGAAGGAATACATTGGCAAAGTTTTGCAGAGGTTCAATATGGACGGGGGGAAGAAGACTAGTACTCCTTTGCCTCCATATGTGAAACTCAGTGCTATGGACAGCCCACAGTCAGATAGTGGGAGGGCTGATATGGCCAAGATTCCGTATGCTTCAGCTTGTGGCAGTCTCATGTATGCCATGGTTGCTACCAGGCCGGACATTGCATTTGCAGTGGGAGTGGTTAGTAGATACATGGCAAACCCTGGCAAGAAGCATTGGGAAGCAGTGAAAGGCGTCATGAGATACCTGAAGGGCACACATGATATGTGCATTTGCTTTGGCAAACAGGATGCATTAGTGCATGGTTACACAGATTCTGATTATGCCGGTCATCCAGATAACCGGAAGTCTACTACCGGTTATTATGTGTTTACATTCACAGGAGGTGCTGTGTCATGGATATCCAGGATGCAGAAGTGCACTGCCTTATCTACTACAGTGGCCGAGTATATTGCAGCCCCACAGAGGCTTGCAAGGAGGCATTATGGCTATCTCGGTTAGTGGTTGATTTGGGTTATACATGGGATATTCCATTGTTGCATTGTGACAGTTAGAGTGCCATCCAGTTAGCAAAGAACCCTGTCTTTCATGCAAAGACGAAGCATGTGGATGTGAAGTATCACTTCATCAGAGAGGTGATAGAGAACAAGCAAATTCAGCTTGTTAAGATTCATACGGATGACAACCCGGCTGATCTGTTGACAAAGAGTTTGCCTCCAGAGCGGTTTGCTCATTGCAGACACTTGATGGGCATTGGATGAGGCCAGTTTCAGCCTTGATATGGCCTTGTATATTATCATGTACATGCTGATTTTTCTTTTCCTTCATTTAAGGGCACTTTGCCTTTAAGTGGGAGGTTGTTGGGGTAAAGGCATTATGCCCACCCTTATAGTGTGTACTAGCCCATAAGTTGTATAGAACATAGTACACTTAGTACTTTTAATGTACTAAGTGCACTATGTGTACTAGAGCAAATATACATGTGTGATAGGGGAGTCACACACTCATACTTCTATGAGTTGACTTATCCCCACATATCTCTCTCTCTCTCTCCCTTCTTCTCTCTGTGTGTCTCCTACATGAAACCCTAACTCTCATCTCCCTTCACTTCAGCCAACTTTCTCAATCGACCCATGCTTCCCCAAGCCTTGTCAACACTTCCTTGAAAAGGTCATAGTTAGTAAGTATGACGGTAAGCTTGACGCTACTGTGTTGCATTCAAAACCCTTCCATTCACGGAGAAAGGGTAGAAGCATTCAAAAAAAGATTCCATCAATATTGGCAATCACAAAGAGACCTTGAAAATCAAAAGGGTACAAAAAGTATTCCCATCAAAAAAGGGAAATATTTGCATCACGACTCAAGGTCTGTGGAGTTGAGACTATTGAGCCACTCTTGGACCCACCAGTAGGTGTGCGGATTTTGGCTTGAATCCCATATATCATGAGCCTCTCGACACCACTTGTCAGCTAGAAGATCGTCATTTGGTGAAGACAAGGAGAGCTCGTTACCCCAAGACTGAGCACCATCCTCCCTCATGAGATCTTGGACCATGCTTCTCCGATCATCTTCTAGCATGACAACTAAAAGAGGGAAGTATCCAAGCCAAAGTCGTTACTGTTGACCAGCTCCCTTTAGGTAGCCGAGTTGAATTACCAACCTAATGCTCTGATACCAATGTTACATATGGTGAGCTTGATTGTGATAACGCACAACAGGGCCTTCTTTATACCTTTATGTGGTGAGAATCTTTAGCATCCAATTTGGAGAGTAGAGAGAGAGAAGAGGATGAGAATGAGAATGTAGAAGACGACACAGTATTGGGTCACCCATTGAATCCCCCCCCGCCCCCCTGCAAGAAGGAGCATTTGCTTATATTATTCTTTGGTGAATGTTGTACAATGCTTGAATAAACAAGCAATATGAATGCCCAACGCAAAGACGAGGAAGACCGTACGTCCGCTGAGTATCCACCTATAATAGTTCAGGTAGTTGTGTGTTGTGCATGTGTCTCTTTATTCCGTAGTTCTCTATCGTCTCTATTATTCACTTGCACATTAGGCACAAGTGTACCACAGTTATTGGGAGCCAGTGCTGTGTCAGTGTACCATCTCTCTTGTTCTCTTCTCTTTAATATTAAAGTTAATGTACTGAAGTAGCTAATCACATGCCTGAATCACGTATCTTATGCTTGCCTATGTGTCAATTGTTCTAGATGGTGGCAGGTATAGAGATTCTATTTTTGAAGCTTGTACAAATATTTTGAAGTTCTAGATAATGCAGCCGATTACCATTGTGTACTAAAATCTTATTTGTTTCTAATAAATCTTTTTCAAATTCTTATGTGGTTTTACTAGGGTTGTATCCTTGCTTTTTAATAAGCGCACGCATGTGCATGCGCATGTACGCACATAAATAGCTTATTTAGGAAACAGAAAGCTTTTGTAAATGTCTCATGACACGGGCAACATTATGTCTGAGGGAATTTGCATGGATGTGCCCAATTTTACACGATCTAATACTAATTTACACCCAATATATGAAGTTAAGAGTTTATTGGGACCATGTTGACACTACATGTGGTTCATATTGCACGTTGCTCATAAAGTCTTTCCCCACACACAATCCAACGAAACGAAAGTAATTCTTCCTATTGGTTCTCACTTAAAGATAGCTTTCATCTCTCCTTAGTTTTGTTTGCAGTATAGTCACTTGTTCCTTCTAAGGAGTCCGAGATTTCATTTCATTTGCAGAATATGCACTAGTGTGCCCTTCTAAAGAGTCTGAGGGATGATTGATCTCTCATACGATCCCATGAGCCCCTTGTCATTTGAAGGAGTGTGGGCAGTGGATTGAATATAGCTTGGGTTATGGTCGCCCATTGACAATGAGTAGATAGGGTGATCTATTTCTTTGGGTTAGGCTAGATATGCGTGAGCTGCAGCTAGAAATGTTTCACTCTACATGTGATGCCCAATAGGCTTATGACCCAATAATGTTCCTGTTTACTTGATGGAGTGAGTTTTGGGGCATGCATTCACATTGTGATATATCATGGAGCTTGATTTATGAGAATGAGTAATCTCTACCACTAATGTGAAGCTGGCATGCAGGTTCCAGTCGTCAAATGTTTGGTAGAAGACATCGTCGTAGACATATCTTTCAATCAGTTGGGTGGATTGAGCACCCTTTGCTTCTTGGAAGAGGTAAGAGAATACATATGTACAAACTTTGTAGTACCTTTTTTCATTTGAAAAGTGTCACTAAGGTATGCTATGAAGCCAGCTTTTTGCTTTTGAAAAGTGTTACTAAGGTATGCTATGCTATGCATTTGCCAGGTTGATGGATTCATAGGTAGAGATCATCTATTCAAGAGAAGTATTATTCTTGTAAAAGCTTGGTGCTTTTATGAAAGTCGGATTTTAGGAGCACATTGTGGGCTTCTCTCTACGTATGCATTGGAGGTCCTGGTTTTGTTTGTATTCCATGTTTTTTACCGTTCGCTACGGGGTCCTTTGGAGGTACATATTTGTTTGACATGTAAAACCTATGAGTTCTGCGAGTTATAGTAAGCACATCGTTTCAACTGTTAGCGATGGTCATTTGGAAGTTGTTTGGCTTGAATGGTATACACAGGTTCTTTTCCGGTTCCTTCAGTTTTTCAGCAAGTTTGATTGGAACCAGTATTGCCTTAGTCTTCGGGGTCCAATTCCTCTTGTTTCCTTACACACTATGGCAGGTTTGTATGCATCTTTTGTGTCAGTAACGATGCTTTGCCACATGAGCATCCTAGGATCTAGTTGGAGGATTTGGTCTAACTCGCTGTCTCATTTTGGCAGTGGAACCACCTCAAAAGCCTAGTGACAACTTTTTGCTCAGTGAGGAGTACTTGAATGCATGTAGAGAAAAGTATTGTACACTTTCAGAAGATGCCCAAGGAAAAACATTCAGTCGGAAGTTTATGAATTTGGTGGACCCGTTGCGCCCCTTCAATAATCTTGGACGAAGTGTGAACAGAGGTAAGCATGGCTTCACTGGATCAGTGCAAGAAAATCCACCTTTTAATCAATTGATTCACCTGCCTTGTACGGTGTGTACTGTAGGTAATTTTGTCAGAATACATAGTGCCTTTGCATATGGGGCAGCACAACTGGAGAAGCTGCTGCAGAGCCCGAAAGAGAACTTTCCTGAGAGTCTGGCTGCATTTTTCCGAAACACACAACGACATTGCTGGGGTCATTGCCCTGATGCCGGTGTTCTGGGTCTTCAGATCAATGTCTCTTTGTGCAATGGCAAAGCCAGAAGTAAAGATGCTAGTTCTTATATGATCACAGTATCAAAGGAGATTATGGATGTGGCTACTTCTGAACAAGAGCATGCTGATCAGACTAGTGGAGCATGCTTGGACAATTCATCTCATGATAATGATGATAGTATGCATTCGCAGAATGCTAACCAATGCAGTGTAGGTGTAGAGATATTTACTCCAGCCATAGTATCTGATGGCGTCAATAACGGAGCCCTCAAGTGTGTTTGTGATGAGGATCCACTGATTTTCTTGTCTGATGTGGAAAACAAGCCAAGCAGGAGAGTGAAGAGTGTGGATTTAGATATTGATACATTTGAGAAAAGGATTGCCCATTTGAACGTGTTATCTGAGACACTAGTCAATGATCTCATGCCCACAGATAAGAACTCGTCTGCAGATGAAGAAGACCTTGTGAGCTATAAGAACATCCATGGTGATCATGGTTTTTTGAATAATTTGAAGACCAAAACTCAATCCGAGGAGGATATTAATAGCATCCCCACGGCTACCCAGACCATGGTATCAGTGCATTCTTCTGAAGTTGGAGCTTGCAAACGAGAAGCGGACACTACCTGTAAAGCTCAAGTGACTCAAGAAGAGGCTCAAAATGATAAGATGCAAGCTGATTCTTCTGGTGGGGATCTTACACATCGGTTGCAGACCTCTGAAGTCAGAGATACAGATGCCGACATTCTGACAGGGGATTATACTACTCACTGGCAGAATTTGGAAGCGGCACGTTTCTACCAGAATTCTCGCTTGCATGGAAGTGCCCCCTGTGCATTCAGTATATTCCATCCCAAACTTGTCCAACGAGGCTTTGCTTTGGAGGGCCCCAGGAGATCCAAAGCAATGAATATGGACCATTTGGCACAGAGTACTAGTGGCAGAAATGAAGTTCCTGCTGTGTCACCTCATGGTGGCAGTCTTCAAAATAGATGTGCTTTGCCAAATAATATACTTGCAGAAGGATTCTCAAAGCATAAAAAAGGAACTGGGACTTTCTTCCCCAATCTGGTATGAATGTTGATCTCTTGACAAATTGATTTGTCTTAGTGACTTGCTTTGGATGTCATTATATAGCCTGAAAGCATGTTTTTGTTGTTTGTAGAAACCAAGTTTTGAGAGGGACAAGCATCTGCTGACAAATGGTATTAGAGGTCTGCGACAAGCGATTGGTGGCATAGATTCTTTCAATTCTGCCAGTCATAAAGGAGCCCTGGCTTTCAGACCAAGGCTGCATGTGCCAAAAAAGCGCGATGGATTTAATAAATTGAGAACCAGAAAAAGCACAGACCTAAAGGCAGGAGAACAAGACTGGGACTTGTTGACAGAAGAGGGAGTCGTTGTTGGAAGTGTATTGCATAGCCCGACCACCAACGTCGTAGGCAATTTTGTCCACCCATTTGAAAGGCATGTGGATATGGGGGTCTCGGGTGACCCAAGGATCAACATGATTGATTGGTCGCCTAGGTCCTCGGCTGCTGCCAATGCTTTACCGTTGGAAAAGTTGGAGTTTGGATCATTTGGGCCTGGGTTTTTGGCTGGAGGTTTACAAGATGTCTCTACTGACAAAGATAGTGTTGAACCTGTGCTCCAAACTCAGCATGATTCTCCTCGTGTTGACCCCTCAGAACCCAACGAAGTAGTCTCAAAAGCAAGACATCATGTTGATCAGGACCAAAGGTAAGATATACTTTTTGACGTCTTTTTTTGGGGATTGTAGTCATGTGTTTGGATTTGGTATTATCTGGTCTCTGCATCCCATTTTTATAGCTGAGTTCTAATGAAGAGGGGCTAGTCGCTACCACTCCAGATGTGCTCCAGATGCACGGCAGAAGATCTCTATTGCCTTGGCAAATCTCTAGAGGTTCCCCTCATCTCTGAACAGGTATGTTGCTGTGTCATCGGCGAACTCAGAAACAAGCAGCTCCTCGTGTGCGCGGATGGGAAGACAACCCCTGGATCCCTATCTCCTGAGCGAAGAGAAAACTACTCATGGCCTCGGCAACAAACAAAAATAGATAAGGCAGTGATTCATGCTCTCACGATGTGGAAGCATTATCTTTTGGGAGCTGAATTTACCGTTAAGACTGATCATCAGAGCCTACGGTATTTTCTTACACAGACTACGCTATCTGAGAAACATATGCGATGGGCAAACTTCCTATCTATGTTTCATTTTCAGATTTTACATACTCCTGGTAAGAAGAATGTAGTGGCCGATGCACTATTCTGAAGGCCTCAAGTAAGTTCTATTACAGTAGCCTATCATCAGGACTTATCAGATATGCGAAATTCTTATCATACAGATGATGATTTTCAGCATATATGGGCTGGTTTTCAGCAGGGTATAACAGCCCCGAATTACTCCATACGTGATAGGTATTTGATGTTTCATAATTGCTTATGTGTACATAAGGATTTGAGGCGCAAAGTAATGGATGAATGCCATGCACCGCCTTATGTAGGGCATAGAGGAATCCTTGCCACTACACAGGCTTTGGAGAGATACTTTTTTTGGCCAGGAATGCGTAAAGACATAGATGACTATGTGCGCCACTGCATGGTTTGTCAGAAAGTTGAGTTTGACAGGCATAAGACTCTGGGGTTGCTTCAACCGTTGCCGATTCCGAATCAACCTTGGGAGAGTATTGCCATGGATTTTATCACAGGTATTCCTAAGTCGCAGCAAGGGAATGATGCCATCTGGACTATTGTGGATAGATTCAGTAAGGAGGCACATTTTATTCCGGTACGGAAGACCATAAAGCCAGAGCATATGGCAAAGATATTTATGGCACAGGTTTTCAAGCATCATGGTATGCCAAAAACGATTGTGGGGGATCGTGATCCTCGCACCACAAGTCTCTTTTGGCGAGCATTATTTGATAACATGGGAACGAAGCTGAATTTCTCTTCTACATATCATCCAGAGACATATGGGCAGAGTGAGATTGCGAATTCAGCAGTGCTTGATCTTTTGAAATGCTATGTGGCTGATCGCAAATCAAATTGGGAGAAGTAATTGTCACTGGTAGAGTTTGCTTACAACAATACAGTGCATACTTCTACGAGCAAGGCGCCCTTTGGGATTGTTTATGGCAAGATTATTTTGCCACCTATCCTTCGCACGAAGGATGAGATATTTGGAGCATGTGAGTATGTAAGGGATGTGGATACGGCCTTTGCACAGGTCCGGACAGCCATATAGAGGTCCGAGGATAAGCATAGAAAGCAATTGGATTTGAAAGATGGAGATTGGGTTTTATTGAAATTCCAAAAGGCTCGCCTGCAAGCAGACTGGTGGTAACTATCCGAAGCTATCTTGCAGGTATTATGGATCATTTCAGAGCTTGGAAAAGATCAATGAGGTAGCTTACAGGCTAGTGTTGCCAGATCATTGGCGGATTCATAATGCTTTCCATGTCAGTCTCTTGAAGAGATATATTGGTCCTGAGCCGGTGGAGCCGGTTATGGAAGATCAACCCGAGGTTGATGAGCTGGAAGAGGTATTGCAACCTGAGCAGATTGTTTTTCACAAGGAACGGAAAGCTGCTAGAGGCAGGCTTGTCCGTAAGTACCTTGTGAAGTTCAGGAACTATCCAGCACTTGATGCGAAGTGGATGGACGAGGCATATTTTAAAGATTATCCAGATCTTCTTGCAGCCTACTTGGAAGCTTTTCAGTTGTTGCGGGCAACTGATTAGAAGCCGGGGGAATGTCACCACTTCTCTGGCAGACGTCTGGAATGATGTCATGATTGAATACATGTGGAAGGGCTCCATGGAAGGATTGGTATCCTGGTAGTTCCTGGCATGATTTATGAACTCATGGAAGGGTGGTAACTCTCGTGAGTGACTCTGGACTCATAGAAGGGTGGTTACCTTGGTGAGTACTTTTTGGTCCTGTGTGGACAACGCCTGTGAACGGGCTAGTTGGATGTACAAGATGTAAGTTGGGAGATTTCATCCACAATGTTTGTGCACCAGCATATGTATGTGAGTTACACATGCATGGATGACTTGTTTTTGATGCCTGGACATTGCTTGGTATTTTGCCTGTGAATGTCCACGGGCACCGGGGACGCTTGGACAACCGGTGGATACGCGTGTGCACACGTGTTTGGGACTCATATGGTTTCCTTATGTGTTTTGCAAGTGGTAAGTGTGCACACTTAATCCAATTTATTCATTATTTCATGTTACTAAGGTTTATTGGGTGGAGGGTTCACATTCACTTAAAGTGTGGGCGGACACACTTATAATTTTATAAGTGAGTTCACATCAGGCTGGACTATTTTTAATGAACCAAGGCCAATTATGAGAGATGGGCACCTGGGCATTCCCAAATAGCTCCACAAGTTGCTATTCTGGGTGTGGGAGGGCCAAAGTGGGCAAGCCCTAACTTGTAGAGCACTCATCTGAAAAGCGTGGGCTGTTAGGAGCTGTTTGGACAGGAAAAACAGCAAGTTTACTCATTTTTCATGAGCTACAGGTGGAGCACATGCCAAGAGCAAGAGTCCCAGGATTGGCTGGCTGCTATTTCTCTCTCTTTCTCTCTCTACAAGGCTGGCCGACTGCATCTACAAGGCTGCAGGCTATTAGATTGTTTTGCAGAAGCTGGCGCATGGCTGTTGGGACTGTTTTTGTGCTACTCTGCTGAGAACAGGGCTTGGACGGAGTGAACAGAGCCTCAACAGGAGCTGGCCGTCTATTATAAGGGCCATTTTGGCTGTTTTTACAGGTTTGCAAGAGGTTTCTCGCGACGAAACTTGAGCAAACATGTCCCTAGACAAGTACCAAGCCTGGGGATGTGATCTAGTGGAACCTGTGGGTGGCTAGTGAGCCAAAACCATGGCTGGTTACTGTTTTGCAAGTTTGGGACAACACTTTGTTATAGGGTTGGTGACCGCTCTATCAAAGTATAGGAGTGGTTGGTGATCACTCACTCTACCTTGGTTTGTGACCGAGGGTATTACTACAGGAGCGGTTGGTGATCGAGGGTGTTGCAATAGGAGTGGCTGGTGACCCCACTCAACCTTGGTTGGTGACCGAGGAGTTGCAGGTAATGTGTTTACCTATGTTTTCACAGTTGGATAAATCTGGTGTCGGCTGGATGAGTGTATACTCTCCGGGCACCGGCATCTTGTACATATAAATACTTCTGTTGGTAATAAAGATACCTTTGGGGGGGGGGTCGGGGTTGGGGGCTGGCCCAACTTCAGCCCCTAGTGCTGTGTCATGTGCAAGTTGGTTTATGTTTGCAGGATGTATATGCTCATGTAATGTTTCACAATGATGGTAATCATGTATATGCCAAGAATGGTTGATGTATGTATGTTGTTTTGGTAGTGAATTGGTTCCGTATATACGTGCCCGTTTGTGACATCATCCACTTCCCTTGCACATTGTTCAACACCGAGTTGCTAGCTATTGCCATTGTAAAGCTTTACTGCTGTTATAAAAGGTGATCTTGTCCCAACTCTCTCAATCTCCTTTGCACTCTCTCATAAGTTTACTATTTATGCTTCCGCCTGTGCTATGTCCTTCATGGTATCATTCACTTAGGTCCAGGCTGCTCCAAGCTTTGCAAATCTGCCCTTCGTCACATCTTTGCCTTGCGTTTTCTGCCCTATCTCCTCCTGGCTGAAGATCAGCCCCAAACAATGGCTGCGTTTTCACACATTGCTGCGTTTTCTGGTCCAGCCAGCCCTTCTTGCTACCAGCCTTTGCACTCTTTCATAAGTTTACTGTTTTTGCTTCCGCCTGTGCTATCTCCTTCACAAGAGCCCTCTGATGTGAGGTGACTCTAAGTAGAAAGACCAGTGCAGAAGCAAAGAGGATGTCGGAGTTGAAGCACAGTCAATGACGAAGGCTAGCGTTGATGTGAGGCAAAGCACTCCGAGTTTTGGTCGGTGTCGAAGGCTCATGTCGGTGGATGCAGAGGCACTCCGAGGTGGTAGTGGCAGCGGAAGATGAGGTGATGCAAGCTCTGGTGACAAGGGTGTTGATGTACCTGAGATGGTACGTGAAGAGCAGAGAGGGTTGCCGTCCCGAGTGGTGGTGGTGGAGCAAGCTCTAATGACAAGGGTGCTGCGAGACCTGAAGGGTGCAGGCTCTGATGACAAGGGTGCTACGTGCAGGGTCTGATGACAAGGGTGCAGGCTCTGAAGCACAGTTGATGACGAAGGCTAGCGTCGATGTGAGGCAAAGCACTCCGAGTGGTGGTCGGTGTTGAAGGCTCACGTCAGTGGATGTAGAGGCACTCCGAGGTGGTAGTGGCAGCGGAAGATGAGGTGATGCAGGCTCTGGTGACAAGGGTGTTGATGTACCTGAGATGGTACATGAAGAGCAGAGAGGGCTACCGTCCCGAGTGGTGGTAGTGGAGCAAGCTCTGATGACAAGGGTGCTGTGAGACCTGAAGGTTGTAGGCTCTGATGACAAGGGTGCTACGTACCTGAGGGGTGCAAACTATGGTGACAAGGGTGCTACATACTTGAGGGGTGGTGAGGAGCAGAGAGGGCTGCCGTCCCGAGTGGTGCAAGCTTTGGTGACATGGGTGTTGTGTACCTGAAGTGGAAAAGGAGCAGAGAGGGCTGCCATCGCGAGTGGTGCAAGCTCTGGTGACACAGGTGCTGCGTACCTGATGTGATGCCAATGGTGAAGCTAAGCTGAGAGTGGGCTGCCATCCCGATGGTATGATGTAGCAGAGTGTGGGCTGCTGTCCCGATGGTGAGAGCTGAGGCAAAAATGCTGATATGCTCTATGTATAGTAGAGGGGGCTGCTGTCCCATGGGCTGTGGTAAAATGCAGATAATATGCTGATGTAAGCACTGATGTGAGCCCTGATGAAAGCGTTGATGTAAGGCTGAAGATAAACGCTGATGTCAGCCCAGATGTAAGCGCTGATGTAAGGCTGAAGATAAACTCTGATGTCAGCCCAGATGTAAGCATTGATGACAGGCTGACAACGCTTATGTAAGCCTGAAGTGAAACGATGGAGTCAACCTAAAGTAGGCGGCCTGTACCGGCAGATGTAAAATGCAGATGATAGCAGAGAGGGCTGCTGTTCCACGGTGGCCCCCGTAGCAGAGAGTGGGATGTTGTCCCGGGTAGTGGCTAGATGGTACCGGATATGACAATGAAGTGGTACATGAATGATGATTGATAGGCAAGGCTATATATACTAAGGAGAGGGTGCTAGTCGATCAACCTAAAAGGTGTAGGCCAGCAGCCAAGACAAAAAAACCCCAAATAAAACATAAAATACCTAGAAAAATCCCGTTTTAG
The DNA here is from genome assembly GCF_041138505.1 of Cibotium barometz. Taxonomy (NCBI): domain Eukaryota; kingdom Viridiplantae; phylum Streptophyta; class Polypodiopsida; order Cyatheales; family Cibotiaceae; genus Cibotium; species Cibotium barometz. Next base: position 20,873,372 of record NC_141066.1, on the reverse strand, counting down.
GGCTGGAAAAATATTGTTTTCTCACACGCCTCCCATTTTCACTTGTTGATCATCACAGGCACATGTTCTACAGCATCTTCTCACTCGTATTGCCATTGTAAAAGCCTCTTGCTACATAACATGATGTTCATTGTCTGATGTTTCTCGCTCTCCCTCTCGCCTATGTTTTGTTTCCGCATTGTGCAACTTTATCACGGTATCAGTCGCTTAGGTGACCAGCACTACAAGGCAGCGGTGAGTTCCCTTCTTGCAAGAAGTTTAGTGTGTTTTGGGAGCAGAAGAAGGCTTGCGTTTTTTGCCTACATATGCAGCAGAAGGTTGTGTGTTGTGCAATATTCCAAGCGGTTGCGTTTTCTTGATTACTTCATGGTGGCTATCTTTTCCTTTGGCTACTGCATTACTGCATTTTCATCCTGAAGACTGTGTTTTTCACATTGGTGGCTACGTTGTCTTCTGGGGTGCCGTGCTTCAGCTTTGGTGGCTGCATTTTTGTGGTGGCAGCATCACTCTCTCCTATGCTATCTTCTCCATCATCCAATGTTGGTGGTGGTGGTGTGTTCACGACATGAGTATTTTGAGAATTGTATTTAATATATAGCCCAAGGAACTAATAATAGTTGTGCGTACAAAATAGGGCTTGCTTTTCCACTTTTACAAAAATAGCTCAAGCACTAGAGCTTGTTCACACACACTAAGTGTAAAATAACTAAAACTCTTCTAACATATGTGCTAGTCATATAGCAATGCCACGCACAAGCATGCATAAATAATATGTACAATCATTTGGCACGTGGCCAACAAATAATATGAAATAATAATAATCCGAGATGAAATTTACAAGATCTTCCATGTGCGACACACGTACTGCTCACATCACCTATCTCACAAATGTAAATACATTAGTTGTTCTACTTAATTGCCATCTCCACAACAATTAATCCCAATATGAAACGTTGATAGGCACAAACACAACATACACTAACCACTTGTTTCACTGCGATGAGAGTATCATTATACACACCATTTAGCATGGCGTGCATTACCACTTGTTACACTTCAATTAGCATGGCACATCATTTGCTTAAACCACTTATTACGCTTCGACCGTGTGCAGTTGTCTAGCGTAGCCCACTTGTTTCACTTCGACCACACACAGTCGTCAAGCATGGCACTACTTGTTGATAAAGTTTCACAATGCGAAAGAAAAACACAGGAGAGAGGTAGAGCAAAGGGGAGAGAGAGAGAGAGAGAGTAGACAATGAACATCGTATTATGTAGCAAGAGGCTTTTACAGTGGCAATACCAGCCAGCAGATGGTGTAGAACATGCGCTTAGAAATAGATTAGATGATCAAGTGAAAATGGGAGGCCCCTTTTATAGTGATGCAAAGGAAGCTGGTCGATTGCTATAGAGCTGGCCGACAACCTCGCACGACCTACTATCATGAGAAAAAGGACAAAAATAACTAATAAATAGTCATGACCCCACAACACTGAGATGTTAAAACCGGCCTCTGGTAGAAACCAAAGTGCGGTAGACTAGCAGTCACCCAATCCAATTGTAGTCCAGACAATTAATCAAACAACAAAAAGAGTGCTCCAAAACAAAAAGAAGAACGACACCTAATTGGCCCCAAAGCTTGGCGTCCCTTTTGGTATTTCTTTATTCAATTTCAATGGAAAGATTTAGATGATTACAACATGGCCATCCATGGCTCGTATGTCTGCAAGTCCAATATGCCAATCCTGTCATGGCCCTGTGAAAATGGAACAGTACAAGTGTGGGCATGGTGGTTGCAGAGTCAGAATATTTTATGATTCACATGGGGGGTGCCCGGACAGAGTTTAAGATGTGTGGACATCCCTAGGTGTGAAGGGGGGAACTAGAAACATTAAACTTTAATGTTTATTAAAGTTTGCCCCTAGGCCTTAGTGGCCCTAGGGAACTTATTAAAGTTTGGGGGCCCTAGGGATTATTTTGGGGAGGAGTGTTTCTTTCTCTCTTCTCTCTCTCTCTCTTCCCTTTTTGGGAGTCGTGGAGCAAAAGTGGAGGAGCCTTCATGCGCATAATTCACAAGCGTGGAAAAGCTGAGGAAGCTCTAGGCGGCTGCTGAAGACTGGTCTAGCTGCTGTTTTTCTGTGAACTGTGTGTTGAAGAAGGCGGTACAACAGCCGTACAATATTGTACGACTGCAGGGATTGCTGTGGACAGAGAAGCGCAGGTCTGTGGGACTGGTACAGGCGCCTGCAACTGCAGAATACAGGCTGTACAGTGCTGTACGACTGCAAGTACAGCCCTGTACTTTCTGCAGGTACACTGTACGGCCAGTTCTAGGGCAAGTACAGGTGCTGGACAGTACTGTAGCAGGACGGTGCAGGGAACCAGTAGCAAAATCCAGCAGGCGGCTACCTCTGATTCTCTGCAGAAAGACCGTACCGTCAAGTACAGGCAAGTACAGTCAAGTACAATCAAGTACAGTGCTGATTTTCAGATCTGTACTTTCAAGGACAGCATAAGAGTGAACATCAAGAGGAGGGTACAGGCAAGTACAAGCACATGTGTTAAGCAGGGTTGTGGATACAAGTGCCTGCAAGTATAGATTGGTGCTGTTGCTTCCTCCAGTGTTGTTTCACGAGCTGAACTTGGTAAGCTCTGTTTCTGTTCATCTATCTCTCTTTCTACTGCTTGATGTCTGTTGCAGATATGTGTTATCTGGCCCCTTGTGAGAGGAGGGGTATGGCAGATTGACAAGGGTTGAGACAGAGATTGGACAGCACATGTATGTTTGAGCTGAGAAGATGTATCATGCACTTGAGTTATGCCAGATGTATGCCCATGGCTGGCCTGCTTAGTGATCTTGGCTGATCAGAGGGAGGCACAGTGTGTTGTTTGAAGACACAGATCTGTGTGCATAGATCCTCTGTGCTGAGAAGGATTTGTGGGCTGTCAGATTGGACTTACAGGTGTAAACTCTTGGCTGATCTTTGTGTTGTACTCAGCCATTCATTTTATTATAATTGAATAAAGAAATACCGCAAGGGGCGCCAAGCTTTGGGGCCAACAGGTGTCGCTGTGTTTTCAGATTTGGGCACTCTAGCTCCAATCTACTTTGTTTTATCATCTAGACTACAAGTGGACGGGTGATTGCTAATCTACCGCACTCTGGTTTTCTATCAGAGGCCGGTTTCAAGGTTCCGTTGCCGGGACCAATCATCAACTTTCTGAAGGGGGTGAGCTCGTGGTTGCTTTGAAGAAAGCCATCGCTGAAAATTCAGCAATCATGTCTGATACAGAGGAAGAGTACTTCTATCATGAAGAAGAAGAGCAAGAGACTTCTCCTGAAAGAGATGTATCTGAGGATATTTTTGCAGGAGAACAGGCTGTAGATGTTGAGCCTTATGAGGATGTAACACAGCCAAAAGATGTGCATGGTAAAGAGGATGATGATGCTCGGTTCAAAGATCGCTTGGCTAGTGTTATGGATACTTTTATGCAGCTCACACAAAGCGAGAGATTTGCTGAATTTTTGAGATCTCGCACAGAGCCCCGCACAGAGCCCCAGAAAAAGAAGAAGAAGGTTCGTTCGAAGAATCTTCCACAGGGTCATAGTGGTGCCATCCCACAGGAACCATCTTTTGGCCAGTTTTCGAATATGCAGCATGCTTATGGTGCAAACTCTCAGAGTTCCTTCTATGGACAGCCACCTATTCCTCAGCAGAACATGCAACCAGGTTATTTTGGTGGTGGCTCGGTGTTCCAATCCATGACTGGGGGTTATCCTCAGGGAGGCATGGGTATGTATGGGCCTTTTGGAGCCAATTTTCAGCCTGGCATGCAGGGGAATATGTATGGTGGTATGCAGTCCGGTATGGCTGGGAATATGTTTGCAGGCATGCAACCTGGGATGCAAGGCAATATGTTTGGTGGTATGCAGCCAGGTATGCATAATGGAATGTATGGAAACATGGCTGGAATGTATGGTATGCCTGGCATGGGAATGGGAAATGTTGACCCAATGATGGGTATGAATGTTGGGGGCAGCAATCTCACGAAACCACTTCCATATGATAATCTAACGCCTATGGGAAAGGCGAAGGATTACAAGGAAGGAGGAGCTGCAGTGAAGTTTGACACATTCAGTGGGGCCAAGGATAAATTGAAGGCACTTACCTTTTTACAGCAGTTTGATGCTGCTTTGTCTGGTGGGAATTACACAGAGTCCTCTAAGGTGAGGAAAGCTGCCACTTTTCTCAAGGGCAATGCTTTGCAGTGGTGGTCTACTCTTCTTTTGCAGGGCATAGCACCCACCACATGGGTCCAATTCAAACAGGTTTTCTCTTCCGTATGGCTCACATCTACATTTGAGGTGGATGTTATGACCGCATGGCACAAGCTGGATGCTTCAAAGTGTGATAGTTTGGAGGATTATAACAAGAAGTTTTGGGAAGCTTTACTCCCAGTGACTTCTTATCGTGCGGTGCCATTATTTGAGGAGGTAGAGAAGTATTGTTGTGGGCTGTCCAAGGAGGTACGAGATTATTGTATAAAGACAAGAGTAAGAACATGTCACAGATGATTGAAAATGCTATGACAGCTAATGCGTTACTCACAGGTGGTTCATCTGGGTTTAAACTTTAAAGGCAGTAAGAAATTGGGCAAGAAAGCTGAAAAATTTGGGCATGCTTCTCGTGATACTAAAGGGTCTTCAGAGACAAAGTATAAGAAGTTGCCAATGCCCAAAAGGACTTCTGAGGAAAGACAGGCTTTGAGAGATGCTCAAAAGTGTTTTTACTGTACTGAAGAGGGGCATATGTCATTCAATTGTCTCAAAAGAACGTCCAAAAAGGATCCTGACAATAAAGGAGAGCCCAAGCCAAAGAAACCAAAGCCCTCTGCAGGCTTAGTTCCTGATCTTGTGGGGGAGCAGCTAGGTGGTGAAGCTACAGAGTTGTGCAGGGCATGGGGCAAAGTGAGAGATCAGAATGCTTTGATCTTCTTTGACACAGGTGCTAGAGCCAACTTCATTTCACCAGATTTGGCTGGCCGATTGGGGATTCGCGCAGAGGAGATGGGGCCGTTACATGAGGCAAATATGGCTTGTCCAGGGTATGCAGAACCCGTTACTCCTATCATTGGGAAGCTTCGGCTTCATTTACAGGGTTATGTGGACAGCGAGGAGTTCTTCATCATGCCTTTGGATGGCTGTGATGTTTTGTTGGGGATGCCATGGTGCCACAGGGTACATGCGGTGGTGGATACTTACAATAGGAAAATTACTCTGACTCATAGAGGGAAAGAGCATGTATTGGATGTAAAACTCAAAGGGGAATCTGTTCCTATTGTATCCGCTTCGGCGATTTCATCAGTAATGAAAAAGCATCTTTCCGCGTACTTGATTTATGTAAAGGATGCACAGGATGATGAGTCTAAGTCTAATTTGTCAATGTTAGATAAGGACAGGGCTGATTTCTTAAGTGGGTTTCAAGAGTGTTTTTCCGAGTCATTGCCAGGAGAATTACCTCCTGAGAGGCCGGAAGATCATGCCATAGATCTGATTCCTGGTAGTACTCCACCGAATAGACCGCCGTATCGTGTTAGTGCAGCCCAACAGGAAGAGATTATGAGTCAGGTGGTGCAGGAGCTATTGAATAAGGGGTTGATACAGCCTAGCTCATCACCCTTTTGCTCACCTGTGCTCTTAGTACAGAAGAAGGATGGTTCTTGGCGCATGTGTATAGATTACAGGGCGCTGAATAAGAATACCATCAAGAATCGATTCCCCATACCGAGGATCGATGACATCTTGGACCGCTTACAGGGCACAGTTTTTAGTCGTATTGACTTGAAAAGCGGGTATCATCAGATACGCATTAGACCCGAGGATGTGCATAAGACAGCATTCCGAACCACGTTTGGGTTGTATGAGCTCTTGGTTATGCCCTTTGGTTTGACAAATGCGCCTGCCACATTTAACAGAATGATGGATAGGATTTTCAGGCCTCATAGAGAGTTTGTGGGCACATTCTTTGATGATATGATTGTGCATTCACGAACTGAGGAAGAGCATAGAAGGCATTTGGCCATTGTGTTTGCAGAACTCAGAAACCATAGATTGGTGGTTAATGGCAAGAAGAGTGAGTTTTTCTTGCAGGAGATACATTTCTTGGGGCATATTGTGTCTGGTCATGGAGTCCGTATGGATCCAGCAAAGGTGGAAGCAATACTTAATTGGCCAGCTTTGAGGACCGTGCATGATGTACGCAGCTTTCTAGGATTGTGTTCCTATTACAGGCGTTACATACGGCACTTTGCTGAAATTGCTTCGCCTCTTCATGCTTTGACGAAGAAAGCAACTCCGTTTAGATGGGCTGATCGGGAAATTACAGCATTCAAAAAGCTCAAAGAAAAGCTTACTTCGGACCCAGTATTGGTGTTACCGGACCTCCGAAAGGCTTTTGTTGTCCAGTGTGATGCATGTGGAAGTAGCATTGGTGCAGTTCTCATGCAAGAGGGACATGTTATAGCCTATGAGAGTAGAGTTTTGCAAGATGCTGAGAAACATTTACAGGTGTATGAGAAAGAGATGTTGGCTGTAATTCACGCTCTTTCTACATGGAAACACTACTCGCTTGGGGCTGATTTTACTGTACAGACAGATCATCAGACCTTGCGATATTTCCTCACGCAGACTAAGCTTTCAGAGAAGCATATGCGTTGGGCAAACTTTTTGTCAATGTTTCACTTCCAGATTGTGCATGTGGAAGGCAAAAAGAATGAAGTGGCAGATGCTTTGTCACGCAAGCCACAGGTCTCTGCAGTTTCACTTGCTTATCATCATGAGCTTGATGAAATGAAAGAGCAGTATGCCCATGATGAGGATTTTGAAAGGTTGTATGATTAGATGTCTGAGGGTCAGCGGCATGAGCATTACACTCTCAGAGATGGGTTTTTATTGATGCATGGCAGACTGTGTGTTACCAGGCCATTGCGACTCAAGGTTATGATTGAAAGTCATGCTCCACCGTATGCAGGTCATAGAGGTATTGACGCCACGGTCAAAGCAGTGGAGACTTTCTTTTATTGGCCAACCTTGAGAAGAGATGTTGATGCCTTTGTGAGGCAATGCATCGTATGTCAGAAGGTAAAGTTTGACCGTCAAAAGACACCAGGGTTATTACAGCCTTTACCTATTCCGGATAGACCTTGGGAGAGCATTGCCATGGATTTTGTATTTGATCTTCCACGGACACAAACGGGAAATGATGGCATCTGGACTATCATATGCAGGTTCAGTAAGCAGGCACATTTCATTCCCGTGAGGAAGACAATTAAAGTGGATCATATGGTGAAGTTGTTCATGGCGAACATCTTCAAGTATCATGGCTTGCCTATGTCTATCATTAGTGACCGTGATCCACGGATGACGAGTTTGTTTTGGAGAGAAGAAAGCCGCAGACCGTCACAGACGTGATTTACAGTTTGCATTGGGTGATTGGGTTCTTTTGCGCTTTGAAAAGGCTAGACTCAAGAAGATGAAGGGTAAAGAGCGCTTATTCCCTAAATTGAGCATGCGATATTATGGGCCTTTTCAGGTTTTGGAAAAGATTGGTGAGGTAACCTATCGATTGAAGTTACCAGATCACTGGAGGATTCACAATGCTTTTCACGTGAGTCTTCTTAGACCTTTCCGTGGGGATGTGCCTGAGGATGTATCAGATGAAGCTCAGCCGGAAGTTGAGGAACTTGATGAGGTTCTGATTCCAAAGCAGATACTGGCACATAAAGAAAGGAAGGTACGAGGTAAAGTTTCCCGTCGCTATCTTGTGAAGTTCAAGAACTATTCACCGATGGATGCGAAGTGGATGGAGGAAGGTGACTTAACAGATTCACCTCAGGTTTTGCAGCTTTATCTCGATGCCTTTGAGTTAGAGCCGACTCTTATTGTGGCTCATTCAGGTTCAGCAGAGCATGGGTCTGGAGCATTACCTGATGCTCAAGAGGGGGGTAGCACCTCCACTCCCTTGATACAGACAGGCTCAGATGACATCTAGAGGTCGCTTGGTGCAGTTTTTATCTCACCCGAAGGTACTGAGGCTCAAAGTACATCTGTTTATGGGACTTCTATGATATATGTGTACTAGTCACATGGAGATTTTTGTGGATATGTATGGTTCACAGTGGTATACAACTTGGACTATTACTATGCCATTGGTTTGCAGTGAATGATGATACATGTGTATGGCTTAGAGAGATTGGGACGCTGATCTTGCCATATTGTATATTTCACTTTGGATATTTTGATGCATCACCACAATGCAATCGAGGACGCTTACCATTTTGCAAGAGGGGGGTATGTCATGGCCCTGTGAAAATGAAACAGTACAAGTGTGGGCATGGTGGTTGCAGAGTCAGAATATTTTATGATTCACATGGGGGGTGCCCGGAGAGAGTTTAAGATGTGTGGACATCCCTAGGTGTGAAGGGGGGAACTAGAAACATTAAACTTTAATGTTTATTAAAGTTTGCCCCTAGGCCTTAGTGGCCCTAGGGAACTTATTAAAGTTTGGGGGCCCTAGGGATTATTTTGGGGAGGAGTGTTTCTTTCTCTCTTCTCTCTCTCTCTCTCTTCCCTTTTTGGGAGTCGTGGAGCAAAAGTGGAGGAGCCTTCATGCGCATGATTCACAAGCGTGGAAAAGCTGAGGAAGCTCTAGGCGGCTGCTGAAGACTGGTTTAGCTGCTGTTTTTCTGTGAACTGTGTGTTGAAGAAGGCGGTACAACAGCCGTACAGTACTGTACGACTGCAGGGATTGCTGTGGACAGAGAAGCGCAGGTCTGTGGGACTGGTACAGGCGCCTGCAACTGCAGAATATAGGCTGTACAGTGCTGTACGACTGCAAGTACAGCCCTGTACTTTTTGCAGGTACACTGTACGGCCAGTTCTAGGGCAAGTACAGGTGCTGGTCAGTACTGTAGCAGGACGGTGCAGGTAACCAGTAGCAAAATCCAGCAGGCGGCTACCTCTGATTCTCTGCAGAAAGACCGTACCGTCAAGTACAGGCAAGTACAATCAAGTACAGTGCTGATTTTCAGATCTGTACTTTCAAGGACAGCATAAGAGTGAACATCAGGAGGAGGGTACAGGCAAGTACAAGCACATGTGTTAAGCAGGGTTGTGGATACAAGTGCCTGCAAGTACAGATTGGTGTTGTTGCTTCCTCCAGTGTTGTTTCACGAGCTGAACTTGGTAAGCTCTGTTTCTGTTCATCTATCTCTCTTTCTACTGCTTGATGTCTATTGCAGATATGTGTTATCTGGCCCCTTGTGAGAGGAGGGGTATGGCAGATTGACAAGGGTTGAGACAGAGATTGGACAGCACATGTATGTTTGAGCTAAGAAGATGTATCATGCACTTGAGTTATGCCAGATGTATGCCCATGGCTGGCCTGCTTAGTGATCTTGGCTGATCAGAGGGAGGCACAGTGTGTTGTTTGAAGACACAGATCTGTGTGCATAGATCCTCTGTGCTGAGAAGGATTTGTGGGCCGTCAGATTGGACTTACAGGTGTAAACTCTTGGCTGATCTTTGTGTTGTACTCAGCCATTCATTTTATTATAATTGAATAAAGAAATACCGCAAGGGGCGCCAAGCTTTGGGGCCAACAGGTGTCGCTGTGTTTTCAGATTTGGGCACTCTAGCTCCAATCTGCTTTGTTTTATCATCTAGACTACAAGTGGACGGGTGATTGCTAATCTACCGCACTCTGGTTTTCTATCAGAGGCCGGTTTCAAATCCTCAGGACCTCTTAGCGTAGAGGTTACACAGCCTTGTGTCCCAAGAACACCACACTGTTATCACCTCTAGTCTGTTAAGTCTGTACATCCATGAGGCTTTGAATAAGTATCTGACTGAACCATGCACATAGCCATAATCTCAGCCATGAAAACCAGTCCACAAACTCATCCAACACAGCCGACAAACTTGTCCTGTTTCCACCCTCTGAACTGCCAAACCCTTCCTCTCACAAAGGGCTAGAGAGAACCACTCTAGAGCAGTCTTGAGCCAATGAAAAGAGAGACTTCAAAAGACATCACCTGCAATCCCACTTGCTCACAAAGGACTAGAGAGAACCACTCTAGAGCAGTCTTGAGCCAGTGAAAAGAGAGACTTCAAAAGACATCACCTGCAGTCCCACTTGCTCACAAAGAAAGAGAAACTTACAGTCTTGATGTCGGTTTCCACAAGGAAGAAAAGACTCGAGGAAAAGCCCCGAACTGTCTTGTCCTCTTGTCTTGCTGCCGGAAGAGGGAGAATACTTGTCAGAGAACCTGCTGTCCAGCCTTGTGTTCCCTTCTCACAACTCACACTTCCCAACTGACAACCATCTTCTTGCCAAAAGCAAAGGAGAGAGAGAGAAAGAAAGAATCTGCAGCTGCCTATGTTCTCTGCAGGACAGTAGCCAGCTTGTCCTCCAAAAAGCCAAAGAGGGGGAGTAGAGAGGGGACCTGTGTTTCTGTTCTGATGTGCAACACAGTAGCCAATACTTTCCCTCTCCAAGAGCTAGAACAAGACCTGAAATCAGATGTGCCTGCACATACAACAGTTCTGCCTGCCTGCAACCCTCTCCAAAAGCAAGAGAAGAAGTCTTACGCAGTCCTGCAGCCTGTCTATCTGTATGCTCTTTCTCCCACCCTGAAATCAGCGCTGTCCCTCTGTTTTCAGAAAGTCTCTCACGCCTGCAGGTCCACTATCCCCCCAAAAGCAGGAATCCAAGCGGCGCAGCCTGCAGCCTGCAGCCTGTATGCGCTTTTCTTTTTTAGAAATTCCACGCTTCAGCCAGCCGCCTTGCTCTTTCTAAAAGCAAGTGAGAGAAAGAAGGGAGAGAGGCGTGTACTTCCGAAAATGGAGTAGCCCCTTCTCTCCATAAAAATCCTAAGGCCCTAAGGCCCTTTTTAAGTTTATTAAAACTTATGCCTAGGGGCCACCCAAGGTTATAAACATTAAAAACTTTATTCCCTTGGTCCCCCTTCACACTTCGGGGTGTCCACACATTAACCTTTTGTCCGGGCACCCAAGTATGAACAATTAAATGTTTTTCCTGCTCACCGACCACCATGCCCACACTTGTGCTGTACCAATTTCACAGGGTCATGACATGCACAAGTTGTAACACCCCCTTTGCAGCACAGTGTGTGCAAAAAACTATGAAGATGAACCATGGACACTCCAGTATTGCGCAGTACCAGATACACCTCGGAAAGAGCACGTGCCAACCTGTTTCCTTGAAACACAATGCCACCATGAACAACAAAGAAATTTGTTTGGCTCCGAATTCCCACACCAGTGTGCAGTGAACTCCAAGTATAGAATGATGAGGTGCCGAACACACATGCCCATTATCCCTCAATAGTGGACTGTGAACACATCACGTCTAGAAAACCTCAAAAAACAATGAACGTGGAACTAATCCAATCCATAATCTCTGCTACACCAAGAAATAGACTTGGAGCACATCCAATTCATAGCTCCAAAATGAACTTGTCTCACCAGATATTTTTAATACTTGGAACTCCGACTCACGGTTCCCATGTACCAAAAATGGAGCTACTAACAGTCCCCTCTCCCGCCCACAAGCCTCCTCTGGCTGGAAGCACAAGGGAAAAAACTATCTGTAGAACTATAGAAGTTGACCATCTAGGTCCTCCCTGGCTTTTGCAGCCTTGGGGACACTAGAAGTATCAGACTCATCATCTTGTATATGAACATTGCCCATCTTTGAAAACTTGGTCCTGGCCCGGGGTGTACATTTGGTCTTGCAATCCTTGGCCAAATGAACCTGCTTTCCAGAAGAGTAGCAGTGACACCATCCTGTCTGTTGCACTGTAGCAAGTGCCTAATACTAGGAGGGAACCTGGTGTTGAGAAACAAGGATAGATGCCTCTTCCAAGAGGGAACCTATATCCACAACAATAGCACACCTCTGCAAGCAAGTCTTTGTGCCACTGATGATCTGAACACTCCACAACCAATCTCCAACACTTCTCCAACAGAACGAGGTACGAGGAACAAGCAACCCCCTCTCAAAACTGAGAGAGAAAGTAGCTGGACAGTAGCAAACAGTCCACCAAAACTTGCTGGAAAACAGCCACAAAGGAGGTAGATCCATCGAAGAAGAGGCAGGTTGAAGATGCCACGAGTCTATGGTGCTCCACACGCGAAGAAGAGGACCACCAATTGCCATCCAAAGCTCTACTCCAAACGCCAACGCTATAAAAGCACACGACTTTTTTTTTGGGGGGGGGGGGTGTGTTGGGGGGGTGGGGGGAACGGCGAAAGGGGAAAGCAATGGGCTGGAGAGGTGGGGGAAGCTCAGAAAGCGGAGGGAGGCGTTGAATGAAAAGGGAACATGGGAGCATGGGTGGCTCATGGGGTCGGGAGGAGGAGGAGGAGGTGCAGGGAAAGGCGAGGAGGTGGACAGGAGGGCACAACAGAGTGAAGGAAGGAGAGGTGGAGGGGGAGAGCTTAGCGGGAGGGCGTGCATTGGACGAGAGAGGTGGAGGGTAGTGAGGCGGGAGGCAGTGGGGAGGAGACAGTCAATGGCAAGGGAAGGGGGCCTCTGCACGGGAAGAGGGGCGGAGGTAGGGCGCAGAGGCAAGGATGTGGAAGGCGACTGTGATGGAGGTCATGTGCGCACATTGGCGGGGGGGCTCCAATAGCTCGTCTTGTTGAATCGTAGATCTACTTTTTGTGATCCTTGGCTTTTTAAGTACAATGCTTTTATAGGCAGCAAGCCTTATCTTTTGACCAAAACCTAGTAAGGGTTGTTCAGTGCGGATGCGAAGGCTTCAATTTGGTCCAAGAGGCTCAATTTTGAAAAAGCCCCAAATTTGTATGGATGTTGGAGCTCCAATTTGATGATTTTCTCCATATTTCAGAAAAAGTTCCAAAATTTTACAAATCCACAAGCTTCAATGTTGCCCTAAATCCCTAATACCCATCGAGGGGCACCTGATGATGGGTAGGCGACTGCGGCAGTGAAGGTGAGAGCGGGATCAAACTGCACTTAGCTCCGGACTGTCATCAGCTGAATCGAACCTTAGGTGGACTGATCGAAGGCACCTATGGGCTGAGTTATAGCTACAGATGCTCGGTGGTGGGTGAGGATTTCATCAATCTAGGGCTAGTGAGCCTAGGGCACTCAGGGTCTAGGAGGGTGAGGCCGCCTGGCTCTCCAAAGTGCAGTGGCACGAGGGAAGGTAACTCGAGTCACGGGGTGAGATGGTGGGCTCGAAGTTATATTTTCCCAAGTCTTTCTCAAGCAGAAGTTTTTGGTCTAAAAATAATTTGATGCTTTGGGAGAACACTTACGTAATCTTGGTTCTATTCTACAACTCCTCTTTAGTAAATGTGGATGAAGGTGATGAGACGGCAGTCCTTCTATCAAGCATAGAAAATGTCTCCAAGTACTATGAGATTATGACCTATCTCCGAATGGCTCGAGAGGTACCCTTTGAAGAGATGACTGCAGTACTTATAGAAGAAGATATGCGGTGAAACCGATCCCGTCAAGTGGGAAAGACTCCGTTGGACATCCACACGCTTAATAGCACAACTTTAAAACCACAAATTTGAAATGGACAACTTTAAAACAACTTGAATTTAAATGAACAGAAATGGAAAGATGGACACCAGCACTGGGGCCGGAACGGGCCGACCCCCCCCTCAATATATGATATATTTATTGGGAGTATTTAATGAATACAATGCTCCATGGGTTCTGAGAACCAGATAATGTCCATGTACATATGAAAACAGTACCAAACAAATAGGCTCGAATTTCGATGTAGAAAACTCGAAGCAGAACGACCACTAGTGTGGTCCAATCTCTACGGTCCTGTGCTTTCACTGGACTCCGCGGAGAGCGCCTCACTGGTGTTCCGAGACCACGCACAAACAGGCGCTCTCGTACTAACGCCTGGCTCTCCCGATCTCAGCACCTTTGGACCGAGGTTCGCCAATATAGCTTGGACAACCTGGCACCGAACGGGTGTGGCCGTAGAGGGATGAATCCCTTATCAGATTTAAACATATAATACTTTACTCAAATCTGAAAATCACTTACTTGTAGATGGTTGATAGAGGACCAAAACTTGTGGTATGCTGAAGCCACCCTTGTTGCCGAAACAATTGCCTTGTGGTAAACCACCAAGACAAGAGTCACCGTAAAAGACCACCACCGCCTGCTGTGAGAAAAGGAGCACAACTTACTGGTGGTGGACAATGTCCTAGAAGCAAGAGACCACTTGTTGATGATGCACACGCAGCCTGTAAGTGCTGGACACACAGCCAGTTGCTTTGAGGGGCTGCGTAGAAAGGAGGGGATGTAGTCGCCTTGTGAAGGTGGCCCTCGTCTAAGAGCAGCCACAGCAGTACCTTGTGAAGGGGCAGCGCAGCCTGTTGGAGCAGCCGCCTGGGAGCAGAGGGTAAACACAGCTACCAGCAGAGTTTAATGTTTTGGCGACTGCATGGAGGAGAGTTGGGAAGGGGCAGCGCAGCCTGTTGGAGCACAGAGGCAGGTAGCCTTCAGGTGGTGGCAGCCGGCTGCAACCAGTAGCCGCCTAAGCACAGCAAATTCAGCAGCCGCCTTGGGGAAAACATGCGCCAGAGTACAGGCTGTGGGTAAACACCAGCCTGCGCAGCCACCTGGATGAGAATATGCGCAGCTGTACGGAGAAAGATGGTGGCCACCTGCTGTGCAGTTCGCAGCCAGCCGCCTGGGGACAGGTACGTGCAGAATATAGGGAGCCGCCTGCAGCAAGCTAGTCGCCAGCAGAAAGAGAAGAGTCGCCGGTTGGTGAAAATCAGCGCCAGGGAGAAGCGATTGATTCCACGCTTGAAGGGGGGCCCTTTTTTTTAATAAAATTAAAGTGAAGATAACCTTAGTAAATTCTACGCATGCATGTGGGGGAACTAGTGGGGGTTGGTGACCATGCCCACCCCCACACTCACTTAAAAGTGGGGCTCCCCACCTTGGCCCCAAAGTGGGTGCCCAAAGGGGGTGCCCACTTTTAAATAAGTGTGAACCCCTAACCTTATAAAATAAAGGGGTTAGAATAAAATAACATTAAAACAACATGTACCATATACTTACTACCTGTTCACATGCACCGAAACTTGTTTGAATACAGGGCAGACTTCACGACTCACTGGCAGGCGTTCCCGCTCAGTAAGTAACACGTCAGGCAGGCAAACACACGAATACATGTCATGCGAAAACAGTTTTCAAGCATGCAAAATATGTGTGCATGTGCAAAAAGTAACATGGACATATCTCCCGTTCATGGAACAAGTACAAAATATCTGTCGGCACAAAACTGGCACGACATAAAAAATAAAATCCTGGTCTTCCTATGGAGTGACAGTCCCATAGGTAAGACACAGTTCCAGGCACGAGTCTCCCTATGGTGTGACAGTCCCATAGGCAAAACACGGCACGAATACTGGCTCTTCCATGGCGTGACAATCCCATGGATCGAACACAATCGAGGTCATACACGGGTGGCACTGGTCTGGCTCCCGTCCATACGACACCATCCTGCTAACACACGGGTGGCACCAGTCTGGCTCCCGTCCATGTCAGCAAAATACTGGCCTCTTCACATGAGACACCGGCCTGGCCTCAAGTGAACGAGACGCAAAAACTAGGAATGGACCAAATGGTCGGCCAATTGGTGACATCCCCCCGGCAAATAATTCTTAAACTTCACAAGGTATCTCCTGGAAAGCTTTCCTGCAGGTAGCTTTCTCTCCTTGTGAAAAACAATCTGTTCTGGCTGGAGGATCTCCTCAAGCTCTTCAATTTCTGGCGGATCTTCTGTGACAGGCTCATCAGGATCTGGCCCCACATATTTCTGAAATAGACTCACATGAAAAGCATTGTGAATCTTCCAATGACTAGGTAAAGCAAGCCTGTAGGACACTTCATTGATCTTCTGAATCACCTTGAAGGGTCCATAATAGCGAGGAGAAAGCTTAGGATATGATCCTTCTCGTCCTGGCCTCTTCCGAAGCCTAGCCTTCTCAAATTTCAGCAATACCCAATCACCTTCTTTGACTTCCATGTCCCTTCTATGCTTGTCAGCAGCCATTTTATGCTTATCCTGAGATCTTGCAATGGCTGTCCGCACCTCACCAAAGGCAACATCCAAGTCACGAACATATTCATCAGCTGCAAAAATCTCATCCTTGGTACGAAGGATGGGTGGCAAGACCACTCTGCCATAAATAATCTCAAACGGAGCCTTGCCCGTGGAAGCATGGATCGTATTGTTGTAGGCAAACTCAACAAGTGGAAGATACTTCTCCCATGCACTCTTTTGATCTGCCACATAACATTTCAACAAATCCAACATGGCTGAATTTGCAGCTTCACTTTGGCCATCCGTTTGGGGATGATAAGCTGATGAAAACTCAAGCTTAGTACCCATATTATCAAATAAAGCCCTCCAAAATAGGCTTGTAGTCCTGGGATCTCTATCCCCAACAATGGATTTAGGCATACCATGATGCTTGAAAATATTAGCAAGAAAAAGCTTTACCATATGATCAGCTTTAATGGTTTTCTTGACGGGCAAGAAGTGAGCTTGCTTGCTAAACCTGTCCACAATAGTCCAAATAGCATCATTCCCATGCTGGGATCTAGGCAAATCCATAATAAAATCCATCGTGATACTTTCCCAAGGTTGCGAGGGAATAGGCAATGGCTGAAGCAAACCTGGAGGCTTTTGCCTATCGAATTTCACCTTTTGGCAAGTGATACATGCACGCACATAAGCCTCAATGTCTTTACGCATGCTTGGCCAAAAGAAATACCTCTTAATCATGCGAGTAGTAGGCATAATACCTCTGTGACCAGCATATGGTGGAGCGTGACATTCGTCCATAACCTTTGAACGCAAATCCTTCACCACACATAGGCAATTATCCTTCATGAGATAACCCTCGTTGATAACATAAGAGGCATGTGAATGACCAGCCATCAAATCAGTCCATATATGGCAAAAATCAGCATCCAAATGATACAAATCTCTCATAGCAGATAGATCTCCATGAGAGGCCACTGATATTGCAGCAACATAAGGCCTCCTAGATAGTGCATCGGCCACCACATTTTACTTTCCTGGGGTATGCACAATCTGAAAATGAAACATGGAAAGAAAGTTTGCCATTCTCATCTGCTTCTCTGAAAGCTTGGTTTGAGATAGAAAGTATCTCAAGCTTTGATGATCTGTCTTGACTACAAATTCAGCCCCAAGAAGGTAGTGTTTCCAAATCTTTAAGGCGTGAATTACAGCCAAGAGCTCTTTCTCATAGATATCCATATGAAGCTCAGCATCATGCAAACGACGGCTCTCGTATGCAAGTGCATGCCCTTCTTGATTTAGGACAGCTCCTATGCAATCACCACAAGCATCACATTCAACCACGAATGACTTGTGCAAGTCAGGAACAATCAATACCGGACCACATATGATCGCATGCTTGAGCTGCAAGAAAGCATCCTGTTCCTTTGAAGTCCATTTGAAAGCAATTTTCTTCTTCGTGAGATCATGTAGAGGAGTGGCAATCATGGCGAAATGCCTTATGAAACGCTTGTAATATGAACATAATCCCAGAAAACTACGTACTTGATGTACGTTTTGCAATTCGGGCCAATTCCGAATAGTCTCTATCTTTGCAGGATCCATTGTAAGTCCATCCTTGGATACAATATGTCCCAGATAATGAATCTCTGAAGGGAAGAACTCACTTTTCTTGGCATTGACGAAAAGTTTATGCTTCCGCAACTCTTCGAACACTGTGACCAAATGAGTTCTGTGTTCCTGCTCATTCTTGGAGAAAACCAAGATATCATTAAAGAAGACTCCTGTAAACTTGCGATGGGGTCGGAATATCCTATCCATCATACGATTAAAAGTAGCAGGAGCATTGGTGAGACCAAAAGGCATTACCAAGAATTCATATAATCCGAAGGCTGTCCTGAATGCAGTCTTATGGACATCTTGTGGCACCACGCGTATTTGGTGATAACCACTCTTCAAATCAAGTCTGCTAAAGCAAGCTGAACCATCAAGCTTATCCAAAATATCATCAATACGTGGAATAGGGAATCTGTTCTTGATGGTAAGCTTGTTCAAAGCTCTATAGTCTACACACATACGGAATGATCCGTCCTTCTTTTGAACAAGAAGCACAGGAGAGCAGTAAGGTGAGGAACTGGGCTGAACCAAACCTTTCTCTAAAAGCTCGTTTACCTGCTTCATAATTTCTTCTTGCTGTGCAGCACTCACTCGGTATGCGGGTTTGTTAGGAGGAGAACTACCTGGCACAAGATCTATGCGGTGATCTTCGGGCCTTTGGGGAGGTAATTCACCTGGCAATGAGTCAGCAAAACAGTCGTTGAATGCATTAAGAAAATTCAGCCTATCATTAGACATAGCATCCACATTTTGATGATTTGGCACAAGACTATCACGCACAAAAACCAAGTACGCTGAAAGACTCTTTTTCATTGCTTTATTAATTTGGATGTGTGATACAACTGGGATAGAATCCCCTTCTTTGCCAGCATCAATAAAGTACATGCGGCGTTTATGCATAAAAGAAATCATATTAGACTTATAGTCTTTGCGGGGCTCAAGCCTATGGTGCCACGGCTTGCCCAACAATACATCACATCCATTCAGTGGAGCAACTAGGAAATGCTCATTATCAAGATAGCCCTGTATATGAATACGCAACTTCCCAATCAAAGGGGTAACCTGCACCTCTTTGCCAATAAATGCAGCTTCAGCTTCAATTTGAGGTCCCATGTTTTCAACCTCAATACCCAATGCAGCTGCCATTTGCATAGAGATGAAATTGTCAGTTGCACAGTCATCAAACATAAAGAGTGCGGGCTGATCCTTGATTTGCCCCCAAGCCTTGCAAACCATACGCTCTTTTGCATCATGACCTGTATTACCTTGCACATCAGGAACTGCATGAACATTTGCTTTGGTGTGCTTGTCCTCGTGCTTTGGTTTGCGATCTGGGCATTGCCGAAACATGTGGTCTTTGCTACCACAAGAAAAGCATTTTCCATCCTTAGCATATTGCTCTCTTTGCTCCGGGGTTAGTCCAAATTTGTTCTTCCTTGGGCCCTGTTCTTTTGATGTGTTATTTTCAGCTTTACCACCCTTGTAAGGCTCTTGGAAGTTCTTTTTAGGTGGCTGTCCACCCTTTTGCTGATTTGGGACAGCCTTGTCCTTCCCCTTGGAACCTCCTTGATCCTGCTTAATCTTGAGCACCAATTGTTCTGTAGCAAGGGCAGAAGCTGTGAGTTGTTGCAACGTATGTTTTGGGTGCAATTCAATACCTGATCTATATGCTGGTTGCAATCCAGAACGAAACTTCCTCTTTCTTTCATCCTCTGTGATTAGCATGAAGGGAGTCACTTCCAGCAACACTTTCTAAAATTTATTAACATACTGTTGCACACTCTCATTATCTTTTTGTTCCAGCTTGTCCCACTTTTGAGTGAGAGTTTGCTCCGCATTGGGTGGCAAGAACTGAGCATAAAATCTATCTTTGAATTCCTTCCAAGTAGAGATGGGATCCTTGGTGATCTTTTCGGTGATCCACCAATGGGCAGCAGTGCCTTTCAGAAACATGCTAGCATGGCGCACCTTTGATTTTTCTGTAAAGTCCTCATCGCTAAAAGCAATGTCGAACTGTGCCACAAACGCTAACACCTTAGAAGCATCATGTTCACCATGAAAGACATCAAATTTGACAGATTTATCACCTGCTTTGAACTCCTTGAGCTTCCTGGCATGAGGCTCATGGTCCTCTCTTTTTCTTTTCCCCTTATCCAACGGGGTAGTCCTGTCTGCATGGGCTCCATGGGCCGTCAAAGAAGCTTCATGGGGCACGGTGGCATGTGCTCCACGAACTCGAAGCTCAGATGCATGTGACTTACCTGCATATGGCATAGTCTCTCCATGAGACTACTCAGAAGGCAAAATTTTTCTGGAAGCAGACCTGTCACCATGAGATACATATCTTGCATGCATGTGACTTTGATGCCCTCCATGAGCACTGGCATACATAAATCTATCAGGCTTAGTGCCTTGGGGAGAAGATGCATGTCGAGAAGTGACAGTCACCTCTTCCCTTTGCATAAAAGATTTCAGCCTCTGGGATGCGGGATCTCCATGCTTCAAACGAGGTGGATTTCTGAATTTCAGCTCTCCGTCATCCCCCTCTTTGATATCACCTTTGCGAAGGAGATAGGCAAGTGCCAACTCCCTTGGTTTCTTGCCCACTTCACGAGCCATTGATTCAAAAGTTACATCAACCATAGCATCAGCCTTCCTGGCTTCAATAGCACTTTGCAGATGTGGATCTTCATGCAAAAACTTTAATTCTTGCTCTTGAGTCTGCAAAAGTTTTCTCATATGTTCCATTTCAGCCCTCATAGCTTCAGGCTCTTGTTCAAGCATAACTGTCTTTCCTGGAGACAGTTGACCCTTGGATTCACTATCAAGAACCCTTTCAAGGGGCTTGTGTCTACCTCGCAGGGCATCAGACCCACGAGAAGCACTAGATGGACCCCTCGAATTTGGCACTTCCAAAGGGTTGCCTTGGCTGTCCATTGTGTTCAAAGTTTGCTAAAAGCGGGATGTCCAGTACACAGGTTCGTTTCCCCACTAGGAAGAGGGAAACAACTGTGCTCTGATACCAATGAAACCAATCCCGTCAAGTGGGAAAGACTCCGTTGGACATCCACACGCTTAATAGCACAACTTTAAAACCACAAATTTGAAATGGACAACTTTTAAAACAACTTGAATTTAAATGAACAGAAATGGAAAGATTGACACCAGCACTGGGGCCGGAACGGGCCGACCCCCCCCTCAATATATGATATATTTATTGGGAGTATTTAATGAATACAATGCTCCATGGGTTCTAAGAACCAGATAATGTCCATGTACATATGAAAACAGTACCAAACAAATAGGCTCGAATTTCGATGTAGAAAACTCGAAGCAGAACGACCACTAGTGTGGTCCAATCTCTACGGTCCTGTGCTTTCACTGGACTCCGCGGAGAGCGCCTCACTGGTGTTCCGAGACCACGCACAAACAGGCGCTCTCGTACTAACGCCTGGCTCTCCCGATCTCAGCACCTTTGGACCGAGGTTCGCCAATACAGCTTGGACAACCCGGCACCGAACGGGTGTGGCCGTAGAGGGATGAATCCCTTATCAGATTTAAACATATAATACTTTACTCAAATCTGAAAATCACTTACTTGTAGATGGTTGATAGAGGACCAAAACTTGTGGTATGCTGAAGCCACCCTTGTTGCCGAAACAATTGCCTTGTGGTAAACCACCAAGACAAGAGTCACCGTAAAAGACCACCACCGCCTGCTGTGAGAAAAGGAGCACAACTTACTGGTGGTGGACAATGTCCTAGAAGCAAGAGACCACTTGTTGATGATGCACACGCAGCCTGTAAGTGCTGGACACACAGCCAGTTGCTTTGAGGGGCTGCGTAGAAAGGAGGGGATGTAGTCGCCTTGTGAAGGTGGCCCACGTCTAAGAGCAGCCACAGCAGTACCTTGTGAAGGGGCAGCGCAGCCTGTTGGAGCAGCCGCCTGGGAGCAGAGGATAAACACAGCTACCAGCAGAGTTTAATGTTTTGGCGACTGCATGGAGGAGAGTTGGGAAGGGGCAGCGCAGCCTGTTGGAGCACAGAGGCAGGTAGCCTTCGGGTGGTGGCAGCAGGCTGCAACCAGTAGCCGCCTAAGCACAGCAAATTCAGCAGCCGCCTTGGGGAAAACATGCGCCAGAGTACAGGCTGTGGGTAAACACCAGCCTGCGCAGCCACCTGGATGAGAATATGCGCAGCTGTACGGAGAAAGATGGTGGCCACCTGCTGTGCAGTTCGCAGCCAGCCGCCTGGGGACAGGTACGTGCAGAATATAGGGAGCCGCCTGCAGCAAGCTAGTCGCCAGCAGAAAGAGAAGAGTCGCCGGTTGGTGAAAATCAGCGCCAGGGAGAAGCGATTGATTCCACGCTTGAAGGGGGGCCCTTTTTTTTAATAAAATTAAAGTGAAGATAACCTTAGTAAATTCTACGCATGCATGTGGGGGAACTAGTGGGGGTTGGTGACCATGCCCACCCCCACACTCACTTAAAAGTGGGGCTCCCCACCTTGGCCCCAAAGTGGGTGCCCAAAGGGGGTGCCCACTTTTAAATAAGTGTGAACCCCTAACCTTATAAAATAAAGGGGTTCGAATAAAATAACATTAAAACAACATGTACCATATACTTACCACCTGTTCACATGCACCGAAACTTGTCAGAATACAGGGCAGACTTCACGACTCACTGGCAGGCGTCCCCGCTCAGTAAGTAACACGTCAGGCAGGCAAACACACGAATACATGTCATGCGAAAACAGTTTTCAAGCATGCAAAATATGTGTGCATGTGCAAAAAGTAACATGGACATATCTCCCGTTCATGGAACAAGTACAAAATATCTGTCGGCACAAAACTGGCACGACATAAAAAATAAAATCCTGGTCTTCCTATGGAGTGACAGTCCCATAGGTAAGACACAATTCCAGGCACGAGTCTCCCTATGGTGTGACAGTCCCATAGGCAAAACACGGCACGAATACTGGCTCTTCCATGGCGTGACAATCCCATGGATCGAACACAGTCGAGGTCATACACGGGTGGCACTGGTCTGGCTCCCGTCCATACGACACCATCCTGCTAACACACGGGTGGCACCAGTCTGGCTCCCGTCCATGTCAGCAAAATACTGGCCTCTTCACATGAGACACCGGCCTGGCCTCAAGTGAATGAGACGCAAAAACTAGGAATGGACCAAATGGTCGGCCAATTGGTGACATGCGGCTTAAGGAGCAAGCCAAAAAGCATTCAACCCCAACAATTCTATGGCTATCAACTGGAAGGGGAACAAAGAAGGCCAAAGAATCAAGTGCATTTACTACAAAAAGCTTGGACATAAGGAAGAAAGTTGCTTCAAAAAGTTGGCCAGATATCAAGCACAGATACATGCAAGGTGAAAATGAAGAGGAAGCAAAAACATCTACGGCACTAGAAGACAATACCCTCACAGTAATGACAAATCTTTCTCTTGAAGAGGAAGATTATGACTGGGCCTTCTAGGTTGCCTATGTGTGAGTCAAGGGTTCCCTATCCAAGAAGTCCTCCAAAAACTGAATTAATCTTTGTGTGTGTTTTCGATCTTGTAATGCCTCCATTTCCATTTCATATCCCTGCTAAGAGCAAGGGGGCATGATGTAGGTTGTGAAGCTCTTATATCAGGTCTGATATAAGAGTTCAGGTGTTGGTGCTATTGTGTCTCCTTTCAGCACGTAGTGCAGTCTTGCGTCCAAACCATTATGACTATTGAAGGTTTTCTCAAGCATCTGCACCTTCGCTCCAAAGGGAGGTTGTTGGATTTGGAGCTAAATGTGTGAACACTCCCTTTGAGTGTGTGCTCCTACCCTTACGTGTGGATAGGATTAGTGTGCCATGTGTCACTTGTTTGGTGTGATTTCTATGGGACAAAAGACAAGGCTTTATGCCTACAAAAGCATTGTACTTGGTGAAGGTTATTACAACAATAGAAGCAATCATTGGGTCGTGCAATACTCTCTCTCTCTCTCTCTCTCTCTCTCTCTCTCTCTCTCTCAGAGCCATCACAGATTTCTGTGGGACACATCCACATCAGAATCCATTGCCCACAACAGTTCCTTTAGTACGACATCAGAGCCCACAACTTGTACCCGCACTCCAGCTCCACGCGTTCTTAGCGAGAGAGCTTGATCCATTCTGCAAGCTAGACGCCCCCGACCCAGAGCATCAGATCCCTCCACCACACAAAGACAAATTCGTGAGGTTCTATGCCGACATGACATGCTCCCATCACAGAGGCCTGACATTCACTCCACCATCAAGTCAGTTTTGGGTGAGGCAGGTATCGTCATTAGCTAATCACAATATATCTCACTCTACACAGGATCATCTGTTGATCACATGTACTGTTAGATGTTTTCATTTACTTTTTCTTTCAGTTTTCCATGGTACCATTGTATTACTTTTGGTCTCATAGGCCCTTGGGGTCTTCCGTAGACGTTAATATAACTCTCTCTCTCTCTCGTCTTCTCAAGCATCTCTATCTTCGCTCCGAAGGGAGGTTTGTTGGGATTTAGAGCTATATGTGTGAACACTCACTATGGATGTGTGATCTCACCCTTAGGTGCAGATAGGATAAGTGTGCCATGTGTCACTTGTCTAGTGTGTGATTTCTATGGGACAAAAGATAAGGCTTTAAGCCTATAAAAGCATTGTACTTTTTGAATGTTATTACAACAATACATGCAATCGAGTCATGCAATACCCTCTCTCTCTCTCTCTCTCTCTCTCTCTCTCTCTCTCTCTCTCTCTATATATATATATATATATATATATATATATATATATATATATATATACACACACACACACACACACACACACACACACACACACACACACACACACACTCTCACCATGGCTATCCTTCATCCACCATAGCCTTTCAGCAAATGCTAATGCCAACAGTATGCATAGGACGTGTACAATCTCAGCAGGATCCCATGTAGGTGAAGCGTTGCCTGGATGTCACCTGATGTGAGGTGCTAAAGATCATGACCTTGGTCTTGCTGAGGTTCACTGTGAGGCTGCTCACAGAAGGCTTCCAAATGTCTTTGTAACCGCTTGGAAAGAAAGAAAGATTTCATTAACGTCTACAAAGGACCTATGGGTCTATGCAACCAACATATGATACAAACGTTCCATGTGTAGACTCTGAACATGGAGACAAAAGGTACTGAAAATGAAATGAGACCAATCTGTAATAGGACATGTATACAATCTGTAATATAACGTCTGGAGCATCCACTCAACAAAGAAATACAAAAAAGACCTAAAGCTTGCAGATAGTAGAAACACAGTGTGAAGTACTGGTGACTTCTGCCCAGATGCTCCTTTGCTAAGGTTGCAAGTTCCTCCTGCGACAAATAAGTAAGGTGATGTGCCTTGTGCAGGTGTAAATATCTTTTTATGTCATATCCTTTCCTTCCCTGAGGGTTCTCTTGATCCTTGCGTTGTCCACTGCCTTGTGAAACAATAGAATGGCAGTATCTCCAGTGTTTTTCTGTTCAAACCTGTTGTCTCAAGAGCCTTCCTTTGATTTTGGTGATCCATGACTGGTCGCACAGGTTATGGACCTTTGTGTGGAATTGATTTATGATTAATGTGCTCATTATCATCAAATCGAAGAGAGAGAAAGTTAAAGGAACTGAAAAGTGTTATGAAATGGTAAGAGACTTGCACATGACATTGGCATTAGATCCCAATGCCCCGCCCTCCTACCTCCACCAAAAAAAGGACACTTAACCACTGTGTTCAAAATTGTACATTGCACCTACTAGAGTCTCTAGATTTCAGTGAAAACCTTACTTTTTTGAGTGGTGTATGTCTTGAGATAGCATGAAAAGTTTCAAGACTATTCAAATATAGACGAGTGTGTTTACCTTTAATGTATGATGTATGGATTCATGAGTTTTTTTTTCTTACAAATCAATAACAATACACAATTTTTCTGCAGTGCACAAAGCTTTTATCAGCTAAAGGAGGAAGACTTTCCTCCCCTTCCTTTTTATAATCAACGGAAGTTGCCAAACACATTTGCAGCTCAGAAGAGTACAACAAGTCAAGCATCCTACCAGCAAGCCTGTCTTGTAGGCCACTCATAGGTGGCTAAGAATACTTAGAATTGACCACAGATTCGATTTCATCCGCTGCACGTACCATGCTTGAGATGAACGTGCCCATTGCTCTGACATAAGTCCGAGTATAGTTACACAGTAACAGTTGGATGATTGTATGACATTTGCTCTAATGAGTCCTGTAATCATCTAATGATTGTATAGTCCAAGTTGTCCCAGTTATTTATATACCACAATTTTCATTAAATGCTCTGAACTAGGGCTTTCATAGACCCAAAGCTTGCCAAAGGATTAATCATCCCAGCAAGACTTGTCTGATGTCTTACTAAAAACACTCACCTCTACTATAGATATGTATCAAACATGTGAATAAATATTTCATGTGCTTCTCTAGAAACAATGCATTATGAATGCTCACAACATAATCATAAAGTTTCCGAGCAAAAGTTCTTGCCTCTGAATTGCTGATTTTCGAAAGTCACATGGTTCTGAGTGGACAAGGGGCAAGCATGTGATTAGGAAGCCCAATTCTAAAGTTTCTATAGTGCATAAAGACTTAGGTTTGTTTGGTTTTTTGAGCAGGAGCCATTGATTAACTTTGCAAACAAAAGTTCAGAAGCCATCTTGTAAATTGGATTGCTCAACGTCATACAAAGCATGTCGACATACATATAATTGTGAAATCTTATGTGACAAAAAAACGAGATGGTGCTCTCCTGGGTTCTCTTTTGTGCCAAAAATAGTAGATCTTATAAATGGAATCACTATTTTATTGGGGGCCTTTACAACCAATGACTGCAGCTACTCAGCTTTATAGGCTTGAACGCCTTAGGTTGGCAAAGGGTTTCTGTGCACGCGCGCACACACAGAGGCCCCACATGCGAGAAGTCATCCAAGGAAGAAAGCTAGAAACAATGGAAAAAGACTTCAAACTATCAGGTATCAATAGCCTCCAGCTGTCAACAATCATGTAGGGACTAGCGAAGATTGGCACGAAAGAAAGCATAAGCATCTAGAGAAGGTTGTCAAAACATAATATGGTTCCTAATAGTTTTGAGTGCTCCATGAAAGCGGCCCAACAAGATGGCAAAACACCAAAAATACAGAAGGGTTTTCCTCCTTTGAAGGATGGAAAAAGTCCTTGGAGATTGTGAGTCAATGCCTTCAAGAAAGTCTTATGAGTCTGTGCAATGCCAAAGAAGATGCGGAACAAACTTTGCATGTCATCTACATTTGCATCTATCATGAGAGCAGAATTCCTCCAAATGAGGTTTTGAGAGAGTGCTTTAATTTCGTAAGGAATTCATCGAATTCCTCACGTTCTTTCTCAACTTCATAATTCGTGCAATCTGTCTCTAATGACTCTTCTATAAAGAGTATGTCTTCCTCTTGAAAGGGGAAGCGATACTTCTTCGGGTTTTGTATTTTGGTTGCTTTTTTAGGATTGGTATTATGAGGTTCAG
This sequence comes from Cibotium barometz, assembly GCF_041138505.1. Classification (NCBI taxonomy): domain Eukaryota; kingdom Viridiplantae; phylum Streptophyta; class Polypodiopsida; order Cyatheales; family Cibotiaceae; genus Cibotium; species Cibotium barometz. The sequence continues at coordinate 20,846,049 of NC_141066.1, read as the reverse complement.
TTACAACCTGTGATCCTGCAAGACACTCAACCATGCTGAGCATGCTCTCCCAAGCTTGCTTTTTGTGTTCTGCATATGTCATGTGATCATGATTTTCAATTTAGGGTGGTTGGGGGTTTGTAGTTTCTTGATTGGTCTATTAAGTGTACTTAGTGACGACTCAAAACTTGTTCATCCTCACTTATTAGTGACGTACTAGAACTTGTTTCATCTTTTGACTTTCTTTGGATCGTCGGGTTTTCTTTATGTTTGCCCATGTGACAAGAGCGAACTTTCTTTCGGGCTTGTGTATCCTGTGTCGCACAGATGGGTTTTGTGGTTTGTGTAGTGGCTTTTGAGGTGGATGCTTCTGCATCATGTGTAGCTTTTGGATCTTTTGGGTTTATGTCCTCCATAGGCTTCTTTTCCATGTCCTTTAATTCAACCTTTGTTTTGATAGTTTGTTGTTCCTTGTTTTTCATATTCCCACAAGGCATCTCTATAAGAATAGACATTGTTTGAGAGGAAGCTTACAATCCCAAATTAGTTGAAGCCTTTGTTTCCACCATTTAGGATTTTTGTGCATTTTTCCCTAAAGTATCGGCATGAGGCTGGATCAATCGAAGAGAACCAAGAAGTAGTCAATCATGAAGTCTGTCGTAATCATCCAAGGGTGGGATGGGTTCAAAAGGCCACAACAACGTAGTAATAGTTTTCCACACTTGCCTGCGATATAGACCCAAGTTATGTTTCAGACAAGCTTGTGGGAAAGTCCACAAATCTCTCATCTGTTATATATACATACATATATATATGTATATGTATATGTATATATATATATGTGCATATATGTATATGTATATATGTATATATGTATATGTATATATATGTATGTATATATGTATATATATGTATGTATACATATATATGTATAAATGTATATATATATAGCCACAATGCTAACTCCAATGAAGCAGGCCTTTCATGGTTCCTATACTCTGTAAGTGGTTGATGAAACACTAAAGACCAATGATGAATGCTTTCCAATCGAAGAGAATTCTTAGTTAATGCATCTCTATACCACTGAATAGAAGACAAAGCTAATTTTCAATCATGAAGAAGGGAAGATACATAAGGGCATCTCGGAATTTTTCCTTCAAATTTACTAAGCAATGTGTCAATTGCCATAAGCTCTAGTCTTGATGGAAGCATACGTCTACAAGTATTATGGCCCATGGCTGCCAAAGTTTAAAAAAAGTAGGAATCATGGGGGCCTTTCTTGCCAAGAGATGATACTGCAGATCAAGTATATTTAGTCCACCATGCATTTTAGGTGTGCAAAGACCAAAGATCGTCTTAGAAGACGTGGTGCTCTTGTATGATGCTTGGTTTTCCACAACAATTCCATGGCACCAAACAACAATATCAGTTTTATGCCAAATCAACAACAGCAAGTAAAATTGCACATAGGCTATAATGATTGATTGAACAATTTTGAGATGCACATGTAAAGGCCATGTAGAAAGCTTGCAATATGCTAGCTTGTCCTTCGATTTGTTCAATACCCAATGAATGGCATCCTACGTAGACATATACCATGCTAGTGGATATCCCAAATGTCTAGCCAGGTGGTCTAATGAAATAATTTGTCCTAGCCATAACAGTACATGTCAGTCACACAAGAAGTCAACGGAAGAATTAGAAAAGTTTATTCAAAGTCTTGATGTGTGGCAATCACATATAGTAATGCACTAAGAAGGCGTCCTTGACGCACTGATTTTTGGAATGTCCACTTCGATGAGAGATCGTTGCCCAAAACACACTAGGCAATACTATCTTGATATAACAAAAAACTGCATTTTACGACCAAAGCCCATTGCAACCATGACCTCAGCTATGTAGTCCTATTGAATGCTTTTGCTACATCCACTTGCATAACAAGGACGTCCTGATAAAAGTAAAATATATTTGTCATATTCCATCCCCATATATACATTAGCAATATTATCGTATGGAAAAAAAACCATATTTTTGTGGATGCAAAGCATAAAAAAGTAGTCTACCAATACGATTTGTAAGCATTTTAGTTGCCAATTTGTAGATAACTGGCACCAATGTGATTGGTTGTCACCAATCATTGATTCTCCTTATGTTTTTTTAGGTACCGAAGTCACAAGGCCTTCTTTCTAGGAAGTAGGCATACATCATGTCTCCCATGCGACATTAATCATGGTCAAGATTAACCAAAAATCTAGAAGGGTTTTCCTCCTTTGAAGGAAGGAAAAATTCCTCGGAGATTGCGAGTCAATGCCTGCACGAAAATCCTAGAGTCCGTGCAATACCAAAGAAGATGGGGAACAAACTCTGCACGTCGTCCACATCTACAACATCTATCACACTGAAGGTCTGGCGTTTTGCTAAAAAAGTGGAAATTGGAAGTATTTCCACAAGGCATCTCTATAAGAATAGACGTTTGAGAGGAAGCTTACAACCCCAAGTTAGTTGAAGCCTTTGTTTCTACCATTTAGTATTCTGGTGCATTCCCCATAAAGTATCGGCATGAGGTTAGATCAATCAAAGATAACTTGTATGACCAAGAAGTAGCCAATCATGAAGTCTGTTGTAATCATCCAAGGTTGGGATGGGTTCAAAAGGCCACAACAACGTAGTAATAGTTTTCCACACTTTCCTGTGATGCAAACCCAAGTTATGTTTCAGACAGGCTTGTGGGAAAGTCAACACAAATCCCTCATCTGTTATACATACATACATATATATATATATATATATATATATATATATATATATATATATATATATATAGCCACAATGTTAACTCCAATGAAGCAGGCCTTTCGTAGTTCCTATACTCTGCAAGTGGTTGATGAAACACTAAAGACCAATGAATGCTTTCCAATCGAAGAAAATTCCTAGTCAGTGCGTCTCTACCATACCACTGAATAGAAGACAAAGCTAATTTCCAATCATGAAGAAGGGAAGATGCACAAGGGCATCCCAGAATTTTTCCTTCAAATTTACTAATCAATGTGTCAATTGCCATAAGCTCTAGTCTTGATGGAAGCATACGTCTACAAGTATTATGGCCCATGGCTGCCGAAGTTTAAAAAAGTGGGAATCATGGTGGCCTTTCTTGCCAAGAGATGATACTGCAGATCAAGTATATTTAGTCCACCATGCATTTTAGGTGTGGAGACTAAAGATCGTCTCAAAAGATGTAGTGCTCTCGTATGATGCGTGGTTTTCCTTTACAATTCCATGTCACCAAACATCAATATCTGTTTTATGCCAAATCAACAACGGCAAGTAAAATTGCACATAGGCTATAATGATTGATTGAACAATTTTGAGATGCACATGTAAAGGCCATGTAGAAAGCTTACAATATGCTAGCTTCCCTTCGATTTTTTCAATACCCAATGAATGGCATCCTACGTAGACATATACCATGCCAATGGATATCCCAAATGTCTAACCAAGTGGTCTGATGAAATAATTTGTCCTAGCCATAATAGTACATGTCAGTCACACAAGAAGTCAACGGAAGAATTAGAAAAGTTTATTCAAAGTCTTGTTGCTTTACCAAATAATTCCAAATTTCTCGTGATTCACTTGAGATAATTTGGATCATTTTTGGGCATGAACAAAGAATCATTAGCATGGGCCAAAATGGGAACCATTGGGTAATTGCAAACCATATAATTTTCCATGTGCAGTCAAGACATCCATATACATTAAAAGTGGATGTGTGGCAATTATCGCATATAGTAATGCACTAAGAGGGCATCCTTGACACACTAATTTTTGGAATGTCCACTTCGATGAGAGATCGCTGCCCAAAACACACTAGGCAATACTATCTTGATATAACAAAAAATATATTACTGCATTTCACAACCAATGCCCATTGCAGCCATGACCTCAGTCCCATTGAATGCTTTTTCTACATCCACTTACATAACAAGGACGTCTTGATAAGTATATTTGGCATATTCCATCACCAGATATACATTAGCAATATTATCCTATGGGAAAAAAACCATATTTTTGTGGACGCAAACCATAAAATGTAGTCTACCAATACGATTTGTAAGCACAGTTGCCAATTTGTAGATAGTTAGCATCAACGTGATTGGTTGTCACCAATCATTAAAGGATTCTCCTATTGCTTTTTTGGGTACCAAAGTCACAAGGCCTTCTCTCTAGGAAGTAGGCATGCGTCCTGTCTCCCATGCAGCTTTAATCATGGTCAAGATTGGAAGTTTAAGCTCATCCCAGAAGGCAACAAAGAATTCAATCATCAAACCATCCCAACCAAGTTACTTCCAATTTCCAATGCTATAACACATGTTAGCTCTTCCTCAATGAACAGAGATCATATCTTAAAGTAGATTCATTGTCAACAATGGGATGCACACAATTTTTTTTTTAAAATAGGAGCATCATGGACATCAACATCCACAACAAATGAACTCTGAAATATGTTTTGATAATGATTGACACATTTAGTTGCAAGCTCCATTTTTGTGGATGTCCATGTGCCATCAAACTTCTTAACATGCACGATTTTGTGTCTCTTCCTATTATCATGCAAGCTTTTGAAAAATTATTTCGATGAGAAACCTTTACTTGGATTTGCTTCTTACATCTCAATCAAATTTGCCATTTTTGTATCTTTCTTTGTTGATTCACAGAAACACATACTTTGACTTCACACAATACATTTTGTTGATCTTACGTAAGAGTTTGAAGATGGTTGAGCATTATGAGTGACTGGATTTGTCGCTTAGCCAATTCAACTCTTTGCCTAGTGTCAACAGCATAGCACCTGCCACATACGCAACAATGACTATCAGTATTCACTGCACAAAACGAAACCACGTAGTGTTAGCATTATCTAAAAAATGAGCAAGAAGAGGAGAAATGCCAAATGTATTATCCTCCCTATGTGGAGATTTGTTTAAACCTCCACAAACAAAAGCAGTTATCAAAATCAAGGATAGGAATTGAAGAAATTTCAAATCCTTTGCTGCTCATCATGGAAAGATTGAGATCCATACACTCTTGCAAGATACATTGCACGATCATACATCAACCCAATGAATCATTATATTCTAATGCTGGCTCCATCCGGTTCATGTCGCAAAAGAAAAGAAACACCTGAGAATTGTTTGCTTCCCGCATAGAAAATGTCATATCTAGCAAAATGACCAATCTGGCCACCATACTCATGCTAATTATGTTCTTGCAAAAACAAACTATATCTGGTCTCGTCATATGTACATAATCCCATAAACATCTCCATTTATGAGGATTGCAAATACCCTGTACATTGTAGGTAACACACTTTATTGGAAGCATCTTATATACATGATAGAGAAATGAGAGGATATGATTCTCATCCATATGCATAGATCTTGCAATACATTCCAAATTATCAAATATCTGAGTACCTCCAGTAGTACAAACTTGAACCTAATTACACGAGACCGCATTGGTGGTGGTATTCGCTTTTGCATTGAGAACGTTAGCCACTAAGGAATCCATATCATGAGCTACATTCTCATAGGTCTATGTCCAATTACAAGTTTAGGGTGCCTTGAAAGTCTTCTTCGAGGCAACAAAACCATCTAGAGGCGTATTGATTAGCTGTAGAAGCAATGAGCCTTTTGGTTTTGTTTACTGCTTAGCCATAGATATAGGAATGGCATTTGCAATAGAAGTAGAAGAAGTAGAAGGTGGAATTGATGCCACACCAGAGGTTGGGCCACAACTGGTGATTTGTCAATGACAGTGGGACATTTATTGGAGATATGCCTAAACTGTTTACATTTAAAGCGTGCACCAACAAAGGTGCCCAAATAAGCTCATAGTTCTGACGACCAATCCCAAGCTATCTTTTATCAATACATTTTATTCCAATAGAGACCGAGGAAACAATAGGCCTAGTTGTATCCCAGAGAATCATAAAATGATTTCCATCTTCAATAGGTCAAGGAGGATAAATTACCTTACCCAATGAAGCAGCCAACACAGGGAAATGTTCACGGAAATGCTCTCAGAAATGCTTCACTATGACCCAAATTGGGCATTTATGCTTAATGATACTTTCGTCATCTTTATTCGTCGATGACCACAATAATACATGAACCATCTAAGTGCCAAATATGAGGGGCGATTTCTCCAGCAAAGCTACTCTGTGTTTAGGTTCTTTAAAAAGAACCTTGTAAAATCCTCCGGCAGCCCAATACACACCATCAACTACATTTCCTTGTAATTTTGATTTTATCCATTATGCCACTACATTCGCAAGAGGCATTTTTCCAGGGGAAAAAATCATTGCAACATTTTTTGAGAATTTTAGTGGTGAAACCACGGAAAGGAGAAGGATATCAAACCAGAATTTAGGATCCAGAAGTTGCCAATTCTTTTTAATGTCCACAAAGCCATCAACATATCATGAACAAAACGTTCCTAAGGAGATAACTCCTGGAGAGATTCGCCAAGTTCAATCGAGAGAACCTTGTTCCTGTGCTCATATCATTCTTGTGAGCATGATGATAAACCTTGATATTCAAATTCTGGTTTGAAGCCAACTGATGCAGAGAAGAGTCCATATTGAAGCACACACTCCTCCAGAGTGATTCTTTTGTTCATTGCACACACACACACACACATAGGGTTAAACATAGAAGTGGCTTCTCTACAGTCATAGTATAAATGTAGAGAGCAAGAGCATACATCGCTACTCTATCTTGATAGAAACATATATAAATAACAATAGACATAGTTGCGATAGCCATGAGCTAAAATCATTGCACGGTATGTATACAGAAGCAACAAACATGCCTTTTATGTAAATAGTGGTAGTAGAAATATCATGATGGGTATTTTTTTTAATGGAAATAGTAGGCATAGATTCCTTGGTCTTGATTCTATACCTATCAAATGACTTTTTGGTGTGTCTTGATGTGGTGAGGGTGTGTCATTTTGTGGCTGAAGTGATGGTAGTCCATTATGACCAACTTCAGTGTGTCCATTTGATTAAAAATGCAAGAATGAAGAACCATTTTTCTTAAATTATTCTATATGGAAAAGTACTTACAAAAAAAAATATTGCATATTTGTGAAGGCCACACACTCACTTTAAAAAAGAAACCCCACTAATTTAGCTAACCTAAAAAATACTTCACAAGAAGGAACACCTACTTTGATTTCCTTGCACTATAGCAAATCCAAGCCCACCACCTACCAAATGCAAGTATCAATTCCCACAAGCTATGTTGCAACACCAACTCACCATCTAGAAGGCCAAAGTTTAATCAAATGCTATAAGAAAGAGAAATTTCATTGCAAAAAAGATGTAAACCAAGTGGTGGATGAAGACTCTTTAACTTTAGAAAGCTCTGCAGACTCAAATGGCCCCACTTGTTGTTGAGAGAAAGAGGTGGAAGCCATGGCATTTGGTCTCTCTCTTGGAAATGATCAAATCAGGTCAAAGCAAGTTGATTTTGTAAAAGAAGGAGACTTTTCACCAAGATTCTTCACCAACCACAAATGAGAGTGAAGACAAAGATATCATCATTTGACACCAACAAAATCAAAAACTCCTTAGTAGCACCTTGTCAAATTTTAAGAAGAAATAGTACTTTAAAATGTTAGATCAATTTGTTTGCAAAGAATTACTCCCAAGTTCATCAGGGAACCTTGGTGGAGCAAAAGTTGATTTGAAGCCACAAAGTAAGTCGATGGTGTAGAGGCTCGAGTGCTTGGGTGTGGTCTAAGATGACACATTAAAAAAGGAGGTAACAAACTTACTTAAAGCTTTTTCATGTGGAAGACTCAAACTAGATCTCTCCAGTTGTGGTTACTCCAGAGAAGGGAGGAAAGTGGCGTATTTCTGTGGATTTTAGACTCCTAAATGCAAGTATAAAGAGGGACTACTTTCCTATGGATTTTAGGCCCCTAAATCCGTAGTTCTATGAATTTTAGACCCAGTAAATGCATGTAAAAAGAGGGACTACTTTTCTCTACTATTTCATGATGACAGTTTGGACCAGATTGCAAGGTATAAGATGTACTAAGCTAGTGATAGGTACTCTAGATATTTCCATATCCATATCTATCCAAAATATGACTTCTTTTTTTACACCTTGGGGGGTGTATGCATATAGTGATGCCATTCGGATTAACTAATGCCCCACCTACATTCCAAAGGTTTATGAGGCAAGTATTGGTGCTATACATTGGAAAATACATCAAAGTGTTTCTAGATGATTTTTACATCTATCTAAGGTGCATAGATCATCTATTGATAGAACTTGCTTTAAAAAGGATAGAGGATGCAAAAGGATGAATGACCTTTTTTGACAAATGCCATATTGAAGAAACTAAAGTGAATCTTTTAGATCATGTGGTTTTTTTTAGATGGCATTGAAATGGATCTCAAAAAGGCACAAGCAATTTTTTCTTTACCAATTCCAGCAATTGTAAGGGGTGTAAGGAGGATCATTGAAAAGGAAAAATCCTATCAGAGGTTTTTTTGGATGTTTTTCAAAAATGTTGTATCCTATAAATTGCTTAATTAAAAAAAGGTGTCATCTTCCAATGGTCAAAAGATTAAGATAAAGCCTTCTTGTAGCTCAAAGATGTCATTAGTAAAATCATGATTGTGTAACCACCTAATCGGGATGAATATTTCTATGTTAATTCAAGCATTTCTACTCATTCAATTGGTGCAATTCTTCTACAAAAAGAGAGTTAGGGCACATGGATCCCATCTTTTATGCAAGTTGACAACTCATAAAAGCAAAAGAAAGGTATGAAGAAATGGAAAATTACGGACTCTCATTGGTGTTTTCTATAAGTTCATGTACTGCTTGCTACCTTACCCTTTTTACTTTCTTATGAATCAACCTTCCTTGCAATATTTTGTTCGCAAGCCTAACCCCACATGGAGATTTACTAAGTGGCTCTTCAAACTTCAAGAGTTCTCCTTTACCCTGATCTCGCTAAGAACACCACAAGGGATTATTTAGTTGTTTGCTTATAGGAAAAGGAGATTCTCACAGAGATAAAGGAGAGGAATGCAAGGATGAAGATGAGGAAGATATGGAGACACTATGTACAGCTTACACAATACACTTCGATGGGAGCCTTTAGCCTTTCATGTCAACAAGGTACAGGGGGATTTGTATTGTTTGACCCTCAAGGTGAAGAAGTATGGGGTGTGGGAGAGATATTCATGGATGTCGAAACAAATAATGTTGTTAAATATTATGCCTTGATTTTTTTATCTTGAGAAATGTTTCGAAAATGAAGTGCAAGAGTTGAAAATGAGGGGAGATTCTCAGCTCATGAAAACAAATATTCATGGATGTTGAAACAAATATTAAATATTATGTCTTGATTTGTGCTCTTGAGAAATGTTTGGAAAATGAAGTGCAAGAGTTGAAAGTAGCGGGAGACTCTTAAGTCATCATCAAGCAAATGCAAGGGAATTATAAAGTAAGAAACCCTCGCTTAAAAGAGTTTTACCAAAAGGCTTGGCATCCTTTTGGTAAGAAAAGATAACCAAATGGTTGGTGCATTGGCCACCCAAGCTCTTTCTATATGAAGGAAGGTAATGGTTTCCTTGATAGTAGACACGAGATGGCCAGAGCTCCAAAGATGTGCAACATTATGTGGACGAAGGTTGCTTTCCCCATGGACTTAATGAGGAGTGTGTTTTTTGAGGGAGCTTGGTGGAGGGAGCTTTTACTAGCAACTCTTCTCTCTTAAAAATGTGGACATTCTCTCTCTAGTCCCTCCACTGCTACCTCTAGCCCCCATCCCACCACTATCTCCTAACAACCTCCACCACCACCTCATAGCCCAGCCCAATTTAACTCCTCTCTCTCTCTCTCTCTCTCTCTCTCTCTCCCTCCCTCTCCCACCCTCTTCCCCCTCTATACCTCTCCCACCCTTATTCCTCTCACTCTTTCTCCCTTATCCACCCTCCCTCTCACTCTATGTCCTTCTGTCTCTCCTTCCCTCTATATCTCTCCCAACCTCTTGCCTTTTTCTCTTCCTCTCTCTCTCCTTCTCCCACCCTCTCTTGCTCTCTCCATGTCCCTCCCTATGCATCATCTCTCATCTCCTCTTCTCTCTATCTCTCCCTCTTCCTATGCGTAATCTCTCCTTCCCTCTCTCTCTCTCTCTCTCTCTCTCTCTTTGTGTCCCCCTCTCCCTCCCCATGCATAATCTCTCCTCTCCTCTTCCCTTTGTCTTTCCCTCTCCCTATGCATAATCTCCCCTTCCCTTTCTCTCTCTCTCTCCCTCTCACTCTTTCTCCCTCTATCTCTCTCCCACCCTCCCTCTCTCTCTCTCTCTCTCTCTCTCTCTCTCTCTCTCACACACACACACACACACAACCTCGTCCCTTTCTCTCTCCCTCTGCCTCTACTTCTCCCTCTCCTACCTTCTTCCCTCTCTCCTCCTCCCAACCTCGTCGTTTCTCTCTCTCTCTCTCTCTCTCTCTCTCTCTCTCTCCCACCCTCGTCCCTCTCTCCTTCCTTGCCCTCTCCCTCACTCTTTCTATGCATAATCTCTCCTTCCCTCTCCCTCACCCTTCCTATGCATCAACTCTCCTTCCCTCTCTCCCACTATTTCTTCCTTTCCCACCCTCTCTTCCTCTCTCCTTCCCTCTCTCACTCTCTCCCCCTCACCCACCCTCTTCCCTTTCTCTCTCCCACCCTCTTTCCTCTCTCTCTCTCTCTCTCTCTCTCTCTCTCTCTCTCTCTCTCCCCCGCACTTCCACTCACTTTTTTGAAATAAAGATATTCCCTCCCCCTTCCATCAAGAGAGAGAAGAGAAAAGAAAGTGGGAGAGAGAGGGAAAGAGAGACATGACATAATTATTTGAGAGGGAGAGGGAGTGAGAGAGCAAGAGGGAGTGAGAGAGAGAACAACATGACAACATTACATCCTCAGGATCGAAAATACTGCTTCCAATTGTAAATAAAACCAAGTTCATTCACATACAACTTAACTCTTGTATCATACCTGTTATACACTGCCATCTTTACTTCTATGTGCGTCACTTATCCGCCTCCTAGGTGAAGGCACAATGCAAGAGAACAATGTTCGTTCCCTTCCACACTTCCTCTAGCAAGAGACACTCAGAAGCATCATCAATAAAACCATGGTCTCGCCATATATCAATTAATCCCACCCACTTTGGTCTGCACTGGAGAAATATCATCATCACTACTAAGAAGTGGTAAAGATGTGAGAGCTTTCCATACTTGTGCACCATCTACGGTGTTTTGCTTGACCTCCGCTTTGGTGGCCTCCCTAGGCGATGTGCAACAACAACTTCAATGCTAATTTTTTATGACCATCACAAACAACATGAAGGAGGGTTGTGGGTGGTGTTCTCTACTAAGAATGCTAAGCTAAATGGTGGTTAACAAAGTTGTATGGAGGTTATCTGAATATTTATAGTAGTGGGAGAGGTGTACTCTTATTTTACACTAAACCAAAAAAAAAAACTTCTTTTTTAATGTCAATAATAAAGGCATCTTCCCTGAAAATCCTACACCCCAATAATGAAGGCATCTTTTCTTACTTTTTTGGAAATAGCGAGTATGTCATGAAGAACAATGAACAATACAAAATTGAATAGGATAACATAGCTACCAATCGAGACAAGAGATAATTTTACTCCCAAAAAGAAATTACATTGGGATCACATACTGTTTCCTCAAAACAACAAAGAACCTAAAATTTGACAAGGCGATTAATAAAAAAGACAAGGCAAACTATAGTTGAAAGACCACTTTATTCCAGAAAGGAAGATACATCATCTTGCAGGCGAGGACTAAAGACATCTACATACTTGTAAGGGCTACATCCTTAAATACTGTTTACAAAAAGATAACATACCATAACTACATAAGGATTCCTACACCTATGTACTTTTATGGGCTACTCTATTCTTCAACTCCTCTCAAAAAGGGACGACTCCTTCTCTTCAGCAATGTACCCGTAACTCCTCCAAGTGCTGATAGTGCTTCCAATCTTCATATTCCAAACATACAAATCTCTAAAATCAATAGACTCATTTGCTAGCATCCTGCTCCAAAGACTGTGGGCCTCTATCATGATTCTCAGATGTGCTTTTGTATCTCCGCCTATTTTTGTATCTCCGCCTCTATCATGATTCTCAGATGTGCTTTTGTATCTCCGCCTATTTTTGTGCACAAATCTTTGCAAACCCTATCAAGGGTATCCTTGAGAGTATAGTCGAGGCCATTAGAAGAAGACATAATGAGATCAACAAATATTAGGGGATGATGGTGAGGGTTGTTAAGGTAGAGAATGATGATGAGGGAGAGAAATACAATAAGAGAGAGAGGGAGGCAGTAAGATTTGGAAGTGAGGTTTAGAGTAAGAGCCAAGGATCATATTTATAAATACATCATGCTAAAAGAAAAAAGGGATTTTGCATGGATGTTCCCTAAATTTAGAAAAGTAGATGCATGGATATTCCCTAAATTTAGAAAAGTAAATGCATGGATATTACCTAAATTTAGAAAATTAGATGCATGGATAAGTGCTATGCGTAAAAAAAGGAATTGCATTAATAAGTAATATACTCAAGAAAATCTATGTACACACATAAACATTGAGAAGACCTTAAAATAATAAATGAACATATTTCAGCCATTGACATACAACCATATTGATTGTCTTGCTTAAACATTAAAAAAATAAAAATTAAACAGACCTTCCTAGAGAGTCGATCGAACCATGATACAAAAGACATTTTACTATCGCAAAATGAAGGACCTTTTCAAAACTACATTATGGTTCACATCAACAGTACAAGGTTCTTTTCATATTGTTCTCCTGCTAAACATTCTCATTAGGTCCTCCTATTTTAGATTGGATTGATCTATAAACATATTATGGTTCACATCTACTTCAAAAATACATAAATATATAAAATAAAGGTGCTTGCATGCATAATATGGTCTACCAACCCCTACCTTGATTTGAAAATTAGGACATGTGAATGACGAATTCTTTCCCATAGTCACCTGGTATTTTTGATTGCACAATAGTAGGGATTCCTTGATCTCAATTAGAAACACTTCCATATGTTTGGCCGCCTTAATAACTAAATGCTCAAAGACCGTAGTTGTGTTTGAAATTGTTGAATCTATCCTCTTGGCTGCCATATCCGATATGCCACTTTTGTACTTTATTGACCGATGGGCTACATCATTTGCTTCTTGGCGTAGTCCCTTTTGCAACATAAATCCACCAGCCTCTAATGCTCAAACCTCATCCACAAAAAGGTTTGTACTCATCCAACTAGCCATACAACTGGGGGTCTAGCAGGTGATTAATAGATGGTATTACATACTCTCTAAGTATGATCCATATTATTGTTGCAAAACCACATGATCTGATGCCTCTACCCCCCTTACCATTCTCTCATACCATAGAAAGATGGATTTGGAACGCATTGCCCGTAGTTCTTGATGCTCTTCTTACACTTACCATCTTGGCCACCTAACCATCCTTGGCAAGTGACCTTGCTGTGTAGAGGTGTTCGATATATAGCCCACATTGAGTCGTGTATGTCATTCTCTAAAATTTCTAGCACCTCTGATTCAGTTGCTAATCCCTCTACATCGTGATCACCTTCTGCACTGGGTGGAAATTTTAATCTCCTATCTTGTTTCTTGCATGGTTGGTTTTCTGTGACATACTCAGGATGATGTGATGAGTTATCTTTCTCAAGATTTATAACTATGGGTTTTCGATGTCGGTTAATTGTAATACTATCACTAGGGGGAGGTCCTCATAGTCACAGATCACTTAAATAGGTAATAGAACGTGCATATTGCGAGAATATATGTCTTAAGTCTTTTTGACATGGGAAGGTCCAAGTGCAATATGTTTTATCTTTCATCATAACTCAATGTTTTTTGCCATAGGATGAATGAAGTGGGCTATGTTTCTTGTACTCTTGTGGACAAAGTGTGCCTCATTAGGGTGCTTGGATTAGAAAATAAAGAAACGATTATGAAGCACACTAGAGTGATGAACAAGGCATGGATACAGAAGCATGCCTCAACGCAGAAAAAAAGGGAGTCGCCTGTCTTGGTACAACTGCGAGCTTTTAGAACTTTCCCAAATAGTATTCTAGTAAACCTTTAATCTTCTAACACTTACAATATATGATTTGCATTTACATATTGTCAAACTAATGTTATAATATGTGTATAATAGGATAAGTATCTCGCAACAGCCACCCAAGATATTGATCCCCTAGTAGATAGCTTGCCTGAAAATGAGTTCGAAGAGAAATGGAGAACTGCATTTTATAAAGAAAAAAGAAAGTGGAGGCATGCTACTAGGCGGTTGGTTGGTGATTGCAAACTCTGCACAAGGAGAAGGTTTCTTTGAGTAAGAAAGCCTACACTCTTCCCTCTTTGTCTATTTGGTAAGTAATGACATTTTATGGTTTTAATGTTGCGGTTTAATTTTGGTGTTGTGTTACAGACGACAGTTAATTAGGAGGAGAAACTGAATTGTTTGACAGAGGATAGGTTGTATAGCTTGGCATCTAGCTCATTGCCAAATGACCACAAAGCATAAATTTTAGATATTTTGATTACGATTCGCAGAGACTAAAGGACTCACAAATCCCTAAAGTAAGTAATAATTACTTCCCTTTTCTTCTTGATATATACAAAGCACTATATTTTGTTTGAAAAATAATTTCAATGGCAACGCAACAAATGCAAGTTTATTCAGGGAGGATTGGCTTTGAAGAGAAGTCATATGGCATGAGATTGGAGTAGAGGGTGTGGTCTTCCTTGCAGAAATATCAAAAAAATATAAGATAATTTTTCCATTACATTTCAGGAGGACCTTGCCAATCTTAAGAGACTGTATTTTGGAAAGCTATTTTGAGGAAATGGTGGGATCCCTGAAGAAACAAGGTGTGGTAGCTTCAAACCCTGTTGTCAAATCTACCAAGCATGTTATGTTCAGGTGTGTAACATTCTACAAAGCTTACTTACTTAATTATGCTCTTATATTCGTAAACTGAATGGACACAATTATATATAGATAGATTCATAAGTGCCATGCGGAGAGATATATTATAGATGTGTCTGTAATCTTAAATGGTTAGCGCAATCCCCAAAAAATGAGAGCACTATGTATACACAACATCAACTTTGAGACCTTTGGGATGCAAGGATATACAAGAGATACCCATTATTCCTTGATTTTCCAAGTGGCAAATTTTCCAAGTACGAGAAGGAGATGTATACTCGGGCCATGTTATGAACTATACAATTAGATATTTCAGTTCTTTTTTAATATTGTTTCTTACATCTTTTTGAATCGTGATTTCTATTGTGAAACCTAGAAGTCTACGTGACCAATCACATGTTCAAGACAAGGGTAAAGGGCTTATGAATGATGAAGGGGATAATGAAGATGAAGAGGATGATGATGATAAAGGGACAAAAGTGTCAAAGAAGGATGCAACGAAGGAAAAGAAAAAAGGAAAGGCACAAGAGGAAGAGAACGACTCTGATGTCTCTGCATCAAATTATGAAGAAAGCAATTTTAAGGATAGCGCAAGATCGACGCGATCCTCAAAGTTGAAGAAGTGGGTCATGCAACAACACATGCAAGGCACTCTTTTACTCATGTTTTATTAGTTTTATTGTTACATAGTTCGCCTACTAACGTAGATGAATAAGTTATAGATCCAGATAAGCTTGGAAGAGGTGAAGTACCAAATGCACCATTGCAACATAATAATCCACCTAGATTAGGTGTTTTGACCCCAATCTAAATGAATTGCCAAGTATGATTTTACTCATTGGTAATGATAATGTAATGTATATGTGTGGTACATGCACTTAAAAAATGTACACTTTGTAGGAGTGTCTCGTCATATGGCCTCGACAATAGTCCTCGGTGTTTCAAGTGAACATCAAAGTGCTAATTTCTCTACTGTTATAGAAGCATCAATGTTGATAGGTGTAATAATCAATTATGAACACATGTAAGGGTTGTGAAGATGTGTCTTTTATATCCTATAATGAAAACTAATGTGTGACTCTTCTCAACATGTTGTAGCAAGTCATGATTCTCCAAAGAGAAGGGCATTTTTTGGGGATCCTTTAAAGATAGGCTGTGCAATTTGGAACCAAGAGTGTCCACAAGAGCTAGTACGTCTTTTTGATATGTTGCAGATGGTGAAAGCGAAAAACCAGACCTTTAATATTAAAGGTGTAAACACAACAAGTACACCTTGTGATTGTATTATAGTGAGGTTTCCCATAGGAGGTTCCATTTATGGCTCTCTCGATGACATTGCCCCACCATGGAATCTCTGTACATGTGAGTGATGAGATGATTTTTCCATCATTAAGACCTTAAGTAGTGTTGTGTTTATGTTGGGTGCAAATTCTCACGTTTTATGTCTATGCCATGTAGATGGAGAGGAGCCTTTATTGTTTCAGATTTGTGAGACCATCCTAGATGACAATGGCTCTATTATTGTCATTGGTACTATGTATCAAGTGCAACCATTATAGCACAGGTTGAGTAATCTAGCTTCTCCCTAGACACCCTGGTGAATGTGCGGTGTACAACACAAATTGGAAAGGCATTTTGACAAGAGGTAAGAAACACTAACCATAGAGGTTGCCATTGAATGTCACTTTTTCTTACAATAAATCATCTCGTGGCTGCTACCTTTACAAGCATAGTTGGAGTAAACCATACACAACCTTTCTCGCCTGATTATATCATTGATCCTTGCATCATGGTGCACAAGGGAAGACCCCCAGATGGGATAGCATACCAAGGTACGGTACAAACATATAATTGTTCAAAATTAAGGGTGTTACATTTTTTATGGAATTAAGAGAGATGTTTTCTTTGTAGGTGGATGTCAGTGTGGATATGACTTTTGGAAAATCTTGTTGAAGCATCATGAAAAAAAAGAGCGAGTGATAGTAGAGCTCTATGAAAGATGTGGAGATTGTGCTATGGTAGTGCGCAAATTAGGCATGAACAGTATTTGTATTGATCCCAAAGAGGACGTTGCGATCATTGTAATGCAATAAACATATTTGTTTGTGAATATTCAAAGTGAATGGGTTTAGGTTGTTTATGGTTATATCATGATCTTATTTTTCATATAAAAAAAGAGATAAAGAGGGCGAGAGCAATGCATGTTAGGTTTTGCAATAAGATATCATTGACAATTTCAACGATATTTATGCGCAACATATTGTATAAAGCAATAAAGAAATGACATTTTTTGTATTGTATAGATGAATAAGGTAGTGTTAAGTTTGTAGACTCGAGGATCTGTACGCAAAACATGAGTTAAGTGTATTGTGTTGAGAAATGAGAGGGAAATAGAAAGAGGGAGGGAGCATTGAGAGTGAGCAAAGATAAGGATAGAGAGAGAGGCAGCTATAGAGATTGAGCGGAGAGAGAGAGAGAGAGAGAGAGAGAGAGAGAGAGAGAGAGAGAGAGAGAGAGAGAGAGAGAGAGAGAGAGAGAGAGAGAGAGCAAAGAGAAAGAGAGAGAGAGAGAGAGAGAGAGAGAGAGAGAGAGAGAGAGAGAGAGAGAGTAAAGAGAAGGATAAAGAGAGTGAGATAGGGAGGAGGATAGCAGAGTAAGCAAAGAGAAGGACAGAAAGAGAGAGAGGAGGCTATAGAGAGTGAGCGAAGAGATGGATAGAGAGAGAAAGAAAGCTGTATTAACATCTACTAGAGGCCGAGCTCGACCTATGAGATAAATCAATGTACAACTGTCAATGTCTTCTGGATGTCCAGAAAAAAGAAGAACAAAATGAACATGAAATAAACTATGAAAGTACTGAGCTAGTGGGGGGGCGTGATGGATGGAGCACTACTGTGCTAGAGGCTTAGTATGCAACCTATATGCGCAGGGTATACAAGAATGCAATGTAGATCTGTCTAGCTCCAACCAGTACCATAATTGGGGTGTAATATGTGATACATAGGTGATGGTGGCAAGGCAAAAATACCTCGGAGCATGATCTCCAAGTGTGAGTGTAAGTGAGCTAGCCGCTCGTGGATATGGTGCTGATGTCGAGCCCGTATCTCTGTGATCTCCCTCTTATGTAGTCTGGGAG
This sequence comes from Cibotium barometz, assembly GCF_041138505.1. Taxonomy (NCBI): domain Eukaryota; kingdom Viridiplantae; phylum Streptophyta; class Polypodiopsida; order Cyatheales; family Cibotiaceae; genus Cibotium; species Cibotium barometz. The sequence continues at coordinate 20,827,860 of NC_141066.1, read as the reverse complement.
TCTGGTAGCCTGGTGCTCTCGGTCTCCATCTGGCTCGGAGGTCTACAGCGCACTGAAGTGTAACCCCCTCATGTGTTAGGATAGGCACTGGGATAGATCTCTGGAAGAAATCAGTGAGCTAGAGCTGTCGCCCACCTCTCCCTGTGGTATGAGTCCGTAGCAGTGTCTCTCTGTGGCACTATGTCTCTAGCAAGAACTGCCCAAATCTACGTTGGTCTGCGGACTCCATGATCTGGCGGAGTGACGGATGTCCACTGAAGATGGTGGTGTATCTCTCTCTAATGACACTATATGCTCTCCATCTCCATACATAATGTTCCTCACTCTCAACCTCCTCCTGGCATAGTCTGCATATCCTCTTTGCTCTGGGGATCCGTGTTGCCCTACCTACCTCAATCTCAAGCTGGTGTGATGACACTCTAAGCTGGCCAATCACCACTCAGGCACTGTGAGGCATGTACACATCCATGTATCCAGGTCTCTGTATGAATCCATCCAACCACTGAGGTACGCATAAACTGATCTTTGTAGTATAGCATCTTCGGCGGTAGAGGCTGACTAGCTGTAATCCAAGTCTCTTGAGTGTATCGCTGCTGCCATAAATCCTACCGAAGGACTCTATTCCTCTCACTGTGAGAGAGCTAGATGTGTGGTGCATGTATATCATACTGGAAAGGTGGCAGGTGATCTATGTTAAGACCATGCTGAGTGAGCCACTGTATCATCTGTGAATACCATGATCTCCTATCTCCACTCTCTGCGAGCTGCCTGGAAAGCTCTATGTGAGAGTCGATCTAATGGCATATCTCTGATCCTCTGTATCAAGCAAATCGTCTAGAAGAGGGCCTCTACTAGCATAGGAGGTGCAGCAAACTCCATCCGGACAATGTCATGTGGGACGAAGGGTTTGCTCTATGGATCATCTATGTGAGAGCATGAGAATATGAGGCCTCTCTATCTAAGACCATGTGGAGGTGGCGAGCCTAGGTGCCCATACTGCTGCAGCATACATCAAAGCAGGGGTGACTAGTGTGTCAAACAACCACCCCTTCGTGCGGGGCTCCTGGAAGTGTGCCTGGTCACACTATCTCTCTAGCATGGCCAAAGTTGGATACCCTCGTGTGAGTCTATCCCTGGCTGCATGTGCCATAGTAAATCTTCCTAGCGGAGTCGTAAATGTAATCCCCACGTACACATATGAGTCTACCACCTCTACCTGTCCTCCTGTAGTGTGAAGATGGCCTGTCGTTGAACCGGCCCTGAGGTGTGGAAAATCATGGCCTTGGTTTTCCCAAGGTTCACTATAAGCCCCCTCTGTGTGCAGAAGTCATCGGCGAGTGCATGGAGATGGTGCTGTAGTGCCATCTGCAACTCAAAGACCAGAATAATATCATCTGCATATAGAATAATGTGGACTGTGGTACCTGAGATGTCTACCCCATCCCCACCACCGTGACCAATGAAGTCAGCCACCTCATCGATGTATAGCCCAAATAGTGTAGGAGAGTGTGGGCATCCTTGCTTCACACCTATGGTGCTAGCAATAAAATCAGATAGCCCCCTTGGGCATCCTATGTGCCCGAAGACCTGCTCATATAAAGCATAGATGCCCCAAACCATCTTTGATGGGATCCCCAATCTCTTCTCCTGCGCCCTAGCCTGGTCAATCAGACATCTGAGAGAGAGAGAGAGAGAGAGAGAGAGAGAGAGAGAGAGAGAGAGAGAGGATATAGTGAGTGAGCAAAGAGAAGGACAGAAAGAGAGAGAGGAGGCTATAGAGAGTGAGTGAAAAGATGGATAGAGAGAGAGTGAGAAAAGAGAAGGATAGAGAGAGAGGGAGCAAAGAGATGGATAGAGAGAGAGAGAGAGAGAGAGAGAGAGAGAAGGAGGATAAGAGGAAAGAGAAGGAGAGAGAGAGAGAGAGAGAGAGAGAGAGAGAGAGAGAGAGAGAGGGATGGTAGATAGAGAGAGTGAGCAAAGAGACAGATATATATATATAGAGAGAGAGAGAGAGAAAAAAAAAAGAGACAGAGGGGAGTGAGACAAGGAAGAGAGAGAAGAGCAACAAAAAGATGTGAGATGGTTGGAGAGAGGAGAGGAGAGGAGCGGAAGATGGAAATAGATAGAGAGAGAAAGGGAGGAGCAAGATTGGTGGTGGAGAGGGCTGGGTTGGGAGGTGGTGGGCGGAGATGGTGGTGGGAATAGTTAGAGAGAGAGTGTTCAAGTAGAGAGAGAGGGTAGACAAGAAAAGCTCCCTCCACCAAGCTCCCTCGATAACCATCCCCAGTAAAGTAGAAGAAAAAATTTAAGGCTTAAGACATCCCCTCAAAGTGAAATTAGGGCAACAAGGGGATTTTCCTCCCAAAAGACTTCGAGGGGAGAAGATCCTTAATAAATGTGTGTATGTGTGTGTGTGAAACCATCTCAAAGTCATGCACTATAAAAGTACAACATTAGGTAGGTAGTAGAAGCAGTCCACACCTTGTGATTGGTGGAATGAGAGTGAGGACCACCATGTAGTTATTTGCATGGGTATATGGCAATCCGGATCTTCATGGCATGACATGAGAGTATGTCCTAATCTCACAGCCTGATGTTGAGAGATGAGGCTTCTTCGTGGTGGTAAATATGTCAACCAAGGCAAGGGTGAGGTTGTGTTGGTGAATGAATTGGAGTCAAAGCAAAAGGGATACATGTATGAAAGCTCGTTTTAGAGGTATCTACAAGGTAAAGGGTTCTCCAGGCGACGGGTCGTACCATGGGCCAAGCTTGTGCCCACCATGGTCTCCCCATCTAGAGATGTATGTGGAGGGTTGACATTGATGAGGTTAGAGTGTATGTGTATGTGCATGCCATGAGATACGAGAAGTGAAAAAAAAATGTAATACTCGTAGTGAAATCTATAGGTTGCATGCATGGGCAATGGGTGGAAGGTGTGCCCGTGTGGGTGCAGTTCTCCAACATAAAGAATTCTCCAACGTCACTGCTTACTTCTCCAATGGACGGAAGGTGTGAGTAGATCTGCAACCTTCTTTCTTTCTCCCCCCCTCCTAAAACCTTTCTAGCAGAACACACTATCGAGGGTAGTGCATCTTTGTCGAGGAGAAGGCCAAGGGACGAGGTTGGGGCTCTGCTCATGCACAATACCAAGGATGAACATGGTGCTTGGGTTGAAAAACAATTTCAAAATGGAAATTGGGTTTATTTGCAACCTAGTGCCATTGGACCATATCGATTTCAGTGTCGAGATGTGGTTAAGCACCATTGGAAGGGGCGTCTACTAGGATCCAAGGAAACAAGGCATGATGGATTGGTGGCCCTAGTGCAACATGTGTACTCGGCATCAAAAATTTCTTTGAGCCCACATCGTCATAGTCTTTGTTTCCCTTGCAACTGTATGCTTTCACTTTGGTATGTTAGTGTACATGGTATTTGAACTATTATTTTCAACTTTATTTGATAGTTTCCTCATTTCCATATATTTTCCCTTCCAATATCATTGAGGAGAAGCCCATAAGGAGCCTGACAAGAACATTCTATACCATACACACACACATTGGGGATGGTGTATTCTCTAACAGTGCCCCTTCTAACCTTGCTAGTTGAAAGATTTTCTTCTACACACCCACAAATATGTAGTCCTGACACACGTCAACGAGTTTGGTAAGCTTGAAGAAGTCCCCTCTCCTTCCCTCTCTAGTGCTGAATGGCCAATGCCTGATGTTTAGACTATTGTTGCTCTTAAAGCAAAGATGGCCAATGATATACATTCTTCTTTGAAGTACACAAAGGCCTCAAGATCGGTTGGTCTTAGCTAGGCATGCCCTGTGCATGTGTTTGCCCACATGTTTCGGGCCATTACTTACGCATGAATGCCAACAATGTACATGTGCAAGGTGATAGGCTATGAAGAGATTGTCAATTTGCTTGGCCAAGGGTGGGACATTGTGGAGGGGGAGCACAAAGGAGAGAATTTCAAGTACAATGTAGTGCATTCGAGTGTCTCTTTTCGATTCTTGCGAGCTCGTACTACTTTGTATACTCGTTTCTGTCATGTGAGCGGTGGATGAGGAAGAAGGGTGAATGGATACCCTTACAAGCTCAAGAGGAGGTTGTAGAGCCTATATATCTCTCTATTATAAGCCTACCTAATGTGGGGTAGAGATTGTCCAAGCAAGTAAGCATTGGAGAAGGGCCAGAGGAGTGCGAAAATGGCTTGCACGAGACCCCCATACATAGCATTTTCGCACCCCTATGGCCATCACGATTTTGATAGCTTTACGCCCTCCACTAGAATGAGAATAACTTCTTTAGCCCCTAATTAATCATATAAAATGGTGAAAATTCAACAATATATATTTTCTTTATTTTGAAAAGAGTGGCCAAGACCACCTTTGGTTTGGTAATCAGTGAGCATGCAAAAAGATATTGAGAACCAAATGAAGATGTACTGCAATATACAAGAGAAATGCCATCCCTTTTGATCTCTAATTTACCTTAATTTTACAAAGGAAATCAAAGAATTATATTCATTATGATTTTGAAGTTTTAAAAGTAATCATGTCTTATATTTACATCATATCCCTTCCCTTACACTCTTCACTTTCAGAAAAGATCACTTAAGGAGACCAACTTCATAATGTATTAAATTGTCAATAGAGCATCTCAAACCTCCTTTGAAAATGGTGATATTTAAATAAGGGATTTCAAACCTCCTTTGAAAATGGTAGTATTTAAATAAGGGATTTCAAATGAAATAAACGTGTTTTCGTTTGACAACGTGGCCGAAAATAAAAGTTCAAATTTTAAAAAAAACTATAAAAATTTTTAGGAGGACCAGAGGGGTGCAAAAATGGCCTATACAAGGCCCCCGTACACAGCATTTTTGCAGCCCTGTGGCCATCACGATTTTGATAGCTTTAGACCCTCCACTAGAATGAGATTAACTTATTTAGCCCCTAATTAATCACAAAAAATGGTGGACATTAAAAAAATATGTTGAACAATATATATTTTCTTTATTTTAAAAAATGTGGCCAAGGCCACCTTTGGTTTGGTAATCAGTGAGCATGCAAAAAGATATTGAGAACCACAAGAAGATGTATTGTAATCTACAAGAGCAAGGCCATCCCTTTTTATCTCTAATTTACCTTAATTTTACAAAGGAAATCAAAAATTACATGCATTCTGATTTTGAAGGTTTAAAATCAATCATGTCTTGTATTTACATCATCTTCCTTCCCTTGCATTCTTCACTTTGGGAAAAAACCATTTAAGGAGACCAACTTCATGATGTATTGGGTTGTCTATAGAGCATCTTAATTCCATGGTATTTAAATGAGGGATTCCAAACCTCCTTTAAAAATAGTGGTAAAGGTGATATCTTAAATTAGCACACTCAACACATGTTGAAAGAGGAAATCACAATTTTGATAGCTTTACACCCTCCACTAAAATGAGAATAACTTCTTTCTTGCTTATTTATTTCAAGATTTTTTATGTATGCATAGCCTAGCTCCATATCTATCCATCTCAAGTGATACACAATGGAAATGTTACAAATTTTCATCCTAATGGCAATTTTGATCTACGTCCGATTTTAAGGAATTTGAGTTTTAATATTGATAAAAACCTTCAAATTTTAGAAAAAAAACTATAAAAATTTTAGAAGGGCTAGAGGGGTGCAAAAACGGCCTGGTACGAGGCCCCCGTACACAACATTTTCGTACCCCTCTAGCCATCACGATTTTCCTACTCTTAACCCCATTTGAGCCACCCCATGCCCTTTGCGACGATGATAGTTTATCCTGGATTGATACATCTTACAATTAAAAACCATGTGGGCCAGAAGGGTGTGAAAATGGCCATTGCACGTAGCCCAAAGGGGCCTTTTCGCATCCTTTTGGCCCTTTAGTGAGACGTGATGGAAGATATATTACACAAGACAATCAAATATACAAAAGGAAGATATAATACACATCAAAAATTCATTAATATCAAAAGTTGAGATACATCATTTTTCATTCCCCTTTTTTCTCTGCGAATACGACGGGTCAATTGCATATCCTTTACCATTATGGTGACCCGCTTTGCATGCATGGCGCAGAAGTTAGTGTCCTCAAATAGATTAACAAGATATGCTTCAGCGGCTTCCTGCAAGGCCTTAAGGGCAACCGACTGCATCTGATATTCCATCTTGTATTCGCATAAAATTTCTTTGCACATTCGTGAGAAAGGTGCCCTCCGGACGAGAAGCTATACAAACTTCTGGTAGTGTCGTATCTCCTAGAAAGCCCTGTACCCTGAGCGTCTCCTGCGGGCGGGGCCACGAGGAAGACGATCAATGGGACGTGGTTTTAGGGGGCGAGGCCTGTAATAGGTCGACTTCCTTCTGTTTCTTTTTGGGGCCGGTGCTTCTTCCTCTTGCTCCCCTTCTTGCTCTTGCTCTTGCTCTTGCTCTTGCTCTTGCTCTTGCTCTTGCTCTTTCGCCCCTTGATGCTCTTGATGTTGCGTGTTGACGTGTGGCAAGGTCTTTTTGCCCCTACGGCTGGGTGGTTTGGGAATCTCAATGTGTGCCCATGTAGGCTCCCCGCAGTCGGTGTCGGTGTCGATTTCTATTACGTTGCTATCTTCCGTGCCGTAATCCACCAACTTTACCTATTTGCTAGGTCAGAATGAGCTGGGTTACTGTGTCAATTTTTTCTTGAGATTGCAGTTGTAACGCTCCAAATTCTTGTTTGTGTTGTCCTTCAATCGGGCGTATCATTCTTCGCTCATCTTCTTCAATGTTTGTTTTGTCTGCGCCATGGTGAGGAGAGCTGAGGGTAAGGATGAGAATGCTCTCATTGGAAAAGAATGGACAAAAATAGAGGTCGACCTTTATTTATACAAAAAAATGCCATCATTACAATAACCCTAAAAAAACACTAATTTTAAGAGGTCCTCACGCATGCAAACAAATCGTACGCATGCTAAATACATGGGACATCATTCAAATAAGCATTCACTGGAGACTATTGATAAAATCGAGGAAATATTTTATTGGCCCAGAAGGGTGAGAAATTAGCGCCTTTGGCCAAATTGCACAGTGAATTTTCGTACTCTTCTGGACACGTATCAAAGCATCAAAACACATGAATATGTGGAATACAAAGCATGTCATATTTCGAAAATCAGCATCTTGAGACTTCTTCAAGTATTACAAGGTTACTTGTTACTTACATCTAGAAGGCAACCCATAGAACAATATCATTGCCTTTTGTAGCTTTTGCATTTCAACAAAAATGTTGAACTCATTGAATTCGAATCAAACATTACCATCTACAGTCTTCTTCTTTTTCCCATGTTGCAATGGTAAGTGTATCATTGATGTGGTAGTAATCCCCAATCTTGCATTTTACATCTTCATTGCTCACTCCCTTTGCTAGAACCCTCTTTGGTGGGGCGGGAAAAGATTATGCGTGATACCTTTCTTACGAAGGGTGTCTCCTAGAAATTCATGAAGAGCTTTGTAGCCCTTCGTGCTAATGCCTACCTCATCGCATGCATTAACAACATCAACAATGTTGATACTTTGGAAAACCTCTTGTATGATTTCCTTAGAAAACAACCATATTTATCTTCTTGCAAAGGGGATCCCTAATCATTTTAGGCACATGCTCTCTCATTTTGTGAAAGAGCGCAAGAGCTCATTACAATCCCCGGTTTGATCAGAACTTGTAGCATCTTGAAGGAATAATCTAAAAACCAGCAAAATTACATTGACATTACACAAGTGCACACATAATTTACATTGGCACTTTGAATTGGAAGTGCTAGAGAATAAGAAAGAGGGGCCATACCGCACTACTTGAATTCTCCGCTTACGACCCCCCCCCCAAAACGGCAAGTATTTCGATGTGGTTGAGTGGCCTCTTACGCTCCCTAGCTCCAATAGGAGTGCTTTTCATGTGGGAGATGGTCTGTGTGAGCTTTTCCACACACGCTGCTCTCTCTTGAATTACACCCTTAAGCTCCTTGATTTTTGCTTGAGCCTAAAGTAGGCCTTGGTGTACACTAACAAGGTTAACTTGAAGCGTATGCAACTGTGATGATAAGTAGAAGACTCTACCAACGTCAATTGTTGCTAATCTCTTACAGTAATCGAGCATCCCATTCTCACCATCTCCCACATACTGAATAAATGATGGTAAGTCTTTGAAAGTGGGTGGGTAATGCGCTCTTCGATCAACTGGGTATAGATGTCCATCAACCCATAGATCCACATTAGTGTGATCCCCTTGTCTACATACATTCCTCTCATGTTCTGTGAGATGAACCTTACCCGAAGTTGCATACTCTTCCAACACCTGCACATGCAAATCCACCTTGCGTCGATTCAATGACACATTAGTGTTAGTGATTTCACGCGTGTGTGATGTAGTGTGGTGAGTTTTCATGTTCAAAGAGTTTTGGACTATCTACGAAGAGGCTTTTGGACTTTCGAAGAGAATACCTACAAACAAACCCACCTAAACCACCTCTACCATCTGTGGGGAGTGCTCTACCTACTCATTGGGCCGCTAAAATAAGCACTAAAAGGAAGGTGAAGTGGTTATCTGCAATTATCGGTTTGTCGGGAGGACGGTGACGTCGACATTGCATGATTGCCACTTGCAAGATGCCAGTTTAGCGATTGAATGATAGATGTCTTCTCGAATGTGGCTTCTTATCAACAACAGTGTTGCCTTGTTACCGACATCGAGGTTGGTGTGCCAATGGCTCGGTTGTCTCACCGGGTGGCTTGTAGCTTTGCTTGATTGTGGGTGCAATGCTTCGAATGAGATGGTGGTTGGAGAAGTCAAGGATGGCTTTGTGTGGTCGACGATGTTGCCGATTGAGGTTTTGGAGAGATCGGGGCTTATGTTGGTGAAGAGGTTCGGGTCTTGCACAAGCTTGAGCCCTGGCCTACTTCACACCAACACTTACCTCATGAATATGAAGTTAGGAAAACAGTTGCACATGTGCTTGAAAGATAGCTTTATTAAGGAGCATACATAGAGGCTCTCTCTCCTACTCTCTCTATACCCAACCCCTTGATAAAATTCACAACATCATCATTGCAAAAGGCTATAGAAGAAAGTCATTATCTCATGAGCATTAGCAGTCATTACCCATGAAAGTTAAGAAAATAGCACTCTCTCTATCCTCCTCCTTTCCGTCACAAGTGCGCATGCACTCTTGACTTTACCGATTTGACACACATACACATGCATGTAGATAAAAATCGAGAGAAAGTAGTCCCAAAGGAAGAACCATGTTAAACACAGAAGAAAACGTGTCCCTCTCTCCCTTTCTCACTCGTAAACCCCAACCACATACTTTCTTCTACGCCTTTTAAGTACGTTACAAAGCAATGTAAGATCAATAGTGGCGTGTACTTATGGATGTCATAGTCGGGATGGAAACTTAGAGAAATGCCATGGTTAGGGAGGGCTTGCATTGCTGTCTCGTTCTCGATATGGAGCCTGGAGATTGTCTTTCTCACAGAACAAGATCATAGAGAGTCAGGTAAGGAATGTGCGTAGAACCCAAGGCCATCACTGGAGCAGTCACCAATCACACGCGCCACACCAATCCTAATGCTGAATGTTCAAATAATGGCATCAACGAGTGCTGTGTATGGCATGAAAGACCGAACTCCATAACCAACAGTGCAAGGAAGCCAAGCCATCTAATGTCCAAGGATCACAATACTCGTGATAAGGGCCTTGAATTATCCTGAGGGCGTTTTGGAAGAGTGAAATGAACCAAGTAAAGAAGAGACGACGCTTGCTCTTGGACAGCTCTGCACCATGTACAGCAAGCTTACAGCTTGTAGAACAGTTGCCAGGGATGCAATTTCCCACAGCTTCTACACAAGTCCTACATCTTTGTCGTAAGGCAGCTGCCACAGATGGCGAGAAGGCAGGAGGAGAAGACGAGCCACAAGAGGCAGAATGCCCCCACTGCTGCGAACTCAAAGGCTGTTGCAGCTGGCAGAGTTGATGTGCGAAGGCATGGCGAAGAGGAGGCGGCGGCGGCAACGGGGGCGGAGCAAGGGCATAGGTGCGGCTGCTCCAACAGGCGGGGCGGGACACGCAGGGGGGCGGCTCTGAAGCAGCCGGTGGGCGGGGAGGAGGCAGAAGAGGAGGGTGCGAATGGCGCAGATGCAGGAGGGCCATATTCAAATAATTTGTAAGTAATAATTAAAAGAATGGGAAAAGAAGGGATAAGCAAAAGGCGTGGGTTTTTTTAATTAAATAAAAGGAAATAAGGGGGTATTTTAAAATAAAAGGAGCAAAAGGGGGTTGGAATAAATAAAAGGAAAAAGGAAAAATAAAGTGATTTTTAAATTAAACCAAAAAAAGGAAATAAGGAGGGGAGGGCTTTAATTTTAAATTGAAAATAAAAAAGAGAAAAAATAAAAAGAAGAGAGATTAAAGAAGGGAAAATCAAAAAGTTTATTTTTTATTTTTTTGGGAGAAGGGGCGGGGGGACATGGGCGTTATGCACACAAGCGTGCAAGCGATGCGCACAGAGGGTGAAAGTGTGTGCATGCGCATGAAGGGTGGAGAGCGCGTGCAGGTGCAAATGAGGTGCGAAATTTGAATGTGTGGATGGGGTGCACGTGTACACACGTGGTGTAAATGGGTGGAGTACATATGTGCATGCACATGGGTGCGCACGTGCAAGCGTACACGATGTGTGCATTGCACAAATGTGGGTACATCTTGTGCACACGTGTAGGTGTGTGCACAAAAATGGGAGCGCATGGAGTGCGCGTGCAAATTCGAAGGAGTGGGATGCACGTGCAGATGCGAGATGCAAGATGCGAAGGGTAGGGTGCACGTGTAGCATGTGCATGTATGCACATGGGATGTACGTGTGGGTAGGTAGGTGTGCACTTGCAAAGATGTAAATGTGTACACGTGTATAAAGGTGTGTGCACATGCTAGTGTGAATGAATGGGGTCTAAGTGCATGTGCACACACGCATGCACGCATGAACGTGTAAATGTGTGCACAAACAAGTGAAAATATAGGTTCACCCGCGTGAATGCAATGGTGGATGCAAGGGTGTGTGCACACGTGATCAATGGGGGTGTGGTGCACGTGCTCGCGCAAAGGAATGTGTGGTGTGTGTGGTGCAAATGTGCATTTTTTTAGTTGTTCTTTGATATGTTTTTGGGTTTTTATGTTTTTTACCATTCTCAGTGAAGGTAGTACCTATACAGTTGAGGGGGGGGGCGCAATGTTGCATATGTACAAATTGGCTAGGGTTCAAGGCTTACCGTGCGTGCTCTTCAGCAGGTGAGAGCAGAGAATTGTTTGCTCATCCACGACAAAAGCTTGGACGCCACCGTGGCCAGCTTTGTTGGCATGCTTGATCGTACGGGTTGCTCAACGATGCCACTAAAATGTGTGCATGGTTCTCTTTGGGGTTTGGCACCATGATAGGGACAGGTAGGGCCACTACACATGGGCAAGATGTTGCCTCTTGCTGCTCGAAGTCCACGGGCTCTTCCGGCTTTTTTGAAGGTGGTGTCGACACACGAGTCGAGGCAGAAACCACTGCTCTCCTATCTTGCTTAATTTTTGGAGTTGGAATCAGAGGCATGGCTTTGGATCTCTACACCCACTTGGATTCAACATTCGAAGGCGTGGTTGCGGGGGATCAAAGGCACGAGTTTCTTCGATCTTGACACCCATATTTGGAGATTCCCTCCATGGAATCCTTGTGCTTCGAGTAGTTTTGTTGGGATCCAATGAAGCGTCGATTTCTGAGGTGCTTTTGGGTATTAAGGCCATCGCTTGGATCTTTTTGGCTTCCAAGGCTTTGCGAAAGCGACCAGGTTTTTGGGACCCAAACAGACAAGTTCCCTTCATAGAAGCCTTGGGTTTCTAACAACTTAACGAGGATCCAACGGGGCAAAACTCTGTTGCTTGGGGCACCCACTTGGCAAATCTCCACACGTTAGAATTCGAACCAGAGGGTCGCTCACTTAGCTCGTACTCACTCGAAGGTGGACTTGGACCTGGCAATGTGTATGGGATGTGCACTGATCCTTCCCTAGGAGGTGGCGCCTCTAATGGAATTGAAATGAAGTCTTCACCTACCTATCGCATCGAAGAAAATATTGTGGTGACTATGATGACCCATGGAAGACCTCCCACCGAGTCCACCTTCACTGCATCTTGCAATGCAAAATCTGGCTGGATTGGTTCCAAAGGCAAAGGCAAAGGCATAGGCTTTAAAACTGGCTCTTTTTGTAACCTCTAAAGAATGGTTACAATTTCGGTCAAAGCCTTTGCGAGCACTAATAATTGGCTCTAGAATGACATCAATGGCTTGCTCGTGTGCTCGGGTGCTGGATCAAGTTTAGCCTACACCTTCCTTACAAGCTCTTGGGCTTGTTTCATTTGCTCTTCCTCCACCACCATGGGTTTAGGATACTCCTTGAGTTTTTTTGGTAGGTTTTCGTAGTCGTGGTTCCGAAGTCCACCCTGTTGCGTTTCCTTGGTACTAACAATGAGCTATGTCATATTTCTGGAGGAGTCAACAATGAGCACAAATTGTTGACTAGTGGGGCTAGCAAGGCCAATGGTTGCCTTGGCACAAGAAGCATCTGTTGTGGTGCCAGAGTCCACCCTATTGGGTTCCTTAGTACCAACAATGAGCTATGTCATGGCTCTCATGGTGCCAACAATGAGCACGAAATTGTTGATGTCTAGACCTTAGCATTGATTCCGACAGCAAATTGCTAGACCTAGCCTTGAGGTTATCCTTGGGACTACCCCTGCCACTACTAGAGCCTAGATTGCTTAGCATATTCTCTACTAAGTCATCTCCTTAACTAAGACTCTACCCGGTGCTGGTTGGGCACCCTTGGCCAATGATGAAGCTTTGGATGATACGTTCCCTACCTCTTGGTTTGGGTGGACGACTTCTACATCCTTATCTTACAGGTTATCCATTAGTTCTATTGCCCGCAAGCAACGCTCATTAAAGAGCAGTGCCTAGACCTTTAGAGATGGTTATGAAGCCACATGCTCTTGAGACCCATCATAAATCAGTCAATGAGCTGTTCTAAAGGTTATGAAGCCACATGCTCTTGAGACCATCATAAATCAGTCGATGCGCAGCAAGTCATCCAATCTTTCACAGGTGTTGCATCTCATATGGAGATACTTGGTTCATACAATGTAATCCCGCATTATTTCTCCCTTCTCCTACTTGAGGTTATATATATGTGCAATGGGGATCCATCTAGCTCCATAGGCAAGAATCCCACTATGAAAGTGTGTCGAACCTCGTAGCTAGCCTTTTCAAGTGGGTTTAGTGAGTGGACTGCTGCCCAACCTCCTCCAAGCTGCCAGACCTGCCAACGATGATTTTGTGCCCTACTCCCATACTTGAACCTCCATTTTTCTTTCCGTTCCCCTCTACCTGCTTCTTCTGAAGTCTTCCAGATAAACGCAAAGAGAGATCCCATTTCCCTTCCCTCGTAGAAGCCATTTTGTAAAACAAGAGATTGGAATATGCTGAAATTTTTAAAACTGGAAACAGAAGCTTCAAGACAGTGCTTCCCATAAATTTCAAAAAAGAAGAGTATAACATAGCACACAAAATTCAAAAGTTGACCACAGAACATGGATGACTAGAAAATAATTATCACAGTGGGAAGAGCCAATCAGAATGTGGTGATGCCAAGTGATCCCACTAGTAGTAATGATTCACACACCTGCAAATACACAAGAGAAGGCAAATTGACCTAATCTACTGTATATTACCAAAAGATGATTACAATGATAATCTTGGATCTACTCTCGGATCATGACTCCTATCCTGTGTGTTGATGCAACATCTCAAAAAGGTATACTGTTTGGGAAGTTCCCAGGCTGAATATTCCTTCTCCTATACTGCTGATCCTAAACTCACCCTTGCTGCCAGGGTACTAGCACTGCAGATCTATAGGATGCCGCCTATTTTAGGGCTGGTCAGGTGATCGAGGTTTGGTGGTCTGCTGGCTGCCAACTGTCCCAACTGTATCAACAGGCTCCACACTTAGGCACCTGGCCTGGGGATGTCCAGACAAGTTGTAGGCCTTCTGGATAGTTCCTCTATCCGACCTCTAGCCATGTCCATGTGGCGTCTCTTTGCATGACGCACATGACATCCCCTCCTAAGCTTGGAGCTCTCGAGCGTATGATGCACTTTTGCTCAACGCCCAATCAGGTCCAATTGTAGGCACAATTTATTCACTTTTTCCACCTCCTGACAAAAAGCTCAACACTAGAATCAAATGACTCTCTAGTGTTGGGGAAGGCACAAACTTTGGTTCTGCTGGTCCTTTGAGATGAGATCCTATGCTTACCTTGACTCTACAGCCACCGACTTCGGCAATTCCTCAGGATCCTTCAACGGTCTATACTCAATACTTTAAAGGAAATTGTCTCCCGAGCCATGTCTAATCCTAGAAATTCTCCAGTACTTTCAGAAGACACGCACACACACACCCAGTTCAGTTTCAACCTAAGGCAAGTGGTCCTCAGGCTCCGCGGTTGTCAACATGACACCTTGTGCTCAGATCTCTCACTCATCTCTGCCAACTTGCTCTCGAACTTCTTCCTGTGTTGGCTGTCCCTGGTGATCTGATTCACGAAAATTTGTTCCCAAAGTAAAAGATTTTCCAGGCTATCCATGAAGGAACTGCAGCCTTGCTAGCTGGCTGATGCAAAGGCACGCTCAGTCGAGTTCAACCCTCCATGGAACACAAGGAGGGCTAAGATGGACTGCCTTGGCTGCGTTCAGTTCCAGCAACCAACTCAGCTTGCTCTCCCTCCTGAAAACCTTCTTCTACTGCTTGATTCTTAGCTGATTTTGACACTGGACAGCACCTTGAAGGAAAACGCAGATCTTGCTCCTCTAAAGAGAGAAGAAAGACCCACAAGCTTGCTGACTGCCGGACCTAGATGCAGACCCTAGCACCTATGCAAAACTAATGGATGACTTGTTGCACAAAACTCTGAGCGACCTGTAAGATGGAAAACACAAATCTTGTTGCAACTCCCTCAGCAAACCTAGCACTATTAAACTCTGATTAAGCCCTAATTAACACTAATCACTCAAACTATTGCACATACACAAGAGGAGGTAAGTTGACCTAATCTATTGTACATTGCCAGAAGATGATTATATACAGAAATAATCTTGGATCTGAGCTTATATCCTGACTCTATCCTAAGTGTGTTCTTGCAATATCTGAAAAAGGTTAGTGCTCTGATATTCTTGGGTTGAATCTTGCTTCTCGGAACTCCAGCTGTTAATCCTTAACTCTCCCTAGTTGCCATGAGGAACGGGCCCTGCAAATCTGGCGTGGGATGCTCTCATCTGACCTCTCAACTGCTTATTTATAGTTTCCTTTTAGGGTTGGTCGGCTGGCTTCCAACTGTGGCCAACTCTGTCACCTGGCTCCACGCTTGGGCACATGGTCTAGGGATGTCCAAACGGCTCCTTGGCCTTCTAAATGGTGCTTACCTGGATTCTAATTTTCACCTATGAGCCTCCCAAGTAGGCTGGCCACCCTGTTTAGGTCTGGCTCAGATGTCCTACAACCTGGTGGAAAGAAAGGTCCTTATGGATTGGAGTGTCAAACCTCACATGCCCTTCCATAGAAGATGCGCATCAAACTCAGCTCACTAGTAAGAACATTCCGACCACCTATATATCGCCACCTGGACAGTAAAAGCACACCTCACGAGATTGTGACCCAACTCCCAGAGGACTCGTACTTTCACGCGCATCTCTAGACGCAAGAAGCACCAACCTACAGGTGTCCCTTCAATACTTCAACATGGATAAGCCGCAGTGCAGTGCAAACACTGCTCCCACATATCCAACCATGTCATCTTCTCCTTTCACCATCTTCCGTCCTTGGTGTCCCATACCTCAAACCTTGGAAGACTTAAATGCAGCTCCTTGGCCTGAATCCAAAAGATTTTGGCAATGAATTTCTTTCCTCTTGTTCCTCAAGCTTTGTGCCAGCAAGTCTAGCTTTGATACCAATGTTAAGACCACATACCTCAAAAACCCTGTAAGGGTTAGACAACCTGCGTCGAATTTGAATCCGATGATCGCGCTCTCCTCGCAGCCAAAGGCTACCTTCCAAAACCACCAGAAGCCAAAGGTCAGATTGCCGTGTGTCAGCCAAGCCCCGACAATATGCCCTAGCATCCCATACCCAACCCCCCCCCCCCCCCAACTACTGGCCTACAACTACTCTGGCCCTAAGGTCCTACTTGCCTTGGTAGACCTCCCTCTACCATGTGGATACCTCATAATCCTCATAAGTGAGCCCAAACTCACTTACATGGTAATACTACATAACCTGGCTATATTTCAACCACTACTTTTTTATTACATGTGGATACCTCATAATCCTCATAAGTGAGCCCAAACTCACTTACATGGTAATACTACATAACCTGGCTATATTTGGACCACTACTTTTTTATTAAACCTTTAGCCATAATTAGCCTCTAGTTAGCTTTGTATTGACTCTAAACCTCATCCTTGCTAGCCCTTTGCCCTTACAAGTCTTATCAGCCCATACGCCCAGCTAAGCCCTGACCCTACCCTTTGGGTTAGCACATCCCCATAACTCCGGGATTTAACGCTGGCCCGAGGCTCAATTAGGGATGTGACAAAACTCTAAAACCATTTCATTTGACCTCTGCTAACCTAGACGTGCCTTGGATTCCTCTCCAACCATAGGAGAGCATATGTACTACCAAACCAGATGACAGAAAGAGTACTCTGTATGCCCCTCCCAATCTGCCACGCTGTCAAGCTCCCAATATTATATTCTCCCAAGCTGAGTCTACTGCCAAGTGAGGTGCGCTAAAACCACGATTTTGGAGGCTGATTTGTTGTGAATTGGAAGACAGCTTCACTTTTGCAGTTTGTATTAAAGACTTTGTATTAGTTAGCAAATACTGGTTCAGACCAATGTGGTATTTAAAGCATAGTTTCATGCAACAGAAACGGATGGTGTCTCCGCAACAGAAACGGGTAGGAAATAACATTTTATAGTAGATGTAGATAGAAATAATGAAAAAACTTGAGAGAAATAGAGGAGAAACCTGGGATCGTTCACAATCTAATAGAGATAACAAAGAAAATTGGGGAAAATCACAACTTACCGCAGAAAAACTGTGGGAAAATTCTCAGGTAATTTTATGAAATGGGAAATGGAAGCTCTGAAGAAAAGGAGTTTCCGTAACTTTTCGCTAGGAAACAGCCGTTTCCTGTTACTACCCTTCAAGGTTGCTTCATCTCTATGGCTGCCTCCCCATTCTGTTGTGGGCATGAATAAAAGGATGCCAGACTGATTCTTTCTCCTGATTATTCTTGCATGCACGACAGCTAGCTCACAGGCTCTTCAAAAAATTCATAACCCTAGTAGTATAAGGACAAGGACAAAACATGTGGCACACCTCACTATGGGCTGCCTAGGTCAGCCATATGGGCAGCCGATACGTCCACACAGGCCCGGATGGACAGTTGAACACTGGGATACTGTTGGACATCAGAATTCAACAATAAGGTGGGTAGTAAAAATTTGTGCAAATGGGCCAGAAAGGTGCTAACAAAGTGCCTTCACCATACTAAATGCTTCGATCGTAAATGGACCTAAGGTCTTTATTATAGGTGAAAAATATGGAACAAGGAACCCCTGTCCGAATGCTAATGTATAGTGATATCCGTAGATCACTACCTGCCAACAATCTACCACCACAGGAAAAAAAAAAACCAGATCACCTTCAATCACACCCCACCAATGGTGGGCTGAAACCCCAGCTGCCAATAGATCCTCTCTTAATCACACAAAGAAGTCACTAAGCTACTACCAGCTGCAAAAGCTATCTGCTGGCAATGCCGCTATAGATTCCCTTTTCCTTTAAGCTTCCACCCAGCTCTTGTCTATCACTTGGGAAGATTCTTGAATCAAGGTTTGATGTAGGAGTGAGATCACATGAATTGTGGCATACACCCAAAACATCATGCTCCTTATTCCCTTCCAACCCACTTGCATCTAAAGCAAAGCAGTAATTGTCCAAACGACCAATCAGGGCATGAATAAAAACTTAAAAAAGAGCACGGCTTTTATGCTCTCAAATCATACCATTTTATCCAATGCATTCTGACCATGTCCAGGCACTCTGATAAGCATTTCTCACAGAGACTGAAGGCTCTCCAGGTTGATTAATCCACAAAGTTCACTCCCAACTATAGAAAATGCTTGTTCATCTCCAAGCCGCCTCTTAAACAACCGCTTGACCATAAGTATGATATAAGGTCATGATGAGTACAATCTCTGTCCAGGGTTGCAGATAAGGACCCCATAAACCGCAACCTCAACAATCCTGCCAGTGTAAAAGATAGCTGGTAAAAAATGTCCGCTTACAGCAGGCACCTATCTTCTGACCTTCAGAGATCAACAGTATTAATCTGGAATCCGACCATGCACAGCAGACACCAGTTCACGTGCATCATCTAAGAGTGTCCACACATCCAGATGACCTGCCATGCTATTGCACTCCCTAAGTATTTCATCCATTCCTTTGCATTTCTCAATGATTATTTTTCTCCTCTGGCGGACTGCTGCTGCTATAACAAACAAGATCAAATCGTCTGTCAAGAAAGACTTCCTCCTGGTTTTTCGCCAAGTAGTAGTCTTAGTCTGGCTGATTCCTGTGGCTCTTTTCTCAGCCCAAATAACCTCCCACAATGAAATTGTCTGCTCAAAGGTGAGCTCTCTTCTTAGTAGTACTACTATCATTCGGTAAACAAAGTAGCACTCTTGGGCATGTATGCTCTCAAGGTGAGAGTATAGATGAGGATCACCTGCTTTAAAGATACTTGATATTTTACTGAGCTGCCGACGGATGCCAGCTTCATCCAGTCGAAAGTTGTGACGAGCTGTATTCATGAATTGGGCAAAGCACCAAAAGGCCTCATAGTCTTCATCAAGAAGGGCCACAAAGGGAGAGAGAAGGTCACTCATCCCTTGACAGTACCCTGTCTCGGGATCATACAGGGCGTAAGCCTCTAGTATGCCTACAAGACGAGCAGCATGATGCTGCCTGCAGGGTTCTAAATGTTCATCATCTTTCAGCCCAACACTCATGGCAAGTTCCCATGCCACCTCCTCAGTCACATTAGCTTGAGTTGGAGAGTAAGGAACCCATTCTGCATTCATTCGGACTGCATCCAACCGAATGATACGCTGCCAGGTGATGAAATCCTCTGTTGCTTTTAAACAGCCCTCTATGAGGTCTGCACTTTCTACCTTGCTCGATGCAGGTGTACTTTCCAATTTTGCAAGCTCTTCTTTACAATCATCTTCTGTATTCTCTTCACTGCTGTCACCTGCAGAAGCAGCATTGTCTGTAGCTAAAGCTGCCTTCCTTGCAGACTTCTTCTGCCTTTCCATTGAAGGAGAACTTGAGCCTTCAGAACCTGTCTCGGTGTTTCCAACTCTTCCATCACCCTCAGATGACTCTTCAAAAATGTTCTCCCTAAGAATGTTACATTGAATTTTCAGATCTCTGTACACTTCTCTGTCAAAACAATCAACACTTCTCTGTCAAAACAATCAACACTATAAGATTCTGTAAACACATAGGCACCATGGATGACATGTTACTCCACAACATGGCACCCACTTAGCAACACTATAGAAGAAAACACGAACTGAGATTAAGAAGAATCCCCTAAGATTCAATGGGCAAAGTCAATTTTCTCTGAAAAGAGGTACCTTTTGCGACATTTTTCAGCTTCTCGTTCCTCTCGTGTGCTGTCCAGTTCATAACTGTGAAACAGTTAAAACAGAAGGTAAAACTTCCAGCTTTAGGATACTGAGATGAAGCCATTGCAGGAAAAAGCTTTCCCCAATTCAAAGGCTCAAAGAATAAATGAATTGCCTTGCATTCTTGGCAAAGGAAACTTTAAGAATTGATCAGTGAAAGGCGTTTGAGCAGGGAAAAACTCACAAGCCTAAGAGGAAGAGCCATACTTCTGCCCTAATGCTGGGATCAATGCCCTGTAGACCGCGCACAGCGCACATAAACCAGCACATGTATGCAACAAAATAAACCTCAAAGCTTGTATCATAAAAGACAGCAAGCAGTATGCAAGTGGACTTCATACACCATACATAGCATTGGGACTTCATTTCAATCTGAATATTAGACGTATACTAAACTACAATGCAAAGTGAATAAAGCATATATGAAGATAGGTAAATACACGTACTCCAAAACGGATTTTCTTCAGAACTTTGTGGTGATTAACAAGGCGACCGGATTCTGAGTCGAAGGCATCACGCCATTGCTTCTGTGTGAGCGGACTTCTTTTCCGTTTCCTTCGCTTGAAAGGCGATCTGAAATACAAAGATAAAAATCAATAAAAACCACGCACTTCAACCGTTTGACCTTATCTTTTTGACAAAGACTCTTCGAAAAGGAATCCCGCATGGCTATGGAACACGCAAAAGAAATGTAGCACTGGTATGGAAGTCGCAGTCCGACCGTAACAGAGGATAAAGTGCTGAAAAACACTGTAGACAAGGTAAATAAACAGCAATAACTGCAGACAAGATGAACGAAACCCTAATTCAAAGGGCGATGTGAAGAAAGACTGACTAACTAGCATCGATCACTCTTCACAATGGGCAGAAAACGCACTGCAAATAAAAAATTGAACACTAAAATGGATCACTGTCTTGCAGAAATAACTGCAGACAAGATAACAAAACCCTAGCATTTAGCGATCACTGGTTGCAATGTGAAGAAACGCAGGGCAGAAATACGGGAAAACCGTAATTAGAAGCGATCTCTGTCTGCTATATGAAGAAAGACAGAGATCGTCACTTACCTGCGGCTGTAAAGAAGGGTTCCTCCCACCGCTGCAGCTACAGCTACCCCTGCAACTGCCGTTATAGCGACCCCGACTGCAACAGAAGTGTCTTGGGAGTGGTCACGCAGGGCGTTAAAGGAGGAGGAGGACATCGCCGCATGCTGTAGGAAGGCAAAAGCTTCATGGAGTGCGGCCACGGCCCCCACAAAGAATTCCTGCTCGAACATAACAGGGGTTTACAGGGTTAGGGTTTCTGCAGCAGCGATGGCGGTGGTGATGCCATGTGCAGATGCAAAAAGATGAAGAAGATGAAAATGAAAGAGGGGGGGAGGAAAATGCCTCCATGAAAGCTCACACCACATGGCATATGACAAAAGGGGTACCTTTACACCACATAATTAACCCTTCATTATGCTTAACCGTGATCTTAACTATCAATGGCATATAGATGGCAAATGGTATCAATATTTAGATCTTGATAACTCAACGATAATATCCTCTCCCTTCTCATTATGTATGATCTAATTTGGATTAAATTCGGCTGGTTAAAATTGCTCCACAGTTCGGAGCCTATTTCTTGTCCAACTCTTGATGTCTGGCTCCCAGATTAGGGTTTTTGATGATGTTATTGATTCACGATGATCAAATTGAAAAAATATAAGGTTTGTGCCCTAGCTCTAGTGTGAATCTCTACTCAAAATTGATATTTACTTATGCGTTCAAAACAATACAGCTAGTAGAGTGTTAATCACTAATCAATGAGATTAAGATTTTTATAAATTATCAAAGATAGAGACTTCACATAAAGATGGGGAAGGAGGTCCTATTGAATCCATGCACTTCTACAACTAGATAATGTAGAGTATTGTCTTATGTACTCACTTATGTAATAAACCTAGTGTGAAACCTTTAAGTGACTCGAGGGACTTAAGTATTCCTCCATACATTTCTTATTAGTAAATCCATGCACTTCTACAACTAGATAATGTAGAGTATTGTCTTATATACTCACTTCTGTAGTAAACCTAGTGTCATACCATTAAGTGACTCAAGGGACTAAGTATTCCTCCATACATCAATGTGAAGGCTATGATATGCTCTACTATCTTGTGTGCTTGGAACATTCATTTGGCTTATGTATGACCATGCTCATCACTGTCTAAATATAGCATGTCTAAATATAGTGAATCTTTTGGTGAGCTATCTATTACATATTAGCCATGGAAAACCAAGGCACAAGGAGAGGAGAGAAAGAAGAAATCATGGATTTCTAAAAAAATAAGAGGAAAAAATCCCTTCGATTTGACCCTTTGTATTCCTGCTTTGACCCTTTCTATTCCGGCTTCCATTCCTATGTTTTGCTTCTTAATGTCTTTTACATATTGCAGCAACGCGCAGGTTGAGTACTAGTAGCATTTATAGGATTACAACCATGTGAAATAACTCTCCTTGTATGATGCCAAGGATGTTGTTACACATGTCTAATACCAATTTCCTAACATATGTGACCATATATTCCATGCCATGTAGTCATGTAAATTGGCCCTCCAAATCATAAGATTATTTATGCATGCAAAATTGTCCAAACCAACTTACTAGATCACCTAAAGTGATGATCATCCATGTAGATGCACATCAATCAAGAGCATTATAGGATTGATGTAAATGTTAAAGTATGGACATCCTAGCTGTCAAATTGTAAACTATAAAAAATGATGTGAAGGGGTTCTAAGTTATAGATGAGCCAATGATGTTTTAGCCATCATGTGATATGCAAGGCTAAAAGTAGACACACTTAAAGCCATGTGTCCATGTCACCAATTCATGTGCTTGTTCATCAAGGGACATCAAATAGCTCAACTAAAGCTAGGTGATCATGGCTTGTTTTTTCCTTCTGGTGGAATCTTGTGATGACTAAGAAGGCTTCTCATATGTTATCCCAAGTTTGTGCCATAGCTAGCAAATTTAGGTACCGATCTAGAAGTGCTCCCATTATACATATTGGGAGTGCCCTTTGCACAATTCCATGAACCCAATAATAAACACTGCACAAGTGGCTCAAAGTGCTATATAGATATACTTGAGAGCATCACCATGCCTAGTATAATTCAATAAGCATTTGATGATGTTCATAGCTTGCATCCTTGTCATTTTCTATTCTTCTTGGGATTTTGTTTTTAACCTAGCATAGACTATTAAGAACCGCCTTTATGGAGTAGGCCTTCGATGAAATCTAATGGCAACCTAGGTCATTTTTATCGTTTTCTTCTTCACCTTTGATAGAATGGGGGCTTCAGATTGTCCTCTTGGGTAGACAAAAAGCTTAGTAATACTTCATGCCTTGACCTCATGTGTAACTTGAAATGATGATTAGAATTCCATTGTGTGTCAAGTTGTTCACGTATTGAGGGTTGTTATCCTCCTTTTAGGCTAATTCCCTAATTCCTTCTTATACTAGGCAATTGAGTGTCCTTTAGTCTCACAATGGTAAGCAACCCTCATCAATGGTGCTAAATCTTTATTATGGGTGTATTAATGTTTTAATGGTGCAAACTCTTTATTAAGGGTGTATTAATGTTTTTCCTCAACTACACTTGTGATGAGGCTTAGGCAAGACCTCAAGTCTTGTTCCTCCCTCTCACCCAAAAGAATCGTGCTTAACTAAAGTTAGTGATAACTACATGAAGCTACTTACTCCTAGTTCTCTATGAATTCTCTCTCACACTCGTCACATAACTCTCAGAATGAGGACAAGTCTTTACTTATTATGGTTATGTTTGAGTGGAAGGATGTCAGAAATAAGGACAAGTTACATATTAAAATTAGGTGTGTGTGTGTGGGGGGGGTACAATGGCATAGAGTCTGTGTGGTATGATGACATGGCATGAGTGTGGGTGTATGGTGTGGTATAATGACTTTAGATACGTATGGGTACGAGTGCAGTAGTGTGATTATTAAGAATCCTTATATGGGATTGATCATGGTGGTAGACAAAAGATTAAGCATGATAACTAAGGTGGGTTAAACCACACCAAGAACTCCATGACGAGAGAGAGAGAGAGAGAGAGAGAGAGAGAGAGAGAGAGAGAGAGAGTAGCACACTCAACAATACTCTATTGTATATGTTATGAACCATACAATGAAAGGATTCTAATATAGATAGCCTTTAGCCCAATCTCCTTTACACATCATTATGCCACTTGGCCATTAGCTTGCTCCTATTGGACCATTCAATTCCCAGCAAATAAATGATGTTGGACCCCTTTAGACAACCATTCCATTTTCCTCTCATTCTACTCATGCTCTAGTGCTCGTTAGCACCTCTAGGCATGCTAACATCACTATTTCAACACCCCCCTTTGACGTAAGCATGGTCATTGCCCTTTGAGAGATGAAAGTCTCGCCCTTAGTGCCCACTTAGGCCTTTAGCACTATCGTGTCACTTTCGGGTGTAAGATTCTTACAACATAAGATATTACAAAGACTTATAAGTCTTGAGCTCATAAGCTTTAAAATAACATGTCTTGGGCATTTATAAATTTTCCACCTTAGGGTTTGCAACCCTATCTTGATCTTTTTGAAAGATGAATGTGAGTTGAAGATTTTGCTCTAGGGAGCTCTGATGTGCAATCTCTCTTTCTCGGCACTCCTCTCTTGACAATGTTCTCCAACACCATGCTAAGCAAAACGTGCTCCACTTGGAACCAATCACACTTACCATGCACAATGAGATATAATGCATGTGAATTATCCTTATTTGAGGCTATACCAGAGCCAAGGGGTAAGGTTCAACCCTTTGTTTTTTTTCACAACCACATAATTTTTTTTAAATGTTTATCTTCGAAGAAGATGAGGTAACGTTTGCTGTTGCTGCTCGATTGTACTAGCGGAGGTACTGTGAACGCCAATGTGTGGTGTGCTATAGTCGCTCTCTGTGCAACCTATTCTGCATGACTTTAGTGGAGACGCTTCTCCTGCCACACTGTTGTTGTGCCAAGGTAGCTGCTGGTACTGCTATACCATGGCACTGTTGTGCCCACTCACAACAACTACCAAAAACAAGGTGAGATGCACGACTCTACAAAAGCCATTTGCTCTCCAAATTGGTATGCTCTATTGTAATTTCTTGCTTTTCGCATCTTTGGGGCACGCTCTCTTTGTCACTTCCTCATGCTATTAGCTCAGCCTTCTATTACTGTGTGTGCCTTAGTGAGGGCATCCAAGCCTCCTACACCATTGGTCTTTGCGTACACTTCCATGAGCTTCTCCTTCAAATAGTGGGGATCCACTTCTCTCACCATCTCTAATGAGCCTTTTCTTGGCTCCCTTGAATTGGTTCTTGCTACATTCAACCTCCTTCACGAGGTTTCCACACAACCAACTCCCCATTGAGCTCACACAACCAGCTCCCCATTGAGCTCACAACTTGCATGCCTCTCCTGTTTACATGCCAAATCATGAAGGGTGCTTTCTCTTCATTAGTTTCCATAGAGACATCGCCGCAGGTCCAAAATCTCTTCAAAGCCTTCAATGGCTTCCACACAAATTCACTCATCTTCCATGAGCAAATTACCAAGCTCAACCCCTTCCGATGAGCTCAACATGAGCTGCAATCTGAGCCCATAATCGCTTGCCCCCCTTGGACAAGCTTGCACCTCAACTCTTTGTCTAAGCACAAAGAGTTGGGGTGCAAAATAGCAACCGTTTTCCAAAATTTAATGAGGCAAAACTCACAAAACCAACCTTCATTGCTTAATCTTCTTGTTGGCATCTTCTTTGGTGATGATGACTCCATTTGCACCCTCCTTGATGCAAAAACCTCCACTTGAACTTCAATAGAGTAGTTTCAAAATCTTCAAATGGTTGGAAATCTTCAACTCCAATCTCCATGAGCCATGAACTCTCTCTAATGCAATCTTAATGATAATAGAGTGTGCTTAAATTTTCTCGTAAGAAAATGTTAAAAAAATAACATATGCTTGATCAATAAACCACAATCTAATGTACATATTAATAAACCATGATCAAGAGCCCATCCTAACGCTGATACCATGTTAATCCTAATATAGCATTGATTGTGGTGGTAGACAAAAAATTGAACATGATAACGAAGGTGGATTGAACCACACCAAGAACTCCATGATGAGAGAGAGAGAGAGAGAGAGAGAGAGAGAGAGAGAGAGTAGCACACTCAACAATACTCTATTGCATATGTTATGAACCATACAATGAAAGGCTTCTAATATAGATAACCTTTAGCCCAATCTCCTTTATACATCACCATGCTACTTGGCCATTAACTTGCTCCTATTGGACCCTTCAATTCCGAATAAATGCTATTGGATGCCTTTGGACAACCATTCCATTTTTCTCTCATTCTACTCATGCTCTAGTGCTTATTAGCACCTCTAGGCTTGCTAACATCACTATTTCAATAGTGATGAAGCATGAGTGTGGGCATGGGTATGTCAGTGCAATGTGGCATGGGTATGAGTGTGGGTATGGGTATGGTATGATGATCTGGCATGGATGTGGCTATGATAGAGTGGCTTGGGTGTGGATGTGATAGAGTAGAGTGAGTGTGTAGTGTATGATGGCATGGCGTTGGTGTGGATGTGGGTTTAATATAATGATGTGGCATTAAAGTGTTTTTAGGAGAAGCTACTATGCTCTCTAACAAGCTTCAATCCTTACCAAAAGGCTTCCTTATGCATAATTCCCTCCCATGTTACCTCAATGAAAAGCTCAATATGAGGTTGCTCTCCCTTTGTGACTTATAGTAGTAAGCACTCATTTTTACTCTTTTATCCCTACACCTCAAGTCTGTTGAATCAAAGATGGAGCTTGATTCACACTTGGAAGATAAGTTGGATTAGCATCACCCTTGAAGCTATAAGTAATCTACTTAAAGCCTAGTTTATTTAGTTATAGGATTTCTTGATAATAAAAGATGTAATTACCTTGGTAGCAATATTTCCAATTTATATAACATGTTATGAGTTACAGTTGTCGTAGTTAGTCATATAAACCATTCACATAGAAAGTATTTCATATATTCTTTAGGATGATGATGATTGATTGATTGTGACTAGTTGGATTGCAAATCCACAGGGTTGGTTTCATCTAACTTATGTGTTTTTTGTTTTTTGTTATGTCGGGGTTCTTAGAGCATCCCCTCAAGATCAAGATTCAAGTTTCCATGTATATGTTTCTACTCTTTCCCATCGATTCAAGCTCTTCTTTCTTTCAATTGTTGGTTTAGGCATTAAGGGATTAATTCAATAATTAATCTTAGCTTAACTATCATTAGCTTGAATTGTGCATACTTTTAGGAAGCTTAGGACTAGAGTAATCATCCTATCAAAACAAAAATTTTAAAAAATTATTAAGGAGTAATCAAAGAGTGAAGTCTAGAATCTTTGAGCAAAACTATTAAAACTGCTCTCTAGTCAACTTGCAAACAAGAATGTGCTAACGATTAGGCCTGTTTTAACACACACTCCATAGAACTTTTACAACACTTGTAGTGTCATAAGTTTTATGGATAGAGGACCTTTCCATATCTACTCATTAGGGAGCATAAATAAAAAATATACCTTCCATAATTGCCATAACTCCCAATACCTATTGTGCTGACCCATCACATGGGCCCGTCACCCCATGTGATGGGTGTTGATAAAGCTGTTAGTTTGATAAAGATATGTTCTTAGATAAAGGAATTCCTTCATGCAGGTGTATATTTGCATAAGAAATTGTACCCAAGGAATACAAGTTTGCATATCTTGTATCCACACATGACCTGTAAATGCACATTCTCCCATTAGCCTAGACTCATCCACATGTCCATTCTCTCATATCCATGGATGCTTGTATATTCTGTGTCCACACACATAACATAACTTGCGAATTCCCATGCCTCTTCCTACACCTTGTAAACATATATCCCTATGTGTGACAAAGACCAAAATAAAATTATGAATTGGGCGAAACAAAAATAATGAGATGGACAAAAAATGACTAGTTTTCACACTAAGCCAAACTTAAAAATGGTCAAACCTTTATTACTAGTCTTAAGTAAATATGTACACCAAGTCCTGAAACTTTCCACATTTGATATTAAGCTTAAGGTAAGGCCGTTCTATATGTTTTAGCGTCGTCTTATAAAATATACATGCCCATTCGAGTGCATAAGATGGCAAAGGACCTTACAGTAGGTTGGGATAGTGAAACCACATTAACCTACATAGTTTAATATACTCCCCTTCCCAATGGTCATCAGAATCCTCATGTCACCCAAGTTAGTGGTGAAGCTACTTCTGGGGTGGAAACATGTGGATAATCAAGGATATGCCATAAAGTTGGTGTACGAAGTTAAGTGGTATGGTTCGGGGTTGAAGTGTATCCAAATGCAAAGCATATTAGGATAAGCTTTAGGTAGCCTTGATAGTAGGTAGCTCGTGGAGAAAGTTATAGGCGATGTAGAAGTTCTTCATATG
Source organism: Cibotium barometz (assembly GCF_041138505.1). Taxonomy (NCBI): domain Eukaryota; kingdom Viridiplantae; phylum Streptophyta; class Polypodiopsida; order Cyatheales; family Cibotiaceae; genus Cibotium; species Cibotium barometz. Next base: position 20,799,424 of record NC_141066.1, on the reverse strand, counting down.
AGGCAGCCTCCTTGTATTGTGGAAATGCTTAGATGCTTCAAAATTAGGTGATTTGTAAAAGAGATCCACACACTGTGATTGGAAGAATGAGTACCGAAACCACCATGGAAAGATTATTGTTGGAAATAGGGTTGTAGGAATACACACACACACACAGTGGAGAAGCTCAAGGGAGCACACAATGAGATGATAGATAGATAATGAATGTGTGCTCCATAGAACTTTTACGACACGTGTAGTGTCATAAGTTTTATGGATAGAGGACCTTTCCATATCTACTCATTAGGGAGCATAAATAAAAAATATACTTTCCATAATTGCCATAACTCCCAATACCTATTGTGCTGACCCATCACATGGGCCCGCCGCCCCATGCGATGGCTGTTGATAAAGTTGTTAGTCTAATAAAGATATGTTCTTAGACAAAGGAATTCCTTCATGCGGGTGTATATTTGCATAAGAAATTGTACCCAAGGAATACAAGTTTGCATATCTTATATCCACACATGACCTGTAAATGCACATTCTCTCATTAGCCTAGAACATCCCCATGTCCATTCTCTCATATCCATGGATGTTTGTATATTCTGTATCCACACACATAACATAACCTACGAATTCCCATGCCTCTTCCTACACCTTGTAAACATATATCCCTATGTGTGACAAAGACCAAAATAAAATTATGAATTGGGCGAAACAAAAATAATGAGATGGACAAAAAATGACTAGTTTTCACACTAGGCTAGCCAAACTTAAAAATGGTCCAACCTTTATTACTAGTCTTAAGTAAATATGTACACCAAGTCCTTAAACTTTCCACATTTGATATTAAGCTTAAGGTAAGGCCGTTCTATATGTTTTAGCGTCGTCTTATAAAATATACATGCCCATTCGAGTGCATAAGATGGCAAAGGACCTTACAGTAGGTTGGGATAGTGAAACCACATTAACCTACATAGTTTAATATACTCCCCTTCCTAATGGTCATCGGAATCCTCATGTCACTCAAGTTAGTTGGTGAAGCTACTTCTGGGGTGGAAACATGTGGATAATCAAGGATATGCCATAAAGTTGGTGTACGAAGTTGTGGTATGGTTCGGGGTTGAAGTGTATCCAAATGCAAGGCATATTAGGATAAGCTTTAGGTAGCCTTGATAGTAGATATCTCGTGGAGAAAGTTATAGGCGATGTAGAAGTTCTTCATTGGCAGCCTCCTTGTATTGTGGAAATGCTTAGATGCTTCAAAATTAGGTGATTTGTAAAAGAGATCCACACACTGTGATTGAAAGAATGAGTACCGAAACCACCATGGAAAGATTATTGTTGGAAATAGGGTTGTAGGAATACACACACACACACACACATACACACACACACACACAAAGTGGAGAAGCTCAAGGGAGCACACAATGAGATGATAGATAGATAATGAATGTGTGCTATACAAAGATGATAAGTATACCCCAAGATGGGTGTATACTAGCACGGGGAAAAAACCTCCTAAAGAGGGAAAAAGTGCCCCGAATAGTCCTAGTGTGTTCACACACATTACTACCAAATATGGCTACAAAACCCCCCTAGAGTGATGATGTGAACATGGGGTGAGATGCCACTAGAAGTACAGAGATGTGCGAAGCCCTTTGGAATGTGATAAGGAGCCCAGACTAGTCTCCAAAGGGAAGTAAGTTTAAAGCTCTGAGAAAAGCTTCAAACTTCTCTCATGGGAGAGCCTTCGTGAACAAATCTGCCAAGTTGTCATATGTTGGCATATAAGCCAAGTTGATTTCCCCTGTAAAGCATCTCTCCTTGACATAATGATAGTGTACCTCAATGTGCTTTATGCGAGCATAAAAAAATAGATTCCACGCAACTGCCATAGGGCTCTGACTGTCAGTGAAGATCATAGTTTGTCAATACCCAAATCAGCAAATAAGGCACCTAAGCCAAACACACTCAACTGTAACTATTTTTTGTACTCACCTTCACAGCCTGAAGTGGCCACAATGAGTTGCTTCTTCTTGAGACATGTACATAAATCACCAAGGTGAAAGTAAAAACCACTCGTGGGACACAACTCGTGTCTCATAACATCCAACCTAGTCGGAGTCTGTAAATGCATGCAACTGTGATTTACCCCCCTTGGGATAAAATAACCCAAAGTGCTTAGTGCCCTTTAGGTAACGGAACACCCGTTTGACAGATTACCAATGCTTTGTGCCTAGGTCTCCCTTATCCATATGCTCTAACTCTAATTTCTTGCATATATAAGTAACGCGTGCTTAGTGCCCTTTAGGTAACGAAACACCTGTTTGACCGATTACCAATGCTTTGTGCCTAGGTCTCCCTTATCCATATGCTCTAACTCTAATTTCTTGCATATATAAGTAACACGTGCTTCATTACGTACCTGGTATAATGATGCAAGTGCATCCTAAGCATGTTTAGTAGTCCTGCATGATGGAATGTGAGGAATGATACTCCTCTTGAGATGGGGCAGACCTGGAGAGAGAGAGAGAGAGAGAGAGAGAGAGAGAGAGAGAGAGAGAGAGAGAGATGTAATGAGGGAGGGTGAAAAGAGAGAGAAAGAGAATAAAAAGTATCTTTTAATAAAATAAAAATTAAATAGAAAACATATATGTATATGTGTGTACATATGTGTGTGTGTGTGTGTCTGTTTTTATTTACATTTATATATACATACATACATATGTATGTATATATATATATACATATATATGTTTGTGTGTGTGTGTGTGTTTAGATGTGTGTATGATATATCTATCTATATATTTAAAAGTGACCACAACTTATCACCCATCTCCGCACATTAAAATTTAATCAAAATTAATTAAATTATGTCGATGTTTGTATTTATATTTTTAAATACATGTATATATGTATAACTATATGTGTCTATGTATAGGTTTATGTATCTAAAACATAATATTGTAGGGGAAAATAGTATTTTTAGAGATAAAATGCGCATGCTTTTGAGAAAAAAATAAAATATTTGATCATTTAAAAATTTTCCTAGAAAATGAAACGCTGTTTTTCTTTTAACAATTATGCCTCAACAAGATCAAAAATAGTTAATTACGACGAAAGACTCTCTTTTTTTTAAAGGCATTTAAAGAAAAAACATGTATATATAAATAGTGTGCATGTGCATGTGCATATAGGCAGTAGTAGCCATTAGGGTTTTTGAGTGTTCAAATTTATAGGCAAGCATTAGGCCATTAGGGTTTTATATCTTAACCATGGACATTAGGTATGAAAACCCTAATATAATGATTGGCTAAATGAATTTTTATTTATGTCTACACCTATATGTTTTATACATTTTCACCTATAAGTATTGGCCATATGACTTTTTGATTTATGTCTTTACCTATATGGTTATGCATGTAAAAAGACTTATTAAAAAGAGTTGTCTAACAATAAAAATCTCATAACATCAACTATTTACATGAGATAATTAACAAAATGGACATTGAGTCATATGTTTATGGTTCTAGTCAGTCACCCACCCTAACCTAATCACAAGGGATAAAAAATAGTTGTTTGATGGATGGCATCATGGGGCTAAGAAGGATCATCCTTGGTGCACACCATTTACAAGAGATAATGTCCAAGTGTACAAATGTAAAGTCTTTGATAGTAGTCATTTGTGAGGACCATAGGTGTGAGTCGTTTTGGTAGTCATTTTGTAAGAGCACAAAATAAAAAAGGTTGCACTAGTCGTTGAATGGTTTGCTACTTCCACAATGTCATTAGTGGAGTATAGATAACTTTATGGTCTATTGCGATTATAGGTGGATGTATGAGTTGAGTTGACAAGATAATTGTATGGTCTATTACGATTATAGGTGGATGTATGAATTGAGTGTGTGTGTGTGTGTGTGTGAGAGAGAGAGAGAGAGAGAGAGAGAGAGAGAGAGAGAGAGAGATTACATGAAAGATGCATTTATTTGAGAGTGAGCACACCTCACCACTCATCCCTACCATTAAAATTTAATTAATTAATTAAAATTATATATATGTGTGTAAATGTATTTAAGTGTGTGTGTGTGTGTGTGTGTGTGTGAGAGAGAGAGAGAGAGAGAGAGAGAGAGAGAGAGAGAGAGTTTCTATGTGAGATTGTGCGTGAAGAGAGAGAGAGAGAGAGAGAGAGAGAGAGAGAGAGAGAGTGTGTGTGTGTGCATGAGAGAGAGAGGTTGAGAATTTCTATGTAGGAGATAGTTTGTGGGAGGAGATAGTGTGTGTTTTCATTAGTGTATGTGCGGTGTGTACATGTGTGTGTGTGTGTGTGTGTGTGTGTGTGTGTGTGTGTGAGAGAGAGAGAGAGAGAGAGAGAGAGAGAGGCGACAGATAATTTCTATGTAGGAGATAGTTTGTGTGGGGGGAGAGTGTACGTTTAGATTAGTGTATGTGCGGTGTGTACGTGTGTGTGTGTGTGAGAGAGAGAGAGAGAGAGTGGGAGGAGAGAGTGTGCGTTTAGATTAGTGTATGTGCGGTGTGTACATGTGTGTGTGTGTGTGTGTGTGTGTGAGAGAGAGAGAGAGAGAGAGAGAGAGAGTATATGCATGCATGTGCGTACATCTGCATCTGTGTAGAATGTGCTTGAGAGAGAGAGAGTGAGATGGGGCAGACCTGGAGAGAGAGAGAGAGATGGGGCAGACCTGGAGAGAGAGAGGGAGATGTAATGAGGGAGGGTGAAAAGAGAGAGAAAGAGAATAAAAAGTATCTTTTAATAAAATATAAATTAAATAGAAAATATATATGTATATGTGTGTATACATGTGTGTGTGTGTGTGTTTTTATTTACATTTATATATACATACATACATATGTATGTATATATATATATACATATTTATGTTTGTGTGTGTGTGTGTGTGTGTGTGTGTGTGTGTGTAGATGTGTGTATGATATATCTATCTATATATTTAAAAGTGACAACTTATCACCCATCTCTGCACATTAAAATTTAATCAAAATTAATTAAATTATGTCGATGTTTGTATTTATATTTTTAAATACATGTATATATGTATAAGTATATGTGTCTATGTATAGGTTTATGTATCTAAAACATAATATTGTATATACTATATATATTTACATGTGTATGTGTGCGTGAGAGAGAGAGAGAGAGAGAGAAAGAGAGAGAGAGATTGAAAGAGAGAGAGAGAGAGAGAGAGAGAGAGAGAGAGAGAGAGCGCTTCTATGTGTGGGAGAGTGTAAGAAGAGAGAGGGAGTGTGTGCATGTGTGTGTGTGTATGTATGAGAGGGAGAGTGTAAGAAGAGAGAGGGAGTGTGTGCATGTGTGTGTGAGTGTGTGCACGTGTGTGTGTGTGTATGTATGTGTGTGTGTGTGTGTTTGAGAGAGAGAGAGAGAGAGAGAGAGAGAGAGAGCAAGTGTGTATATGTGTGTGCATGTGAGAAGAGAGAGAGAGTTTCAACATTTGAGAGTGTGTGTACGTGACAGAGAGAGGGAGAGGATCATGTGCATGTGCATGTGTGTGTGTGTGTGTGTGTGTGTGTGGGAGAGAGAGAGATGGTTGTAGAGAGGGAATAGTTCTTTTCTGGAACCTTGGTCGGCCGTAGCGATGCGCGGGTGCAATAGTAGTCATGTTCATCAAAGGAGCCAAGATGTTTCTCAGTACCGACCACAATATTACACAACCCTTTGGCTACCAATATATGCCGCATCATGTAGGACCATAACGGGTAGTTGGTCCCATCAAGCTTATCCTCAGCGAGACGAATAGCATCTGAAATACATTACTATCTGCCATTTTTGATAATACCCAAGCAAATTATCACGCAACCTACAAAGTGATGAGTGCTCCTTTGATGCAACCAAGGTGGCTGCTTATAAGGCCCTTGATAATGGAGACCTACTAGTTGTATGAAAGAAATGCAGAGTATAGTGAGTAGAAGTTTTACTCGTAAGATGCACAAATCGATGTTGCTGAAGTGAAGCCCATAGACAAGATCCGGTATGGTGAGTATTTGTTGATACTTTCTTGTGTATCTACACACCCATCTGTAGTAAATCTGACAAAACTACTCGAGAATCTGATGAGGAAGAGTGCAATCTGATCCCAAAGATGTCTGCAAAAAACTTAAAACCACATAAACAGCCCTCAAAACACGTCCAAAATGAAAATTTGATTGAATAACACGCAATTCAAAGTAATGCACACTTCACGGTCCTCTTTCGTCTCCTAAAAGGGCTCCTTGATACGATTGAAGACCGGCGACTCTCTCGGGGTGAAGGGTAGGCAGTAGCATAGGGGTGAGGAGTGTATGCTCTAATACCAAATGTTGAAAATAGGGTTGCAGGAATGCGCATACACACACACATAGTGGAGAAGCTCAAGGGAGCACATAATGAGATGATAGATAGATAATGAATATGTGCTTTATAACGATGACAGGTATACCCCAAGATGAGTGTGTACTAGTACGGGGGAAAAAACCTCCTAAAGAGGAAAAAAGTACCCTGGCTGGTCTTAGTGTGTTCACACATATCACTACCAAATATGGCTATAATAATGGGTGGATGATAGTTTGAATCTTCTTGGCTCATGTTAACCACTCCGTAGGTTAACATGGTTTCACCTACCCGACCTACTATAAGGCACTTTTTCATCTTACCTGCTTGAACATGCACTTATCTTTTGTAAGACGACACTAAAACATATAAAGCGACCTTACCTTGAGCTTAATATATGTTAAATAGGGAAAGTCTAAGGACTTCGTGTATATACTTGCTTAAGACTAGTAATAAAGATTGGACCATTTTTAGGTTTGGTCGACTTAGTGTAAAAATTAGTCTTTTGTATATGTCATTTTTCACTAAGCAATAAAACAATCATTCCCTTGCAATAGAATACTTGTGAGCTCCCCTTCTTCTCTTTTCTTGCTTGCATGGATGCTATTGAATCTTGTATGTTTTTTTATGGATTCTTTCTAAATAGGACTGTTGTAGGTTTTTCATGTGCATTAGCTTCTTCTTCTTTCCTCGCCTTTTGTGAGAAATCACGCTCTCTCTTTTAACCTACATCTTCTGAGCGTAGAGGGATCTTCCTTCATCCCATTAGCAAGAAGCATGACAATGGAGTGAGGACGCGATGGACAAGCTAGCAAACCCACATCGGGAAGTTACAATTATGGCTCTAAGACAAGGCCCAATGACACATGATTCAGCAAGGCTAAGGTAGGCTCTTGACTTGAATATATTTGGTGCCACTGAGACGAGGACTATTCATCCATCCATTCTAAGCTATCTAAGCCCTACTAGCCTAGGGCTTAGCTCCATTCATCTATCCATTTTAAGCTATTATCACCTAATATTGTCGAGTATTTCTTTAAAGTTTATTGCATTTGTATAAGTTTTCAGTTCTTCTTTGTTTGGATGAGGAAAAGGGAACACGAGGAAGGGTAAAGAGCTAATGTTTAGGACTATCTCAAACTAAAGAAATCCACAAGGGCATTCACATAACATGCCCTAAGTTGCCCAGCCTCAAAGCTATCCCGACATAGGACAAGTGCCATTAGAACCCACATAGGACAAGTGCCATTAGAACCCACATAGCCTAACCCCATGATGGGGCAAGAAATTCTAAACCTAAAACAAAGCTCTTTATGCAACCACTGCCTTATGTTCCCTCTCCATGTAAATATGTAAAAGACATACTTAGGATGTTGTTTGAAATGGGAAGGGGGGTTATAATAGCACCTAGAGGCTCGGAATTGGCCAAAACAAATCCAATCATCTTTTCGGATGATGACCAAATTTGATGGAATTGGATATCCCATTCATATGAAGAGAAGACAAAATTTATGAAGACAAAATTTATCCCATTCATATGAAGAGAAGACAAAATTTATGAGGCTGCAGCATGGATTGATGATCCCATCAAGGTCCTATTCATTTGAACTTTGCAAGGCAAAGTAGGCCACTGGTTTTAGGTCTCTAGACCCACTCAAATTTGATGGAACTAGAGGTCCCATTCAGTACCTACTAGAGAATTTCGATCAAATTTATGAGGTCATGGGATGGATTGATAATCCCACCAAGATTTTTTCATTCAAACTTTGCGTATGAAAAAATAGGGCAGTGGTTTAGGTCTCTAAATCCATTCAAAAAGGCTATCTATGAGGCCTTGAGACACACATTTATCATGGGGGATTCTTGCCCACATGGAGTCCCATTGCATAAATAAATAATCTTAAGCAAAAGGATCGAGAAATAATTTGGGATTACATTGCTAGAACCCAAATATCTCCACATGAGATGCAGGCCCATGAGAGACTAGATAACATCGCTTATCGATTGATTTATGATCAATCTCAAGAGCAAGAGGCTACATGACTATCTCTATAGGTTCAATACTACATGAGACGCAGGCCCCATGAGAGACTAGATGACTTATCGCTATCGATTGATTTATGATCAGTCTCAAGAGTAATAGGATAGGCCACCTCTCTGATGTTTCAATTGTAAGGGCCCACACCATATTGCTCAGTTTTCTCATAGAGCCATTTGTGGATTTGAACATGCTTTTAAGTCTTGTTCGAATAGAGTGATAGTCACCCCCATGGTAGGATCATCATCCACTTTGGTGGTCCTTAACTTATTAAGCATAGAAGGAAGACTTATTTATACAATCCCCCTTAATACCATCACACAAGGTGCCATCATAAGGCTCCAAACCAAGACAAGAGTAGCTTCCAAGGAAACATCCAAGGCAACTAAGAAGCAGATAAAAGCTGAGGCTTCAATATTGAAGCTAACAACTAAGAGCCTGAATGCCAAAGGCTGCAATATCCCTTGAAAAGACTAAAGGAGCAAAAATAGAGGTCCAAAAGAAGAAAACCTCAAAGAGCACGTAGAAATGCAACGCACAAACAATTATTAAAGATAACGACATCCGTGACCATTGAAAGTGGTTTGGACAATAGCTCCAAAGCTTCCTCCCTTGCGGAGGCAACGAGCAATCTTCCACTCGAACTAGCTCTTACCAAGGAAAAGAAACCCATCACACAAACCTTCCAAAGAAAATCAAAGAGTACTCCAATGCCATGTTGAATAAAGTGCAAATAAAACAAGCCCAAGAGCTTATAAAAGGAAGCTATAGGCTTAACTAGAGCTAGAAGTGATCAAGTACAAACCACTAAATTTGCATGAGTACTAGAACCTATTCTAGAGTCAATCATAGAACTAGTAAGGGAACCTTAGAGCATGCCAAAGGCCATAGCTGAACTTATGACCATTCTTAATTGGCTACAAAAGAGCCAATTTTGGAGCCTAGATTTGCCTTTGGAACCAATCTAACAAGATCCCACATTGCTAGATGTAGTGAAGGAGGACTCACTATGGGAGGTAAAAGTTTGCCTTCTATGGTCATCATAGTCACCAACATTTTCTCCATTGTGATAGGTGATGACTTCATTTCAACCCCATTAGAGGTAGCGTCTCCTAGGGAAGGATCAGTGCACATCCTTACTTGTTGGAAGGTTCAAGCCTGTAAAAACAAAGTGAGCACCAAATATCACTCGAGGGACATAGCAGGCCTCACGGCCTTCTTGTCCTTTGCAAGAGTGATAAGTTCTCTTTTGTGAGGAAATTCATAACTTTAGAGAGACTTATCCAACTAGATGACTAGGAACCTAAGAGCCCACACACCTGAACCAGAAGAGAAGGAGGATGAGCCATGCCACATTGAGCACATTGCTTCTTACCTCTACTAATGTGCACTTACAAATTAGCAACATTGAGCACATTGCTTCTTACCTCTACTAATGTGCACTTACAAATTAGCATAATTGTTGTTATTGGATTGTTTGGCAATACCAGCTTAGGGACAAGCCCAACTCAACATCGACACCAAATGTTAAAAATATTGTGGCGTGCGACATAGTTTGAGCATTTCTTCATGGAGCAAATCTTGAAGTTCCTAGTCCTGCACCTGCTCCTTCACTAGAGCTTTGCCCAAAGATAGGGTGGTTTAATGTCCTTTTCACAAAGTTGTTGTTTACAAAGCTAGTATGTGAGTCGAGCTTGGAGGACCATGGTTGCTCCTCCTCTTGCTTCTAGGGATTCCATCATTCCTTTACTTACGTCTATGTTTAGTTGGCTTGTCTCATCCCAAAGCTCCTCGCTTGAGGTAGATCTAAAGGATTCTTGCCTCCTTAATAGGGGAGCACTTAGTTGAGTGATGTTTGTTTGCTAGGACCAAAAGTGGGTTGAGGAGGTGTGGTTTGATGCACTAGAATCGACTATATTGTCATTCCAACAATTAGTTCAGATCGGATTTGTATCAAAGGGTTCACCTTGGTGAAATGATCTATAGTTCTTCCTAAAGCAAGTCTGAAACGTGTATGTTCTGCTTAAGCTACAAAAAATAATATTTTTTGTTCAGTTTGAGTTTTTTTCCTTTTTTGAACCTTTTTTTTTTGTCTAAGTTCATGTGTCTAGGTTCATGCTTGTAGACTCACATCTCTAGGCTCATGTATGTAGGCTCACACCTCTATACATGTCCTTAGGCTCATGCCTTTTTTATAAAAATAGATGCACCTAGAGCTACGCTCACGTCATGCCTAGTGGGCTCATGTCTCTAGGCTTATGCCTATAGACTTATAGATTTAGGCTCACGGATGTAGGCTTATGCTAGTAGGCTCAAGTTTGTAGACTTGTGCTTTTTTGTATGAACTAGGCTTATGGATTTGATTTTTATGAAATAGGCACACTAATTTTTATAAAATAGGCCTATGACGGTTAGTGTATAATTATTGGGTAAAATTATACTTAATGTCCTAATAATTACAAAAGACAAGATCTTTTCTTAGAAATTGAATATGGTACATATTATATGACAGGAAAATCATTAAAGGACATGAGTAGGTATGTCCTTATAAGTCGTGAAGGTAGTTTTAATTGGTTGGTGCAATTTTAGGTCTTTCTTATTGCCAAAGTTGTCTTATATACAAGTATTCTATTGCAAGTGAATGAATGTGTCTTTCTTATTGCCAAAGTTGACTCTTATACAAGTGACTAGTGTCCACGCTAGGTCAGCTAAAACTTAAAAATGGTCCGTCCACTATTACTAGTCTTAAGCTAGTATGTACATGAATTCCTTAAACTTAAAATTGGTCTGGCCACTATTACTAGTCTTAAGCATGTATGTACATGAAGTCCTTAACCTTTCCCTATTTAACATTAAGCTAATGGTGGTGGTAAGATCGCTTCATATGATCTATCATTGTCTTACAAAATACAGGTGCCTATTCGAGTGGGCAAGATGGCAAAGCACCTTACAAACGATAGTTTGGACGGGTGAAATCATGTTAACCTATGAAGTGGTCAACATAAAGTCATACACTAGGTTTGTTTCCCCAAAAAGTTAATCGTATCCACAAGCATGCACACATTGGATATGCGGTTCATGAACACATCCTCATAGTGGACATAGCTTTCAAATCTAATTCATGTAACAAAAGGGCTTGGAAGTACATCAACGAAATTTCATAAGTAATTTCTATAAGAAACAAACATCTGGGGGTGGTTGTGGCACTTGGGCTCATCAAGAAAGGCGTAAATCTAATGATCATCTTCTAATGTCAAAACAATGGCTTTCTCTGGCTCTTTGGATACATGGCTCTATCTTCTTCAAGTAGGTAGTGTGAGGTCCATCCCAAATGACTACCATGACAAGGCAAATGATTTTGCTAATATTATGCAAATAAGGAACCATCTTTCTCACATCATCAATGGGCTTATAGACACCAAAGAGTTTCTATCATGATAATGGAATTTTGTATACTCATTTCCATGTTCTTTATTTTATAAAATATAGGTTGGCATTATTGATTAGCGGGATGAATAGACCTACCAAACTTATATTGACATGCTCAAATTCTAGATAACATGTTACCACAACGAAGGGTAAGTACATGAATATATTTTGAAATGTTGCCCCATAGTATTTCGACACACACACACACACACACACCCCAACTTGGGATGGAATCCTATCATATGAATGGGAATTCTACCAAAATGTTGGCTGGTGTGTTATAGTGTGCGAATACAATTACAAGGTTTTTTATAGCAACCTTCAACAATTAAAAAACCCACCTCCAAAGATGTGCTCCATACACAAGGGTTCATACCAGGCAATCCACACTATGGACTTGTCTAAGCTTATGTTCACATGCTCTTTCTCGCATGAAAGTTACTTAAGAAACTTGCCTGCCTTTGCACATGAGTATGAGATCACTCTCTCAATAAGTTTTCCAAATTTTTAAATATCTTACAACCATTGTGCAAAAGTTTTCATATCTAAATCTAGCTCCTAATTTTGATGCTAGTATTGATTCCTTATGATTTGGATAACAATCAGAGAATGCATGCATAACCTAAAGTTCCCACTCATAACACACATGTTTCAACATATATGTTGTGATGGATGGATGTAGGTTAGTAGTTCTCCCTCAAAGCTTGAGCTCTACATTAACATCTGAGAGCTTTTCATTTGTATCTTAAATATATTTTATTTCAATCCTTATTGTTCAACGACTTCTCTAAACACTCTATCTCCTTTTTCTTTAGGGTGTATTTCTGTTTTAAGAACATACACATGGGTGCATGTGTGTGTTCATGTGCATGTGCGCGTGCACATGAACACACACACACACACACACACACACACACACACACACAGAGGTGATCTCTAAATTGTCTCCTGAAGGATCTCACAAAGTGGAGATGCCTCGCACACACATTTCAACAATATTTCCATGGCACATACAAATCCGTAAGGATTAAAAAATGTTCATATCATGATGATTTCTTACTCTTTGATGACACTGATATGATATATTCCTGCATCCAATACAAATCCATAATGAGTGAAACATGTACATATCATGATGAGTCCTTACAACTGATATGACATATTCCCATAGAAAATGCAAATTTACATTGACTATCTTAGGACCTTAAAACACTTTGTGTGGAAATGATAAGTTGACACAAAATATATGCATTTCTCACCATCCATATGCTATGTAAATACCTTAAATGATAAAGTGCTTCTTAAGGGTTTCACTATGTCTTGCGCTTTGTAAGGTAAGCAAAAACATATTAAGGGTGGTCATGTCTTTGTGATGTCCATTGTCCATGAGCTCCACACTTGAGTTTCTCATTAACAAAATTTGAAAGGACAATATCCCTTGTACAGAAAACAAGAACCTACATCTCGAAAATCAACAAGACCATGAAGCAAAAATCTGGTTACCTCCAACACCTTTTTGGCTCCCTCCTTTTGTTGAGAGGCCTCACAACCCTTTGCGAGTGACCCATGGAGCACTCAGGGGAAAGCTTGAAGATGCCCTTCGCAATTGCCTACATGTATGTAAGGTTGGATTCACAAACATTCGTCGAACTGGTTCCCCTTCAAACATGGCAAAAAGGCATTAGATGGTTGACTGTGTTTTCCTTCACAACATCTGTGGACAAGTGCATAGGTCCACCACCATAGTCCAATCACACGCAAGATAAAAAAAGCGATCGACAGGAACACCCATGGTCACCATGCAGACAAGTGAAAAAATGGACTAAAGATTCCCTCTACTTGGCCCACTTGCACACGTATGTTTGTGCGTGGATGGCTCTAACTATACCACTTTTTCACCAGGATGTATAGACCCTAGGCTTAGAAGTTTGTGAATCCCAACCTAAACAAGATTTTTAGGCACAACTAGAATAGTGCGCATGACTCCATCCGAGGGCAATTTCGCATGTCATTTGCATTTTCCATGGTGAAAGCATTTTTTATAGAATCTCCTTTTTTATATTACTATGCGGCGTTTCGCACGTGCATTATTTTGGCATTTTAGTACAAGCCCGATTTTTAAAAAAACGCCGTAAAAAAGCAGCTGCTATCATCTGCCTTTCAGCCCACGCTTGCTCTGCGTTCCTACGGCAATCTGCGTTCCCTCTCCTTTCCCCTTCTGCTTTTGCGATTCTATTAAAAATGCTTTTTTGATGCTGTTCGTGGGCTTTTCTGATACAATTCTAGGGTTTTCCAATTTAGACAGAAGGGGAAATATTGTTGATGCCCTGCATTTTTTAGGGTTTCTAGAAACAGAAAGATGGATGCCGAGGTTGACGCAAAGTGCAACAAGAAGGTCACACAAGGGACAGATTCCTCAGGAGTGGGAAGGTTTCATGCTCATGATCCATTGATTGTAGCTAAACCCAAGCGGAAGAACAAGAAAGCAAAGCTAGATTTGCCAAATATGGAATGCAAGAAGAACGCAATGGGGCCTGCACACGAAGAAAAGCAGGTTGCAAAGCAGGGTGATGAAAAGAAGCAGCAGGCCCCCATAGCTGGAGCTCGCAGGTATCAGCAGGTCATCCTTGAGAAAGCTTTGCAGGAGAACACCATAGTTTACCTTGAAACAGGCTGTGGAAAAACCCTAATTGCCGTGCTTCTTATCAAAGAGCTTTCCTCCCTTCTCAGAGAGAAGAATGAGAAGTTCTCTGCTGTTTTTCTTGCCCCTACTGTCTGCCTTGTTGAGCAGCAAACAGAGGTTCTCAAGATCAACACAGACCTTCAAGTAGACAGCTGCTATGGTGCTAAAGGTGTGGACTACTGGAGTGGTACCAAGTGGAAAGAGCAGATGGATGCAAACGAGGTCCTAGTGATGACGCCCATGGTGTTCTTGGATGCCTTGCGCCATGGTTTCTTGAAAATGGAGAGCTTCGAGCTCCTCATCTTCGATGAATGCCACCAGGCCCAGAAGCAGCATCCATATGCCAAGATCATGCGGGAATATTACCACAAGCTTAGGGTGAAAAGGCCGAAGATTTTTGGCATGACAGCTTCTCCTGTGACAAGCAAAGGGGTTGCCTCAACCGAGGACTCGGCCAAGCAAATGCAGCAGTTGGAAACCCTGCTTGACGCCAAGGTATACACCTTGGAGGATAAAAGTGAGCTGGAATCCTTTGTGCCAACGCCCGTCCAGACGATCAAACGGTATATGCCACCCAGATGCTCTTTTCTGTTTGTGATGCAGAAACTGGATGGTATCAGGGAGAAGTACGAGGGGCGCTACGACTCTGTTATGGCCAGCGGTGATGGTTTCAAAGATGTGGAGGAGCTGGCTAAGAAGCTGTGGAAGAAAATCAAAAAGCTGCATGGCTGTCTGCAATATAGCTTGGAGGAACTAGGACTCTGGTGTGCATTTGAGTGTGCAAACTGTCTCCTCAAAAAGATCAAAACTGATCTGAAGTATGAGGAGGATGATGATGGGGTAATGCATAACTCAAAGGAGGCATTTCTTAAGGAGGCATTGCAAGTCCTCGATGCCGCTATTCTGGAGGAGAATCCAGAGCCAGTTAACAGTGTTAGCGATGGTTTAGTGGCCGTTGAGAAGGGTTTTCTAACTTCAAAAGTTTTGCTACTTGTTGAGTGCCTCTTGGAATACAAGAATGTAAAGGACCTGCATTGCATTGTGTTTGTGGAGAGAGTTGTCACAGCAATGGTTCTGGCCAAAGTTGTAAGCCAGATAGGCTGCCTATCATTCCTCACGTGCGGTTTTCTTGCAGGCACAACGGCTTCTCTGGATGTCATGGGAAAAAAGCAGCAACAAAGCACTTTAGAGCAATTTCGGGCTGGCAGAATCAACGTGTTAGTGGCTACAGATGTGGCAGAGGAAGGCCTTGATGTACAAAGCTGCAGCTCTGTGATACGATTTGACCTATCAAGGACAGTGCGAAGCTATATACAATCTCGTGGGCGGGCTCGGAGGCCTGGTTCTGATTACGTCATATTCCTTGAAGAGGACAGTCAGAAGCAGTATGAACAGCTGTTGGATCTGATGCAAAGTGAGGAGTCCATGAGGGATCAGGCCCTGAACAGAACACATCATTCTGTTCCCATGGAAAAGATCCGAGCAGAAGACATGGAGTTTTTTCATGTTGAATCCACTGGTGCCACAGTCAACATTGATTCCAGCATAAGCTTAATAACACGCTTCTGCTCTAACCTGCCAGGGGACAAATACTACAGGCCACAGCCAGAGTTTATCTATGAAAAGATTGAGGGTGAAGACGCTTTACATGTTTGCAAGCTCATCTTGCCACCGAACGGACCATTCCGAGAACTGATTGGTCCTCCAAAAAGGAGTCGTGGTCTTGCTAAACAGTCGGTATGTTTGGAGGCTTGCAAGAAGCTGCATCTCATGGGTCAAATAACAGATCATCTCATACCCGTGATCGATGTGGAGAAATCAGAGGAAGAGGAGGTGATGAACATCTCAGGGAAGAATGTTGCAGGTGCAGGTACAAATAAGAGGAAGGAACTGCATGCTACAGCTGCCACAGACGCTCTTTCTGGTGATTGGATCAACAGTTCAGAGGATGTCTTGCTCCATGCATACATTCTCTGCTTTACATTTTGTCCCAAAGAGGATAGTCCATATGCAGATTTTGTTCTATTGGTAAACGCACTTATTGATGATGATATAGCAAACACAGAATTTCCGATTTATTTGACAGATGACAGGATAGCAATGGCAAAAATATTCGCTGCTGGGACCTATTCCCTCAGTGCGGACCAGCTAAAAGAAGCAAAGTCTTATCATCATTTAATCTTCAATGGGATGTTTGGGAAGTTGTTAAGGTATTCCAAGAAGTCAGAGGGAGCATCACCTGTCTCCAAGATGAGGAATTTGCTTGCATCTCAAAGTGCATTAGATGAAACGTGGAACCATTGGCACATGTATTTACTCCTTCCATTGATTCCTGGCAAGCTTGCAGAGGAATCAGAAGTGATACCTATTGATTGGAAAGCTGTAAGAGATACTGCAATGACTGCAAATGTGTTTTCAGCCTTGTGTTCCACTCAAGGAAGTAACAAGAGCCATAAAAGCTCGGTTTACTCAGCTGAAAGCATAAGCATGCACGGCAAAGACATGGTGCACATGGCATGTGGATCAAAACCCTTTTCCAAAGTGAGGGGCATGGCTGTAGTCACTATTCACACAGGAAGGATATATTCTGTTGTGGATGTTCTAGAGGACAAAAATGCTAACTGTCCGATCGAGGGGGTACAAGATACAAAAAGCTTAATTTACAGCAGCTATGCACATTATTTTGCAGAAAAGTATAAGATGGTGTTGAAATATCCTCATCAGCCACTTCTTCAGGTGAAGCAAACTCATCGGGTACATAATCTCCTGACAGGAGACATTGCCAATTCCAAGCAGAAGAAGAACAGCACAGAAAAAGTAAAGAGATCTATCTTGGTGGAGATTCCTCCAGAACTCTGCTTGTGCATCGGCATTTCAAATGCAGTCATACGGTCTTTGTATCTTTTTCCATCTGTTTTGCATCGTTTCAATGCATTACTTTTAGCAGGTCAGCTGAGGAGTAAAATTTCAAAAGACATGCCTCAGTGCTCTTCTATTCAGCCTACAGTGATGATGGAGTCCCTGACAACACTTAGATGCTTGGAGGGCTTTTCATCCGAGGGGCTGGAGTTGCTAGGTGACTCATTTTTAAAATATGCAGTTAGCAGATATCTGTACCTTGTTTATGATAAGAAGCATGAAGGGCAGCTTACTGCAAGGAGATGTCGAGCCATCTGCAATGAAAGGCTCCATTGTCTAGCCATAGCAAATCAGTTGCCTGGTTATATTCGGGATGAGCCATTCCAGCCTGAATTATGGCATGCTCCTGGAATGCTTTGTCCTAAGTCAGTCACATGTAAATGCAACCTTGAGAACTTGACATGCCATGAAAATAACCATGAGAAGGGAGAGCAAGAAGCAAACAAAGTGTTCCGAATCGGAAAGACTTGTAGCAAAGGGCATCGGTGGATCTGCTCCAAGACTGTTGCTGATGCAGTTGAGGCTTTGATTGGAGCATTTATAGTTTCTGGCAGTTCAGGACCTGCACTGGGCTTTATGAAGTGGATCGGCATGGAGATTGACTTTGACCTGTCATTATACAAAGATGCAAGGGGTCGATGTAATGTTCATCAAAAAGTGTTGAACGGGACAAATATTACAGGCCTAGAAACACAACTTGATTATATCTTTTGGAATAAGTCACTTTTGGTTGAGGCGTTAACACATGCCTCTCAACAGGATCCATATGGAGGATGCTGCTACCAACGTCTAGAGTTTTTAGGTGATGCAGTGCTTGACTTTCTCATCACACGTCATCTTTTTTTAGCTCATCCTGGTCTCTCTCCAGGCATCCTTTCAGATTTACGTTCTGCAGCAGTCAATAATGAGTGCTTTGCCCGCTCAGCAGTGAAACATAACCTGCAGAGATATTTACGCCATGGATCAGGGGAGTTGCTGTCTCAAATTACCAGTTTTGTCAAGGCTGTCCAAGTGGCTAGTGAGGCAGGCCAAGACCAATTGTTTGGTTGGGAAGGTGTACATGGGCCAAAGGTTCTTGGAGATCTTGTTGAAAGTATTGCAGGAGCAATATTGGTAGATAGTGGCTTTGATTTGGATAGAGTGTGGAGTGTGATGGAGCGTCTCCTATCTCCACTAGTGACGCCATCTACGTTACCCCTTCATCCCATTCGAGAATTGCATGAGTTGAGCCAGAACAGAAGATTTTCCTTCACTTGGAAGAAATCCCAGAAAAAAGGGAAGTTATCCTTAGCTACAGCTGAAGTAGAAGTTGACAAAGAAGTGATAACTAAGACTGCTTGGGGGCAACATAAGAAGACAGCCAAAAAAGATGCTGCCCAACAAGTTCTGTATGCTTTGATGAATCGGGGAATTTGTCATCCTCGAAGGCAAGTGGCAAATCAAGGGGATTGTACTATGACTGTTCCCAACACTCCAACTCACATCAGGACAATACAGGCCGGTGAGAAGCACTTGTTTGATGGTGATGCTGGTGGCTCTGATGAGAAAAGGCGGAGGCTTTCTTGTGATGAGAGCACTTTCAAAGATGGCTTGCATTATAGAGAGGAAGTTAAACCTATGGACATTCTTGAATTGATTGAATCAACATCCAAAAAACAAGAAAGCAAAGGGTTAGGTATGACTGGAAACTGCTGCATCAAAGAAGAGATGGTCGATAGTTCAGAAGACAAGAAGAGTTTGAATATACCTGATCTGGCCATTGGTTTTGGGGAAAAAAAACCGGGCGAAATTGATTTGGTAGAGCATAACCCGCTTCTAACTGCAGATGATCGCTTGGACTCAATAGATTTGAAGATGTCACCTTCCACATTGAGCAAATCAGAGGATGAGAGGAGCTTAAGCTGTGATGATTCTTCAAGTATGCTGCAGCCTTTGTTTTCGAGCCTTGGGAAAGCCCCACTGACAGACTACACAGAGTGTATGCCAAAGAATCCAGGGGTCAAGGAACTCTCTAAGGCTCTCATGAAGGGTGTAGATGTGGATCTACAAGCAGATTCTGGTGAATTGTCAGTTAGGATTTTGGAAAAAGGATGTGGCCGGTCTCGCCTGAATGAGTTCTGCATCAAGAATAAATGGACTGGGCCAGTTTATGAGTTGTTAGTGCAAGAGGGAAAATCTCATGCAGAGAAGTTCACTTTCTCAGCAGCAGTTGATGGGCCTTTTGGACTTACCAAATTTACAAGCGACCCAATGCCAAGAAAGAACCAGGCGAAGGACAATGCGGCTGTAAAAGTGCTTATGGCCCTTAGTAAAAAATTCTCTGTTTAGGAAGGAGTATTTTACAGCTTTGATCTGCAAGAAACTTGCTGAAGTTCTTGATTTGGTGTCACTTCTTTTTTTCTATGTCTACATCGTTTGTGTGCTTGTACCTGCATGTGCATGCACACGCGCACATGCATATGAATGTTTTATGAGGTGCATTGCAATAAAATTTTCATACATGGCTATAACTGCATGCTCTGAATTAGTATCTTGGCATTGATGCAAGGTGGTGTGGGTCAAGCACAACAGCCCTTCCATGGTGTTGTGCTTGGCCATGGGCTTCCTAGGCCCCTAGGGTGGCCCACAAAGGGTACCCTCTTGGTAGGCAAGGCGCCTAAGCTGTCTGCCCTCATACCAGGATATGTATGCTACAAGACCTCTAAACCTATGACTGGTGTCCCAGGGAGAGCCCGATACGCCTCTACATCATTCCAAAGGGTGACTCACAGTATGGATTGGCACTGCTCCATGTGCGGGATATGCACACCTGACCAAGACCATATACGGGACTTGTACACATGACCCTAGACGCTTGGAGTGGAACCCTAGTGGAATTGTCCCGGACTAAGGCTCACAAGGGACTAGTTACCACTCTAGGTCTTGCCACCTGCTGTACAGATATGTCCACATGACATCCAAGTGCGGGATGCATGTGGCATCCCCTTTTGCTTAACTTGACGGAAGCTGCAAAGCCTCCAAGTAGTTCGTCAATGATGCCGAATAATCTTCGAAGAAATTCTTGTCAAGCCACACCGTTTCATGTGTCCCTTGGTCTTGAAACTTCGTGAGACATTGTCTTTCTTTTCAGCCAGAGCCGTGCTTGAAGCAATGTGATTTGTTCTGGAACCATAACTTCAGCTTCGTCCACTATGTTTGGTTCGTGTTCATTGTGGACAACAGAGAGAGGAGGTCCTATATAAGTAGATTGGATGTGGCACATGGTTCTTCTTATGTCATCTTTCTCTAAAAACCACCCTTCTTTCAAGAAAACCACCTTTTTCATTTCTTTATCTCACAAAGATCGGAGGCCATGGATGAAATCAACAAGGCTTGAAGATCACTTTTCTAATCTCAGAATTTGGGAAGCTACAGAATTCAATAATTTGGGAATTGATTAGTGTTGGAGGGCTTACATAATTTTGAAGGATTTTTTGAAGAAAAATTTTCAATCTTCCTCCCTTTCCGTGCGCTGCAACCAACTCTCTTTTAAAAAAAATCTCTCCCCTTTCGTTTTTTGTGCATTGCCGGCCAACTACTTTCGTTTTATTTTCTCTTTGTCTCCTTTTTGTGCTGCCCACTGTCGAGAACTTTTTTTAAAATTTTATTGCTCCATTGAATTTTGTCGTTGCCAGTAGTTGTTCTCTCTCTCTCTCTCTCTCTCTCTCTCTCTCTCTCTCTCTATATATATATATATATATATATATATATATATATATATATATATATATATATATATATCTCTTTTGTATTGGTCCGTCCTTGCTCAAGACATCAACCATTGTGTTGGCCTTGCCTGGAAGGTACTCAATCATTCCACCAAATTGCTAGAAAATTTGGCTCTAGCGGTGTTGTTGGTCACTCCAATTTGTGCTTTCTGAAGCCAACGCAAAGCTTGGTGATTTGCGTGAACCTCAAATTCGTGCCCATAAAGGCAATGCTTTCAATGCTTCAGGGCTTGTATCACCACGAGGAGTTTATGGCCATAGACCAAGAAGTTCTTTTATGTAGGAATTAGCTTGTAGACATGTAAGTGATTGGATGCACATTTTGTTGCAAGACCACTCCAATAGCGATGTTAGCTTGTAGACACGTAAGCGATTGGATGCACATTTTGTTGCAAGACCACTCCAATAGCGATGTTACTCGCATTGGTGATCACTTGGAATGGGTCATCCCAAGAGACTAGTGCTAAACAAGGAGCCTTAGATAATGCAACCTTAAGCTCCTTGAAAGCCTACAATCCACGAGGAGTCATATGAATACGTTGTCTCCGAGTCTTGACACCTTTTAACAGATCAGTGAGAGTTGCCAAGACGTCAAAAAACTTGTTGATGTGGGTGGAATATGCATGTCAAATTTCCACAAACAACCAAATGTCATAAGCAGTTTCCATGATCTCCCAATTTAGGATTTTTGCCACCTTTGCGGGATCTAATTGGATGCCTTTGGCACTGATTACATATCCAAGGTAATGAACCTTGTATAGATAAAACTCGGATTTTTTCTCATTGACATACAACTCATTGCTTTCTAACAATTTCATCGCTTTTCTACATCAATGTCATAATGCTCTTTTGTTAGCTGAAAATTCAGTATGCCATCCAAGAAGATGAAAAGACACTTGCCTATCAAGTCTCTGAATACCCCCATCATCATGCGGTTAAATGTGGCTGGGGTGTTTGTCAAACTAAAGGGCATGACCACGAACTTGTTGCCCATTCAGTTGGAATGCGGTTTTGGGTCTCCATGATGGCCTTGTGAAGTCAATATGGAAACTTGCTCAAGGGTTTAGACCCTGGGAGGAGTTCAATTTTGTGGTCCTCCGGTCTAGGTGGGGGGAGCTTGGGAGGAAGGTTGTTTCGAAGAAGGATCTTTTGGGAGGAGGAGGAGGAGGAGGAGGAGGAGGAGGAGGAGGAGGAGAAAGACAAGTACACCCAATTGGGTCCCCACCAAGGATTGGTGTATTTGCTTTATTGAGTGATGAAAAAGATTGACTTCTTGGAGATCTTCCTTGGCTGTAAATCTGCAGCCTCTGAAGATGACTTGATTTCTTGACCTTCAAGTTCACTTTGCTTTGGTTCTCCCCTTGGCTTTCTTGGGCCTTGGAGTTCTTAACACCATGCGAATAATGAGTTGGATTGACCCCTTGACAAGCCCATCCTTATATATGACTCAAAATTACTATAGTTGGTTAGTTTAACTAGCTATTGACCTATTCCTACAGCTCCATGAACTGATTTAATGCTCCATAAACGGGTGCCTTTCACACATGGCCCCCAATCATGGCCCCTAAGGGTTGGCCGACTGAGGCAATAGCCTCTACTATGGGAAGGCCCTAGTCCCTTTAGGTTGGTTACCTATTAAAACCCTAAGATCTCAATAGATAATCAACATGCATAAATCAGGCATAAACTCTACCACACCTAACCACACCCGAGCCCAAGGGTTGCACACATGAATTATAATGAAGTACCACATACCTTAACCTTGATGGCCCATACCACCAAGAGGTATGACTCCAATCCAACAGCACTTAGCTCTATTGTGAAATGGCAAGAACGTAGATACAATCCTCTACACAAGAGAACATCCCTTGAGTGTGCCCCATGTCCCTATTATATAGGAGGGCTCTCAAGTAACTCGTGACTCTCCATTTCCCATGTGTGACCCTTGGATGCCTGACCCTAACCTTAACCCTTAAGGTTAGTCCTAACCCATGCTCCACTAGAGCTTGTTTCCATACTCCCATGCTCACAAGCCTAATGTGGGTTTAGTATATGAACATATAATGTGCACATAACATACTTTCCCTCTCTCAAAACATTGCACTTTTGCAATGAAAAGAAGGAAATTTGCGCTTACCATTCTCAACCGACTCCCAAGTCGAATCCTCTATTTCCCTATCTTTCCACATAATTTTAACCTTAGGGATTAGTCGACTACGAAGTTTCCTTTCCCTGAATTCAAGTACCTTTTCAGGTTTGTGTGGAACATAAGATAAATCTTCGACTTCAACAATGAGTTCTTGAGGAGGAGTAACTGTGTTATCCTCACCTCCCAGCTTCTCTTTCAATCTACTGACATGAAAGATTGGATGAACTCTAACATGTGGAAGTAGTTTTAGTTCATATGCAACCATGCCAATTCGACGCATAACTCGAAATGGACCACAATATCTAGGAGATAACTTCGAGCATTTTTTCGTTGATAAAGTCTGAGAGTCTTTAGGAACTTTTAAATAAACCAACGCTCCTGGTTCAAAAGATTGAGATGAGCATCCTTTATCAGCATAAAACCGTGCTCTATCCTGAGCACTCCTGATAGAATCCCAAGCTTTGATCAGCATTTCTTGCATATAGCAAGAAATCCCTTGATGCATCAAGCTCAATGTCCTTAAGACCGACATCAATAGGTGCTTTGGGTTGATACCCATGCATAAGCATGAACGGACTAAAACCTGTAGCCGTATGTTTAGAACTGTTATAGGCATATTCCATCAATGGAAGATACTTTTCCCAATTTGATGGTTTTCCAGAGACATATGCACGAAGCATATCCTCTACAACCTGATTCACACGCTCTATTTGCTCAATAGACTGCGGATGATCAGAGGAACTCATACTTAAAGTTGTTTCCAATTTCTTGAAAACTTCCTGCCAAAAATTAGCCGTGAACTTAGAGTCTCGATCGCTCACAATATCAGAAGGTAGACCATATAGTCTAAACAGTTGCTCGACAAATTGGTAAGCCAATTTCGAAGCTTTAACTGTTGTTTTTGTGGGTAAAAACCTAGCCATCTTTGTCAATCTATCCACGACTACCCAAATGGCATCGTTACCCTTGCTGGTATGTGGAAGTCTCGTAATGAAATCCATGGAAATACTTTTCCACTTTCTAGACGGAATATCCAAAGGATGTAATAACGTAGTAGATTTAAGGCGTTCAGCCTTGTTTATCTGACATTGATGACATCGGACCACATAACTCTGAATAAAATCTTTCATTTTTGGCCAATAAAATGTCCTTCTAACTAAAGCCAAGGTACACTGTATGCCAGGATGTCCTGCCGATGGTGCGTCATGGCACTTAAATAGGATCCTTAACTGAATTTCTTGCACATCCGGCACATAAACCTTATCATTTCGGAATAAAAGACTATTCCAAATAAAAAATTGGTTGGCTTTTTCTTTCACCAGGTTTTGATCTACTTCAGAGTTGGACCCTGATTTTGCCAAATTCTAATATTTTCCACAGAAAATATCTGTGCTGCATTTTTCCCTGAGTGAATCGTACAAGTTAGAAGTAATCTCAGTGAAGCAAAGTTCATTAACTTCACCAATTCGATTCAACGCATCAGCAATGCGATTTAAGCTACCCTTCCTATATTTAATCATAAAATCGAAATCGTGCATCAACTCAGCCCATCTGGCTTTTTTACCTTTAAGTCCGGTTGAACACAAATATATTGTAAAGATTGATGATATGTCAAGACCATAAACTGAGACCCGTAAAGATATTGTCTCCATGCCTTTAAAGCATAAATCTTTCTCCTGAACTGGGTACCTAGTTTGTGCAACATTGAGCTTCTTAATCTCGAAGGCCACAGGCTTCCCATCCTACAATAAAGCTGCGCCTACCGCAAAATCACTAGATCAGTCTCAACAATGTAAGGTCTGCTAGGATCTGCCAAAGCTAACACAAGAGCATCTCGAACTTTATTTTTCAAAATTTCGAAAGCCTCCTGTATCTTATCATTCCAACCAATTGGAGAATTGGACTTTTTATTTTTACCTTTAAGAAGATTGGTAAAAGGTACAGTCAACTTCGAATAATCCTTAACAGATTTTCGAAGAAATACCACAAAACCTAAGAAAGATCTTAGCTGTTTGACCGTACGCGAAATTGGCCATTCCAAAACCTTTTGGATCCGATCCAAATCTATACTCAAGCCATCCCGAGAGATCTTATGACAACCTAAGTATAACAATTCCTTTTTAAAGAAATCACACTTAGATAATTTACAATACAGTTTTTTCTTTCTGAGCCTTCCTAGAACCTCTTTAAGATGACTCTCATGCTCATCCAAAGTTTTTTTGTATATCAAAATATCATCTAAGAAAACTACCACACATTTTCCTAATAGATCTGGAAATATATCATTCATCATATGTTGGTGGTGCATTAGTGAGACCAAAGGGTAACACTAAAAATTCATAATGGCCATATCTTGTCTTAAAAGTAGTTTTAGGAACATCTTCCTTTGCTATACGGATCTGATGATAACCAGTTCGCAAGTCAAGCTTTGTAAAATACTTAGCTCCATGCAACCTATCAATAAGATCATCTGATCTAGGTAATGTGTATCTATTTTTAATTGTAACCTTGTTAAGACGTTTATAATCACTACACATCCTCCAAGTACCTTGATCCTTTTTCTTAACCAGGAGAACTGGTGCACCCCAAGGAGACTTACTTGGTCTAATTTGACCCATCCTCAAATATTCAGCTAGTTGTTTGGCTACCTCATCCTCCTTAGATTGGCTAAGCCGATACGGAGCAATACTAACAGGTTTTGCCCCTAGTACTAGCTCTATTTTATGGTCCACCTCTCATTTAGGAGGTAATCCATGAGGCAATTCATCAAGAAATACATCCGGAAATTCGCTTTTAATAGAACTTAACACTTCACTTTTCCAAACATCTAAAGAAACAGTGTTTGCATCAAAATGAATACACAAAGACACTGGATCCATAACCAACTGGAAAAGTTCATAGTTAAAAATATCTTCCAGTAATTCCATCTTTGTTAAAACCCTAAGATCTCTCTAGATAATCAACATGCATAAACATGCATAAATTAGGCATAAACTCTACCACACCCAACCCCGAGCCCAAGGGTTACACACATGAAATATAATGAAGTACCACATACCTTAACCTTGGTGTCCCATACCACCAAGAGGTATGACTCCAATACAATAGCACTCATCTCTATAGTGAAATGGCAAGAATGTAGATACAATCCTCTACACAAGAGAATATCCCTTGAGTGTGCCCCATGCCCCTATTATATAGGAGGGCTCTAAGTGACTCTTGACTCGCCATTTCCCATGCGTGACCGTTGGATGCCTGACCCTAACCTTAACCCTTAAGGTTAGTCCTAACCCATGGTCCACTAGAGCTTGTTCCCATGCTCCCATGCTCACAAGCCTAATGTGGGTTAGCCTCCTAGTATATGCACATATAATGTGCACATAACATACTTCCCCTCCCTCAAAACTTGCACTCTTGCAATGAAAAGAAGGAAATCTGTGCTGAACATTCTCAACCAACTCCCAAGTCGAATCCTCTATTTCCCTATCTTTCCACAAAATTTTAACCTTAGGAATTAGTCGACTACGAAGTTTCCTTTCCCTGAATTCAAGTGCCTTTTCAGGTTCGTGTGGAACATAAGATAAATCTTCGACTTCAACGAGTTCTTGAGGAGTAAGTGTGTTATCCTCACCTCTCAGCTTCTCTTTCAATCTATTGACATGAAAGACTGGATGAACTCTAACATGTGGAGGTAGTTTTAGTTCATACGCAATCGTGCCAATTTGACGTATATGTTCCTAAATAGCAAGGACATTTCTATCGATGTTTTTGACTATCATGTTTTGTATACTGCCTGCCCCATAGGCAAATTCCATCACTGGAAGATACTTTTTTCAATTTGATGGTTTTCCAGAGACATATGCACGAAGCATATCCTCTACAACCTGATTCACCTGATCTGTTTACCCATTAGACTACGGATGATCAGAGGAACTCATACTTAAAGTTGTTTCCAATTTCTTGAAAACCTCCTGCCAAAAATTAGCCGTGAACTTAGAGTCCTGAACGCTCACAATATCAGAAGGTAGACCATATAGTCTAAACAGTTGCTCGACAAATTAGTACGCCAATTCCGAAGCTTTAACTGTTGTTTTGGTGGGTAAAAACCTAGCCATCTTTGTCAATCTATTCACGACTACCCAAATGGCATCGTGACCCCTATTGGTATGTGGAAGTCTCGTAATGAAATCCATGGAAATACTTTTCCACTTTCTAAATGGAATATCCAAAGGATGTAATAACCCAGTAGATTTAAGGCATTCAGCCTTGTTTATCTGACATTGATAACATCGGACCACATAACTCTGAATAAAATCTTTCATTTTTGGCCAATAAAATGTCCTTCTCACTAAAGCCAAGGTACGTTGTATGCCAGGATGTCCTGCTGTGATGGTGCGTCATGGCACTCAAATAGGATCCTTAACTTAATTTTCGGCACATCCGGCACGCAAACCTTATCATTTCGGAATAAAAGACCATTCTGAAGAAAAAATTGGTTGGCTTTTCCTTTCACCAGGTTTTGATCTACTTAAGAGTTGGACCCTGATTTTGCCAAATTCCAATATTTTTCACAAAAATATCTGTGCTGCATTTTTCCCTTAGTGAATCGTACAAGTTAGAAGTAATCTCAGTGAAGCAAAGTTCATTAACTTCACTAATTCGACTCAACGCATCAGCAACACAATTTAAGCTACCCTTTCTGTATTTAATCATAAAATCAAAATCCTGCATCAACTCAGCCCATTTGGCTTTTCTACCTTTTAAGTCCGGTTGATCACAAATATACTGTAAAGATTGATGATCTGTCAAGATCAAAAACTGAGACCTATAAAGATACTGTCTCCATGCCTTTAAAGCATAAATGATTGCATAGAACTCTTTCTCCTGAATTGGGTACCTAGTCTCTGTATCATTGACCTTCTTACTCTCGAAGGCCACAGGCTTCCCATCCTAGAATAAAGCTGCGCCTATCGACCGCAAAATCACTAGCATCAGTCTCAACAATGTAAGGTCTGCTAGGATCTGCCAAAGCTAACACAAGAGCATCTCAAACTTTATTTTTCAAAATTTTGAAAGCCTCCTGTAGCTTATCATTCCAACTAATTGGAGAATTGGATTTTTTATTTTTACCTTTAAGAAGATTGGTAAAAGGTACAGTCAACTTCGAATAATCTTTAACAGATTTTTGAAGAAATACCACAAAACCTAAGAAAGATCTTAGCTGTTTGACCGTATGCGGAGCTAGCCATTCCAAAAACCTTTTGGATCCGATCCAAATCTATACTCAAGCCATCCCGAGAGATCTTATGACCTAAATATAATAATTCCTTTTTAAAGAAATCACACTTAGATAATTTACAATACAGTTTTTTCTTGTTACCACCCCGAAACACGATGCATGGATGAAAAGAAAGAGGTGTCACATCACTTTCACCCTGCCTCAACTTGGCCACATTCATTAGAACCTCTTTAAGATGACTCCCATGCTCATCCAAAGTTTTATTGTATATCAAAATATCATCTAAGAAAACTACCACACATTTTCCTAACAGATCTCGAAATATATCATTCATCATCTGTTGGAAAGTTGCTGGTGCATTAGTGAGACGAAAGGGTAACACTAAAAAACACTAAAAATTCATAATGGCCATATCTTGTCCTAAAAACAGTTTAGGACACTAATCTGAATCACTAAAAGCATGCAGCTGATTCACCCCCCTTTCGAATAAAACAATCCAAAATAATGAGTGCCCTGTAAATAGCGAAAAACCCGCTTAACAGCCTGCCAATGCTTTATACCTGGGCTATGCATGAATCTGCTCAACTGTCAGACCGCATACTGTATATCTGGCCTCGTTTTGCATATATAAAGAAGGGATCCAACAACCTGCTCTGATACAAACTAGCATTAAAAGAGTCTCCTGCATCTTGAAAACTAAGTCGAGTACTTGTCTCCATAGGTGTAGCCACAGGTTTATAGTCTTCAAGATTAAACCTCTTCAATAGCTTATGTATATATTTAGACTGTAGCATAACAATGCCATCATTGCGCTACACATAAACTGAATCCCTAAATAGTAATGCAACGGCCCTAAATCTGACATCTCAAATGATGACTGCAAATTAGCCTTAAATCTGATCTATATCGGGTCCCGTGAGAGCAGCATGTCATCAACGTATAGAACGATGATAAAAAATGTGTCCTTACTCCTCTTCACATAGAGGGTACTCTCTATTGGACTGTTGCAAAAATCATTTGCAACCAAGTATGGATGAATCTTCTCATACCATGCTCTAGGAGCCTGCTTAAGGCCATAAAGAGCCTTTTTTCAACCTGTATACTTTAAACTCTTCCTTTTTCACAAACAACAAAACCAGGAGGCTGCAATACATACACCTCCTCATGTAAATCACGATTCAAGAATGCAGTCTTAATGTCCAACTGATGCACATTCCACCCATGATGTGCTGCCAAAGCAATGAGACACCTAATGGTAGTCATATGAGATGTGGGTGCAAAGGTCTCATCATAATCAATGTCCTTTTGCTGGGCATATCCTTTGGAACAAGTCTGGCCTTGTAACAATCAATGCTACTATCTACTTTGTGTTTTAACTTGTAAAACCACTTAGTACCAATGGCCTTCTTGCCATGAGGTAGATTTGTCAAATACTATGTGTCATTCTTGAGTATAGAGTTATACTTATCTTGCATAGCATGCATCCAATGATCATCATCTTGTGCTTCCTCAAAGGAAATAGGTTCCTCCTCATTACATAAAGTAGAAATGAGAACATGATCCACATGAGAATAATCTGCATGATGAGAACCTGCAGGAGTTCTACTAGGTAAAGGAGCTACCAACTTGCTATCCCTCAATGTCTGCACAAGCCATTTTGGCATATGCCTAGATTCTTCTATGGCTGCTCTCTCCTCATCCACTACATCCTCAATAAATGTCTGCACAAGCCATTTTGGCATATGCCTAGATTCTTCTATGGCTGCTCTCTCCTCATCCACTACATCCTCAATAATTGCCTCATCAAAAGGCTAATTTGCAGGCTGATTTTGCACCTGCAAAGGCTTAGTTTTAGCACTTGGTTGAGCATTCAATTGCTCTACATATGGCTGGCCTCCATTAAACAAAGGTAGGAGTGAATCAAACATGCAATGTGAGCATACATGTGAACATACATTCTGCTGTTTTTTGCATGAAAGCATGGGGCTGAGTTGAGTTTTCCGACAAAAGCAACATCTCTACTTACCAAAATCCGCTTTGAGGCTGGGTGGTAGAGTCTATATTCCTTACTTTTTCTGAGAACTCTATCCCACAAATATGCATGCCTTATCATCAAGCTTACTGAGTTGTTGCTTAGGCATAAG
Organism: Cibotium barometz; assembly: GCF_041138505.1. Lineage (NCBI taxonomy): Eukaryota > Viridiplantae > Streptophyta > Polypodiopsida > Cyatheales > Cibotiaceae > Cibotium > Cibotium barometz. Next base: position 20,768,713 of record NC_141066.1, on the reverse strand, counting down.
AGCATAAACAAGACAACCAAAAACACGCAAATGAGCCATAGAAGGCTTCTTGCCATGCCAAGCTTCATAAGGAGTTTTAGACTGCAAGGCCTTGGTAGGGCATTTGTTCAACACATAGTTGCCTCTAACCAAAAACCATGAGGTAAATCTTGGGCTTTCACCATAAATCATGCCATCTCCATGAGAGACTTGTTCTTCCTCTTTGAGGTTTGTATGGCACTGTACATTGATGCCTTATGCCTTTTCCAGCCATATATGCATGAAATTCCTTAGACATATACTCCCCCCCTTGATCTAAATGAAGGGTGCCAATTTTACATTCACATGCATTTTCAGCCATGGATACGAAGTGCCTAAAGTACATAAAAACCTCTGACTTCTGCTTTAATGGATACACCTTGCTAGAGTAATCATCAATAAAAGTGACGAAGTTCAAATATCCCCCAATAGATGGTGTCTGCAAATAGGACCACATACATCACTATGTATAAGCTGTAATTTCTTAACATCTCTCACAGATCCATCCTTTGGAAATCATATACTCCCCCCCTTGATCTAAATGAAGGGTGCCAATTTTACATTCACATGCATTTTCAGCCATGGATACGAAGTGCCTAAAGTACATAAAAACCTCTGACTTCTGCTTTAATGGATACACCTTGCTAGAGTAATCATCAATAAAAGTGACGAAGTTCAAATATCCCCCAATAGATGGTGTCTGCAAATAGGACCACATACATCACTATGTATAAGCTGTAATTTCTTAACATCTCTCACAGATCCATCCTTTGGAATGATGCTCGATGCATTTTACCAAGAATACACCCCTCACAGACATGTCTAGTAGGGGTCTCAAGAGTTGGCAACTTAGACACCATATCATGCCTTTAAAGGCATACCAAACTGGCATAATTCAGATGGCCAAATCGTGCATGCCATAATTTTGCATCACTCATAGCATGAGTCGCAAAGATTGAGCAAGCATCATGCTGCAACTTCTCCATCTTATATAGGCCATGAAACAAGGTACCTGAGGCAATGATAGAATAACCATCATTTCTATCCTGAACTGTATATCTGTTATCCACAAATTTCATCGTCAAGCCTAACAAGGCTAAGGTTGAAACTAACAGCAAGTTCTTAATTCCTGGCACATATAGAACTTTAGAAAGAGTAAATGTGTCCCATTTGCAGCAATGAGCACAACTCTACCAACTCCTTTGACAAGATATGAGGAACCATTTGCACATGTGACGGTTCCTGCACTTGGGATAGATTCCAGATATAAGAATACTTTTTTTTATGAGAAGTAATGTGCTTACTAGCACCACTGTCAAAGTACCAAGCATCCAATTGTGCCACTGACTTGCATACATCATGAATAGAAGGTTCATAACTACAATGTACAGTCCATGCCCAATCATCTTGAGCAAAACTTGTAGATTCCTTCTTCTCTGCACTTCGTGTAGATGCATCCAGCCCACAACCATGCCTGATTCTTTCTTTTTCTCCTTCTCTAGCCTTTTCTTGCACTCATTTATGTCATGCCATGGTTTCCTACAATAGTGACACTTGCCCTTCTTTTTAGGCTTATCACCTTCTTTCTCTGCATCCTTACCTGAGGGTTCTGATTTTGGCTTATAGCCACCATGCAAAGAAGCTTTACCTTTGCCTTTTTGATTGGTAACAAAAGCTTGGTCACCAACTCACATATTAGATCTGTTTTACCTAGACTGCTCTTCTTGTTGTTTGTAAGAGTACTAAAATTAGCTCATCAAATGTAAGGGCATTTGGATTTTTCCTTCATCATGAGTCTAAGGGTAGAGGCAAAACTCTGATAAGAATCCAGCAATGCATTGAGAACTGTGGGAACCAATGTACTATCAAGATATATCTCATCCACACTAGCAAGCTGCTCCTTAAAATCTTTGATCTTGGTTAAGAAGTTGTCCATTGAGTCTCCCTCATTCATGTGCTCAGACTCCAACTGTTTGCATAGATATGAAACATGTGCTTCATTGCACACCTGATATAATGCAGCAAGTGTATCCCATGCTTGTTTTGAAGTCTTACATGACCGAATATGAGGAATAATGATTTGCTTCAAAAGAAAGTGCAAGCAATACATGTGCCTATGCATCTCTTCCTCCCATCTCTGCCTATGCATCTCTTCCATCCCATCTCTTTGAGTAGCAGTGGGAGGTACTGGTGGTGCATGTGAGGAGCCACATGTGTATCAAATTGTACTTTAGATGTACCAGCAGCACCTGGTTGCACTCGTAGTTGTGAAACAGGACAAGTTTCACTACCATTGACCACATTCCAAAGGCCTTTAGCAACCAGTACATGCCTCATCATATAGGACCACAATAGGTAGTTAGTCCCATCAACTTTGTCCACAATAGTGATGTATTCAGCAGACAACATGCTGAATACATCACTATTGCCAGCCATGACTTTCTACCAAATGCAAAATCTTTCAAACACACTACAAGTAATCAGTATTCACTGAATGCAACCTTGGATGGCTACCAACTGACTGAATCACCTCCAAAGTGTATGAAAAATAACACACAGTAGAGAATAGAGTGTTACTGGTGGTAAAAGTATGATGGTCGATGTTGTTGAAGACACTGTAGATGCTGCTGCACACCAAATCTTTGGCCGCTACACATCCCCAAACACCCAAAATTGAGTAGAACCAATCTAAAATGACACCTCTCCAGAACGTCTACAGAAACCTTGCGGTGCCCAAAACGCGCCCGAATCATACCACGGACCCCGAAAATGCTGTATACATTGTATACAGCACACTACAGTATATACCTTCTTCTTTTAAGAGGGTATCTCAATCAAAGATAGAAAAACCGGGCCGTGAAGAGAGGCAAACTACTAGATCAAGTGTCAAGGAAGCTAGCTCTGATACCAATTGTTGGAATTAGGGTTAGGGTTGTAACAATGTGCACACACAAGATAGAGAAGCTTGAGAGCACACAAACTCACTAGATTAGAATAGACAAATGTGTGCCAGATACAAAAGATAAGTACACACCCCAAAATGAGTAGATAAGAGGGTGTACATAGGGCACGGGGGAAAAAAACCTCCTAGTGAGGAAAAAAGCGTCCCGACGGTCCTAAGTGTGTTCACACACATCACTACCATATAATGCTACAACTTCTAATCACACCAATAGCATTGGCACACAATCACACAAAATAACCCAAATCCTAGTCTAGAACACATTTCTTGCATATTATACCAAGAATTTGTATCCAAGGGCAAGATAGAACGGGAATAATAGAATATTTTTGAGTAGAAAAATAGCTCTACTTCCTTATGTCATCCAAGACTAGTTCAATGCCTAGTAGTGGTACCATTTGTTCATGCCTAAAACTTCTTGCTTTCTATTAAGGATTCATAGTACTAATTGTTAGACCAAGAATTTGTATCCAAGGGCAAGATAGAGTGAGAATAATAGAAGATTTTTTAGTAGAAAAATAGCTCTATTTTCCTTACATCATCGAAGACTAGTTTGATCCCTAGTAGCGGCACCATTTGTTCATGTCTAAAACTTCTTGCTCTCTCTAGTAAGGAACCATAGTACTAATGGTTAGACCACTTGTCTTAGATCATGGAAGTCTCTATTAGAGAGGCTAAAAAGGCCAAGAGGTGTGTCAATCCCTCTTGTTTGAGCCCTTCTTGTACTGTCTAATCAACTAAGCAATCCTTCCAAAAGGTAATGGTGGTTAAGCTAGAAATCTTGAGCCACCTTCTTCTTCAATCATGCTTAATCAGATTCTCACTCAAGAAAGCAAGCATACACACTCAACACACTCCATCCACACACATAAGCATGCATCCTACAATCAAGCATATAATTAAGCAAACAAGAAGGTAAGAGCTCAAGAGAAGAAAAAAAATTTGCACTTGAGAAATGATTGACTTCCCCTATTCACATTATCAAAAGTTGTATAAATAAAAATGGACTAGCCCATGGCCATAGCCATGGCCATAGCCCACGGCCATACGTAATGTGAAGGTGGCATGAAAAGTATAGACAATGTAAAAGTTCTTCATGCAAGGCCTTCTTCTATTATAAAAATGATTGGGATTCTTTAAAATTAGGTAGTTGGTAGAAGTAGTCCACACCTATGAGTGGTAGAATGAGCACCAAGACCACCATAGAATGATTTGCATGGGTAGAGGCAGTCTGGATTTATTGATGCACACGACATGATAGTATGTCTTGATGTCACAGTGTGATGCTTAGAGATTAGATATCTTCATGCTGAATACATCAAGCTAGGGTGAGGTTGTGTTTGTGGTGTTGAATTAGAGTTAAAGCAGAGGAGGTTGAATGCATTGAAGCTCTTTGGAGGTACCTATAAGGTTGAGGTTTCTTCAAATGATGGGTCATACTAGTTGCTAGGCTTGCGTCCCTACCCACCATATAAAGATGTATCTTGATGATTGGTTTTTGATGAGATTAGTTGCAGTGCATGTGTGCATGCATACTATGAGGTGCGAGTGAGATGCAAGATGTGAAAAAAAATTCTGATACCTATAGTGAAATATGTAGGAGATATGCACTGGCAATGGATGGACATATGTATTTGGCCCAATGTATTCATGTCGAATACGTTAGGCTAGTGTGAGGTTGTGTTAGTGTTAAGTTGGAGTCAAAGTAGAGATTGATGTATTCAAGATCTTTAGAGGCACTTGCAAGGTCGAGGGTTTTCTAGGTGATAGTAGGTCATACCATGAGCCTAGGCTTGTGCCTTTGCTGCCATGGTCCCCCTATCTAAAGATGTATCTAGACGATTGATGTTGATGAGGTTAGTTGCAAGTACATGTGTGTGTGCATATTGTGAGGTGCAAGATGTGAAAAAACTTATGATGCATGTAGTGAAATATGTAGGTGACATGCATGGGCAATGGATGTAATGTGCACTGTATGTGTGCTCCTCCAAACTCAAAGATTTCTCCAACTCATTACTTTCTTTGAATCTCTTTATTTCTTTCAACATGTACTCATCATCCCTTTTCTTAGGGAGCCAAGATTGTTAGATTATTGATGCATGGTAGCAACAAACATTTCCCATAGCAATGGAGTTGGGGTGGCATCATTATTATGACTTAAGGGATTTGGCATTAACGAGCAGTAGGAGATGGGCACAGAGTGGGTTTTGCTGAGCGAGTTTTGCTTTGACAACCTCTCTCTCTCTCTTTACCCATGTCTTCTCTTTCTTCTCCCCTCCTCCCTACTTTGAGCCCAGCCCACCTCCTCCCCCCACCTCCCCAGCCCAGCCTCTCCCCTCTCCCCTCCCCCCCCATACCCTCTCTCCTCCTCCAACCCAGTGTAACCAACATGATCTCCCTCTACACACTCTATCTCTCTCCCTGTCTTTCTCTTCCTCCTTCAACATGCACCATCATGCTCTCTCTTCCCCTCCAACTTGCTGCAACCAACACGCTCTCCCTCTACACACTCTATCTCTCTCCCTCCTTCACAACAAGCACCCTCATGCTCTCTCCACCTCTGTCTATCCCTCTCCCCCTCTCTCTTATTGCCACCATATGATCTCTCCCCTGAGATCTAGCACTCTCCCTCTCTCTCTTTCTCCCTCTACACACTCTGTCTCTATCTCTCTCCTTCTCTTTCTCATCCTCCTTCAACACGCACCCTCATTCTCTCACCACCTTTGTTTATCCCTCTCCCTCTCCCTCTTTCTCCCTCTACACACTCTATCTCTCTCCCTCTCTTTCTCTTCCTCCTTCAACATCACCCTCATACTCTCTCCACCTCTATCTATCCCTATACCTCTCTCTCTCTCTCTCATTGCCACCTCTCATTGCCACTGTATGCTCTCTCCCCCTGACTAGCCCTCTCTCTCTCTCTCTCTCTCTCTCTCTCTCTCTCTCTCTCTCTCTCTCTCTCTCTCTCTCTACACCTCTCGCCCTCTCCCTCTACACACGCTCTCTCTCTACCTGTCTCTCTATTTCTCGTCGTCCTTCAACATGCACTTTCATGCTCTCTCCACCTTTGTCTATCCCTCTCCCTCTTTCTTTCTCTCATTCCCTCTCCTCTCTATGCCCTCCCTCTCTCCCTCTCCTCACTATGCCCTCCCTCCCTCCCTCCCTCCCCCCCCCCCCCCTCTCTCTCTCTCTCTCTCTCTCTCTATATATATATATATATATATATATATATATATATATATATATTCATAGAGAGAGCGGGAGAGGGAAAAAGGATCGATCCCACCAATCTCTCTCCCACTTTCTTGCCCCCCCCCCCCCCCCCCCGTCTTTTGCTCTCTCCATCTTTCTTATGCTTAGTTTCTTGTAACTCACCCCCCTCTCCCTCTCTTTCTTATTTACCCCCCCTTTCACTCTCTTTCCATCTTCCTTATGCTTAGTCTCTCTCTCTCTTTCCCTCTTCCTTATGATTATGCTCTCTGTCTCTCGCTTTCTCTCTACGTCTTTTTCTATCTCTTTTGATCTCTCTATATGTAAATTCCCTAATTCATTACTTAAATGAGAGGAGAGATATTGAAGAAAAAAAAGAAGCGATACCATACTTACTCAAATAAATTCGTGTACACGATGAATAATGTTTTCCAAGGAAAATACATTCCTTAGTAAGAAAAACTCCATACAAACAAGAGTTCTCTAACCAAAAAGAGAAAATCCACACATTTACATACTCTATTGGCCATTTATTCAATAAGTTCTTTATTCTTCAGACATGGCTGGCGTATGAACATATTATTGTTTGCATCCAGCCCAAGTACATGTAGGTAGACAGAATACATGTGCTTACATGCAACAAATGGACGTCCACCACCTGCTCTCATCTAAAAATATGGACATGTATAGCATAGTAGCTGTGTAGTCGTCACATCATACCTCTCACCTTACATCCTTGAAGAGTCAGTCCTCCCTACCATAAACACATCATGTTCTATTTTCTTCACAATCCTTTCTGCAATTACTGAGCTGACAAAGTGACATCATTGTCTATCGTCTTTGCTGCTATTTGTGACACTCATGTCATGTACCTCAAGGTTTTGCTTTGTTGTTGTGTTCTCTTCGTGAAAACTCTCCTTTTGTAGAACAAATCTTGCTCCTTCTAGAGCTTGCACCTCATTGCTTTGTAAGGTTTGTGCCCTTTTAAACTGGCCAAACATTGGGAGGCTTTACAAGTGCATTTGTGATTGTGGAGCATATGGATCATGTGTCGTCCACACTTGTATTTCAGAACCACGTGAACTGTCTACACTGCCAACCTGTCCACTCATGCATCCCATAAAATCTTGGCACCGGGACTCCTCTTTATGAGACTGATTGATTTATTTTCTACATTTCCCTTTTTGTCCACCTAGCCATGCTTGACAAGTAGCTTTGCTGTTAATTTTTGTACGACGAATTACCCACATTGTATCATGAATATCTAATTCCCATACGCTTTGCACTCTCTCCTCTTCCTCCTTTATTTGCACACCTCCGTTGTTTGTTGCTCTTATGCAAATTAATTTTTTTTCCCTTTACCCTTTTGAGGTTGATTCTCGGTAACATGTTTAGGCCTATGGGAGCTATTTCCAATCTCATCCATGATAGTTTGTGGACGCCGCTTATGGTGTACTGTCTTGTTGTTGCCCACCCACCATGACATTGGAAATGTGAAACATGGGAGTTCCTCTAACTGTTTCTCCCACCATCCTACCTGCGGCGGTTGGGCTTGGTGATAATCCATTCTTGTTAGCACACCTCTATAATAACTTTGTGATGCTTGGACGAGACCCTAAGTGCTTCTCTTGTTGGAATGCTTGTCTTTTTGCACTTTGAAGCAGTGTGTTTGCTAGGTATGTCACTGTTGCATTGTAAAGAGAGATGGTCCCCTTGAACCACTCGCTCTAGCAAGACAACTCGTGTGCTTGAATTCCACCAAGTTTGTTTGTGGAACGTACATCAACATAGAGTCATCCACAACTTGTTAATGAAGAAGGAAATCAAATATAATATCAAATACAAATATAACTACCACCAACTAATAAATGATTGTCTCATTGTGGATAAGCTATTTTCTCCGATGAGGGTATTAGACATTCCCTCAGCTCAGCCAACAATTCATATCAGGAATATGATGTGATACTGAGCATGCGAACACCATGTACAAAGGCAAGATGCATGGTCGTCTACAATATATAGAAGTTGTCCACTCTTCCTTGACTTCCGTAGATCACTTTACAAAAGAGGAGGAGAAGTTATATGCTCATGCATTGAGGACAAGAAGGACGAAACAAGTAAAAAATTTAATGTAGTCTTCTTACAGAAGTGTTCTTCATACACAAGGCTTGTCGACCACTAATACAGCATGAGATTGATGTTTAGGGAGCAAGTATTCAAAGAAATAAGGGAAAAGGTAAGGAAATACATGTTCATGCCGAAGAGGAGCAAGAGGAAGAATCAAGCAATGAAAGTACTGAAGAAGACAAAGAAGAGGATCTCGAGGGTGACTCTGACAAAGATGAAGATGAAGAAGAGGATGAGGATGATGATGATAGTAGGAATGAGGATGATTTGTATACCTCAGTGCAGTCTCCAACAATAAACTAAGGTACCTACATAGGTAGGCTAAGAAATTATTTTATGAATTTTGCTATACAATACTCCATCATCACTAACATATAGGTTCTTTGTGAACATAGCAGCAAGAAGGAAGGAATGAAAAAGTTTCCAGGTTGAACGTTTAACTTCAATCACCATCTTTGTTTAAATACTTAACCGATCGAGTGCGAAAGGGTGCTAATTCTTTATCGTGTAGGTGGTTTTATAAACAAACTAGGACATATAAGCAATGTGGAGGAAATACCCATTAAAGATATAGTTAAAGGTACATATAAGCGATGTGGAGGAAAGACCCATTGAAGATATAGTTGAAGGTACTATGTACAACTTAAAAAGTAATCTTTTGATTATATAAGTGTAATACACTCGATTAATTTGTGCAATGTTTTTCTTCGAACTCAGGAATCCCTTTGTATAACAACACATGGCCAAACAAGTGCAAGCATATCCACATTGATTGATGAGGGGCCACCTAAAGATTGCACATGTAATACTGTTGTTCAATTGTACACTATTAGTATTGAATCCACTGCATAGACTTATGTCACTTTTGTGGTTTTGAATTTCATAGTGTTATTTAACTTTGGAAGAGTAATAATGGTGCTTGGAAAACCTATTGAGATGGGAACGACATTTAGAAATAATATAATCCTTGACGAATTTGGGCGCCTTCGTGATGCACTGCAAGGGCATTTATAAATAATATAATCCTTGACAAATTCGGGTGCCTTTGTGATGCACTGCAAGGTGTGTATGCCACAAATGACGTATTCACAATTTAAGGCATTCCTTCTAACGTTGGGTGCCATTCTATTATAGCGAGGCTACCCACATGTGGATCTATTTTTAGGTTAAGTGTGACGGTCCCGAATCTAACCATATCTTAATCATATAACTTAATCTAAGAAAATATTAAAACTCACTTAATCGTGCTATTTCTACATAGCAATACAATCAAATCAACCCTCTCAAATAGAAAAATTAGTTTGCATGCCATATCCAAGATTCTTATCACATAAGCAGCATAGTCTCATGTAATCTCTAACAAACATTCACATAATATAAATCTCTATCAATTAATGCATATATAGCATCTCAATCAATCAACATGTATATGTCTATCTCAAAGATTCTGTCATCACATCACCATGCTCAACAACATGGTTAGTCATAATGACCAAAATCCAACAAAGCTAGGGCTTTCTCCGATGCCCGTCCACCCAACCTCCACACTAGACATTGTGGCTAGCTCGAGTATGCCTCTTTCTGAATCTCATCCTCTCTAGGTTCTACACATGGCTCCTAGAGGGCATAAATCTTGTTCTCTATCCGGCGTTCCCTGTCTAAGGACAATTGCCTGAATCTCAAAATCTCATGTCGAGTCTCATCATACACATGCATATTAATCATTTATACACATGCATATCAATCATTCACTTCAAAACAAAGCAATTACAAGTCATGCTTATCATCTTACACTGATTCTATTCCACAATCTTTCAAGACAAGCATATTCAAAATCAATCAAAATCAACCTCAAGTATAGAAACAAGCTTTTAATTCAAACAGTCCTTAACTGCTCTTAGTCTTTTAATTCTTTCAAGTCATACATGAATCTTTATTTTTAACATAATTAATCATCACGTTCTAACTAGTAAGATTATCTTTAGTTGCTATATCTAAGTCATAACTATGCTTACGTATTAGTCCATCCGCCGGTCTATATAGAAGACAAGGTAGTCAATCTTGATAGCAATTTCTAAGGCAAAGCCTAACAATTGGTTTCTTTGTTAGGGTAATACCTTTTAATCTATTTAGAATTAGAGAAATGTTAAAATTACAAAGTTTTAGGACTTCTAATACTATATAAAATATATCTCAATGATGGTTCTCTAAAATGAATTCTAAGGTCTTTTTGAGAGCGTTCAAAATGGCCAAAGTTGTGTTTTCAACATAAAATTGTCAAAAACAGCCAAGTGCCCCACTTTGCACTTGAATAACTTAAAAATGAAAGGGATTTGGCTTTCTAGCATCTCATACACTCTTGTAGAGTTTCTTGTCCTCTAAAACTTTCATGTTTACCTCAAAATCTGATTCTAATCTCACAAGGGAAGAGATGTTTGTAGATTTGGCAAGCCTCTCAAATCTACTGTCAGGGCTGCAACCTGCAATAAGTACAACTTTGCACACAGTTATCAGAAACTAGTTGAGTGGATACATAAAATTACCAAAACGTGTGTGGTCTACAATCCCATGCAAGTGAAATCACCAAAGTCAACTGTATGTGAAAGTCAACTCCAAAAATAGGTCACGTTTTACTTTTTTTTAATCAAATTTCGATTTGCATGTCCATCTACACACTTAAAGGCTTCCTTTGAGCATACTAACTAATTGAAAACTCAAACTTGAATTTTCACTCACTTAGAATTTTTGCTTGCTCTGAAAAACTACTAAAAGCTTGCTGGAATTCATTAGTGAAATTTGTGACATCCAAAACTTAAGATTATCTTTAATCATAACCTAGTTAATCTTGGAGGTATGTTATACTAAGTGAAAATGAAATCCCAGCATGGAACGATATAGCAGGTGAGCCTTGATGTCCAACACTTTTAAGCTTGTGTTTCCTCTCCCTCATCATTTCTTCATTCATGTTTGCCATGTAGATAGGGAACAAGCAACATAACTTTGACCTAGCTGTACTGTTCTTGATGATAATGGCACCTTGGTTGTCATTGGAACAATGGCACCTTGGTTGTCATTGGAACAATGGCGCAAGTTACAAATCTGGTGGTGAAAGCACAAGTACATGGCTACATAATGGTTAGTCTCTTGTTTGGTGTAAGACTAAAGTAGGGCAAGTGTATGGAACTTTGGTGAAGTGACGGCAATGCAGGACTGAAGTAGGGTGAGTGTATGGAACTTTGGCTAGATAATGGTCAGTCTCTTGAATGTTTGGTGCAAGACTAAAGTAGGGCGAGTGGATGGAAGTAGGGTGAAAGTTTAGTGCAGGATTGAAGTAGGGTGAGTGTATGGAACTTTGGCTACATAATGGTTAGTCTCTTAAATGTTCGAAGTAGGGCGAGTGTATGGAACTTTGGTGAGCTCAAATCTTGCAAATTTTTGGTGTTCTTTGAGCATGTACATTTCATTGGTTTCCTATTTATTCACTCTTGTGACCTACTTTACAGGTCTATACTCTCATTTGCGAGACCTTCACAAGTGTAGTAGCAAGTATTCATCCTCCACCACCCATGATTGATTTTATTGTCGATAATAGTGTCCAAGCTAACTGGGTGAGGTCAAGAGATGGACGCCCTTGGCAAGCTATAGAGGTACTCCTCTTTGCAATTGATAAGCAGCAGCCTGCTGTAAAAAGCTAGGGTATGATAAGTTTTTGCCTATGATAGTATGCTCTGAATCGACCTGCTCTGATTATGTTAGGGTTTCAATTGTAACTGATGCTCTGCATCTAACTCTCAAAATCCAAGGTTTTTCAAGTGATTGATGTGAATGACTCTCCTATAATGCGAAGCTGCTCCTTTGATGATGTTTTCCTAAGATCTGCAGCCAGGCGTGGTATAATGTAAAGGGGAGAGAGCTACTGTCTATCCCCCTACTGTTGGGCATCTTGCATGTTATTTCCTCCTGAATTGTAACACCTCTCCTTTGTAATTCGAAGCATTATATTGGTGACTATTGTAGTAACATTCTTTGACTCTCCCACATAAGCAATAGCTCTTTCATAGATCTTTATAATATATGAAACAATCTTGTCTCTTAAAGATGTGTCTATGCTTCAAGAAACACTAACCCTCTTGAATAGATACACATCCCCACCTGTGTGTATCCCTGACCTTATCCCAAATCCAATCACAGACCTATAAAAAGAGAACGTCAAAGTTTGACATAGGCCTCAAAAAAACCCATAACCATTCTTAAGAGGCTATAAACATAACTAGTTCTTCCGGAGCCTTTTCCTCTCTAGGAATCCAACCAAGCCTATAATGCTAGATGCAGTGAAGGAGGACTCAGGGGTAGGTGAAAGTTGGCCTTCCATGGGTCATCATAGCCACCATAACATTTTCTCCGAGGTGATCTGGATGATGAATTTATCTCATCCCTTTAGGGACACCGCCTCCTAGGGAAGGATGAGTCCCTTACACATTAGTAGGTCCTAGCCCAGCTTAGAGTGAGTATGAACCCAATGAGTACTAGTATCGCACTACCTCAAAGGGAAGGATGAGTGCACATCCCTTACACATTAGCATGTCTTAGCCCACCTCAAAGTGAGTACGAGTGAATCAAGTGAGTACGAGTATCGCAGGTGGGATATAGTAGAGGCCTCACATCCTTCTTGTCCTTAGACTGAGATGTTTGGGTTTCGATAAGTTTCTTTTTGTATGGAATTTCGTTACTTTGGAGAGACTTATCCGACTAGATGAATTGGAACTTAAGATCCCACATAGTCGAACATGGACCTAAGGAGAAGAAGGTCGAGCCATGCCCCATTGAGCACCCTCCCTCCATAAACAAAACCAAAGGACAACAAAAAGTGACCATGAACAAGGTGGGATACTACTTTGAAAGTGCCAAAATGAACGCTCTGCTACCTATTGTGTACAAGGGCTACCTATTGTGTACAAGGGCTACCTATTGTGTCTCTGTGAACTTGGATGGTGGTGTTGGTGTCAACATAATTACCAAGGATTGTTAGGAGGCATGGGGTAGCCACCACTCATAGGCACAAGCCTTGTAATGAATCTTGCCAAACGAGAACATAGGTAAACCCTTAGGCTTGCTTTATGATGCAAGAATCAAGACCTTTGGACTAAGCTTCCACCACACATTAGTGGTGATAGATTTTTAGAGAAGAGGGTCATACACAATGATTATCAAAAGGCCTTACATGAGAGAAGCAAGGTGGTTCATGATTGAAAAACTAATTACATTTATATATACAAAGGCAACCAATCCTTGAAGATAGACGTAAAAACAGGAAAGACTCATCCCATGGGTCAAGGCATTCTAGTAGCCAAGGTGTCTAATACAACAATCCAAACCACTTTGATCAACATGTATAAATGTTACACAACAAGCTATTGGATGGTGAATGTGAGAACCATGACTATGAGCCTCTCCCAAAGCCTGATAACTCTAAGGTAGTACAAGAGCTTATGCAAAGATTACATATTATACACATGTATTCCACTCCATATTACCCTGAGTGCAATGGACTAATGGGAGAGGTTTAATGGACAACTCTTTGGAGGAGCATCCCAAGTAGTGGGATCTACATGTATCTTCAGCTTTGTGGGCTTATAGGACAATAGTCAGATCAGCCACTAATTTCTCACCTTATCATCTTGTATTTGGGAAAGAAGCCATGATACCTATTGGGTAGAGATATCTAGTTTGTAGTTCCTTTTGAAGCATCAAGAAAGTGGCCCCAGGGCGAGTATGCAGAGAGGCTATTGGATCTTCAAGAATTACAGTTGGCTAGAGAGGAAGCTCTAGATCATTACATTCAGCTAAACAACCAGAGGGCTGAACCTTTCAATCATACTGTCAAAGACAAAGGCATTAAGGAGGGAGATCTAGTTCTCAGGTACAACAATAGGCTCGATAATACCTTCCACACTAAATTTCAGATAAAATGGGAGGGCCCATTTTATCTGAATGGGAGGGCCCATTCAAGGTAGTTCATGTGTTTGTAGTTTCTTTTGATGTTTGTATCTATTATTTGAAGAGTTGTTGCTGGGATATATTTGTGGAGGATCCCTCTATTTCTTGGTGCTTTCTCTTTTTTTGTTTGAACCTCATGTCTCAGGGTTGTTGAGACTAGCTCGATTTCAACTATATTCAAAAGGCTTCCTATGAGTTTGGATTAATGAGTTTTTAATGCTCTAGTTTGTGTTGCTTTGTTTAAGATTATTGAGAGAAAACATGTGTAAGTGAAGATCTAAAGTTTGTTGAGTTAGATCTAAGTTAGATAGTATCAACTAAAATCTATAAGTGTCAGATAGGGTCAAATGAGTATCAGAAGCGATCGGCTGAGGGTGTAAAAGGGTAGATATGATTTTTTTGGATTAAAGGGAAGTGATTTAAGGTTGGTCTCATTGTCAGAGGTTAGTCAGTAGTAGCAGTCAATTTTTTAGAGTAGAAGGGGAAGGTATTCCAGGGTCAGCAGGTAGACAGCCAGTTTTGCTACCTATCAGTTTTGAGTTTGTGGAGTGGAATCTTGGTGGGTTCTGAGGTATTTGAGGGGATGGAAGTGTCAGAGGACACTGGAGTGGTGAGATCTCATTCAAAACTAAGTTAGCTATGAGGTGGATAGGTTAGATTTTAGTCAGCTCTACTATAGGGGCTACTGACAAGTTCAATGTCATGGGGCCTTGCCTCACCGCACTCAAGAGCATAAATAGCTCAAATGGAGAGGTTAATCTACCATAACCTAGCCCCTACAATTGCATAAACAAGATGTGTCACTCACCTTGTTGATTGCTTATGCTCGGATTCTTGTAGGAGAGCTTGTTTCCGTGCAACCACACTCCAAGCTCCTCTCTAACGCCACCCGCCACACTCCAATGGAAGCTCGACCCTCCTCTCTCACTCAATCACACACATGCAAGCAAGAACAAAAGAGCTCAAACATGCAAGAGGCAAGCAAGAAAGCAATAAAAGTATAGAGAAGAAGATCACTCTCTTGAATTAGCATAAAAGAATGAATGGTCACTATACACAATGACCCTTATCTTGGTCCATAGCCTCACACCTTGGGTGGCCATACTTAAAAAATAGGTCCATGGATATCCACGATTTCCTAGGCTTATGCAAACACCTAATCTAAGAATACAATCTCCATCATTAATCTTGTGGTGCACCTTTCATACACAAGCGGCGATCGCACACGTAAAATATACAAGGACGTTGGAGAGGTGTCCGATGAGGGTTAACATCCTCCCTTCTTGATGCAGATTTTGTCCTCGGAATATGTCGATGAAGATTTGTTGAGGCTATTGTTAGATGCATGAAATGTGAGAGGTCCTAGAAGGTCTGCAAGCAACTTGGTAGCACAAGTAAGGTGCATTTAAGCATAATTCAAACACCAATCATGTCCTAGAAGGTCTGCAACTTGGTAGCACAAGTAAGGTGCATTTAAGCATAATTCAAACACCAATCATGTCGTGAGGACTGCTATCTAAGAACTAGTTGATTTTTCTATTTAAGACAAGGGTACTATGAAGCTTGGTCCAAATTTGATCTAAGCTTGGTCCAAATTTGATCTAAGCTAAGAAGGAGCTAAAGCGTGCCTCTAGTTGTGACCTTAGTCTCGACACACTATCCTTTGGTGAAACCATCTCTAGTAGCTAATATCTAACCTCCTAAATGGAACTGCTAAGTGATTATTATAAGATTTCTCTTTGATTTAAAAAATAGAAAAGTAGGGCACTACCCTACAGAGACGCAAGCAATGGTCCAAAGACCTCATACAAGAGTATCTAAGAAATGCTAAATACCTCCACAGCGAGTTGGTTTTTTTTAAAGGCCCTTTATTGATAGATTTCTATCCCCAAGGTACCATCCCATGGAAATCAAGGCTACCGTCTCAAGGCTCCATCACTAAGAGCCAAAAGTCCTACCTAGATCACACATGGTGATGGTTATCTTCTTGTGGGTTTTCTCTCTCTCTCTCTCTCTCTCTCTCTCTCTCTCTCTCTCTCTCTCTCTCTTTATTAATAAACTAGTGTCACTTTCACATGTCACCTAAAAGGCTCTAGGAAGGTGGAGTACTTGGCATACTCTAAGGTCGATTTCAAGATAGATGAAACTAGGACCCAACCCTAAATGTTACCAAGTAATAACGAGAAAATTGATAGACTAGATACCTAGCAATACATGCAAGTACTCAAACAAAAAGTAAATGGATAATCACAAACAGTAAACAAAAGGTGAGGATAGTGGGTTAGAATACACCTAGGTAATGAGAAAAATCTTGTTTATATCAAGGTTACACGTCCACTGCATGTTGTAATTTTGGATCTGGTCTACATGACATCACCTCAATAACCTGTAAATCATACTATCTAGCAAGCTCACCGTTAGATAACCATAGTGCATAAGCATGCTCTGATTTGTCGTTATTTTGTCTTTCCCCCCCTAACTAGAATGTGCTCCATATATATATATATATATGCATCCTCCAGTCTACTATAGGTAATGGTCTGAGTGCCTCCTCACTGTGCATAAGCATAAGCATGCTTTGATTTGTTGTCATTTTGACTTTCTCACCCTATAGGTAAGCTAACTAAGTAGCTACCATGAAACTATCTAGGAAATCAACCACTATAGCCAAGAAGAAACAAGGAAGTGGAAACGCATATGCCATATCTAATGGTGTAAGTTCATAAGTGCTTGGCCTCCTCCACTACTCTACAAGTTGTTCTTGTGCAATTCTATCTTCTTGGGGTCCTCTCATTAGGTAAACACTCTCGTGATTGTGTCATTGTGGTGTCTCTCCTACCATGGTCTGCAATAGTCCTATCCCATAGCGCCTAAAATAAGTTCTACACTACCAACATAAGTGGGACGCTGCATACAACATGCGATGCCTACAGGTAATGCATGGTGCAAGGGGATGGAAGTGTAGGTAGAACATGTCCACAAAGGTGTCTCTACAGCATCTCTCCCCTAGTGGTGCATAAAAATAGCATGAGTGGGTTTGGAAAGAGGGAATACTAAGCTTTCCTCATCATCAATAGTACCATTCCTGGAAATCCGGGTCCAAGATAGGGTCACTGTCGGTCCATGAAAATTCCATGCTCACGGCCTATGGTCACAAGAGAGTTGATTTCATTCTTCTATTTGGTATGTGCTCCCTCTCATCATCTCATTAAAAAAAATAAAAATAAAATTGTATGATTAGTTGGTTTTTTAGTATGTGTATAGCTGCTATATTGCTATACACTATTGGTTCAAGCTAGATTGTCATGGATTAGATTTTTTCCAATAGGCTCCCTCTTGATATGTACATAAACTTTGTCGGGAAGCAAAACATGGAGGGAAAGAGTAATGATATTAGCATAGTCCCCCCTTCATGTTGTTTATCATACCTTGACCTCGTGGAAGGTATTGTAGGTTCTTTGCAACCATTCCTTCCAACTTTCCTCCATCGATGTTTGCTGGCTAGAGGTGCTCTTTGTTCCTTGGTGTGGTGGTAGGTCAACTTCGAGCTTTAACGGTGGTAAAGGGATCTCATAAGACCGGATGGAGCCTATGGTTTCACCAATATTGAGGAGCAATGGAGTTGACACTTGCATAGTGGGTTGCTCATCTAGGGAGACTAATGGGGTTGGGGCTTAGATAGCCATGAATGGTTTTGTAACCTTTAGCGATGTAGAGGCTTCACCATCACCATGTCTTGTGTGATAGGGCTTCACCATCAATCACCTTTTTGGGCGTTGGTGGTGGTGAAGGTTCTATTGCAAATAGCTTTTCCTTTATTGGCATTTGATCTATTGAATCCTTTATACATCATTGATGACGAGGTTTTGGAATAGGTAAGCGGTAGTAGTGAGACTAGGGGTATACTTTTATGTTTTGGTATCCAAATACAACGGTTGCCCTCGTAGTAGCCGTGAGCTTTCAATAAGCATTTGGGGATCCATTTTGGGGTAACTTGTAATTTGGACTTCTTGCGCCTCGATTCTTATGCTGTGGTCCTCCTTTCTTGGTCAATTGAGGTGGTATGGATTGAGAATTTTTGGGAACCCATTTCCAGGTAGATTCGGGTTGCCACTTTGTAGCTCTTGAATCTATTCATTCTTTTAAAATGAAAGTGTCTACTATGTGGAGGTGGAAGGATCGAGAGTGTTGGATATTGGACGCTGAAGTGGAGGGGGTTGAAGCTTCCATAGATTTTACGGATGTTGAAGCTTCCTCCTCTTTGCGCACCTCAAGAATAGTGATGAGAGGTGGCATGGGTTTATGAGTTGATTATTCAGTTGTGGTGTCACCCATAGAGACCCTCCCTGTCGACTAGTCAATCATACAACCTGCAGCCTTCATCCATGTATGACTAAGCATTATGTGTTCAGGTAACATTCTGGCAGGCATAACCAGGAAGTTTTCCACCACCAGTTTCTTGCCACCATCATAGTATATCTCTGTTTGTAATATTCCAAGAACCTTGGTATTTCTACCATGGATACCTTTCACCTTTACAGAGGTATTTTTTTCAGTTGGGGTTTTCCCAACTCGTTCAATGCATTGAAGGAAATTAGATTGTGACTAGCCCGTGTATTAAGTAATGCATTATAAAGCACTTTACCATGAGGGCTAGGCAATTGAATGGATGTTCGTAAGGGCGCTATGTGCTCCTCTGTGTCTCCTTCAACTTCACCCTCAAAGGCTTGTGCAGTAGGTGTAAGGTTTCCTTCTCATCGTTTCTTGCAGTTTGGCTCATCTTTCTCTTGCCTCCTCTTGGGCTTGTATCTTCTTTTGAGTGGCCCTTTCCTTGGTGGTTTTCTTGTCATGTGAAGCATGTAAGGATTCTTCGGTAGGTCCATAATATTTTTAAAACTTACTTCCATTAAGGAAACCAACAGTTTCAACTCCATCAAGAGTCTCAACACGTATAGTACCTTTGGAGTAATTTCACAAACCTTGAATGGTCCCTTTCTAGTATATTTAAGCTTTTCTTCTCACTGCGGATGCCATACATAAGTATAAGATCCTCTAACTCAATCTCCTTGTCCTTGAGATTTTTGTAAAACCACTTGTTTCTTTGGTCTTTTTCTGTCACAATGTTTTGCACTACAATTTGTCGCTCCTCAATGAGTTGTTCTAAAACAAATAGCCGGTCAGCAATTCATTACCATCAAGCTTTTCACACTTACAGCTAACCTTAAGCTAGGTATCATGAAACCCCAGGGCATTATTGCCTCAAGTCCGTACACCATCTTAAAAGGCATGTAATTAATTGCAACTTTATATGGTGTGCAAGCGATAGGCCCATAAAGTTGTTGTGAGCTTAGACTCCCAGTCTCAGTGCGTCGAGCTTCAACAGTCTTTATCATTATTGAAATGAGAACCTTGTTGGTGCTCTCTGCTTTGCCATTTACCTGTGGTAATATGGTGTTGACTTTTGATATGAGAACCTTGTTGGTGCTCTCTGCTTTGCCATTTACCTGTGGTGGTAATATGGTGTTGACTTTTGATGTGAGCGATCATGAATGTGCTTGTGAGATTTTTTATTACATTATTCATAAAATGCTTAGCTTGATCACTCACTAGCTCCAATGGACATCCAAAGCATGTTCTCATAGAGAAACTTAGCAGTTGCCATGGCATCCTCTTTTTCGTGAAGCTCTTGCTTCAGCCCATTTGGTTACAAGCGTGCTTGGCCATTTGGTTACAAGCGTGCTTGGCCATTTGGCTGTAATATGGCGTTGACTTACGGTGTGAGCGATCATGAATTTGTGTGAGATTTTTGATTGCATCATTGGTAAGATGCTTACCAATGATTGCATCATTGGTAAGATGCTTACCTTGATCACTCACACTAGCTCCAATGGACATCCAAAGCGTGTAATGATGTTCTCATAGAGAAACTTAGCAGTCGCTATGACATCTGCTTTTCGTGAAGCTCTTTCTTCAGCCCATTTGGTTACATAATTTGTGGTAACAATGATAAAGCGTGCATGTAAGCCAAGTGCAATAGGACTAATAGGACCAATGAAATCTAAGCCCCATTTTTTTAAAGGTTGGTTGACTCTAACAAGATGCACTGGCATCATGTCCTTCTTCCGTGGCTTTGCACATCATTGGCACTCACTCATCACATCCCTTGACAAATAGTGCACAATCTTTGAAGAGCGTGGCCCACCAATACCCCAATTGGAGTATTTTTCTTGCTATAACGTCTCCTGCGAAGTGTCCACCAGCTACCTCTTGGTGTGCTTGTCCGATGATGTATAAGTATTCATCCTCCCCGGGGTAGCGTCTTAGTATGTCATCCTTACCTCTTCTATAAAGAGATCTGATGATAAGTTGGTAAGGTGCACTCTCTTTTAGCAACTTTCTTGCTAAATTTTTCCTTAGTTCCTTTCCTTCTGGAAAACCATTAGCCAAAAGATAATGATTTTCTCACTCCACTATGGAATAGCCTCAACCTTGAATAGCGTAGCATCCAATTACTCATCATCAACCCTGATTGGTGCTTTGCCATTAAGTATGCTAGATAGATGATCCGTTGACATGTTTCTTGCTAGGCCTCACAACTACTATGAAATCAAACTCGAGAAGAATCAACAACCACCTTGTGATCCTTCCTATGAAACATGGTTTGTTTACTAAATACAACAAGGCTTGATGGTCAACATAGAAAACAAATTTGTCAACAAGAAGGTAATGCTGAAATTTCTTTACAACATGAACCATTGCTAACCCTAAATGCTCAATGGTGGTGTAGTTGATTTCAGCCTCATCTAGTTTGCCGACTTGTAAAACTAATAGGATAGTTCAATTTGTGTTCCCCTGGCTATGCTAGGACACATCCAGGCATCAATGTGCACATGGAAGATGAGATCCCAGTTAGGTATTCACAAGATTGGAGCACGGGCCAAGGCTTGCTTCAGCACATCATAAGCTTGTTGACACTCCTTGGTCCATATAAATACAATTAATAGCTTGTATAAAGGACAAGCTATTTCTACATAGAAAAGAATCAACTGACAGTAGTAGCCGACATGGCCATGGCTCTTTGGACTCCCTTGTAGTTTATTGGTGGGGGTAATTCCAAGATAACCTTGATTTTTCTCTCATAAGTGGAAATGCCATTTTTGGACACTATATGCCCAAGAATAACTCTTGTTTCACCCAAAACTCCCGTTTGTAAGGGTTTAAGGATATGCGATAAAATAGACATATTTTAAACACTTTTTTTAGGAACTCTAAGTTCTCTTTCTTCCAAGACAATTGAATGCACAAATCATCCAAGATATCTTTAAGAAACTTTCTTAATAAGTTCTTAAAAGCGATATTCATAAGTCTTTGGAACGTGGCTGGTGCATTGGTTAGACCGAATGGCATAACTCTGTAAGCATATACATCATGCTGAGTGACAAGGTTGTTTTGGCTTGGTCCTTAGGGGCGATCGATTTGATTATAGCCTAAGTATCCATCCAAAAAGCTACAGGCCTCCTTGCCACTCAGCATATACATCATGCTGAGTGACAAGGTTGTTTTGGCTTGGTCCTTAGGGGCGATCGATTTGATTATAGCCTAAGTATCCATCCAAAAAGCTACAGGCCTCCTTGCCTGCAAAAGCATAAAATCACCAGAAATTACATTAAATTGAGAGTAACCAATTTGTACGGGATGGTTGGAGTATCAAACCAACTCCGATTTGCAATTTGAAGCTTTAGGGATCTGTATTAGATACCTAATGGTTAATTTGAACCCTCAATTGCACCAAAGTATAGTGATTAGCACTGATTAATCACTGATTAGCAAATTAATGCTCTGGTTTGTGTGCAAAAAACAGAGTATGCGGGGAGCTCAGATCTGGTGCCTTCCACTTCAAATGAGCTCAAATGCTTTCAAAGGCATCAATAGCAATGAGCCTAGTAGAGGATTAAGCCAAGAAACACAAGATTTGACCAAATAATGAAAGCTTAATCTCTGTTTTACCAAAGTCACCTGCAGATTTGATGAAGAGCTTGGATCTCAATGTAGACTTGATGAAATTGAATTCTGTCTTCACCAGCTTGTAGAGCATGCTTGATTACCCCTTGGGCTAAGAGGAATTAGAAGGATTTGATTTGAGCAAGGAGTAATCTTCAATTTGCTTCAGAAAAAACGCGCCGGCCAAAAACGTAAAATTTGCTTCGTCCGTTGGCGGTTTGCTACGCCGTCTTGCTGAGCTTGTAGCCAAGGATGTTGGCTAGCTTGAGCTAGAAGATTGTGACCTAATTTGATGTGTGCTAATAAGTGCTAGAGACCCTCCACTGGCTGGGGGTGAAGAGGAAGAGTGAAAGCTTACTAAAAATTTGATTTTTTGCTAATTATTTTACTAATCCTAATTAATTCACTAATGGGCTCATAAATCTGGTTGATTCTAGGCATGGCTCTGATACCATGTTGAAATTTGAGCTAAATGATGAGCTAGGGTGGATCATACACTAGAATCAACATAATTAACAAAGTGATTAGCAAGAGATTAAGACATAATTAGTGAATAATTAGCACATAGATTAATGTAGGCATGGATACTCAAAAACCAGCAAATTCTCATTAGGGCTATGCCTCAATTTATAGAGTTTACATCAAGCATCAAATCCCTTTGATTTCTCCATGATTCACTCCCTGAATATCTTCACCTCTTGCCTGATTCTCTCCACCTCTTCTCTTTTCCCTGATTATCTCCCAGAATAACTCCACACTCCTCAATTCCCTCATGCTACCCATTATTCTCTCCCAGTAGATTCTTCTAACCTTTTCACAGGTTCTTTCATAATTACATCTCCTCTTTTACAGCCTCTATCCAAGAGCTTGTTCCCACACACACCCTTTTCACTTGTATATTTCAACATCTTTCATGTTCAATGACCCTATATATACAATCGCACATACCCTTCAATCCTTCCCCCTCTGTTGTGGATCCGAATATGGATTGGACAATCCCTTCCCAACTAGCACCATAGGCTTGGCCATAGGCTTGGCCTGTGGAAAAATCCACAAGAGTCTCCATGGATGCGTCACACTCCCAATCATTGGTGAGAAGACCTTGATCCATGATTTGCATGCCTAGCTCTTTGCTTGAGGTAGACACAACATTATTGCTTGTATTGAGACTATCGAGCACTACTTGCGTAGTTCTGGCATGGGACTCGTATTGGACTGATTGGGCTGGTAATCATTGTTGTGCCAATTGCAAGGTCTCTTCCTCCTTTTCTCTAGTAGCTTGGATCAATGCCTCTACCGCTTGTACTTCTTCTAATGTCCTACCATTGGGTATAAAGCACTTATGCAGGGTTGGTTCAATGGTCACAATTGCAGTAGGTGTGCAACAGGAGCTGTATGGATAGGGATATCAACATGAACGCTCCCTTCAACGATGAGAGTAGACCAAGTGTCTCTCTCTGGAGTTAATCTCAACTCCTTCATCATATGGCCTATAGGTTATAAGGTTTGGCTCAGAGAAGGTAGCAGTTGAGGCCAGTCCTCTAAGGTAGCTAGCTACACAGCTAAAAATACTAGTGGTTCTCACTTCTTGGGACTGGAGGTCCTCCCATTGAGCTGATAAACTAGTCCTTAATATAGGTCCTTGTACAACACTAAACTGGTTGGGTTTTGACCAAAGGTACGTACCTAGTTCGATAAATACACTATCATCTATTCCAGCCTCTAATACACGCCTAGATCATAGGTACATGTGATTATAAGGTGCAGGAAGGTCCTATAGATGCCTTGGATAAGTTTGGGAATTTTTGGATTTTTTTCGTTTATATATTTTTTCGAAAAAAATTTGGATTGGCCAAAGTTTTTCGAAAACACGTGTTATGTGTTTCTTAACCTGTCTGGCACCAAAAATGGTGCTTTTTTCGAGCGAGTCAAGCGCTGTAGTAGGTGCTAGCTCCCATAGTTAAGGAAGCTCCTTAACTATGTAACATTGTAATTTTTTTGGGTATCGCACAAGTTGCGTCAACATGATCGCAACAACCTAACACATATAATAGGCAACCTAAAACATATAATAGGCAACCTAAAACATATGATCGCAACAACCTAAAACATATAATAGGCAACCTAAAACATATAATAGGCAAGTTTGTGCGAGCACTTTCCAAAAATTTTCCATATTTTTTTTCCCCCAACGTTTTACCTTTTCCCTTATCATTTTTCACTTTTTTATTTCTTGTTTTTTGTTTTTTACTTTTTTACTTTTTTCACTTTTAATGTTCATTGTTTACAATTTGTTTTTTGTTTCTTGTTTTTTGTTTTTTGTTTTTTACTTTTTTACTTTTTTCACTTTTAATGTTCATTGTTTACAATTTCACTTTTCAGTTTTACCGAAAAGGGGGGTTTTCCTAGAATCTTTGACTTAGAACCTGCACACGCATTAAATGTGTCCAGCCACATAAAACAAACTTTTAAAAATTTCTGGTGGCTAGTGGCCTAAAACGCCTACATGCCAACCAATCAAGATGCCTGCATGCCAACCAATCAAGATGCCTGCATGCCAACCAATCAAGATGCCTCGAATCAGGGAGAACCAATCAAGATGCCTCGAATCAGGGAGAGAATTAAGTGTAATTAACTCGTGTTAATTACACTAATGCCAAATTTATGTGTGCCAAATCCTCCCCTAATTTCTGTTATTATCCCAATTTCTCTGCATAAGGAGTCAAAATTAGGATAAACCCTATGCTAGGAAACCAATTCTAGGGTCTGTTTTACCCAATTCTTTCCATTTGATGCTTAATTTGACTATTTTTAATTTCAAATTGGAAAAAACATGCAAAAATCAAAAAATGTAAATTTCAGAAATTGGACTTGCAATTGAAATGTGAAAGAGGAATTAATCTAAATGAACTAAATGCAACACTCACAGGAAATGAAAAACAAGCAACAATTGGACAGTATGCAGAAATTTGAACAAAGTGCAAAAATTACAGAAAATGCAGAATTTGTAGAAAATGCAAAAATCAACTAGAATGCAAATAAGGAGGTAGATTAGGTATGATATGGCCAAGGGAAGACAGTTGATTCAGGACAACAGTACATCAAAGGAAGAGGATGAGGAAACAAGCTCTGTAGAAGACTCAAAAACTGGGAAAACTAGCCAAGAAGATGGTGGGGAAGAGGTCCAATTGTTAGAGCCACATTCAAGCCTTTTGTGCATGTTTATGCAGCTATGTGTAGAGAAAGGGAAGAGGCTAAAGTCTCAAACTAAAGTGTAGCCAAGTAGGGAAGAGGTTTTGCAAAGGATGTTGGCCAAGGACCTAACTGAGGCAGGGAATGCAAAGTATATGAGCTTGCTACAGAAATTTCTAGATTTGTTTACCTCTTCTTACACACAGGCTAGAGGAGTATTTGTAGTACAACATCAAATCTAGTTTAAGCCAGGAGCCAAGCCAGTGGTCCAGAGATGTAGGAGGTTGGGAATCATACAGCAACAAGTGCTGATAGAAGAGGTAGATAAGCTGTTAAAGGTAGGGTTTATTTTCCCTGTTGTTGATAACTCTGAGTGGGCTTCCCCAGTGGTCATTACTCCGAAAAAGAATGGATAGAATTACAAGAGTTTCAGTTTACCTGTATGGTGGAGGACAGCACTAGAGCTATTGCTGACATCTTGACATATAGGCAGAACCATGTGGTATTAAAGGAGGAAAAAATATCAGAGAAGAAAGTGGCCACATGAAAGGACCCAGAAGTCGGGCTGCCAAATGCTTATACTTTGTTCTTTGATGGGGCTTTCAAGAGGAGCTCATGAATGGCAAGTGGAGGCATTGTACAACTGGATCCAGAGGGCAAAGAGGTATTTAAAGAGGGGATTAAATTGTAGGTATAGACCAACAATGAAGCTGAGTATGCAACTTTGGAATATGGACTTTAGCAGTGCATAAAGAAGGGGATCAGTAGACTCATCATCAAAGGGGGGTCAAGCTGTTTGGAATGCCAGAAATCCCAGACTACACGAGTGGGGATGGTACACAAATTTCAAGAACTGTAAATTTAGCATGTAAAGAGGGAGTTGAATCAGGCTACAAATGCACTAGCAAAAGGGGAGTTGAATCAGGCTACAAATGCACTAGCAAAAGGGGAGTTGGGCAAGGACTTGGATGTACATGCCATTATTGTTTCCCATTCCATGCTGGAAGAGAAAACTTGCAAGAGATAGAAGATTTTTTACATATAGGCCATGCACCTTCAAGTTTATCCAAGAGGCAAAAGTATGGATTCATAAGGAAAGCCTTGCAGTACATCATTATGAATGATCAGTTATACATGAAGGGAAAGGACTTGATTTTGAGGAAAGTTCAGGGAGGAGATTTTTGCCATTTTGCCTCTTGCCATGAAGGTGTGTGGGGGGGCCATTTTACCCTGAAGCTAACACTTAGGAAAATCTTAACAGTTGGATATGTTTGACCTAGCTTGAGGAGGGATGTATATCATTGGTGCAGGAGTTGTGAGCCTTGTCAGAAGCAAGGCGGCAAAAGAGTTTTGCAAAATGAGCTAAGGAAGATTATTGTGTCTTATGGAGCTTTTGAAAAGTGGGGACTGATGCCATTGGTCCTTTGCCCTCTACTGTTGGGGGAAAACTTCTATACCAACTAGAGTGAATTATCTCACAAGATGGGATGAAGCCAGGTGTGTGAGAAACATCACTGCTAAGGAGGTAGCCTAGTTTGTGTTTGAGGACATATGTGCCAAGTTTGGCATGCCTTTGGAACTGCTTATACTGATCAAGGACCAGAATTCAGGAGGGAGATGTAGTACAAGAGCTGATGCAAAGATTACATATTACACACATGTATTCCACTCCATATTACCCTCAATGCAATGGACTAGTGGAGAGTTGTTTGGAGGAGCATCCCAAGCAATGGGATCTACATGTATCTTCAGCTTTGTGGGCTTATAGGATAGCAGTCAGATCAGCCACTAATTTCTCACCTTGTCATCTTGTATTTGGGAAAGAAGCCATGATACCTATTGAGGTAGAGATACCTAGTTTGCAGTTCCTTTTGAAGCATCAAGAAAGTGGCCACCAGGACGAGTATGCAGAGACGTTGTTGGATCTTCAAGAATTGCAGTTGGCTAGAGAGGAAGTTGTAGATCATTACATTTAGCTAAGCAACTAGAGGGCTGAACATTTCAATCAAACTATCGTAGACAAAGGCATTAAGGAGGGAGATCTAATTCTCAGGTACAACAATAGGATGGATAATACCTTCTAGACTAAATTTCAAATCAAATGGGAGGGGCCCTTCAAGGTAGTGCATACATATGAGAATGGAACCTATCAGTTGGGGGGCTGATTTGGATTATCAGTGCCATTCTAGGAGAGTAAATGGCTACAAGCTCAAGGTGGTGCAAGATCATGACAATCTAGAAGAATTCATTGGTGATGAACACCACCCTACATATTGATGCAAATGTTCTAATTGATTCTCAAGATACTTCTTGGGATCTGAATATATTCTTCTTTGAGGACAAGCAAGATGCGGTTAAGCATGAATGCTTTAGCCAGAGATGGGCAAATAATGATGGATTTTTCAATGTCCAGACCCTAATGCCCAAGATACGTGCCCGCCCACACCTTAGGAATGAGAATAAGTCCGTCAGGTATAGTAAGAACCTTAGAAATAAGGAGGCTTTTGCATGGCCACTTTCTAAAATAGAACTAGCTAAGTGAAGGAGGAGCTTTTCCATGTGTAGTGGAATCAGGAGTAGTGGACGAGGACACGCAAGGGAGAGCATGGGATCAAGAGACGTTGAGAGAGAGATGGGGGATTATGAAGAAGCTCTGTGGAAGCTTGTGAGGATAATTTTTGTTTGAAAAAAGACATGAGAATAGAGTGAGGAAACTTGGGTCTATCCAGAGAACATGGTGCAAAGGAAATAGAGGATCTTGTAGGAGGTTGAGATGCCCTAGGATCTCTGGGAGTGCAGCTCTGTTAGAACTTGGATAAGTCCAATGTTTTGCTCAATTATTCCTTTCTATGTTTGAAGGTGGAGACCTGCAAAAGGTGCGTGATTTGAAGAGTTGTTGCTAGGATATATTTGTGGAGGATCCCTCTGTTTCTTGGTGCTTTCTCTTTTTCTCTTTGAACCTCATGTCTCAGGGTTGTTGAGACTGGCTCGATTTCAACTATATGTAAAAGGCTTCCTATGAGTTTGGATTGATGAGTTTTTTATGCTCTAGTATGTGTTGTTTTGTTTGAGATTGTTGAGAGAAAACATGTGTGAGTGAAGATCTGAAGTCTGTTGAGTCAAGTCTGAGTCAAATAACATCAAATGAAATCCGTAAGTGTCAGATAAGGTCAGATGAGTATCAGAAGCAGTTAGCTAAGGGTGTAAAAGGATACATATGATTTTTTATCGGTTGAAGGGAAGTGGTTTAGGGTTTGGTCTAACTGTCAAAGGCTAGTTATCAGATCAATTTTGCAGAGTAGAAGGGGAAGGTACTCCAGGGTCAATACATAGTCAATTGTTGCTGTCAATGAGATCTGATTCATAATTGAGTCAGTTGAGGTAGATAGGTTAGATTTCAGTCAGTAGGGGGGTGCCAACAGGCTCTATGAGGTTCTGAGGCAAGGATTTTGAAGATAGCTGAGGTTGGAGCATATTTTAGGAGGCTCGAGGATAAATATCTTACTGGAGTCAACATGCAAGAATCTGATTCAAGTTATAGTTAGTAACTGATCAGCTACATGTCAATTGAGAGCTTTTTTGGTCAGTTAGGTGTCAGAGGAGGTTAGCTGAAGAGTTAGGAGTGAAGATCAAAGTTGTGGGATGTCAGATCTAACCTGAGAGGTCAGCTAGAGGACTGAGTTGAATCAGTTTGAGGGGTTTTAAGGTGTCCGATTATGTCAGCTTAAGGACAGAGGATATCATCTGAGTAGAGTACTCTAGATTTGTGTTTTGCTGGTGTTGTGGTGCTAGTTGATAAAGGGAACCCCCACATCTCAATGCCCAGATACAAGAGATGCCTTCCTCCTCTTTGCGCACCTCAACAATAGTGATGAGAGGTGGCATGGATTTATGAGTTGATTATTCAGTTGTGGTGTCACCCATAGAGACCCTCCCTGTCGACTAGCCAATCATACAACCTGCAGCCTTCATCCATGTATGACTAAGCATTATGTGTTCAGGTAACGTTCTGGCAGGCATAACCAGGAAGTTTTCCACCACCAGTTTCTTGCCACCATCATAGTATATCTCTGTTTGTAATATTCCAAGAACCTTGGTATTTCTACCATGGATACCTTTCACCTTTACAGAGGTATTTTTTTCAGTTGGGGTTTTCCCCTCACTTTTTTACATGCCATTATACCCAAACATCATCCAATGGCGAGGAAACTTTGCAGGTATGTGGGGTGGGCCTAGCCCCACATGTCATCTAAATTTCATCCTTCGGGCGACATTTTTGAAGGAAATTAGATTGTGACTAGCCCATGTATTAAGTAATGCATTATAAAGCACTTTACCATAAGGGCTAGGCAATTGAATGGATGTTCGTAAGGGCGCTATGTGCTCCTCTGTGTCTCCTTCAACTTCACCCTCTTGTGCAGTAGGTGTAAGGTTTCCTTCTCATCGTTCTTGCAGTTTGGCTCATCTTTCTCTTGCCTCCTCTTGGGCTTGTATCTTCTTTTGAGCGGCCCTTTCCTTGGTGGTTTTCTTGTCATGTGAAGCATGTAAGGATTCTTCGGTAGGTCCATAATATTTTTAAAACTTACTTCCATTAAGGAAACCAACAGTTTCAACTCCATCAAGAGTCTCAACACGTATAGTACCTTTGGAGTAATTTCACAAACCTTGAATGGTCCCTTTCTAGTATATTTAAGCTTTTCTTCTCACTGCGGATGCCATACATAAGTATAAGATCCTCTAACTCAATCTCCTTGTCCTTGAGATTTTTGTAAAACCACTTGTTTCTTTGGTCTTTTTCTGTCACAATGTTTTGCACTACAATTTGTCGCTCCTCAATGAGTTGTTCTAAAACAAATAGCCGGTCAGCAATTCATTACCATCAAGCTTTTCACACTTACAGCTAACCTTAAGCTAGGTATCATGAAACCCCAGGGCATTATTGCCTCAAGTCCGTACACCATCTTAAAAGGCATGTAATTAATTGCAACTTTATATGGTGTGCAAGCGATAGGCCCATAAAGTTGTTGTGAGCTTAGACTCCCAGTCTCAGTGCGTGGAGCTTCAACAGTCTTTATCATTATTGAAATGAGAACCTTGTTGGTGCTCTCTGCTTTGCCATTTACCTGTGGTAATATGGTGTTGACTTTTGATGTGAGCGATCATGAATGTGGTAATATGGTGTTGACTTTTGATGTGAGCGATCATGAATGTGCTTGTGAGATTTTTTATTGCATTATTGATAAAATGCTTAGCTTGATCACTCACTAGCTCCAATGGACATCCAAAGCATGTAATGATGTTCTCATAGAGAAACTTAGCAGTTGCCATGGCATCCTCTTTTTCATGAAGCTCTTGCTTCAGCCCATTTGGTTACAAGCGTGCTTGGCCATTTGGTTACAAGCGTGCTTGGCCATTTGGCTGTAATATGGCGTTGACTTACGGTGTGAGCGATCATGAATTTGTGTGAGATTTTTGATTGCATCATTGGTAAGATGCTTACCAATGATTGCATCATTGGTAAGATGCTTACCTTGATCACTCACTAGCTCCAATGGACATCCAAAGCGTGTAATGATGTTCTCATAGAGAAACTTAGCAGTCGCTATGACATCTGCTTTTCGTGAAGCTCTTTCTTCAGCCCATTTGGTTACATAATTTGTGGTAACAATGATAAAGCGTGCATGTAAGCCAAGTGCAATAGGACTAATAGGACCAATGAAATCAAAGCCCCATTTTTTTAAAGGTTGGTTGACTCTAACAAGATGCACTGGCATCATGTCCTTCTTCCGTGGCTTTGCACATCATTGGCACTCATCACATCCCTTGACAAATAGTGCACAATCTTTGAAAAGCATGGCCCACCAATACCCCGATTGGAGTATTTTTCTTGCTATAACGTCTCCTGCGAAGTGTCCACCAGCTACCTCTTGGTGTGCTTGTTTGATGATGTATAAGTATTCATCCTCCTCGGGGTAGCGTCTTAGTATGTCATCCTTACCTCTTCTATAAAGAGATCTGATGATAAGTTGGTAAGGTGCACTCTCTTTTAGCAACTTTCTCACTAAATATTTCCTTAGTTCCTTTCCTTCTGGAAAACCATTAGCCAAAAGATAATGATTTTCTCACTCCACTATGGAATAGCCTCAACCTTGAATAGCGTAGCATCCAACTACTCATCATCAACCCTGATTGGTGCTTTGCCATTAAGTATGCTAGATAGATGATCCGTTGACATGTTTCTTGCTAGGCCTCACAACTACTATGAAATCAAACTTGAGAAGAATCAACAACCACCTTGTGATCCTTCCTATGAAACATGGTTTGTTTACTAAATACAACAAGGCTTGATGGTCAACATAGAAAACAAATTTGTCAACAAGAAGGTAATGCTGAAATTTCTTTACAACATGAACCATTGCTAACCCTAAATGCTCAATGGTGGTGTAGTTGATTTCAGCCTCATCTAGTTTGCCGACTTGTAAAACTAATAGGATAGTCCAATTTGTGTTCCCCTGGCTATGCTAGGACACATCCAGGCATCAATGTGCACATGGAAGATGAGATCCCAGTTAGGTATTCACAAGATTGGAGCACGGGCCAAGGCTTGCTTCAGCACATCATAAGCTTGTTGACACTCCTTGGTCCATATAAATACAATTAATAGCTTGTATAAAGGACAAGCTATTTCTACATAGAAAAGAATCAACTGACAGTAGTAGCCGACATGGCCATGGCTCTTTGGACTCCCTTGTAGTTTATTGGTGGGGGTAATTCCAAGATAACCTTGATTTTTCTCTCATAAGTGGAAATGCCATTTTTGGACACTATATGCCCAAGAATAACTCTTGTTTCACCCAAAACTCCCGTTTGTAAGGGTTTAAGGATATGCGATAAAATCGACATATTTTAAACACTTTTTTTAGGAACTCTAAGTTCTCTTTCTTCCAAGACAAATGAATGCACAAATCATCCAAGATATCTTTAAGAAACTTTCTTAATAAGTTCTTAAAAGCGATATTCATAAGTCTTTGGAACGTGGCTGGTGCATTGGTTAGACCGAATGGCATAACTCTGTAAGCATATACATCATGCTGAGTGACAAGGTTGTTTTGGCTTGGTCCTTAGGGGCGATCGATTTGATTATAGCCTAAGTATCCATCCAAAAAGCTATAGGCCTCCTTGCCTGCAAATCATTCGAGCACATGTTCTAAATATGGCAAGGGGTAGTGATCCCTTTGTGTGGCCGCCGCATATTCACTTTCTTGAGAGATCAACACACACTCTAAGTTTTCCATTCTTCTTGGGAACAACCACAATGGGTGAGACCCATTCCGAGTGTTCAATCTCATAGATGAATCCACACTCAATGAGTTTATCGATCTCTTCCTTGACAATGCTTGTATATTTGGGATTCATTGGGATAGGGTCACTATTGGACTAGTTTAACTTTGGGTACCATGGGGATGGTGTGTTGTACCACCTCTCTGCGGGAACTCCCTTCATATCATGGTATGTCCATGCAAATAAATCCCTATACTCCTTGAGGAGAGCTACAAGTTCAGCCTCCTCAACCTTATTTAAGTCCTTGGCTATGTAGACAGGATTAGGATCAGCCAAGTCTACTTCCTTGACCTCTACAGGCCCGTCATCATAGACGACTCCACTTTCACTGTGGGTTACATTTGGCATTATCAAACACTAACTTACGTTTCCCTATGTAGATAGGATTAGGATCAGCCAAGTCTACTTCCTTGACCTCTACAGGCCCGTCATCATAGACGACTCCACTTTCACTGTGGGTTACTTTTGGCATTATCAAACACTAACTTACGTTTCCCTATGGTGTATGACTTGTAATGCTCAGGTGCTAGGCGCAAATCAGGATCATTTTCCTTTCCTTCATCAGCAACTTTAGCTACAGCTTCAGCCTCTCGTTCCTTCTATGCGAGTTCACGATATTCTTTCCTTCTAGTGGAGCGGCTTGGTTTTGGTTCATCAGAGACTTCCATCTTTGCTATATTAATTGGGGGTGTTCTACAATACTAGACCTTTTGTAACTCTTCTCCCCAATCATCTATAAACTTTCGATATGTAAGTCAATTGCACCCATGTACTAGAGCCGTTGGGCAGTAGTGGTTCTTTCTTGTAGCCTTTTATGGTGATTTGGTGCATAATGTTTACGTCTTTGCCATCTTCGGAGATGCGCCTTAGCATCTTGAAGAACTTCATCCCTTTCTTTAGATTGGGAATCCATATCAAATTTAGAGCTACTCGCTGTAGTTTCTTTGGATGTTGTGGGCTCTGTTTTTCTTGTGGTGTCTAAGGAGTTGGTGTCACTTTCAGTCTCTGTTTTAAACCCCTCATCATTATTCGTGTTTGAGCTTGAGTCATCCCATGTGGAATCAAGTTCACTATAACTTATCCCATCGGTAAGTAGTATCAGAAGGTAGAGCACGAATCATTCGTAGGGGAATGACCTTCGAGAGCTCCTCACCATCAAGTGTAACCCATTTGGATCCTCTAGCTCCCCAGCTATCGATCATAGCCAACATATGTATTCAGTTAAGATCATCTTCAGGCTCAATAGCTTGTTTGTCTGCATCCTGATGGGCTGAATCCTTCTCTACAAGTATAGCAATATTGCAATGGGTTTGAATGAGTGGTGGTGTTTGAACGGTTTTCAAAAAGTCCTCCACTACCCATACGATGTATGCAACCCATCACAAGATCAACCTTGATGATGGAACCATCGAATTGGAGGTAGACATGGTTTTTAGACCAGACATGTACCATCTTTGCTTCTCTCATGAATGGGCGTCCTAAGTACATTTTATATGATTCTTGTTGTTTGGAAATGTCCATAACAATGAAGGTATGTTTGACCCGATGTTTAAGAACCTTGATCTTCAAATCTCGTAGCACCCCAATAGGTTTGGCACCAATCCCGTCAGCCATCTTGACAATGATGTTCGAGACTTCTAGACGTGGCTTAGCCATCTTCTCCTAGCATTTCTTGGTGATTATGCTCACTCCCGCACCACCATCTAGGACTCCCATTACTATGATTCCCTTAGCCAAAATTGGTAGTAGTGCACTGGATTCATCACCTTCAAAATATTGTCCCAACTTATTAAGTGGAAATTTAACCATGGATTTGGTATTTTCTTCTTCCACTGGGCTATCGATTTAGGTAAAACTCAAGGTGTCTCCATTGTATATTGGGGATGAGTCTTATGCATGTTATCAAATGGTGGTAATCCTACATTGAGTTCTCCATTAAGGAGATCTCTCATTGCTTCAAATAATTCAAGATCTCCACTCAAGCGAGCTCTTATAGTCATACTAGTTTATGAGGCCATAAAGTCTAACAATTTGGGGATATTTAGAGATGCGTTCTTGACCTCCTTTCCATAAGTAGGTGCCGGTTAGACTGAGAAATCCATTTTTAAGATGGGCTTAGTGCTTCCATATAGTAGTTGTCCCTTGAAACAATCAGGGATCAAATTATGAGAGGTGCAAGCCTCAATCTCTTCTATGATGACACTCGACACATCTAGAGGTTTGCAAATCTCAGTAGTAGTAAGCATTAGGGTGTTAGGGTGTACAATATTTGAGACTCTCACTTGCTTTGGTTTTGGTTCAAGCTCCTCCTGGGTTTTTGTAACCGAATCACCAAATTTTTAGAGTTTCTCAATTTTCCTTTGTGGGTCAATCAGAGCCAAGTTTTGTTATATGTGATTTAGTCTCAGGAGAATCGCATGTTCTCGTGGAGAATCGCATGTTCTCGTGGGGTCTCCTTCCCCATGCTCCTGGTTTTGGAGGGTATTTCCCTACCCTATTCGAAATCAGCCTTTGTGTCCAAAAAATTCGAGTCCTCATCTAGGTCCCTAATGAAGACTGGCTCTTGAGGCATCACAAGATTTCCATACCCTGTTCAGAATCAGCCCTTGTGTCCAAGGAGTCCGAGTCCTCATCTAGGTCCCTAATGAAGACTGGCTCTTGAGGCGTCCCAAGATTTCTTTTTGGTTTCATTTAATTTTCCATCCTTCATATACTTTTTTCTCCTATTTTTCTTCTTCTTCTTCTTAGATTCTGCTACCGAGGCTACAGATCGTTGCTCGAGAACATGTTGGTTTTGGGCATGTAGCTGGGTGATAATGGGAAGCTACACCCCATAAGACTCCTTCACACACAAATTGCTTCAAGAACAATCTCCTAAGAGCGGTGAAGTTCAAGCATTCCTCGACCCTAAGAGTTCTATACCAATCCCTTACCTTCCTTTCCAATGTTAGCCTAAAGGCATTGGTCTTGGAAACCTCATTTCATTCTCCTAGGGACTCACACACTTGATCAAAAACTTCCAAATGTCTGCTAGGATCACCATTGCAAGTGAACTTGTGGGTTAGCTTGGCTATCTGAGTAGCCTTCCGATGGCTCTGTCAACCACCATCTCTCACACTAGGTGCTATGTTTTCTGCTACCGCTCTTCCCTTGGATTGTGTAAAAGCAACTAGGTCGATGGTAGAGCTAGTGTGCTGGCATAACTAGAGAAATGATAGGAGCAGGTGGAGGTGCAGTACATGGCACTGCATGAGGATGCATTGGTCTAAACCTTGGTGGGGGTAGATGTGTGACATAAGGCATGTGCCCTATTGGCGCCCCAATAGGTGCTCTCGTCATGTGGTCATGAGGTGCAGCTGGTCTTACAGTAGGAGCTAGTAACCCACTTACTCTAGGGAGGGCATGTGTCATGGGTGCACTAGAATAAGACGTGACCCCTCTAGGAATGGTCATACTAGATATGCCAGGCGGCGCAAGGGGCTCCATGCGTGAAGTGGTATTGGCTACCCTTAGTAACCATGGGCATGTGGCTTAGAGGCAATTTTGCATTAGTCCTAGGTGCCATAGTTGATGAAATGCCATCCAGTGGAGGAGGTAGTGAATTAGTATCATCTTGGGTGCGGGTAGCTCTAGGATCTAAGAAAGTGAAGCTCATGCGTCTATCCTTGAGTCCCTATAACATGGCCTTGTGGGTTAGTAGAGGATGTGGGTTAGTCCATGGTATAGCCAGGTAATACTATAAAAGTAGGATCCACTGGTGGGCTCACAGGAGGTGTTACCATTTTGCTCATTGTGGGCATCCTTACTTTGGACATCCCAACTTGCGCCATGGGTCTTTGTATTCTTTTGTTGAAATTTGAGCTAAATGATGAGCTAGGGTGGATCATACACTAGAATCAACATAATTAACAAAGTGATTAACAAGAGATTAAGACGTAATTAGTGAATAATTAGCACATAGATTAATGTAGGCATGGATACTCAAAAACCAGCAAATTCTCATTAGGGCTATGCCTCAATTTATAGAGTTTACATCAAGCATCAAATCCCTTTGATTTCTCCATGATTCACTCCCTGAATATCTCCACCTCTTGCCTGATTCTCTCCACCTCTTCTCTTTTCCCTGATTATCTCCCAGAATAACTCCACACTCCTAAATTCCCTCATGCTACCCATTATTCTCTCCCAGTAGATTCTTCTAACCTTTTCACAGGTTCTTTCATAATTACATCTCCTCTTTTACAGCCTCTATCCAAGAGCTTGTTCCCACACACACCCTTTTCACGTGTATATTTCAACACCTCCCCTCAAGTGAATATTTCAACACCTCCCCTCAAGTGAATAATCCTAACACACCCTTTTCACTTGTATATTTCAACACCTCCCCTCAAGTGAATAATCCTAACACACCTGGACCCTGTATCAAGTTTCCCTCTTACTTGATAGCCCGCGACCACCCAGCCTCAAGTCCCTAAACTCCATAGTCCTTGACACTCTCTCTCTCTATGTGTCCAAGGCTACTATAAGTGCCCGCGACCTTGACTAAAGTGCTCACACATACAACTACCACTTGGCCTACATCATCGGCTCAGAGGTGGTTTTACTTTGTTGGGGCAGGTTACATTGGGTTGTGGGCTCTCTCTCTCTCTCTCTCTCAGAAAAGATGATCCGACTCCACTTCCCTTAGAGCCTCCATGAAGTTTGCCGATGTCGTTCCTTCTTCACTGGGTTTGCTGTAGCAGTCTCTCGCCATGTGTCCTGGCTTTCCACATTTGTGGCAAGTGAAGGTCCTCCCTCCTACTCTGCCTCTTCCTCGTCCTCGTCCTCGTCCTCGAGAGAATCCTCCTCGGGTGAAGAATGCTTTTTCCTCTCCTGCTGTTGAGTCGAGCTCTTTCTTCTCTTTGCCTCTGCTCTCTTGCTCCAGTAAAGCTGCTTCTATCTCGTGTATCTTCAGTTCAGGTACATTCTTTAGTGTTGCTACAATGTTTTCATAACTCCTTTGTCCACACTCTTCAAAAGTACAGCTAATGCTTCATCATCTTCTACCTTTTTGCCAATAGCTGCCAGCTGTTGCTTAATACTTTTATATTTGTTCAAGTGTGTGATTAAAGGTTCACTTTCCTTCATGTCCAATTTGTAAAATTGCATTAATAGATTTATCTTGGAATTTTTTTGCTTGTGTACCAAATAATTTATTGAGTTCATCCCATGCATCTTTTGCCCACTGTATCCCTGTGATATGATGAATGATCTCATCATTTAAACTGAGTGCAATAAGCCCCAATGCTTTTTCATTCCTACTCTTCCACTCATTTTCCCCTCTCTCTGGGCATTCATCTCTCCCTTCAACTAATCCCCACAGATTTTTCCTCATCAGCAAATACATGGTTTTTAAAACTGTTCTCCATTAAATTTGGCTATTTCCTGTGCTGAATTCATGGTGATGTGAAGGGGGTCTTACCTCTTGATCCAAATTCAAGATTCAAGGGCAGTGTCTACCCTTTTACAACTCAATCTGGTGTTTAATAGATGATTACAACAATTTTATCAGCATAAAATCACCAGAAATTACATTAAATTGAGAGTAACCAATTTGTACGGGATGGTTGGAGTATCAAACCAACTCCGATTTGCAATTTGAAGCTTTAGGGATCTGTATTAGATACCTAATGGTTAATTTGAACCCTCAATTGCACCAAAGTATAGTGATTAGCACTGATTAATCACTGATTAGCAAATTAATGCTCTGGTTTGTGTGCAGAAAACAGAGTATGCGGGGAGCTCAGATCTGGTGCCTTCCACTTCAAATGAGCTCAAATGCTTTCAAAGGCATCAATAGCAATGAGCCTAGTAGAGGATTAAGCCAAGAAACACAAGATTTGACCAAATAATGAAAGCTTAATCTCTGTTTTACCAAAGTCACCTGCAGATTTGATGAAGAGCTTGGATCTCAATGTAGACTTGATGAAATTGAATTCTGTCTTCACCAGCTTGTAGAGCATGCTTGATTACCCCTTGGGCTAAGAGGAATTAGAAGGATTTGATTTGAGCAAGGAGTAATCTTCAATTTGCTTCAGAAAAAACGCGCCG
Source organism: Cibotium barometz (assembly GCF_041138505.1). Lineage (NCBI taxonomy): Eukaryota > Viridiplantae > Streptophyta > Polypodiopsida > Cyatheales > Cibotiaceae > Cibotium > Cibotium barometz. Next base: position 20,729,778 of record NC_141066.1, on the reverse strand, counting down.
GCCAAAAACGTAAAATTTGCTTCGTCCGTTGGCGGTTTGCTACGCCGTCTTGCTGAGCCTGTAGCCAAGGATGTTGGCTAGCTTGAGCTAGAAGATTGTGACCTAATTTGATGTGTGCTAATAAGTGCTAGAGACCCTCCACCACTGGCTGGGGGTGAAGAGGAAGAGTGAAAGCTTACTAAAAATTTGATTTTTTGCTAATTATTTTACTAATCCTAATTAATTCACTAATGGGCTCATAAATCTGGTTGATTCTAGGCATGGCTCTGATACCATGTTGAAATTTGAGCTAAATGATGAGCTAGGGTGGATCATACACTAGAATCAACATAATTAACAAAGTGATTAGCAAGAGATTAAGACATAATTAGTGAATAATTAGCACATAGATTAATGTAGGCATGGATACTCAAAAACCAGCAAATTCTCATTAGGGCTATGCCTCAATTTATAGAGTTTACATCAAGCATCAAATCCCTTTGATTTCTCCATGATTCACTCCCTGAATATCTCCACCTCTTGCCTGATTCTCTCCACCTCTTCTCTTTTCCCTGATTATCTCCCAGAATAACTCCACACTCCTCAATTCCCTCATGCTACCCATTATTCTCTCCCAGTAGATTCTTCTAACCTTTTCACAGGTTCTTTCATAATTACATCTCCTCTTTTACAGCCTCTATCCAAGAGCTTGTTCCCACACACACCCTTTTCACTTGTATATTTCAACATCTTTCATGTTCAATGACCCTATATATACAATCGCACATACCCTTCAATCCTTCCCCCTCTGTTGTGGATCCGAATATGGATTGGACAATCCCTTCCCAACTAGCACCATAGGCTTGGCCATAGGCTTGGCCTGTGGAAAAATCCACAAGAGTCTCCATGGATGCGTCACACTCCCAATCATTGGTGAGAAGACCTTGATCCATGATTTGCATGCCTAGCTCTTTGCTTGAGGTAGACACAACATTATTGCTTGTATTGAGACTATCGAGCACTACTTGCGTAGTTCTGGCATGGGACTCGTATTGGACTGATTGGGCTGGTAATCATTGTTGTGCCAATTGCAAGGTCTCTTCCTCCTTTTCTCTAGTAGCTTGGATCAATGCCTCTACCGCTTGTACTTCTTCTAATGTCCTACCATTGGGTATAAAGCACTTATGCAGGGTTGGTTCAATGGTCACAATTGCAGTAGGTGTGCAACAGGAGCTGTATGGATAGGGATATCAACATGAACGCTCCCTTCAACGATGAGAGTAGACCAAGTGTCTCTCTCTGGAGTTAATCTCAACTCCTTCATCATATGGCCTATAGGTTATAAGGTTTGGCTCAGAGAAGGTAGCAGTTGAGGCCAGTCCTCTAAGGTAGCTAGCTACACAGCTAAAAATACTAGTGGTTCTCACTTCTTGGGACTGGAGGTCCTCCCATTGAGCTGATAAACTAGTCCTTAATATAGGTCCTTGTACAACACTAAACTGGTTGGGTTTTGACCAAAGGTACGTACCTAGTTCGATAAATACACTATCATCTATTCCAGCCTCTAATACACGCCTAGATCATAGGTACATGTGATTATAAGGTGCAGGAAGGTCCTATAGATGCCTTGGATAAGTTTGGGAATTTTTGGATTTTTTTTCGTTTATATATTTTTTCGAAAAAAATTTGGATTGGCCAAAGTTTTTCGAAAACACGTGTTATGTGTTTCTTAACCTGTCTGGCACCAAAAATGGTGCTTTTTTCGAGCGAGTCAAGCGCTGTAGTAGGTGCTAGCTCCCATAGTTAAGGAAGCTCCTTAACTATGTAACATTGTAATTTTTTTGGGTATCGCACAAGTTGCGTCAACATGATCGCAACAACCTAAAACATATAATAGGCAACCTAAAACATATAATAGGCAACCTAAAACATATGATCGCAACAACCTAAAACATATAATAGGCAACCTAAAACATATAATAGGCAAGTTTGTGCGAGAACTTTCCAAAAATTTTCCATATTTTTTTTCCCCCAACGTTTTACCTTTTCCCTTATCATTTTTCACTTTTTTATTTCTTGTTTTTTGTTTTTTACTTTTTTACTTTTTTCACTTTTAATGTTCATTGTTTACAATTTGTTTTTTGTTTCTTGTTTTTTGTTTTTTGTTTTTTACTTTTTTACTTTTTTCACTTTTAATGTTCATTGTTTACAATTTCACTTTTCAGTTTTACCGAAAAGGGGGGTTTTCCTAGAATCTTTGACTTAGAACCTGCACATGCATTAAATGTGTCCAGCCACATAAAACAAACTTTTAAAAATTTCTGGTGGCTAGTGGCCTAAAACGCCTACATGCCAACCAATCAAGATGCCTGCATGCCAACCAATCAAGATGCCTGCATGCCAACCAATCAAGATGCCTCGAATCAGGGAGAACCAATCAAGATGCCTCGAATCAGCGAGAGAATTAAGTGTAATTAACTCGTGTTAATTACACTAATGCCAAATTTATGTGTGCCAAATCCTCCCCTAATTTCTGTTATTATCCCAATTTCTCTGCATAAGGAGTCAAAATTAGGATAAACCCTATGCTAGGAAACCAATTCTAGGGTCTGTTTTACCCAATTCTTTCCATTTGATGCTTAATTTGACTATTTTTAATTTCAAATTGGAAAAAACATGCAAAAATCAAAAAATGTAAATTTCAGAAATTGGACTTGCAATTGAAATGTGAAAGAGGAATTAATCTAAATGAACTAATTGCAACACTCACAGGAAATGAAAAACAAGCAACAATTGGACAGTATGCAAAAATTTGAACAAAGTGCAAAAATTACAGAAAATGTAGAATTTGTAGAAAATGCAAAAATCAACTAGAATGCAAATAAGGAGGTAGATTAGGTATGATATGGCCAAGGGAAGACAGTTGATTCAGGACAACAGTACATCAAAGGAAGAGGATGAGGAAACAAGCTCTGTAGAAGACTCAAAAACTGGGAAAACTAGCCAAGAAGATGGTGGGGAAGAGGTCCAATTGTGAGCCACATTCAAGCCTTTTGTGCATGTTTGTGCAGCTATGTGTAGAGAAAGGGAAGAGGCTAAAGTCTCAAACTAAAGTGTAGCCAACTAGGGAAGAGGTTTTGCAAAGGATGTTGGCCAAGGACCTAACTGAGGCAGGGAATGCAAAGTATATGAGCTTGCTACAGAAATTTCTAGATTTGTTTACCTCTTCTTACACACAGGCTAGAGGAGTATTTGTAGTACAACATCAAATCTAGTTTAAGCCAGGAGCCAAGCCAGTGGTCCAGAGATGTAGGAGGTTGGGAATCATACGGCAACAAGTGCTGAAAGAAGAGGTAGATAAGCTGTTAAAGGTAGGGTTTATTTTCCCTGTTGTTGATAACTCTGAGTGGGCTTCCCCAGTGGTCATTACTCCGAAAAAGAATGGATAGAATTGCAAGAGTTTCAGTTTACCTGTATGGTGGAGGACAGCACTAGAGCTATTGCTGACATCTTGACATATAGGCAGAACCATGTGGTATTAAAGGAGGAAAAAATATCAGAGAAGAAAGTGGCCACATGAAAGGACCCAGAAGTCGGGCTGCCAAATGCTTATACTTTGTTCTTTGATGGGGCTTTCAAGAGGAGCTCATGAATGGCAAGTGGAGGCATTGTACAACTGGATCCAGAGGGCAAAGATGTATTTAAAGAGGGGATTAAATTGTAGGTATAGACCAACAATGAAGCTGAGTATGCAACTTTGGAATATGGACTTTAGCAGTGCATAAAGAAGGGGATCAGTAGACTCATCATCAAAGGGGGGTCAAGCTATTTGGAATGCCAGAAATCCCAGACTACACGAGTGGGGATGGTACACAAATTTCAAGAAGTGCAAATTTAGCATGTAAAGAGGGAGTTGAATCAGGCTACAAATGCACTAGCAAAAGGGGAGTTGAATCAGGCTACAAATGCACTAGCAAAAGGGGAGTTGGGCAAGGACTTGGATGTACATGCCATTATTGTTTCCCATTCCATGCTGGAAGAGAAAACTTGCAAGAGATAGAAGATTTTTTACATATAGGCCATGCACCTTCAAGTTTATCCAAGAGGCAAAAGTATGGATTCATAAGGAAAGCCTTGCAGTACATCATTATGAATGATCAGTTATACATGAAGGGAAAGGACTTGATTTTGAGGAAAGTTCAGGGAGGAGATTTTTGCCATTTTGCCTCTTGCCATGAAGGTGTGTGGGGGGGCCATTTTACCCTGAAGCTAACACTTAGGAAAATCTTAACAGTTGGATATGTTTGACCTAGCTTGAGGAGGGATGTATATCATTGGTGCAGGAGTTGTGAGCCCTGTCAGAAGCAAGGCGGCAAAAGAGTTTTGCAAAATGAGCTAAGGAAGATTATTGTGTCTTATGGAGCTTTTGAAAAGTGGGGACTGATGCCATTGGTCCTTTGCCCTCTACTGTTGGGGGAAAACTTCTATACCAACTAGAGTGAATTATCTCACAAGATGGGATGAAGCCAGGTGTGTGAGAAACATCACTGCTAAGGAGGTAGCCTAGTTTGTGTTTGAGGACATATGTGCCAAGTTTGGCATGCCTTTGGAGCTGCTTATACTGATCAAGGACCAGAATTCAGGAGGGAGATGTAGTACAAGAGCTGATGCAAAGATTACATATTACACACATGTATTCCACTCCATATTACCCTCAATGCAATGGACTAGTGGAGAGTTGTTTGGAGGAGCATCCCAAGCAATGGGATCTACATGTATCTTCAGCTTTGTGGGCTTATAGGATAGCAGTCAGATCAGCCACTAATTTCTCACCTTGTCATCTTGTATTTGGGAAAGAAGCCATGATACCTATTGAGGTAGAGATACCTAGTTTGCAGTTCCTTTTGAAGCATCAAGAAAGTGGCCAGGACGAGTATGCAGAGACGTTGTTGGATCTTCAAGAATTGCAGTTGGCTAGAGAGGAAGTTGTAGATCATTACATTTAGCTAAGCAACTAGAGGGCTGAACATTTCAATCAAACTATCGTAGACAAAGGCATTAAGGAGGGAGATCTAATTCTCAGGTACAACAATAGGATGGATAATACCTTCTAGACTAAATTTCAAATCAAATGGGAGGGGCCCTTCAAGGTAGTGCATACATATGAGAATGGAACCTATCAGTTGGGGGGCTGATTTGGATTATCAGTGCCATTCTAGGAGAGTAAATGGCTACAAGCTCAAGGTGGTGCAAGATCATGACAATCTAGAAGAATTCATTGGTGATGAACACCACCCTACATATTGATGCAAATGTTCTAATTGATTCTCAAGATACTTCTTGGGATCTGAATATATTCTTCTTTGAGGACAAGCAAGATGCGGTTAAGCATGAATGCTTTAGCCAGAGATGGGCAAATAATGATGGATTTTTCAATGTCCAGACCCTAATGCCCAAGATACGTGGCCGCCCACACCTTAGGAATGAGAATAAGTCCGTCAGGTATAGTAAGAACCTTAGAAATAAGGAGGCTTTTGCATGGCCACTTTCTAAAATAGAACTAGCTAAGTGAAGGAGGAGCTTTTCCATGTGTAGTGGAATCAGGAGTAGTGGACGAGGACACGCAAGGGAGAGCATGGGATCAAGAGACGTTGAGAGAGAGATGGGGGATTATGAAGAAGCTCTGTGGAAGCTTGTGAGGATAATTTTTGTTTGAAAAAAGACATGAGAATAGAGTGAGGAAACTTGGGTCTATCCAGAGAACATGGTGCAAAGGAAATAGAGGATCTTGTAGGAGGTTGAGATGCCCTAGGATCTCTGGGAGTGCAGCTCTGTTAGAACTTGGATAAGTCCAATGTTTTGCTCAATTATTCCTTTCTATGTTTGAAGGTGGAGACCTGCAAAAGGTGCGTGATTTGAAGAGTTGTTGCTAGGATATATTTATGGAGGATCCCTCTGTTTCTTGGTGCTTTCTCTTTTTCTCTTTGAACCTCATGTCTCAGGGTTGTTGAGACTGGCTCGATTTCAACTATATGTAAAAGGCTTCCTATGAGTTTGGATTGATGAGTTTTTTATGCTCTAGTATGTGTTGTTTTGTTTGAGATTGTTGAGAGAAAACATGTGTGAGTGAAGATCTGAAGTCTGTTGAGTCAAGTCTGAGTCAAATAACATCAAATGAAATCCGTAAGTGTCAGATAAGGTCAGATGAGTATCAGAAGCAGTTAGCTAAGGGTGTAAAAGGATACATATGATTTTTTATCGGTTGAAGGGAAGTGGTTTAGGGTTTGGTCTAACTGTCAAAGGCTAGTTATCAGATCAATTTTGCAGAGTAGAAGGGGAAGGTACTCCAGGGTCAATACATAGTCAATTGTTGCTGTCAATGAGATCTGATTCATAATTGAGTCAGTTGAGGTAGATAGGTTAGATTTCAGTCAGTAGGGGGGTGCCAACAGGCTCTATGAGGTTCTGAGGCAAGGATTTTGAAGATAGCTGAGGTTGGAGCATATTTTAGGAGGCTCGAGGATAAATATCTTACTGGAGTCAACATGCAAGAATCTGATTCAAGTTATAGTTAGTAACTGATCAGCTACATGTCAATTGAGAGCTTTTTTGGTCAGTTAGGTGTCAGAGGAGGTTAGCTGAAGAGTTAGGAGTGAAGATCAAAGTTGTGGGATGTCAGATCTAACCTGAGAGGTCAGCTAGAGGACTGAGTTGAATCAGTTTGAGGGGTTTTAAGGTGTCCGATTATGTCAGCTTAAGGACAGAGGATATCATCTGAGTAGAGTACTCTAGATTTGTGTTTTGCTGGTGTTGTGGTGCTAGTTGATAAAGGGAACCCCCACATCTCAATGCCCAGATACAAGAGATGCCTTCCTCCTCTTTGCGCACCTCAACAATAGTGATGAGAGGTGGCATGGGTTTATGAGTTGATTATTCAGTTGTGGTGTCACCCATAGAGACCCTCCCTGTCGACTAGCCAATCATACAACCTGCAGCCTTCATCCATGTATGACTAAGCATTATGTGTTCAGGTAACGTTCTGGCAGGCATAACCAGGAAGTTTTCCACCACCAGTTTCTTGCCACCATCATAGTATATCTCTGTTTGTAATATTCCAAGAACCTTGGTATTTCTACCATGGATACCTTTCACCTTTACAGAGGTATTTTTTTCAGTTGGGGTTTTCCCCTCACTTTTTTACATGCCATTATACCCAAACATCATCCAATGGCGAGGAAACTTTGCAGGTATGTGGGGTGGGCCTAGCCCCACATGTCATCTAAATTTCATCCTTCGGGCGACATTTTTGAAGGAAATTAGATTGTGACTAGCCCATGTATTAAGTAATGCATTATAAAGCACTTTACCATAAGGGCTAGGCAATTGAATGGATGTTCGTAAGGGCGCTATGTGCTCCTCTGTGTCTCCTTCAACTTCACCCTCTTGTGCAGTAGGTGTAAGGTTTCCTTCTCATCGTTCTTGCAGTTTGGCTCATCTTTCTCTTGCCTCCTCTTGGGCTTGTATCTTCTTTTGAGCGGCCCTTTCCTTGGTGGTTTTCTTGTCATGTGAAGCATGTAAGGATTCTTCGGTAGGTCCATAATATTTTTAAAACTTACTTCCATTAAGGAAACCAACAGTTTCAACTCCATCAAGAGTCTCAACACGTGTAGTACCTTTGGAGTAATTTCACAAACCTTGAATGGTCCCTTTCTAGTATATTTAAGCTTTTCTTCTCACTGCGGATGCCATACATAAGTATAAGATCCTCTAACTCAATCTCCTTGTCCTTGAGATTTTTGTAAAACCACTTGTTTCTTTGGTCTTTTTCTGTCACAATGTTTTGCACTACAATTTGTCGCTCCTCAATGAGTTGTTCTAAAACAAATAGCCGGTCAGTATTTCATTACCATCAAGCTTTTCACACTTACAGCTACCCTTAAGCTAGGTATCATGAAATCCCAGGGCATTATTGCCTCAAGTCCGTACACCATCTTAAAAGGAATGTAATTAATTGTAACTTTATATGGTGTGCAAGCGATAGGCCCATAAAGTTATTGTGAGCTTAGACTCCCAGTCTCAGTGCGTGGAGCTTCAACAGTCTTTATCATTATTGAAATGAGAACCTTGTTGGTGCTCTCTGCTTTGCCATTTACCTGTGGTAATATGGTGTTGACTTTTGATGTGAGCGATCATGAATGTGCTTGTGAGATTTTTTATTACATTATTGATAAAATGCTTAGCTTGATCACTCACTAGCTCCAATGGACATCCAAAGCATGTAATGATGTTCTCATAGAGAAACTTAGCAGTTGCCATGGCATCCTCTTTTTCATGAAGCTCTTGCTTCAGCCCATTTGGTTACAAGCGTGCTTGGCCATTTGGTTACAAGCGTGCTTGGCCATTTGGCTGTAATATGGCGTTGACTTACGGTGTGAGCGATCATGAATTTGTGTGAGATTTTTGATTGCATCATTGGTAAGATGCTTACCAATGATTGCATCATTGGTAAGATGCTTACCTTGATCACTCACTAGCTCCAATGGACATCCAAAGCGTGTAATGATGTTCTCATAGAGAAACTTAGCAGTCGCTATGACATCTGCTTTTCGTGAAGCTCTTTCTTCAGCCCATTTGGTTACATAATTTGTGGTAACAATGATAAAGCGTGCATGTAAGCCAAGTGCAATAGGACTAATAGGACCAATGAAATCAAAGCCCCATTTTTTTAAAGGTTGGTTGACTCTAACAAGATGCACTGGCATCATGTCCTTCTTCCGTGGCTTTGCACATCATTGGCACTCATCACATCCCTTGACAAATAGTGCACAATCTTTGAAAAGCATGGCCCACCAATACCCCGATTGGAGTATTTTTCTTGCTATAACGTCTCCTGCGAAGTGTCCACCAGCTACCTCTTGGTGTGCTTGTTCGATAATGTATAAGTATTCATCCTCCTCGGGGTAGCGTCTTAGTATGTCATCCTTACCTCTTCTATAAAGAGATCTGATGATAAGTTGGTAAGGTGCACTCTCTTTTAGCAACTTTCTCACTAAATATTTCCTTAGTTCCTTTCCTTCTGGAAAACCATTAGCCAAAAGATAATGATTTTCTCACTCCACTATGGAATAGCCTCAACCTTGAATAGCGTAGCATCCAATTACTCATCATCAACCCTGATTGGTGCTTTGCCATTAAGTATGCTAGATAGATGATCCGTTGACATGTTTCTTGCTAGGCCTCACAACTACTATGAAATCAAACTTGAGAAGAATCAACAACCACCTTGTGATCCTTCCTATGAAACATGGTTTGTTTACTAAATACAACAAGGCTTGATGGTCAACATAGAAAACAAATTTGTCAACAAGAAGGTAATGCTGAAATTTCTTTACAACATGAACCATTGCTAACCCTAAATGCTCAATGGTGGTGTAGTTGATTTCAGCCTCATCTAGTTTGCCGACTTGTAAAACTAATAGGATAGTCCAATTTGTGTTCCCCTGGCTATGCTAGGACACATCCAGGCATCAATGTGCACATGGAAGATGAGATCCCAGTTAGGTATTCACAAGATTGGAGCACGGGCCAAGGCTTGCTTCAGCACATCATAAGCTTGTTGACACTCCTTGGTCCATATAAATACAATTAATAGCTTGTATAAAGGACAAGCTATTTCTACATAGAAAAGAATCAACTGACAGTAGTAGCCGACATGGCCATGGCTCTTTGGACTCCCTTGTAGTTTATTGGTGGGGGTAATTCCAAGATAACCTTGATTTTTCTCTCATAAGTGGAAATGCCATTTTTGGACACTATATGCCCAAGAATAACTCTTGTTTCACCCAAAACTCCCGTTTGTAAGGGTTTAAGGATATGCGATAAAATCGACATATTTTAAACACTTTTTTTAGGAACTCTAAGTTCTCTTTCTTCCAAGACAAATGAATGCACAAATCATCCAAGATATCTTTAAGAAACTTTCTTAATAAGTTCTTAAAAGCGATATTCATAAGTCTTTGGAACGTGGCTGGTGCATTGGTTAGACCGAATGGCATAACTCTGTAAGCATATACATCATGCTGAGTGACAAGGTTGTTTTGGCTTGGTCCTTAGGGGCGATCGATTTGATTATAGCCTAAGTATCCATCCAAAAAGCTATAGGCCTCCTTGCCTGCAAATCATTCGAGCACATGTTCTAAATATGGCAAGGGGTAGTGATCCCTTTGTGTGGCCGCCGCATATTCACTTTCTTGAGAGATCAACACACACTCTAAGTTTTCCATTCTTCTTGGGAACAACCACAATGGGTGAGACCCATTCCGAGTGTTCAATCTCATAGATGAATCCACACTCAATGAGTTTATCGATCTCTTCCTTGACAATGCTTGTATATTTGGGATTCATTGGGATAGGGTCACTATTGGACTAGTTTAACTTTGGGTACCATGGGGATGGTGTGTTGTACCACCTCTCTGCGGGAACTCCCTTCATATCATGGTATGTCCATGCAAATAAATCCCTATACTCCTTGAGGAGAGCTACAAGTTCAGCCTCCTCAACCTTATTTAAGTCCTTGGCTATGTAGACAGGATTAGGATCAGCCAAGTCTACTTCCTTGACCTCTACAGGCCCGTCATCATAGACGACTCCACTTTCACTGTGGGTTACATTTGGCATTATCAAACACTAACTTACGTTTCCCTATGTAGATAGGATTAGGATCAGCCAAGTCTACTTCCTTGACCTCTACAGGCCCGTCATCATAGACGACTCCACTTTCACTGTGGGTTACTTTTGGCATTATCAAACACTAACTTACGTTTCCCTATGGTGTATGACTTGTAATGCTCAGGTGCTAGGCGCAAATCAGGATCATTTTCCTTTCCTTCATCAGCAACTTTAGCTACAGCTTCAGCCTCTCGTTCCTTCTATGCGAGTTCACGATATTCTTTCCTTCTAGTGGAGCGGCTTGGTTTTGGTTCATCAGAGACTTCCATCTTTGCTATATTAATTGGGGGTGTTCTACAATACTAGACCTTTTGTAACTCTTCTCCCCAATCATCTATAAACTTTCGATATGTAAGTCAATTGCACCCATGTACTAGAGCCGTTGGGCAGTAGTGGTTCTTTCTTGTAGCCTTTTATGGTGATTTGGTGCATAATGTTTACGTCTTTGCCATCTTCGGAGATGCGCCTTAGCATCTTGAAGAACTTCATCCCTTTCTTTAGATTGGGAATCCATATCAAATTTAGAGCTACTCGCTGTAGTTTCTTTGGATGTTGTGGGCTCTGTTTTTCTTGTGGTGTCTAAGGAGTTGGTGTCACTTTCAGTCTCTGTTTTAAACCCCTCATCATTATTCGTGTTTGAGCTTGAGTCATCCCATGTGGAATCAAGTTCACTATAACTTATCCCATCGGTAAGTAGTATCAGAAGGTAGAGCACGAATCATTCGTAGGGGAATGACCTTCGAGAGCTCCTCACCATCAAGTGTAACCCATTTGGATCCTCTAGCTCCCCAGCTATCGATCATAGCCAACATATGTATTCAGTTAAGATCATCTTCAGGCTCAATAGCTTGTTTGTCTGCATCCTGATGGGCTGAATCCTTCTCTACAAGTATAGCAATATTGCAATGGGTTTGAATGAGTGGTGGTGTTTGAACGGTTTTCAAAAAGTCCTCCACTACCCATACGATGTATGCAACCCATCACAAGATCAACCTTGATGATGGAACCATCGAATTGGAGGTAGACATGGTTTTTAGACCAGACATGTACCATCTTTGCTTCTCTCATGAATGGGCGTCCTAAGTACATTTTATATGATTCTTGTTGTTTGGAAATGTCCATAACAATGAAGGTATGTTTGACCCGATGTTTAAGAACCTTGATCTTCAAATCTCGTAGCACCCCAATAGGTTTGGCACCAATCCCGTCAGCCATCTTGACAATGATGTTCGAGACTTCTAGACGTGGCTTAGCCATCTTCTCCTAGCATTTCTTGGTGATTATGCTCACTCCCGCACCACCATCTAGGACTCCCATTACTATGATTCCCTTAGCCAAAATTGGTAGTAGTGCACTGGATTCATCACCTTCAAAATATTGTCCCAACTTATTAAGTGGAAATTTAACCATGGATTTGGTATTTTCTTCTTCCACTGGGCTATCGATTTAGGTAAAACTCAAGGTGTCTCCATTGTATATTGGGGATGAGTCTTATGCATGTTATCAAATGGTGGTAATCCTACATTGAGTTCTCCATTAAGGAGATCTCTCATTGCTTCAAATAATTCAAGATCTCCACTCAAGCGAGCTCTTATAGTCATACTAGTTTATGAGGCCATAAAGTCTAACAATTTGGGGATATTTAGAGATGCGTTCTTGACCTCCTTTCCATAAGTAGGTGCCGGTTAGACTGAGAAATCCATTTTTGAGATGGGCTTAGTGCTTCCATATAGTAGTTGTCCCTTGAAACAATCAGGGATCAAATTATGAGAGGTGCAAGCCTCAATCTCTTCTATGATGACACTCGACACATCTAGAGGTTTGCAAATCTCAGTAGTAGTAAGCATTAGGGTGTTAGGGTGTACAATATTTGAGACTCTCACTTGCTTTGGTTTTGGTTCAAGCTCCTCCTGGGTTTTTGTAACCGAATCACCAAATTTTTAGAGTTTCTCAAATTTCCTTTGTGGGTCAATCAGAGCCAAGTTTTGTCATATGTGATTTAGTCTTAGGAGAATCACATGTTCTCGTGGGGTCTCCTTCCCCACGCTCCTGGTTTTGGAGGGTATTTCCCTACCCTATTCGAAATCAGCCTTTGTGTCCAAAAAATTCGAGTCCTCATAGGTCCCTAATGAAGACTGGCTCTTGAGGCATCACAAGATTTCCATACCCTGTTCAGAATCAGCCCTTGTGTCCAAGGAGTCCGAGTCCTCATCTAGGTCCCTAATGAAGACTGGCTCTTGAGGCGTCCCAAGATTTCTTTTTGGTTTCATTTAATTTTCCATCCTTCATATACTTTTTTCTCCTATTTCTTCTTCTTCTTCTTCTTAGATTCTGCTACCGAGGCTACAGATCGTTGCTCGAGAACATGTTGGTTTTGGGCATGTAGCTGGGTGATAATGGGAAGCTACACCCCATAAGACTCCTTCACACACAAATTGCTTCAAGAACAATCTCCTAAGAGCGGTTAAGCATTCCTCGACCCTAAGAGTTCTATACCAATCCCCTACCTTCCTTTCCAATGTTAGCCTAAAGGCATTGGTCTTGGAAACCTCATTTCATTCTCCTAGGGACTCACACACTTGATCAAAAACTTCCAAATGTCTGCTAGGATCACCATTGCAAGTGAACTTGTGGGTTAGCTTGGCTATCTGAGCAGCCTTCCCATGGCTCTGTCAACCACCATCTCTCACACTAGGTGCTATGTTTTCTGCTATACCGCCGCTCTTCCCTTGGGGACTGTGTAAAAGCAACTAGGTCTATGGTAGAGCGAGTGTGCTAGCATAACTAGAGAAATGATAGGAGCAGGTGGAGGTGCAGTACATGGCACTGCATGAGGATGCATTGGTCTAAACCTTGGTGGGGGTAGATGTGTGACATAAGGCATGTGCCCTATTGGCGCCCCAATAGGTGCTCTAGTCATGTGGTCATGAGGTGCAGCTGGTCTTACAGTAGGAGCTAGTAACCCACTTACTCTAGGGAGGGCATTTGTCATGGGTGCACTAGAATAAGACGTGAGCCCTCTAGGAATGGTCATACTAGATATGCCAGGCGCAAGGGGCTCCATGCGTGAAGTGGTATTGGCTACCCTTAGTAACCATGGGCATGTGGCTTAGAGGCAATTTTGCATTAGTCCTAGGTGCCATAGTTGATGAAATGCCATCCAGTGGAGGAGGTAGTGAATTAGTATCATCTTGGGTGCGGGTAGCTCTAGGATCTAAGAAAGTGAAGCTCATGCGTCTATCCTTGAGTCCCTATAACATGGCCTTGTGGGTTAGAGGATGTGGGTTAGTCCATGGTATAGCCAGGTAATACTATAAAAGTAGGATCCACTGGGCTCACAGGAGGTGTTACCATTTTGCTCATTGTGGGCATCCTTACTTTGGACATCCCAACTTGCGCCATGGGTCTTTGTATTCTTTCATGTTCAATGACCCTATATATACAATCGCACATACCCTTCAATCGTGCCCCCTCTGTTGTGGATCCGAATATGGATTGGACAATCCCTTCCCAACTAGCACCATAGGCTTGGCCTGTGGAAAAATCCACAAGAGTCTCCCTGGATGCGTCACATTCCCAATCATTGGTGAGAAGACCTTGATCCATGATTTGCATGCCTAGCTCTTTTCTTGAGGTAGACACAACATTATTGCTTGTATCGAGACTATCGAGCACTACTTGCGTAGTTCTGGCATGGGACTCGTATTGGACTGATTGGGCTGGTAATCATTGTTGTGCCAATTGCAAGGTCTCTTCCTCCTTTTCTCTAGTAGCTTGGATCAATGCCTCTACCGCTTGTACTTCTTCTAATGTCCTACCATTGGGTATAAAGCACTTATGCAGGGGTTGGTTCAATGGTCACAATTGCAGTAGGTGTGCAACAGGAGCTGTATGGATAGGGATATCAACATGAACGCTCCCTTCTAGCAACGATGAGAGTAGACCAAGTGTCTCTCTCTGGAGTTAATCTCAACTCCTTCATCATATGGCCTATAGGTTATAAGGTTTGGCTCAGAGAAGGTAGCAGTTGAGGCCAGTCCTCTAAGGTAGCTAGCTACACAGCTAAAAATACTAGTGGATCTCACTTCTTGGGACTGGAGGTCCTCCCATTGAGCTGATAAACTAGTCCTTAATATAGGTCCTTGTACAACACTAAACTGGGTTTCGACCAAAGGTACGTACCTAGTTCGATAAATACACTATCATCTATTCCAGCCTCTAATACACACCTAGATCATAGGTACATGTGATTATAAGGTGCAGGAAGGTCCTATAGATGCCTTGGATAAGTTTGGGAATTTTTGGATTTTTTTCGTTTATATATTTTTTCGAAAAAAATTTGGATTGGCCAAAGTTTTTCGAAAACACGTGTTATGTGTTTCTTAACCCGTCTGGCACCAGAAATGGTGCTTTTTTCGAGCGAGTCAAGCGCTGTAGTAGGTGCTAGCTCCCATAGTTAAGGAAGCTCCTTAACTATGTAACATTGTAATTTTTTTGGGTATCGCACAAGTTGCGTCAACATGAATCGCAACAACCTAAAACATATAATAGGCAAGTTTGTGCGAGCACTTTCCAAAAATTTTCCATATTTTTTTTCCCCCAACGTTTTACCTTTTCCCTTATCATTTTTCACTTTTTTATTTCTTGTTTTTTGTTTTTTACTTTTTTACTTTTTTCACTTTTAATGTTCATTGTTTACAATTTCACTTTTCAGTTTTACCAAAATAGGAGGTTTTCCTAGAATCTTTGACTTAGAACCTGCACACGCATTAAATGTGTCCAGCCACATAAAATGTGTCCAGCCACATAAAAAAAACTTTCAAAAATTTGTGGTGGCTAGTGGCTAGTGGCCTAAAACGCCTACATGCCAACCAATCAAGATGCCTGCATGCCAACCAATCAAGATGCCTCGAATCAGGGAGAACCAATCAAGATGCCTCGAATCAGGGAGAGAATTAAGTGTAATTAACTTGTGTTAATTACACTAATGCCAAATTTATGTGTGCCAAATCCTCCCCTAATTTTTGTTATTATCCCAATTTCTCTGCATAAGGAGTCAAAATTAGGATAAACCCTATGCTAGGAAACCAATTCTAGGGTCTGTTTTACCCAATTCTTTCCATTTGATGCTTAATTTGACTATTTTTAATTTCAAATTGGAAAAAACATGCAAAAATCAAAAAATGTAAATTTTAGAAATTGGACTTGCAATTGAAATGTGAAAGAGGAATTAATCTAAATGAACTAATTGCAACTCTCACAGGAAATGAAAAACAAGCAACAATTGGATAGTATGCAAAAATTTGAACAAAGTGCAAAAATTACAGAAAATGCAGAATTTGTAGAAAATGCAAAAATCAACTAGAATGGAAATAAGGAGGTAGATTAGGAATGATATGGCCAAGAAAAGACAGTTGATTCAGGACAACAGTACATCAAAGGAAGAGGATGAGGAAACAAGCTCTGTAGAAGACTCAAAAACTGGGAAAATTAGCCAAGAAGATGGTGGGGAAGAGGTCCAATTGTTAGACATTCAAGCCTTTTGTGCATGTTTGTGCAGCTATGTGTAGAGAAAGGGAAGAGGCTAAAGTCTCAAACTAAAGTGTAGCCAAGTAGGGAAGAGGTTTTGCAAAGGATGTTGGCCAAGGACCTAACTGAGGCAGGGAATGCAAAGTATATGAGCTTGCTATAGAAATTTCTAGATTTGTTTACCTCTTCTTACACATAGGCTAGAGGAGTATTTGTAGTACAACATCAAATCTAGTTTAAGCCAGGAGCCAAGCCAGTGGTCCAGAGATGTAGGAGGTTGGGAATCATACGGCAACAAGTGCTGAAAGAAGAGGTAGATAAGCTGTTAAAGGTAGGGTTTATTTTCCCTGTTGTTGATAACTCTGAGTGGGCTTCCCCAGTGGTCATTACTCCGAAAAAGAATGGATAGAATTGCAAGAGTTTCAGTTTACCTGTATGGTAGAGGACAGCACTAGAGCTATTGCTTACATCTTGACATATAGGCAGAACCATGTGGTATTAAAGGAGGAAAAAATATCAGAGAAGAAAGTGGCCACATGAAAGGACCCAGAAGTCGGGCTGCCAAATGCTTATACTTTGTTCTTTGATGGGGCTTTCAAGGAGCTCATGAATGGCAAGTGGAGGCATTGTACAACTGGATCCAGAGGGCAAAGAGGTATTTAAAGAGGGGATTAAATTGTAGGTATAGACCAACAATGAAGCTGAGTATGCAACTTTGGAATATGGACTTTAGCAGTGCATAAAGAAGGGGATCAGTAGACTCATCATCAAAGGGGGGGTCAAGCTGTTTGGAATGCCAGAAATCCCAGACTACACGAGTGGGGATGGTACACAAATTTCAAGAAGTGCAAATTTAGCATGTAAAGAGGGAGTTGAATCAGGCTACAAATGCACTAGCAAAAGGGGAGTTGGGCAAGGACTTGGATGTACATGCCATTATTGTTTCCCATTCCATGCTGGAAGAGAAAACTTGCAAGAGATAGAAGATTTTTTACATATAGGCCATGCACCTTCAAGTTTATCCAAGAGGCAAAAGTATGGATTCATAAGGAAAGCCTTGCAGTACATCATTATGAATGATCAGTTATACATGAAGGGAAAGGACTTGATTTTGAGGAAAGTTCAGGGAGGAGATTTTTGCCATTTTGCCTCTTGCCATGAAGGTGTGTGGGGGGGCCATTTTACCCTGAAGCTAACACTTAGGAAAATCTTAACAGTTGGATATGTTTGACGTAGCTTGAGGAGGGATGTATATCATTGGTGCAGGAGTTGTGAGCCCTGTCAGAAGCAAGGCGGCAAAAGAGTTTTGCAAAATGAGCTAAGGAAGATTATTGTGTCTTATGGAGCTTTTGAAAAGTGGGGACTGATGCCATTGGTCCTTTGCCCTCTACTGTTGGGGGAAAACTTCTATACCAACTAGAGTGAATTATCTCACAAGATGGGATGAAGCCAGGTGTGTGAGAAACATCACTGCTAAGGAGGTAGCCTAGTTTGTGTTTGAGGACATATGTGCCAAGTTTGGCATGCCTTTGGAGCTGCTTATACTGATCAAGGACCAGAATTCAGGAGGGAGATGTAGTACAAGAGCTGATGCAAAGATTACATATTACACACATGTATTCCACTCCATATTACCCTCAATGCAATGGACTAGTGGAGAGTTGTTTGGAGGAGCATCCCAAGCAATGGGATCTACATGTATCTTCAGCTTTGTGGGCTTATAGGATAGCAGTCAGATCAGCCACTAATTTCTCACCTTGTCATCTTGTATTTGGGAAAGAAGCCATGATACCTATTGAGGTAGAGATACCTAGTTTGCAGTTCCTTTTGAAGCATCAAGAAAGTGGCCAGGACGAGTATGCAGAGACGTTGTTGGATCTTCAAGAATTGCAGTTGGCTAGAGAGGAAGTTGTAGATCATTACATTTAGCTAAGCAACTAGAGGGCTGAACATTTCAATCAAACTATCGTAGACAAAGGCATTAAGGAGGGAGATCTAATTCTCAGGTACAACAATAGGATGGATAATACCTTCTAGACTAAATTTCAAATCAAACGGGAGGGCCCTTCAAGGTAGTGCATACATATGAGAATGGTACCTATCAGTTGGTTGATTTGGATTATCAGTGCCATTTCAGGAGAGTAAATGGCTACAAGCTCAAGCCAGGTGGTGCAGGATCATGACAATCTAGAAGAATTCATTGGTGATGAACACCACCCTACATATTGATGCAAATGTTCTAATTGATTCTCAAGATACTTCTTGGGATCTGAATATATTCTTCTTTGAGGACAAGCAAGATGCGGTTAAGCATGAATGCTTTAGCCAGGGGGAGATGGGCAGATAATGATGGATTTTTCAATGTCTAGACCCTAATGCCCAAGATACGTGCCCGCCCACACCTTAGGAATGAGAATAAGTCCGTCGGGTATAGTAAGATCCTTAGAAATAAGGAGGCTTTTGCATGGCCACTTTCTAAAATAGAACTAGCTAAGTGAAGGAGGAGCTTTTCCATGTGTAGTGGAATCAGGAGTAGTGGACGAGGACACGCAAGGGAGAGCATGGGATGAAGAGACGTTGAGAGAGAGACGGGGGATTATGAAGAAGCTCTGTGGAAGCTTATGAGGATAATTTTTTTTTGAAAAAAGACATGAGAATAGAGTGAGGAAACTTGGGTCTATCCAGAGAACATGGTGCAAAGGAAATAGAGGATCTTGTAGGAGGTTGAGATGCCCTAGGATCTCTGGGAGTGCAGCTCTGTTAGAACTTGGATAAGTCCAATGTTTTGCTCAATTATTCCTTTCTATGTTTGAAGGTGGAGACGTGCAAAAGGTGCGTGATTTGAAGAGTTGTTGCTAGGATATATTTGTGGAGGATCCCTCTGTTTCTTGGTGCTTTCTCTTTTTTTCTTTGAACCTCATGTCTCAGGGTTGTTGAGACTGGCTCGATTTCAACTATATGTAAAAGGCTTCCTATGAGTTTGGATTGATGAGTTTTTTATGCTCTAGTATGTGTTGTTTTGTTTGAGATTGTTGAGAGAAAACATATGTGAGTGAAGATCTGAAGTTTGTTGAGTCAAGTCTGAGTCAGATAACATCAACTGAAATCCGTTGTTAACCCATGGCGGACATGGCGACGCACTATATTTTACGTCATTAATTTAAATATTCTGAGTCATGGGCCGGGCTTGTCGGCACGGTTGTCACATTGGCAAGCTGTGAAGCATGTATTCCGTTATTTGCAGGGTACCTTGTCTCTTGGATTGCTTTATCCTGAGGGGGGTGACATGCAGTTATGTTAAGGATGAAGGGATTGGGTGATCGCCGATGAGAGGTGCACCTTGGATATCAGTAGGATAAGGGTTAGGGTCGGTCGGCCATGTATGGGCGCCCAAGTGTGAACGACCAAGTCACCTATATGAGTCAAATGTAACCCTAAAATCCTCATTCTCATGTGTTGTGAATACAAGAGTGCTCTTGCCTTATCTCCTTGGTTTCCTTCTCCTGCGTGTGTGAGAGAGAGAGAGAGTGAGTGAGAGAGCGAGAGAGAGTGAGTGAGAGAGAGAGAGTGAGTGAGTGAGAGTGTGTGAGAGAGAGAGAGAGAGTGAGTGAGAGAGCGATCGAGCGCACTGTGTAGCGGCACGGCGGCGGCGGAGAGGCGGTAGAGCGGCGCGACGGCGGCTCCTCCTTCACGGCTGCGACGCGGGAATCCTTCAAGGCGACAGTTAAGCGGTGAGTGACACACCTTTTGCATTCTGTTTTGAGCTTGCCTTCCTGGTTGTATGCTTGCAGCCATTCGTGGCTCGCATACGGTGCCCGGCAAGTCCCCAGCTACGACCTGTGCGGTAAAAGCGCACATTTTTGGCGCCGCCTGCTGCTGCCGGGGAGTTGCCCTGCACCAAGCTCCAGTTTGCAGCTCGGCTACTGCGTGAAGTTTAATCTACACTGTAGGAAAGCGACTGTGTGTTTGTTGTTAAGGTGTTTCTGTGTTTTGCAATCTGTGTGCTGCATTTCTGTTTCTTTTGTTATATTTTCGCTCCGCGTGTGGGCGTGCATTCTGTTTTCTGGTTTTTTGTGTGTGAGGGGGGATTTCTGAATCCCCAGGAGACCTGTGCTGCGTCTGAACCGCGTGGCGGCCAAGGCTAAAGGCTGAACCGTAAAGGAACCCTAGAAAACTTATCTAAAAAAAAAAAAGAAAATAAAAAACAAAAAAATATAAAAAATAAAAAAAAGAAAAAATTTTATTTTATTTTCAAAGAAAGAACCGAACGTGTGGAGAGGAAAGATTTTCTAATTGGAGAAAAATTTTTTGAAAAGAAAGAACCCAATCGACCCACGACCCCGGCCCCGCCGGCCTCGGCCTCGGTCTTTTGATATATATATATAGGAGAGTGAGCCTCCATAGCTTTCTCTCAAGTGAGAGCTTATGGGAAGTTGTGCCCTATATGTAGCCCACTCCCCACGGAGTAAAGTGAGTATGTGGGATAAAGTCCTCACCCTTTCCTCCACAAGCAAATAGGCTTTTGCCCCTTCCCCCCAAGGGAAACGGACTGTTTTGAGGACTACAGGAGCTCTAGATAGGTGAACACGGTGCTGTAAAGCACACTAGGATCCTTTGAACGATACGCTCGTTTCGAGCTATCATACGCCCTAGTCCAAGTTCTAGTCCAAGTTCGACCGTAAGTAAGGGGGTCAAAAACGGGTTAAAAACAACACAAAAACAAGTAAAAACGGGGTGCGAAACACCTAAGAAACCACTTGTGTGAGTTTCAAGGGTAGTTACCAACGCACGTAGGGTACCCACGTCACATGCATCTACGCTCTGGTCGGGTGCTGGAGCCTGAGCCACTAGAAAGCGTTTCAGTTTACGCAGGCTCACACCATCCCTCCACGTTGGCATCTTGGCCTTCGGCTGGAACCCAAGGGAGTGCAACCCAAGATCCACGAATAGTGGATAGTGACTCATCTTCTGACTCAGAAGCCATGGAAGGACACCCTACCAAGAACCCTGAGGAGACAAGCCAAAACATGCCAGTGTGGGCCCCACAACCTGGATCTAGCATGTTTAGTCGTCTAATAGAGACCTTTAGTAGAGCTACACGCTCTGAACATGCTACAAGCGAAGTAAATGAGGAAGGAGGGGTAGTAGATTCGCCATTCACATCTTATATAGACCCTACCCTCCCAAAGAGTGTCCATGTGGATATTCTACCCACTTCGTTTAATGAGGGCCCTACTGAGCTACCACATTCCAATGCTCTTCCTAAAGTAGAGGTCCCTAGAAGCCAACCCATAAGAAGTGACATTGCGTCCACTTCAAGAGAACCATTTGGCACACCAAGTCTAGATGGGATATTTCTCAATGAAAATTGGAAATATGATCTACACACAGAGACTCTAACTGACCTATACACAGGTTACACATACTATGTAGGTTGGTTAGAAGTCCTACGATCTACATCTAGCGCCACTAATCTAGAGGAGCAACAACACATGATATGTGATGTTATTCATAGAATTATCCAGATTGAGAGGCAAAATAGGGGAGTGGACCTAGTTTCCAATGGCCCTATGAGGTTTTTGGATACGGGCAAGGCCAAACAACCAACCCTATCACAATTGGAGACTCCCTCGGTGAGTCCCATAGACCCTTCATATGTTGTTTCGCCTGGAGTCTCAATGCAGGTTGAGCCCACGAGTAGTAACTTTAGCTTTCCAACCTTGGCTCAACTTTCCATTAGGGAATCCGCAATGCCTACCCCAATGATGAGCATAGCTGAAAGTGCACCTGTTACCGCTGTAGTTAGTACGACACCGCTACCTAGTGGAACAGTACCTACAACAGTGCGTGCCAGTGCCTATCGACCCTATGTACCTATCGCTACTCATGCTCAGGTAGATCCTATGCCTCTTAGTATGCCAATGGCGTATGCTCCACGACCGCCTTATCACCACCCTTATCCAAGAGGAGCTAGGCCTAGCCACATATCATATCCTACGTCATTTGCCAACATACTCAGACCAACGCCAACTCCTATCCAGGCTATCCCAGAAGTGCCTCCACCAACTATGCCTGCTCACTTAGGTGATCTCGCA
The DNA here is from genome assembly GCF_041138505.1 of Cibotium barometz. NCBI lineage: Eukaryota > Viridiplantae > Streptophyta > Polypodiopsida > Cyatheales > Cibotiaceae > Cibotium > Cibotium barometz. The sequence goes on along the minus strand of NC_141066.1, from coordinate 20,707,447 downwards.
GCATTTGCTCAGACGATCGGACGATCCATTGCAGAAAACATGCGGGGCATGCCTGAGAGAGAACCTAGAAGCAAGGCAGTACAAGTGGCTAAGCTCACTCAAAACTTCAGTGGTAACGAGGATGTTAGGAAGCACATTGAAGTCTTTGAACACGTGTGTGATTCCTTGGAAGAGCACAATGAGCTGCATAAGTGTAAAGCCTTAGGCTTAACCTTGAGTGGGAAGGCTGGAGATTGGTATCGAACCTTAAGGGTTGAAGAGCGCACTCACTACCCCACTCTCAAGAGACTGTTCTTGAAGGAATACATACGTGAGGGTGTGCTTTGGGGAGTAGCATCTCAACTCCAAAAAGCTGAACGCGAGGAAGGGGAGTCAGTGAGAGACTTTATAAGTCGATTGAAGCATCTAAATTCTCGCTGCACTCCCGATGAACGCTTCAATAACAACCAACTCCTCGATAGATTCATCCGAGGATTGCGCCACGAGGACATTTACAATGGCCTAGTCATTAGAGGTCTTACGTGGGAAGCAGTCACTGCCAATGCAATCCAGTTAGAAGACAACTTGATGATTGCAGGTAAAAAGGTGTCTTCGGAGGCAAAATCCATTAGTTCGCAAGTATCTGGGCACGAGCCAATGACGGTGAAACCTATTGCCAAGGAGCCCAAGATATCTGAAATGTCTGTGACCGACCTTACTAAGGCTCTCCAAGAATACTTTAGGGGTAATCGAGCTCCCCAGAATAGCTATATGTACCCAAGGAGAGAGCAACAATGGTGTTCAGTGTGCTTAGGACCACATAGCACGAGTGAATGTCCCACATTCAGAGTCAAATTCAATGGGAATTGCAATGCATGTGGTAAGTATGGCCATCAATCTAAAGATTGCCTAACACTTAAGCGAATGTTGGCAAACCAGGCACCACTAGCTTGGTCAAACACACCTCAAGTACCCGCGCTAATGCCTGCACAACCTGTCGAGCAACCGTCACAGCACATAGTTCCAAGGAATCCGAATGTAGTCCAGTCTGTGCCGTTACCACCGCCAGTGCTAGGACCACAACCTCCACATCCAAGGATTACTCCTATAAACCAAATGGGTTGTGAGTCACATAGTGCGTGTGGGGATTATGAAGAGGAGATAGACCCCACTGCTCCATACGGGATTGATACATTTGAAATGATTCCCCAGTACTACATGGAGGATCATCTCGGGCAAGTCAAGCCTGTATATCAAGCGGCTGCTCTCGCCACAAGAGGGCCAAAACCTTAATACCATGGCGAGGAGACCACCTCTTCAATGCTATGATTGTGGTGGACCGCATCGTGTAGCGGAGTGCCCTAATAGGTTACAGAAGATCGCTCCTCATATGCAACCAAATCAAGGGAGCACATCGGGAATGCCGGTACTTACATGTAATCGTTGTGGCATAGATCATTTGATCGCTCAATGTCCACATAATCCTAATGCACCCAAGATTACGCCATTGAATTTGGTTGAGGTCACCAACCAAGCACGAGGAACCACACCAGTTGTACCTGCGAATGTAGTTACACGGTCAATGCTTCAAAATCAAACCTACATTCTTGAAGAGAGGGATACTGCATCAATCGCTCAGGCAAAGAAAAAGAAAACACGACGAAAGAGATCGCTTAATGCCACGAGCTCCAAGCCCAGTTCAAAGACTAACATAGGGACAGGAGACGACCCCGTGTATATGAATGATCCTGAAGACGATTCTGATTCAATAGAAACCATGGGGACCAAAGCCACTACCTTAAGGGAGGAACCCACTCGGGAGCTCAATGAAGGAGAATCAAGCGAGTACCTAAATAAGGGAAAACAAAAGAAAACTTCCTCGGCCCCACAACCAAGTCAGTTAATGCCCTCTCGACCACCCAAACTGACTGAGACTCCCCAAGACAAGCCACATGGGCCAAAAACCCTCAAGAAAAAGATTGGAACTTACCCGAACCCAGTTGAGGAGATTGAACAAGTGCAACACTTAAGGGGTTTGGTGGAAGAAACACAACGAGAACTGGAGCCAAACCCGAGAAAAATCAAAATTCTAGACACAGTGTTTCCTACGCAAGTTCAGCCTCACCGGAACCATAAACCGTTAGCTATACCGAGTATCATTCGGGAAGAAAGTGAGGATAGGACATCCGGAAGTGGGCAAACACCCTTCTTACTGGAAAGAATGTTTAGTGAGGGAATGCCTGACCCCATCGAAGAGGAAGTGATTCCATCTTCACCAGTCCCTAGTCAAGGGGCGATGTCTCGAAAAGTACTGTTGAATGTGTCTAAGCTAATGGATTTCATGTCCTCTGAGATCAGAACCACGATCATATCCAAATTATATGGAGATCCTGAGCTATTCTTAGCTCTTCGAGCATTTCTCAATGGAGAACTAAAGGCGGGGCTACCACAACTTGCAAATATGGATAGACCCGACACGCTTCAAGATGAAGGGGAACATTGGGATCTACAACCCAACCTAGATGAAGACTCGGTCGTGGAAATACCCGTGAACAAGTTGGGACAGTACTTTGAAGGGGACGAATCTAATGCCACCCTCCCCATTACTACCAAGGGATTAACTCTAAAGGGAATCCTTGATGGTGGTGCTGGAGTGAGCATTGTGACTAAAAACTGTTGGGAATCTATGGGAAGACCTCACCTCGAAGTCACAAACATAGTGGTTAAGATGGCAAACGGAACCATAGCTAAACCTATTGGAATGTTAAGGGACCTTAAGATCAAGGTCCTGGGATACAAGGTAAAACATACCTTCATTGTAATGGATTTCTCCAAGCATCCTATGTCATATCAAATGATCTTAGGACGTCCTTTCATGAGGGAAGCACAAATGGTGCATGACTGGTCGAAAAACCATGTCTACCTACAATTCCAGGACTCTATCATTCGAGTTGATCTTGAGAATGGTCGCGCGCATCCTTTAGGAAGCAAGGTTATCATCGATAATCGATCGGATACCACTGTTCACTCTGCCCCATTAAGGTATTGCTATACATGCAAAAAAGAGACTGATGATGGGAAAGATTCTCCTTATATGGATGTCCTACCGGGTATGACTGAGTCGGATAACGTGGATTGGGTACACCTAGCGGCAACCATAGACACATGGGGAAATAGAGGTACAAGTTGGGTAACACCTCTGAGGGGCAAGATATGCCACCGTTAGTGCCAATAAACATGATAGGTGTTATGCACTTGACCCTTGATGGCGAGAAAGTGGCCAACTCCACTGACACTGAAAGTAGCGAAGACTCTGACCAACGCGACTCTGAGTATGAATCTCAAGAAGAAACTGACCCTGAGCCTGATGGGAGGGATGAATCAAATATTCACCCAAATGTGGAAGCAAGGTGCTCAAGGCCTAGGACAGTGACCTCCTGCAGTTCGTCCGAAAGTGAAGATCGACCAAGTGAGTCCGAATCTGATAGAAACGAAAATCAAAAACTTGGTAAGAAGAAAACGAGACATAAGCGCCAATGCTATCGAGCTAATGTACGCACTGCAATAAACAAGGAAAGATCTACTGCAGAATGGCTTAGTTATGTAGGAGCCATTGACGCTCATCGGAAGATAGCGGATAATTGGGGACAATACCTCCAAAGTGTCATGTGGTGTATTCCGCAACCTCATGACGTTGCCCAATTAGAAATCGAAGAGAAGCCAAAACTAAGTCGTACTGCAAGAAGGCGGCAAAACCAAGAGTTGGCTCAACAGCAAAAGGAAGCGGAATTGAAAGAAAAAAGCCTGGCACAACAAGAACCAGTAGACTTACACCCCGCACCCGAGCATTTCAAATCATTCACCACAGGGGAACGTAAAGTAGTCTACACAAAAGCCCAACGAACGCCTACCAATGGGAGTAGCGGTGTCTACGATGGCCCGGCGGTAGTCAAGGAGATAGACTTAGCAGATCCGGGTGAGGAGTCTAAACCAGTTTTTATTGCTCAAGACCTCACCAAGGTGGAAGAAGCTGCACTTACGAAGCTTCTTAAAGAATTCAAGGACATATTTGCTTGGACATATCATGATATGAAGGGTGTTCCACCCTCGGTGGTGCAACACACGATTCCAATGATTAGCACTGCTAAACCAGTCCAGCAACGTCCCTACCCAATGAATCCTAAGTACGCAAAGATTGTACAAGAGGAAATTGAAAAGCTGGTAAAATGTGGATTCATATACCCAATTGAGCACTCAGAATGGGTTTCTCCGATAGTCATTGTACCAAAGAAGAATGGGAAACTCAGAGTGTGCGTTGATCTCAAAAAGGTTAATGCAGCCACCAGAAGGGATCATTACCCCTTGCCATATTCTGAACATGTGCTTGAAAGAGTGGCAGGCAAGGAGGCATATAGCTTTTTAGATGGGTACTCGGGTTACAATCAGATCACAATTGCAGCCGAGGACCAAGCTAAAACAGCATTTATCACGGAGTTTGGAGTGTTTGCCTTTCACGTCATGGCCTTTGGCTTAACCAATGCACCTGCAACATTCCAACGATTGATAAACACGGCCTTTAAGGAATATCTAAGGGACTTCTGTGAAGCTTTCTTAGATGATCTTTGTGTTCATTCCTCGTGGGACGAGCACTTGATGTGTTTACGAAAAATATTTGAAAGGTGTAGATTATATCGCATCTCCTTGAATCCTTTCAAATGCCAATTCTGGGTTAAACACGGAGTTATCTTAGGGCATATAGTGTCCAAAAATGGGATTTCCACTGATGAGAGTAAAATCAAGCTCATTCTGGAATTGCCACCACCCACCAACTACAAGGGAGTCCAACGCTTTATGGGCCACGTTGGTTATTATCGAAGGTTTATTCTATTCTTCGCCGAGATAGCTCGACCATTGTATAAGCTTCTCATCGAGTTTATTTGGACCGAAGAATGTGACCGTGCCTATGAGCTATTAAAGAAGGCCTTGGCGAGTGCTCCAATCTTGAGAATGCCTAACTGGGATTTACTCTTCCATGTGCATATTGATGCATCAAACTTTGCTATTGGGTGTGTCTTAACTCAACCTGGAGAACACAAGCTAGACTACCCCATTAGCTTTGCCAGTCCGCCAGTTGAACGATGCTGAGATGAACTACACCACTACGGAGCGAGAAGGGTTGGCAATGATATATGCAGTAAGGAAATTTTGTTATTACCTCCTTGCCACCAAGTTTGTTTTCTATGTAGATCATCAAGCATTGTTGTATCTGGTAAACAAACCATGCTCCACAGGAAGAATCACACGATGGCTATTGATTCTTCTTGAGTTTGATTTCACTGTTGTTGTGAGACCTGGCAAAAAACATGTTATGGCTGATCATTCGTGGCTCGCATACGATGCCCGGCAAGTCCCCAGCTAACGACCTGTGCGGCAAAAGCGCACATTTTTGGCGCCGCTGCCCGGGATTAGATATGGCAGATGCCCAATCATCATACACTTCATCCACTCCTACCTTTGGTGAGAAGTATCATCTGTACCTTTCTCAGATATTCCACATGTGCTATCCTGTAATTGAAACTGAATGGGATCATATAGATGTACTAGCCAGAGAGGAAAATGTTGAGAAATTAGAATGGCTAATTCGCCTATTGACCATGACTGACCCCTACTCCGTAGAGGACATATCCCCGATAGCCCAATGCTTTCCTTTTCCACAAGATGACTATCCTCGCATGGTTACATTTTTGATGAGTTTATGTGGATGGAAAAATGAAAAGGAAATATCTGACAATGATGAATGGACGGATGAAACTCATGGCACTACTGAGGTTGACTTTATTTGTTTGGATGATGCGGATAGAGGCTTAGCCTTAGGGCTAGAGCCAGGACTCTACAACATCCTCTTATCGTATCCTCAGTAGTAGTGTGGTGACTAGTAGGTAGGTTAGCGTTTTCAAGTTTTTTCTAGTTCAGATTCCTTAAACAAGTCTTGAAATTTTCACACTGATGTGCCTCTCGAGGTATAGTGCTTGTTAGTTGATTGTACAGGTTAAAAAGTTTGAGGGGGGTTCGCTTCCAAGTCCAGAGACTGCCGCAACGTTCATCAAAATATATCTACATCAAATTGCAAGCTGTCTCGTCAAATCAAGGAGATCTCCAATTACAGGTGTAATTCTTCCATACCCACTTTCTTTCGTTTTTACTATTCAATCAATTGCATAAACTATAATGCATGACCACGTGGAAATTGTCAAAGTACTACTTAGTTTTTGAAGTTGCTTGCATGCTAGTGTAAATCATTAATGAGCTTGACTTTATTGGAAATATTCCTAGGCAGCATGACGTCTTTAGTTAACCTTGGAATACGATTGTCTTAGGTCTAGGGTCAAACCATCTTAATGTTTGACACCTGGCCATGTGTGTGTTGACCTCTAGGACATAGCTATTACCCCTTTGTCGAAAGGATGCAAGAAATTATAGTTCAGGAGCGAAGATCAAAAGAAATAGATTAATAAAAAAAAAAGCCTACAATAAATGGCAATACAAGTCTATGATGTGCTTTAATGTTGGCCTATCGCCTTATTGAGGCGAGGAGTATTCTACTCCAGACCGATGCCTTGGTTGGTAGGGGGTAGCCTTGCCTAAAGTAAGCTAATAGCTTCCTGGATAATGCCTTGTGTTAAACATGGTACCAGGATCGATGTTAGTTTTGCCTTAGGAAGGTCGCCATTGTGTGTAAAAATTGTCACGTGCATTAATTTAAAAAAAAAGAAGGCAAAAAGCTCCTGTAACTCTGATGTTTCTTGTGTCCCAAGGCTTGTGGTATTAACTTGTTCTTAGAGTAGACACAGTGTGGTCATCTGTTTATTTATTAAGCTTGGTTATTTTCCTTGACTTAGGCCAGTTATAAACCTTGATTAACCTTTGACACCTTGCTAACTCTTGAATTCCTTTCAATAATTTTAAACTCCTATTAATTTGCTACACTAGCTCACTCTTGTGACCCTTAAACTAAGTTCTCATAGCAACATCCATTGTGGTCTCACATGCTTGAATTTATACACTTTATATCTTTTGAATTCCAGCATACCTTCACTCTACTTCCCTGTTTTGCAGACGGTCTACCACAACACTCTCTCAAGCTTACCATACCATAGCTTCCGAGGACGGAATCTACATCAAGAAGGGGGGCGTGTTAACCCATGGCGGATATGGCGACGTACTATATTTTACGTCATTAATTTAAATATTCTGAGTCATGGGCCGGGCTTGTCGGCACCATATGTTAAGGATGAAGGGATTGGGTGATCGCCGATGAGAGGTGCACCTTGGATATCAGTAGGATAAGGGTTAGGGTCGGTCGGCCATGTATGGGCGCCCAAGTGTGAACGGCCAAGTCACCTATATGAGTCAAATGTAACCCTAAAATCCTCATTCTCATGTGTTGTGAATACAAGAGTGCTCTTGCCTTATCTCCTTGGTTTCCTTCTCCTGCGTGTGTGTGAGAGAGAGAGAGAGTGAGTGAGAGAGCGATCGAGCGCACTGTGTAGCGGCACGGCGGCGGCGGAGAGGCGGTAGAGCGGCGCGACGGCGGCTCCTCCTTCACGGCTGCAACGCGGGAATCCTTCAAGGCGGCAGTTAAGCGGTGAGTGACACACCTTTTGCATTCTATTTTGAGCTTGCCTTCCTGGTTGTATGCTTGCAGCCATTCGTGGCTCGCATACGGTGCCCGACAAGTCCCCAGCTACGACCTGTGCGGCAAAAGCGCACATCCGTAAGTGTCAGATAAGGTCACATGAGTATCAATTGCTTCTTAGATTCTGCTACCGAGGCTACAGATCGTTGCTCCAGAACATGTTGGTTTTGGGCATGTAGCTGGGTGATAATGGGAAGCTACACCCCATAAGACTCCTTCACACACAAATTGCTTCAAGAACAATCTCCTAAGAGCGATGAAGTTCAAGCATTCCTCGACCCTGAGTTCTATACCAATCCCCTACCTTCCTTTCCAATGTTAGCCTAAAGGCATTGGTCTTGGAAACCTCATTTCATTCTCCTAGGGACTCACACACTTGATCAAAAACTTCCAAATGTCTGCTAGGATCACCATTGCAAGTGAACTTGTGGGTTAGCTTGGCTATCTGAGCAGCCTTCCCATGGCTCTGTCAACCACCATCTCTCACACTAGGTGCTATGTTTTCTGCTATACCGCCGCTCTTCCCTTGGGGACTGTGTAAAAGCAACTAGGTCTATGGTAGAGCGAGTGTGCTAGCATAACTAGAGAAATGATAGGAGCAGGTGGAGGTGCAGTACATGGCACTGCATGAGGATGCATTGGTCTAAACCTTGGTGGGGGTAGATGTGTGACATAAGGCATGTGCCCTATTGGCGCCCCAATAGGTGCTCTAGTCATGTGGTCATGAGGTGCAGCTGGTCTTACAGTAGGAGCTAGTAACCCACTTACTCTAGGGAGGGCATGTGTCATGGGTGCACTAGAATAAGACGTGACCCCTCTAGGAATGGTCATACTAGATATGCCAGGCGCAAGGGGCTCCATGCGTGAAGTGGTATTGGCTACCCTTAGTAACCATGGGCATGTGGCTTAGAGGCAATTTTGCATTAGTCCTAGGTGCCATAGTTGATGAAATGCCATCCAGTGGAGGAGGTAGTGAATTAGTATCATCTTGGGTGCGGGTAGCTCTAGGATCTAAGAAAGTGAAGCTCATGCGTCTATCCTTGAGTCCCTATAACATGGCCTTGTGGGTTAGAGGATGTGGGTTAGTCCATGGTATAGCCAGGTAATACTATAAAAGTAGGATCCACTGGGGCTCACAGGAGGTGTTACCATTTTGCTCATTGTGGGCATCCTTACTTTGGACATCCCAACTAGCGCCATGGGTCTTTGTATTCTTTCATGTTCAATGACCCTATATATACAATCACACATACCCTTCAATCGTTCCCCCTCTGTTGTGGATCCGAATATGGATTGGACAATCCCTTCCCAACTAGCACCATAGGCTTGGCCATAGGCTTGGCCTGTGGAAAAATCCACAAGAGTCTCTGTGGATGCGTCACACTCCCAATCATTGGTGAGAAGACCTTGATCCATGATTTGCATGCCTAGCTCTTTGCTTGAGGTAGACACAACATTATTGCTTGTATCGAGACTATCGAGCACTACTTGCGTAGTTCTGGCATGGGACTCGTATTGGACTGATTGGGCTGGTAATCATTGTTGTGCCAATTGCAAGGTCTCTTCCTCCTTTTCTCTAGTAGCTTGGATCAATGCCTCTACCGCTTGTACTTCTTCTAATGTCCTACCATTGGATATAAGCACTTATGCAGGGGTTGGTTCAATGGTCACAATTGCAGTAGGTGTGCAACAGGAGCTGTATGGATAGGGATATCAACATGAACGCTCCCTTCTAGCAACGATGAGAGTAGACCAAGTGTCTCTCTCTGGAGTTAATCTCAACTCCTTCATCATATGGCCTATAGGTTATAAGGTTTGGCTCAGAGAAGGTAGCAGTTATTGAGCTGATAAACTAGTCCTTAATATAGGTCCTTGTACAACACTAAACTGGGTTTTGACCAAAGGGTGATTATAAGGTGCAGGAAGGTCCTATAGATGCCTTGGATAAGTTTGGGAATTTTTGGATTTTTTTCGTTTATATATTTTTTCGAAAAAAAATTGGATTGGCCAAAGTTTTTTGAAAACACGTGTTATGTGTTTCTTAACCCGTCTGGCACCAGAAATGGTGCTTTTTTCGAGCGAGTCAAGGGCTGTAGTAGGTGCTAGCTCCCATAGTTAAGGAAGCTCCTTAACTATGTAACATTGTAATTTTTTTGGGTATCGCACAAGCTGCGTCAACATGATCGCAACAACCTAAAACATATAATAGGCAAGTTTGTGCGAGCACTTTCCAAAAATTTTCCATATTTTTTTTCCCCCAACGTTTTACCTTTGCCCTTTTACCTTTTCCCTTATCATTTTTCACTTTTTTATTTATTGTTTTTTGTTTTTTACTTTTTTCACTTTTAATGTTCATTGTTTACAATTTCACTTTTCAGTTTTACCGAAAAGGGGGGTTTTCCTAGAATCTTTGACTTGGAACCTGCACACGCATTAAATGTGTCCAGCCACATAAAACAAACTTTTAAAAATTTGTGGTGGCTAGTGGCCTAAAACGCCTGCATGCCAACCAATCAAGATGCCTGCATGCCAACCAATCAAGATGCCTCGAATCAGGGAGAACCAATCAAGATGCCTCGAATCAGGGAGAGAATTAAGTGTAATATACTCGTGTTAACACTAATGCCAAATTTATGTGTGCCAAATCCTCCCCTAATTTCTGTTATTATCCCAATTTCTCTGCATAAGGAGTCAAAATTAGGATAAACCCTATGCTAGGAAACCAATTCTAGGGTCTGTTTTACCCAATTCTTTCCATTTGATGCTTAATTTGACTATTTTTAATTTCAAATTGAAAAAAACATGCAAAAATCAAAAAATGTAAATTTCAGAAATTGGACTTGCAATTGAAATGTGAAAGAGGAATTAATCTAAATGAACTAATTGCAACACTCACAGGAAATGAAAAACAAGCAACAATTGGACAGTATGCAAAAATTTGAACAAAGTGCAAAAATTATAGAAAATGCAAAATTTGTAGAAAATGCAAAAAATCAACTAGAATGCAAATAAGGAGGTAGATTAGGTATGATGTGGCCAAGGGAAGACAGTTGATTCAGGACAATAGTACATCAAAGGAAGAGGATGAGGAAACAAGCTCTGTAGAAGAAGACTCAAAAACTGGGAAAATTAGCCAAGAAGATGGTGGGGAAGAGGTCCAATTGTTAGAGCCACATTCAAGCCTTTTGTGCATGTTTGTGCAGCTATGTGTAGAGAAAGGGAAGAGGCTAAAGTCTCAAACTAAAGTGTAGCCAAGTAGGGAAGAGGTTTTGCAAAGGATGTTGGCCAAGGACCTAACTGAGGCAGGGAATGCAAAGTATATGAGCATGCTACACAAATTTCTAGATTTGTTTACCTCTTCTTACACACAGGCTAGAGGAGTATTTGTAGTACAACATCAAATCTAGTTTAAGCCAGGAGCCAAGCCAGTGGTCCAGAGATGTAGGAGGTTGGGAATCATATGGCAACAAGTGCTGAAAGAAGAGGTAGATAAGCTGTTAAAGGTAGGGTTTATTTTCCCTGTTGTTGATAGCTCTGAGTGGGCTTCCCCAGTGGTCATTACTCCGAAAAAGAATGGATAGAATTGCAAGAGTTTCAGTTTACCTGTATGGTGGAGGACAGCACTAGAGCTATTGCTGACATCTTGACATATAGGCAAAACCATGTGGTATTAAAGGAGGAAAAAATATCAGAAAAGAAAGTGGCCACATGAAAGGACCCAGAAGTCGGCGGGCTGCCAAATGCTTATACTTTGTTCTTTGATGGGGCTTTCAAGAGGAGCTCATGAATGGCAAGTGGAGGCATTGTACAACTGGATCCAGAGGGCAAAGAGGTATTTAAAGAGGGGATTAAATTGTAGGTATAGACCAACAATGAAGCTGAGTATGCAACTTTGGAATATGGACTTTAGCAGTGCATAAAGAAGGGGATCAGTAGACTCATCATCAAAGGGGGGTCAAGCTGTTTGGAATGCCAGAAATCCTAGACTACACGAGTAGGGATGGTACACAAATTTCAAGAAGTGCAAATTTAGCATGTAAAGAGGGAGTTGAATCAGGCTACAAATGCACTAGCAAAAGGGGAGTTGGGCAAGGACTTGGATGTACATGCCATTATTATTTCCCATTCCATGCTGGAAGAGAAAACTTGCAAGAGATAGAAGATTTTTTACATATAGGCCATGCACCTTCAAGTTTATCCAAGAGGCAAAAGTATGGATTCATAAGGAAAGCCTTACAGTACATCATTATGAATGATCAGTTATACATGAAGGGAAAGGACTTGATTTTGAGGAAAGTTCAGGGAGGAGATTTTTGCCATTTTGCCTCTTGCCATGAAGGTGTGTGGGGGGGCCATTTTACCTCTTGCCATGAAGGTGTGTGGGGGGGCCATTTTACCCTGAAGCTAACACTTGGGAAAATCTTAACAGTTGGATATGTTTGACCTAGCTTGAGGAGGGATGTATATCATTGGTGCAGGAGTTGTGAGCCCTGTCAGAAGCAAGGCGGCAAAAGAGTTTTGCAAAATGAGCTAAGGAAGATTATTGTGTCTTATGGAGCTTTTGAAAAGTGGGGACTGATGCCATTGGTCCTTTGCCCTCTACTGTTGGGGGAAAACTTCTATACCAACTAGAGTGAATTATCTCACAAGATGGGATGAAGCCAGGTGTGTGAGAAACATCACTGCTAAGGAGGTAGCCTAGTTTGTGTTTGAGGACATATGTGCCAAGTTTGGCATGCCTTTGGAGCTGCTTATACTGATCAAGGACCAGAATTCAGGAGGGAGATGTAGTACAAGAGCTGATGCAAAGATTACATATTACACACATGTATTCCACTCCATATTACCCTCAATGCAATGGACTAGTGGGGAGTTGTTTGGAGGAGCATCCCAAGCAATGGGATCTACATGTATCTTCAGCTTTGTGGGCTTATAGGATAGCAGTCAGATCAGCCACCACTAATTTCTCACCTTGTCATCTTGTATTTGGGAAAGAAGCCATGATACCTATTGAGGTAGAGATACCTAGTTTGCAGTTCCTTTTGAAGCATCAAGAAAGTGGCCAGGACGAGTATGCAGAGACGTTGTTGGATCTTCAAGAATTGCAGTTGGCTAGAGAGGAAGTTGTAGATCATTACATTTAGCTAAGCAACTAGAGGGCTGAACATTTCAATCAAACTATCATAGACAAAGGCATTAAGGAGGGAGATCTAATTCTCAGGTACAACAATAGGATGGATAATACCTTCTAGACTAAATTTCAAATCAAATGGGAGGGGCCCTTCAAGGTAGTGCATACATATGAGAATGGTACCTATCAGTTGGCTGATTTGGATTATCAGTGCCATTCCAGGAGAGTAAATGGCTACAAGCTCAAGCCAGGTGCAGGATCATGACAATCTAGAAGAATTCATTGAGGCTTTTGCATGGCCACTTTCTAAAATAGAACTAGCTAAGTGAAGGAGGAGCTTTTCCATGTGTAGTGGAATCAGGAGTAGTGGACGAGGACACGCAAGGGAGAGCATGGGATCAAGAGACGTTGAGAGAGAGACGGGGGATTATGAAGAAGCTCTGTGGAAGCTTGTGAGGATAGTTTTTGTTTGAAAAAAGACATGAGAATAGAGTGAGGAAACTTGGGTCTATCCAGAGAACATGGTGCATCTTGTAGGAGGTTGAGATGCCCTAGGATCTCTGGGAGTGCAGCTCTGTTAGAACTTGGATAAGTCCAATGTTTTGCTCAATTATTCCTTTCTATGTTTGAAGGTGGAGACCTTCCAAAGGTGCGTGATTTGAAGAGTTGTTGCTAGGATATATTTGTGGAGGATCCCTCTGTTTCTTGGTGCTTTCTCTTTTTTTCTTTGAACCTCATGTCTCAGGGTTGTTGAGACTGGCTCGATTTCAACTATATGTAAAAGGCTTCCTATGAGTTTGGATTGATGAGTTTTTTATGCTCTAGTATGTGTTGTTTTGTTTGAGATTGTTGAGAGAAAACATGTGTGAGTGAAGATCCGAAGTCTGTTGAGTCAAGTCTGAGTCAGATAACATCAACTGAAATCCGTATAAGTGTCAGATAAGGTCAGATGAGTATCAGAAGCAGTTAGCTAAGGGTGTAAAAGGATACATATGATTTTTTATCGGTTGAAGGGAAGTGGTTTAGGGTTTGGTCTGACTGTCAAAGGCTAGTTATCAGATCAATTTTGCAGAGTAGAAGGGGAAGGTACTCCAGGGTCAATACATAGTCTGTTGTTGCTGTCAATGAGATCTGATTCATAATTGAGTCAGTTGAGGTAGATAGGTTAGATTTCAGTCAGTAGGGGGGTGCCAACAGGTTCTATGAGGTTCTGAGGCAAGGATTTTGAAGATAGCTGAGGTTGGAGCATATTTTAGGAGGCTCGAGGATAAATATCTTACTGGAGTCAACATGCAAGAATCTGATTCAAGTTATAGTTAGTAACTGATCAGCTACATGTCAATTGAGAGCTTTTTTGGTCAGTTAGGTGTCAGAGGAGGTTAGCTGAAGAGTTAGGAGTGAAGATCAAAGTTGTGGGATGTCAGATCTAACCTGAGAGGTCAGCTAGAGGAGTCAGTTGAATCAGTTTGAGGGGTTTTAAGGTGCCCGATTGTGTCAGCTTAAGGACAGAGGATATCATCTGAGTAGATTAGTACTCTAGATTTGTGTTTTGCTGGTGTTGTGGTGCTAGTTGATAAAGGGAACCCCCACATCTCAATGCCCAGATACAAGAGATGCATGCCTTAAACTCCCACAACAACACCCTTGATCAATAAATCTAAATGTGTGTGGAGACCCAAAGCCCTTCCTCTGAGGCCACCTCCAAAGTCTAAGCGATAATAGGGAGGAGATTTAGGACCCTCAATGTGAACCCCCAAACCTGCCAATGAAGTAGGTGGAAGAAACCATGGACAAGCGACCTAGCCCAGGTACAATGGTCGCACCCCACCGATAATTTTAAATTTTTATGAGACACCCAAGGTACCAACTGTTCCATTGTGCCTCACAGATGCCCCCCAAACCAAAAGGCATCCCCAGCACAGTCCCATGACACCCTCATGCAACACCATGCCACAACATCAACTCACCACAACTGGAAGGCCAAAGTTCAAAGAAGCTAACCGTGATGGCACCCAAGCTTTTGTCATGGATGGTCAAGTGATTCTCCGCCCTCGCCCCACCTCGCTAAGCGCACGTCCACTAAAAGCCATGAGCCCTAAGCCATGTTGTAGTATATATGTAAAATGTAGCAACCCCACTCAAGTGTATAATCACTACCTTCACTAGGAGTGATAAACATGCACATTCAATCACATTGCTTGCCTACTTTGTTGTCCACAAAAAATTAATCCATTGGTGGCAGGGAGCATTATAACTTCATGCAAAAAATGCTCTCGCCATGTGGTTATCCACCACCTAAAAAAGAAGACAACTAATATTCACTTTTTTGGAGAACAAAGATGGCAATGGTGATGCCCTTTTAAGCTCATCATTGTTGCAGTTGGGCATGTCGAGCCAAAGACTTTGCATTTTGTGGTGAAGTTTAACGTCTAGATTTATTCACAAATTGGCCTTTTTGATGCTACCTAGAATACTTTTATTGTTTGATTGCACACCTTAGGAGTTGCTTTGATCAATCAATCAACAACAGTCCTAGCTCATAAGCAAGGAGCAGCATTGATAGTGCCCCCACTAGCAATGCTACAGTGGCATCATCCTCCCCATCCTTGTCAAGAAAAGGAGGATATCAACGGGCAAACTTTACAATACTCAAGGGCTAAGCTTTTGGATCTCTATTGTGAAAGTAGTGCATTACCTTGTTAGACTCCCAAAGTGGTAGAAGTTCATCATTTAACAATAGTAGTGCTAGGAAAACCTTTGGCTCTTTCAACACCTGACAAAGAAGAAGAGACTACCCTAGAAGGGATAGGGAAAGGAGACATTGTCTCATTGGTGGAGATGCCCACACAGCAACCAAGGATTTAAACACTACCAGAGGTTTTGATGACACTATCAGATTCAGGAATGTGGGAAGGGTCTTGGCTCAAATGAGTTTGCTATAAAGCATGTAGAGGCAGAGGTGCCTAATCATACATTGTATCGGAAGCGATTCAAGCGTGTGGAGGCCAAATCGGAATTTGGAGGCTGATGAGTTAAGTAGGAGAAAGGACTCAAGGTGTGATGTAATTCGGAGGCAAAGCAAGGTAGGAGATTTGAAAGTAGAGAGCAGCCAAAAGGTCTTTCAAAGAAGATCATTTCGAATACACTGTTGCACATGTATTAGCTGGCCTTGGACCTAATAACTATACCCAGAGTATGACCCCGCCTCACAGCCACCGTCTTCAACCCTACTGGCCGTGCCCATCGCCAGTGGCCCCTGCCCAGATCCGATCATCTCTGCCGCGTTCTGTCAACGTCCCCTGTCATTTCCTCCACCGTCGCCGCCCCTGCCTAAAAGCAACCGCCATCACAGCCCGCCCTCTCCCCGCCCCCTCCCCCCAGCGCCAACAGAGGTTGTTTTGCTTGTTGTTGAGGTCACTAGTGTCTACAGGAGCTCGTCATCGTGCAGCTTGGTTCATATCGCCACGATTTTTTTGCTTGCCTACAGAATTTTACAGCTGCCTGGCTACTGATCTAGGGTTTTTTTAGGAGGATGCCCATTTTCACGAGCAATCGTGACACTGAGCCAAGCCTTGTCTCGGGAAAGGAAAACTCTCCATGTCCCTGCATTATTATTCTTCACTCTTCTGTATTATTATTGTATTATTATTAGATAGTCAAAGAAGCATTAAGAGAGACATTCCCACATGTGAAAGTGCTCGACAAGTGAAGTTTGAACCAAATTCCAAAAGAAAGTTTTCAGTGTTTTTTTGACATTCCCACATGTGAAAGTGCTCGACAAGTGAAGTTTGAACCAAATTCCAAAAGAAAGCTTTCAGTGTTTTTTAAGAAAAAACACTGAAAGCTTTCTTTTCTTAAAAAACACTGAAAGCTTTCTTTTGGAATTTGGTTCAAAGTTCACTTGTCGAGCACCTCTTAAAAAACACTGAAAGCTTTCTTTTGGAATTTGGTTCAAACTTCACTTGTCGAGCACTTTCACATGTGGGAATGTCTCTTTTAATGCTTCTTTGACTATCTAATAATAATACAAACACTGAAAGCTTTCTTTTGGAATTTGGTTCAAACTTCACTTGTCGAGCACTTTCACATGTGGGAATGTCTCTTTTAATGCTTCTTTGACTATCTAATAATAATACAGAAGAGTGAAGAATAATAATGCTTTCAATATTTTTAAAAATACTGAAAGCTTTCTTTTGGAATTTGGTTCAAACTTCACTTGTCGAGCACTTTCACATGTGGGAATGTCTCTTTTAATGCTTCTTTCACTATCTAATAATAATACAGAAGAGTGAAGAATAATAATGCTTTCAATATTTTTAACACACTTGTTGGAGGCCTCCTGAGACACACCTTAGAGAGCTTGACAGGCTCACTGCTGACTTTCTTTGGGGTAACAGTGCCACCAATAATAAAATCCATAAGGTGGCATTAGAGAAGTGTACCCTGCCTAAAGATCAAGGAGGTCTTGGGCTTCTGGACATCAGAACCATGGCTGATAAACTGGCTTGCAAATGGATAGTTAGAAGTGTCTCCACCAGAGACTTCTGGACTTTTTTCATTCACAGAAATTGTGGGCGGTTTCATCATAGGAATCTTAAGGCCTGGAACAAATTTTCTCCCAATGAGATATTTATGTCCAATGCTCCATTTAAGGCTAAGGGTACTACTCTTGCTAACCAATATTGGAATGCTTGGTTTAAGTATAAGAGTTTGGTGAGCTTAAAGGACAAGAAAGAGCTCCTCTACCTGCCCTATGATTCTATATGGTTCAGTAAATTTGTGCAGCCTATCTCTGATTCTCAGCTACGCAGAGGTCACAAGTTGTACAAACTTGGCTTTTGTAGTTGGAAGGACCTCTGGGTATCTAATCACTGGGGGGTGGTTGCAAGATCAGGGTGCCCAGTTTTGTCCACTCAAGCACCCTGTAAACAGTAAAAAAACAGGCATTTGTTTACCTTTAGTGGCTAATCTCTCCTAGTAAATGAAGGAATTTCGTTTCAAGTTCTTGTGTTGGAACATCATATTCAAAGTTGGAAATATAGTTGCATAATTTGATTAAGCATTAGATAGTCAAAAGACCTCATTTTCTTAGGTACAAAGTCAATGTATACACCCTGTCCCAAATTTGAACTGATTCCATAAAATGCTAATATCTTTTACATATAAACTCATATGAGATTCCCACTCTGTACCTTAGATCTTCACATAATATGGAGCTTAACTTGATTTTTTGAGAAATTTTTAAGATATTTGTCTATTTTCTTTAAATATTTCAAGGTCTTTAAAGTGTTATAATATACGCCACTTTTTGTACCCACAATAGTTACCACTTAAAATCCTCAATCTTGTAGATCAAAAGAGTGGGTAGATACTAAGACATTAGTAGAATGTGATGGTTAGTAAAAATTACAAATCTAATGGTTGGATTTTTAATGATCTCTTTTTTAAAATTCTTCCAGACTATCAGAAGGCCTGCAAATATTAATAATCTAATTAGTAAAATTACATTTTTGATGTGAATCATCTAAAACCTATAGGGACTAGTGTACTTGTAATGGTGCATCTATGAAAAAATAAATTGGATCACTCTAAGTATGGAAAGATCATTTGTTTATCATTTCATCATATTTTTGATTAATTTTGATTAATTAGACTAATTTATATTAATTTAAGTTATATTGGTTAATTTAAGGGCAAGCGTATTTTACATTATTTGCTTGATCTCATTTTAAGTACCTTGCCTCCCAAAATTTGCTCTCCAAGCATTGTCCCAATCCAGCATAAACTGGATAAAACTGGACACCCTGATCTTGCAACAACCCTGGGCTGACCAGTATGACATCCTTAGAATTGCTAATGTCTCTCTTGCTTGTCTTAATCTTTTAATAGAAAGGTTAACACTTATATCTTCCATCTTCCCTTTGTTGATCCCTACCCCTCCTCAGCCTATTACCCAATTGGTCTGCTGGAACAACAGTAGCCCTCTCCTGCCTGTCCCGAACCTGTGCACAGATAACTCTAAACTTATCCTCTTGCTCAATGATAAGTGGAACCTTAAGTGGAGTACTAGCCAATGGAGCTACATGTTTAAGTCTATTTGGGCCTTCTCCCCTTCTGTTAAGCATTCTTGCTTTCTCTTGCTCATCCTCCATGTTTAAGTGGAACCTTAAGTGGAGTACTAGCCAATGGAGCTACATGTTTAAGTCTATTTGGGCCTTCTCCCCTTCTGTTAAGCATTCTTGCTTTCTCTTGCTCATCCTCCATAAGGGGATCTGGACAAGTGCTCATGCTGCCAAGATTGGTAAAGGTAATGGTTTGTGCCCCCGGTGTAATGCTGACATTGAAGACATTCCTCACATGTTTTTTCATTGCAGGTACAATGCTAAGTTTCTAAACCTTATGTATACCTGTTTTAAGAGTATTCACCCCAACCCATTTTCTCCTAAAGAGGTTCGTTTGGGTGAATGTATGCACCTTGATCCCCCATTGTGGCATATGATCAGATGTCTGTTCCTCCATGAAATCTGGAAAGAAAGAAATGATTATGTCTTCTCTAATGGAGGGAGGAACCATATCTGGGCTTTAAAAGCTCACATTTCTAAAGTTGCTGTGCAGGTTATGGGGGAGATGAAGGATGCAGTGGAAGATTTTCAAAAGACTTTCCAAGAAGTCAAGCTTGGAAGATGGCAAACTTGGAAGTCTAGGCTCATGAAGATCTACTCAAGAGATCGTCTGTCAATTATTGATGGAATCCTTTCCTCATAGTACAAGAATCGTGTTATTTTGTTAGAAAGCCCTCAGATGTTCCTATGCAGGACTATGTAAGCAGTTGTGCCCCTCGCAGAGCCTTTATCTCTGTTGTAGCTGTAACTTTTCTTTTCTTCTAATTTAAATCAAAGTTTCTACCAAAAAAATATATATTTTTAACACTGTTTAAAGCAGATTTTATTTTTACGGTCTTTTCCATCCCAATCTTCTCACACATGAACATTGTTAGATTGTCTATGCGTCCTAAGCAAAGAAAAAGACATTTGTCAGGATAGAACACAGGAGGTATTATGTCATAGCATGTTTACCAAAATTTCATAATTATATTTTTGCTTTACATACGATAAAGCCACAACCCTAGATAGCAAACAATACCAACCAAAACTTGCAGGCACCCCTCATGTGTCATGCCCAGGCCCTCATGTGTCATGCCCAGGCACCCCTCATGTGTCATGCCCAGGCAGCAAAAGAAAATTCTATAGGCATAGGGTTATATGGCATCTCCTAATCTAGTCAAAGCTTGTAATCAAGGGACAATATCTCATGGCACACTGAGGTTTGCATGGTAACAACGACCGAAAAGTGCCTGGAATAACTCTACATTTGTCAATGATTCTTGGTGCATGAATTCATGGACAGATGCATCTAGATTCAAATCTTGCACAAGTACACATAATACATGTGTTTGCAGGGGAGGTACGTCTCATGTTTTGCTTCTCTCTTCTGAAAATCAGCATGAGTAGGCTGAAAACTTTACGAGTGTCACCACATAATGCATGCTAGCTGCACGGGACCCCTCAATGCTCACATGAAACATGTGAAACTCATTGCATATGACAATATCTTCTCTTGCAATGGTAGCAACAAGTGAGCGTCCCTTTTGCACATTCTCTTGAAATTCTTTAGCAAGCTTTGAATGCTAACGCACCACCTTTGCACCTCGATACTTAGGTCAAAATGAACTTAGGATCTTTGGTGTCGATCGTTGTCATCCTTGTACTCATTCTGGCAGTGGCTTTCTTTGTTTCCAACAAGAAGCCGGCCCTTTCAAGACCGGCCACCTCAACCAATGAGAGATTTGTTCCTTCAGCAATAGGCCACACTCCAAGTGTTGGACCAGGGGGAGCTATGACCCATGTTGTGTCCACATTCCAGCAATGTGTGTTTGTAGAAGCACAAAACCATACAAACCTCTCACGCACTCCATCAGGTGCAATTGTGGATTCAGGGTAGACACGATGCCCCCAGAAGCATGGTGTTGGTACACCTCTCTCAGGAGTTGCTCCTGAATGATTAATTAATGCACCACATTGTTGTTTTGTTTCTTCAAGCAGGCCAAAACAAGTGACCTTGGACTTAGCATCCACTTTACGAATAGCCCACAATGTCCTTGCTATTGCTGTTGGAAATAGAAAACAATTGTCATTGTAGAATAGCCCACAAAACAAGTGACCTTGGACTTGGCATCCACTCTACGAATAGCCCACAATGTCCTTCTATGGGCACTCTGAAGCACACCCATAGTAAGATCCACCGCAGTTGCTTCGTACAATGACAATTGTTTTCTATTTCCAAAACAGCAGCCCTCATGCTCGAGTGTTTGATCTCTGCAAGATTTGTTGTTGGCAAGAATGGGCCATCTTTTTCTGAGTTAGAAACCATGAACTCCAAGGTGCTACTCGGACCTCCCACCAAGCAATCCATGTTTCAAGTGATGCCAATTCGCTCTCAACAGCATGTCTCTTCCTCCATCATTGTTGCAAGGCATATTTACAATTTGTAGCGGCCACTTCTGAAGAACAAGCATTTCTCCATTTTCTACATAACATCTTGTGCTCTTCATGGAAAGGTGACCTAATACAGTGTTTTGTGTGGGCCACCATGCTTTGCTCCCAATGAAACACACATGAGCGTTCTCTGTTTGGACAAGGTCTCCCTCCAAAATACACAAAGCAGACAACAATCCAGTTTGCACTTGCCTCATCTGCCCATAAATCCCCGAAACTCAAGTTTGTCAAAACCACAATTTTGCACCACTTTGTTCAACATCTTCCAGAATTCTATTTGGGCAAATCTGTCCCCTCAACTTTGAATTCACAAGAGGCAATGGTTAGCAACTCTTGTAGAAAAGGATTGTAAACATGAGCAGCCATAGTAGATCAACCAGCAATCCTGTGAATGTGGTCAAAGTGCACCCACATCTCTTTCAAGTTTCCACAGAGTCTCATTCTATTGACCAAGTCCACCCCACTTTCGAGGCCAAGGGTTGACATTTTGAAGACACGGGGTTGCATATCTTTTCCTAGCTGTCCTGAAAATAGAATACTATGAATAAAAGGATACTTAATTTTTTGTTTCAACTCCAGGATTGCTTCGAGACCCTTATAGCCAAGCATTGAACCTCCTTTAGCTCCCTGAACATAATGCTCAATTCAATGGAGTAACCACACTAAGCAATTCATTCAACTCTTTGTCCCCAAAACCATCTTTATGTGACTAACATCCCTCCATCAAAAGCTCCAATACCATGTCTTGGGCAACCGCTACCTCAATCTGCTTCGGAGTTGATAGAGGAGAGGCCACAGTCTTCAGGCACACCTCTTCCTCTGCAATCTTCTGCTTCACACGAATCACTCCTTCTGCACAAGGATGGTTGTGAAATCCTATATGAATTGCACACCTGGTATATATTTCTTGATCTCTAGGCATACAATAATATATCACAGCTGGACATTGTTGCACACATGTTGGAGGGAACTTACAATGACGACAGAGAAGAGATCCATTACTACCAATAGTAACTTCACCAGTTGGAGGAGCCTTCCTCAATTTACCAATAGTAACTTTACAATGGAATAAGATAGTATATGAGGGCAATCCACATTGTAGCATCAACAGCTCAGTCGCACAGTGCCTGGAAAACAATCACATCTGCATGTAACATACTCTGCCCAAACATGACCATCATACATGTGCTCCATTCCAACCATTGGGGAAGACATTTTAGTAGGAGGCAGCTCAAGTGCGATGTATCCATCATATGTGACTAGAAACTCATCAACAGCAACAACTATTTTTGTTGCACTTTGGTATGCAACATGAAGGCTACTGCCTTTTGGTTGAATTCTAAGAAGATCAAATACACTCTCTGTAAATGAAGAAGGTCCACCCTCCAAAACCTTGTCATTGAGAGGTTCATCTGCATCAATAACCACAACTTTGTTAGGCTCTGCAAACTGTTGAAGCTTCTAGAAGGGTGTACTATCTGCATGATGCAGAACAAACCCTTCATCGCCGCCGCTCAATTTTCACCCCCTCACACCCACCCAATGAAGCAGGATACAGGGCAAAAGCCATGCCTCCAATATCAAAGTGTTCTTGAATCTCAGAACTTGCAATCTCATTGAGTCTTATGAATAAATGTATGATAAGTTTTGAACGAACAATCGGTCCGAATATAGTAATAGATCATCGTGACATATTTGCCAATAGACGAGAATGCAATAACAACAACTTTAGCTTGAGGAATATGAAGCACACAATGAGTTAATGACAGTTTATCTTGGGATTTATTGTTTGCAAACCTTATAAAACTTTCCTGTATAATGGTTGTATTTTTGAAAGCTTTTTAATATTTTTTTGTAATAATTTTTGATGAGTATGCCCATCAAGCAATCAACACCAGCATTTAATGCACGCTTTGAAGAATATATCATGCATAATCGCCCAGGATCTCCAACCACGTGAACGACAATGACGGTCACTCAAGCTTAGGTGAAGTTAGACCCCTCTCACACTCGCGTGTGCGGACCGGTTTGCAGGCACCACCTTGGATGAGCTGAACCAGTAGTAGGCACCACCTGGGGTGATGGCCACTTGAACTTTTGATGCCATGTCACACTTGGACACCGTTGAACCCTAGCACTATTACTAGAAACTCTTCTACTCTCTATTCTCCCTCCCTCTCTATTGGGAACCCTAGCAACTCTTCTACTCTCTATTCTCCCTCTCTGCTCGTTCGCGCCATGCCTCTCCTGCTCGTCTGTCTTTTCTCGTCCCTACGCACATCCGCCGGTCCTCCGCGTCTGCATCCACGGCTCCATCGGTCCCGGGTAAGTGCTGTTGTGTCTACATTTGAAGTGTTGTTCTCTCTCTCTCTCTCTCTCTCTCTCTCTCTCTCTCTCTCTCTCTCTCTCTCTCTCTCTCTCTCTCTCTCTCTCTCTCTCTCTCTTCCATAGCCTCTCTCTCGCTCTTTGCTTGCTCAAAAGAGCCTACGCCGTCGGCTCTTCCATAGCCTCTCTCTCTCTTTTCCTGCTCGAAAGAGCCCACGGCGCAGGATCTTTCAAGTAGGCACAGAGAGAGAGGGGCTCTTTCAAGCAGGCATAGAGAGAGAGAGAGAGAGAGAGAGAGAGAGAGGCTCTTTCAAGCAAGCACAGAGAGAGAGAGAGGCTCTTTCAAGCAAGCGCAGAGAGAGAGAGAGAGAGAGAGGCTCTTTCAAGCAAGCACAGAGAGAGAGAGAGAGGGTATGGAAGAGAACCTCCTCCTCCTCTTCACTGCTTGTTTGCTCCTCCTCTTCACTGCTTGTTTGCCCTCTGAATGGAGAAAGAAGCCCTCCCTCTCTCAATGGCACGGGCTCTTTCAAGCTGGCACAGAGAGAGAGAGAGAGAGAGAGAGAGAGAGAGAGAGAGAGAGAGAGAGAGAGAGAGAGAGAGAGAGAGAGAGAGAGATATATATATTCGCATGCCAATGAGTGTGATAATGTAAGGTAAGTAACAAATGTTCTTCCTCTGCAAAAAACTATATATGCTCTCCCTCACCCTCTTCCTCTACTTTCTGTTGTTTATTTCCTTATCATTTATATGTGTGGTTCTGATACATGGTTCAAATGTTGATACAATTGATTTCACCAATTAACATAGTGTCATCACACTATGTGAGTGTGATCAATCTCTCTCTCTCTCCCTCTCGCTCTTTGCCTATATGATCACACTATCTGAGTGTGATCAATCTCTCTCTCTCTACTTGCTGGTGGAAAGAGCTCGCATCGTCGGCACGGGCTCTTTCAAGCAGGAAACGAGAGGGAGGGAGGGAGAGAGAGAGCATGTGTGAGAGATAGAGAGAGAGAGATTGGATGCTAACTAAGAGAGAGATGGAGAGTTAGAGAGAGATAGAGAGAGGGACATAGTGGGAGAGAGAGAGAATGTTTTGGGGATTGTATGATGAACATGTAATTCTATGGTTTTTGAGATTCTTGTTTTGCAAAATTCCTCGAACCCCTCGAAAGAGGTGAAACTTCTTTAACAGTGTTTTCGTATGACTTTCATGACATGCTTATGCAATGTGAAGTGACCTTTGGCTTTTTTCTTGTGTGCTTGTCTCTAATGTTGCTTTAGTGCGACATCAAGCCCCTCATCCCGAAGAGAAAGAAGAGGTGGGATATCAACACTTGAGATGGTGGTGGAAGAGCCATGGGATGCGCCTAGTATTGAGGTGCATGAGGGTAACGATGGGTTGGGTAGAGATGGTGAGGATGAACAGATTGTTGATGAGAATGAAGTTCAACTCTAGATTGTCCCATATGTTTTGCGGCCAGAAGCTTTGAGTGATAGTGTTGTGAATGATGAGAGTGGTATGTCCATGGTTGAGGGGGAGGATATTCTTAAAAAAACTAGGGTGCTCAGTTGCTTTGAGTGTTGTGTCATATGCTTCCTTATGCAAAGGTGAGAGGACTTAGGAATGATCTTAGGTTAAAGATTGCATTTGGTAAGGAGGAATATGTGCCTAAGAAGGGGGTTTTTTCCATTTGCACTAACTAGGGTGAGGTTAGTTTGGTGACTGCCGAGATTATGGCTACTTGGGATCCCATTTGGCTAGATGTGAACAGGGAGTTTGAAGATGAGTTGAGCTCGCGTCCTTGATTGAAACATTTGTCCAATCATATGTTTTATGTTTGGGAGGGTAATCAAAAAAAGGTGGCTTGGATGGGGGCCATTAACAAGAGGTTCCTTCATCGTCGTGAGATGAGAAGCATGTGTGTATGCTTTCTACGATCATTGATCCAAGGAAAGTGAGCAAGATTTCTCTCCTTTCTTGCTTCCAACGCATGAATTTGTAAGTGTCTGATTACTCAAAGCTTGCTTGTTGATTATTGAAAATTATGTCGATTTTTATGATTTGGACTAACTTGAGATTTTGCATGTAGTCTTAACACACATGCTTTGGTTGCTACATCTCTTCAGGATGAGTTGGTGAATACGTTTAATATATACACTGCTAATCCAGAGGATTATCTTAAGGAGTTGTCTCCCGAAGATGTTGATTTAATCATGAGACTTAGGAGAAAGAATACTAAGGATGACGAGCCTTGGTTTCCCTTGACAAGGAGATACCTAGCTCAGCCTTGGTTTCCCTTGACAAGGAGATACCTAGCTCAGCTAGTTTATAATGTATGGTTCTTTAGACTATTGTCATAAGCCATTGGATGTTTTTTTGGGTTTCACGTTGAATGTTCTTCACACTTTTCCTCTAGGTTCAAAAGAACAAAGAGCTCCATAAAAATTTGGATCCCCTTCGCCCCTCTTTGTCTCTAGAAGAGTTTAAGAGACAGGAGGTAAAAGAGCTTGATGACCTCACGAGGAAATATAGTGACAAAATTGGGAAGGTAAGCTTGAGAATTCTTCAACGTAGTTGTGTTTACTTTGTTGTTTAATGTATGATTAATTACATATGTGTGTTTGCAAAAAGATATTAAATATTGTGGATCCCAACCTTGGTGATGGTTGGTAAAGAGTGCTTTCACTCAAAAGGAATGCACAAAGTTATGCCACGCGAGAAAAGATTAATCTACTAGCTATTTGTCCACAAGTTTCATCAGAGACAGAGGTTCTTTGGTTGTCACTATTGGAGGCAAATAAAGCAACCAGAGGAGTCTATGGTCTTCCAAGAGGGGGATCACAAGTTCAAAAGGTGAATACATAATAATGCGTTCTTTTGAGTGTCATAATTTGTTTGCAGCATATAATTATGCTTTCTTCCTTCTCTTCAGTTGGTTGCAAAGGGAGTCAGTATTGGAGAGAATTCTTGCAAGAGCACGTGATGTGCTCAAAGATTTAATTGATCAACCTGGGGGTTTGGACTTGCCTGAGAAGTTCCCATTGCAACAATTTTATGAGGAGGTTAGGTGTAAGATTCCTCCTCGGGCTGAATATTGATTAAGCCTCTACTTCAATCCCTTGTAATCATTCTATGTTTTTGAATACAAGAAAATATTATTTTTCCTTGCTTTGCCTAGTGAGATAAAAATTTCTAGAGAGTGGTAAATCAATATTGGGATATTTTTGGATAAATAAATTCTACAGATATCAAAAAAATGTTTCCTTGAAACAAAAAATCAAAATAGATTTTCCAAGGTGCAATTGGAATTAATAAAAATTGATTTAGAAGACCTTATCCTAAGGGTTAAGATTTTTTAAAAATTTTGGATTAAGGTTTCTATGGACCAATAAGATTAATCCAAGTGTTGGGACAAGATAAATCCAAAGAATAAAAGAAAATACCCAAAAATGAGTAAATGCCCACATAAGATGAAGAGTTGACTAAGTACTAGGTTTATTAGTTAAAAATTATGAAGTATTAATTTTAAAAAAAAGAGATATTTTAGAGTAATCATTCATTTTTGACACATGGATAAGGAAAAGGGGGCCCTTCAAGGAGGTGCCTATTTCACATGTGTGGATGAGTTTTAAACTAAAAAATAATAGGATATTTTTATCTCTCCTCTCTCCTAAATCAAACCAAATCAAAAAGGGAGCCAAATTGGTCCAAAACTTGTCCAAATTCAGCCAAACTGAAGCTGAAAAATTCTAGAACTCAGTTGGACTCAGTTAGTGGACTCCCTCACCTATAAATAGACCCTCATTCCTTTGTATTCTCATCTGTGAACTAAACTATGCCGGTATTACTCTAAGTTAAGCTTATTTTCTATTATCCTCTAAAAACCCTCTACAAATTGAAGAGATTGGAGCTTCTCTCTCTCTTCAATCTTCCTTAGAGACTCCAACAACATATCAAACCAATTGATTGGTTGGGGGCCTCTACTGTGATCAAAGACTCAAGTACTTTAGGAGGTAAAATGTGGATTATTGTCTTCTTATTCTTAAATCTCCAAATGTTTCTCTTCTCAACCCCTCTCAAGCTTGAGAAGCATTAATTTGAATGGCTTTTGAATACTATTGAAGTTCTTTAATGTATTGTAATGAAGAAATACATAAATTTCCATTTATGCTTAATTTATAATGGTTTTTAAGCATTTCTCTCTCTCCCCCAAAGAATGGTCATTCCTATGACCTATTCTCAATTCGAATGAAGCTTCTCATGAAGCATTTCTCTAATCTAAAAGTAATTTCTATGCTTGTCTAATTGGAGGCCAAAATAATGACTTTTTAATACTTTTATGATATTAAATTTATGGTAAAATTAAGAATCAATCCATAATTGGATAATGATCCAATTAGTGGTTATTCTAATCACATGAATAATACTAAACTTTATTCTTTCAAATTTATTGAGAATTACCAGTAATAGCAGCAGAGCTATGGCAAATTTTCTGTAAAATTAACACATAAATCATTTTCATTCATAATATGAAAAGAGGGCTTCCTACCATATTCTAGGATTAATCATCCTAGATTAATTGAATGATTCTCATTATAATCATGAAAAATTGATTTTTATATTTATGCATAAATAGTTAATTACGAAAAAGAGAAATTTCTAGTAATCCATTTTTTATGTTAAAAGAGTAATCCCCATGAAAATGGAAATCCATGTACTCCAATGAAGTAAGAGAAAAATTGTGATGCCAAAATAATGCATATTTTATTTAAAAATTAAAGAAGGATTTTAGTTAAATTTATCTTTCTGCATAGATAAATTTTAAATAATGAAAGAGGAATTCCCACTATATTGGAATCCAAATATTTAAATGAGGAAAGTGTAATTCTTAGTGTAAAGGAATTAATTAAGATTTTTATTTAAAGTTTTAAGAGAAAATTTAGTTAAATTTATCTTTTTACATAGATAAATTTTAAATGATGAAAGAGGAATTCCCACTATATTGGAATCCAAATATTTAAATGAGGAAAGTATAATTCCTAGTATAAAGGAATTAATGAAGATTTTTATTTAAATTTTAAGAGAAAATTTAGTTAAATTTATCTTTTTGTATAGATAAGATTAAATGATGAAAGAGGAATTTCCACCATATTGGAATTTATCTTTTTGTATAGATAAGATTAAATGATGAAAGAGGAATTCCCACCACTCAATTGGGTGCTCACACCACAAGTAACCAGATCTAACACTTAACTAACAGGAGGATCCTAAGTAGTGGATGCACTATCTTCAAGAGTGAAGTCATCACCAATCACTCTCCAAGATTTTAATCACATGGCATTTGGTCTAAACAGGCCAAATTCCACTCACCACACTATTTTAATGTTCTATCAATTTGTTTTATTTTTATTTAAATGAGTTCTTCCATGCGTTCACGAGCATGAAAAACCTTTTTTTTCACACGGAAAACTATATCTTGCAACTTGTGTTTCCCCAGTATGCACTACACTTCAACAATCCAAAAATTGACCTAAAGTTAAGTTTTTCACGACATTGAATTCAAATGTTTAAATGAGAAAAGTGGAATTTTTAGCCTAATGGAATTAATGGATATTTTTATGTAATTTTTAAGAAGAATTTTAAGTAGATTTAATTTATGGTAAAAGAGGAATTTCCATGACAATTGGATTGCACTCATTGAAATGAGAAAAAGAAGGATTTCAAGTTTATTCAAAAAGAGGAATTTCCATGATAATTGGATTGCACTCATTGAAATGAGAAAAAGAAGGATTTCAAGTTTATTCAAAAAAATAGGTATTGATATTTTAGTTAAAAAAATAGGTATTGATATTTTAGTTAAAAAAAGAAATTTTATGATTTTAAAGAAAAGATGGATTTGAATTAAATTTTAGTGTCAAAAGATGAATTTCCACCATAATTCTACCTAATGAATTAAGGCTGAGAAATTATGTGGCATAAAGAATATCTTTGGATATTTTAATTGGTAAAATCACTAAATTGATATTTACCCAAAATCTAGATGTTTAGTTGAAGGGAATCCTTGTAGAAATAAACCGAATGAATTTGGTTAGACTACGTGAGGGATGGACAGTAAACCTAATTGTCCTTCTCTTGATCTGAATCAGACAAAAACTTCATAATGACCAGTTTACTAAATCCAAAGAATAGACTACCGAAACTAATCTAGTTTTTCCTTGACGACCAAACTCACCAAGAATCTAATTGGACAAATAGACAAAATGATGGGTAGATTACCCTCACGAGGGATCAAGGATCCTCATTATGAAACTGGGAATTATGGAAAAAGGGTTGTCGAAACCGATCTCAAACTGGTTACTTGCATTGGAACCTCTATTTTTATTATTCAAAGGACTATTTTATGCCAAAATGCTGGAGGAAGCATTTGGCTTATGTTTTTCTAAGAGGAGGTTCGTTGGAACAGCTGGCGGGGAGTCATCAAGGGACGTTGCTCGCGGCAAAGTCTGTCGAGGTCTTGACCAGCCTCAGTACGGTTAAAATGGTGCGCTTCCGATACAATGGGCGAGGACCGACGAAGCGGTCCCTGAGTGAAGTGCTAGGGACACCTAAGGAGGATCCTAGAGGGTTTTGACCAAGCGATGCACGGGCTCGCAATTGCTAGGACACCCATGCGTACATCGAGAAAGATTTCGGATGGACAAAAAGGAAAGATTTTTGAGAACCAAATTTTGATACTGGATCTCGTTGGTTGGCCAGCTGCTCTTCAACGGAGAGTTCAAAGGATACATTTTTGTAATACAATGGACTCGGAATTTTGGAAAATGATGATCAAAAATATTATTATTTCTATTGAAGGATTGTTTTTAAAGCCAATCGAATCTGTTATAAATGGCAATTTCATATTGGGTGTGTACGTGGTATGTCTACCTTGATTTTTGCATGAATCGTCGGCTAGGGGGCCTGGGAACTCTTTTCCTCGGTACCCGGGCAAAAAACCCAACCAAATCTTTATAAAGGAATCCCACCAATTAAGTGGTCGGGTGGTTGGCTAACCCATGGGCCTAGGCTGGATCGGAGGATTCTTGAGAAACAACTAGATACGATTAGTTATGTTATTTAGTTTTAAATCCTGAGAAGACCTTATTCTGTGGGAGGGGATCATCGGCTGCCTCATAAATGAGGAAAAAAGCGATGATTCCATGGACCAAGTGCAAGTCTCTTCTTGATCTAACCATGTGACTTCAGGTTTGATCAGATCAATTTATCTAGTTAAGACGACTCGTTAGAGTAATTTCCCCATTAGAAGATTTTTCCCAATCGGCGGAATCGCTCGTGCCTTCCGGGCAAGGGGAGTCTTCCGGGCCCGCAGTCTTGGTGGAGGGGCCGCCCGGGGCTAGCCTCTCATGGACATCTGGCAGGCGAGGCCCCGAGTGTGTGGACCCTGGCCCGCGCGGGAGGACGACGCCGCTTCCGCCGCCGACACAGGAGCCCTGGAGCGGGCGGGGGACCCCACATTAGGATGGAAAAACGCAAGTCACTCTTTCCTACTATAGTCTGAGTAGAGAGTAGGGAGAAGAATGTGGAGTTAAAGAACTTGAGAAAGTATGACTTGATTCAAATGGCTGCACAACGGGTTGTTTACAGGTGGGATGTATAATGTGCTTGGAGTTTTCTTTCTTGATAGTTTGCAGTATTTATCTATTGTGTCTCAAGCATCTTTTGCTTGTGTTGTGTCTTCTTTGATTCTTTTTGTGTGACAGATATTTCAGGTTTTTAAAAGAGGGTGGTCATATGTCCGCTCTTTCGGTTGCTTGTCGAGCGTGGATGTATATCTCTGATGACACTACTACCGTGTATAGCCCGGACATGCACTCCCTCTCTAAGTGGGAACTAGAAAACTGCCCATGGTGGATCGACATGAATCATGGGGAATATCTTGAGAGAGAGAAAGAGACGCATGTGGTTTTCTCTCAGGAGAATCCGACGAGAGAGAAAGACTCTACCTCAAACATTCATGCTAATTCTTTTCTTTTCATTTAAGTAGTATTCTAAAACGTTTGCATATTAGTTGAGGATTATGTGTTTTGTCCAAAGGGCGTCAGTCTAAAGACATGGATCAAAGAGGAAAAAGACAAGAGAAGAGTGAAAAGGAGACTTCACCGCTTGATGATGAGGATGATGGCTCCTTATTAGGTAATGATCCTCACCATGCTCGCTCTCCATGCTTTCTATCACTCTCTCTCCATATGCCCAACTCGGCTCCTTTCACAATCATTCACACAACTCAAACGTCACTTTTCTCTCTTCATGCATCCATGCTCTCTCTCTCTCTCTCTCTCTCTCTCTCTCTCTCTCTCTCTCTCTCTCTCTCTCTCTCTCTCTCTCTATTTTATCTTTTTACAATTATACACATGGCCGTAATATCTCTGTGTCTCTCTCTTTTCCTTACACCACACATTACTATATTACACCCTTCTCTCTCCATTCTCCCATGCTCTCTCTCTCTCTCTCTCTCTCTCTCTCTCTCTCTCTCTCTCTCTCTCTCTCTCTCTCTCTCTCTCTCTCTCTCTCTCTCTCTCTCTCTCTCTCTCTCTCTCTCTCTCTCTCTCTCTCTCTCTCTCTCTCTCTCTCTCTCTCTCTCTCTCTCGGCCACATTGCCTTGGCTTATTGTTTAATATGCTTTGAAGAATGGTTGTTTTGATGCTATAGGGCATGATGGTGGTGGCAGCACTCGTGTCGCCAAGAGGACATGCACATTCATTTTTGTTGGTGCACATAGACAGAACTTTGTTGCATCTGGTAGGGATCACCATTGTCTGGCCATTGTGGGGGACTACATAGCCATAGGTAGAGACTTTGTTTGTGGATAAAAAAAACTCCATGTACACTCAGGTACATGATCACTTTAGGACATTTTGTCCTAAGGGTAGAGAGTATGTCCGCAATGGTAGACTAGTCAGTTGTTTGGCCCGATATTGTTTTCTTGGACTTGCCATTTGGTGGAGTGCTCTTTGAGTCAGTGCCTCGCCCACAATGGAATATTCTTAGTGAGGAGCATGTGCGCTATGGCATATGTTTGGCTACCACCTCCATGTCAAAGAGTAGATGGTTGTTGATTATGAGCTCCCAATCAGGTATGCAAGTAGAGTTTCATAGGTCATCTAGAGTGTGAACGGTTGGATGGTGATGCCTTGTTTGTTTTGTCTAAAGGGCCAGCCACACTGGTTGGATTGAGAGACATGTTAGGGTGAGTGGCTTGGACATTTGGCATCATGTGGTGTTCATGCATCACACACGTTCTATAGAGCTTATGGGCTCTTCATCTATGGTACAAAGAGAAAATCAATAACTATGTTGTTCGGTTAGATGATTGAACTTGTTCCACATGCCAATCGCTATTTTCTTTTACTTTTGGTGTTTGTTGAAGTGTTCAGCTTCTATGCTCTTCTTGGCTCATAGACACGGTTGTGATCCTCCTATTTACCTTGATTTTATCGGTCTCTGCTTGAGGCTTTGTGGGCGGCTGAGCCCTATGGACAGCATTGTCTACCATCATCTACCTTTTAATAGCAGGGCTAGGGTCTCTGACACAGACATGATTAGAGAGCGGCATGGAGAGGAGCCACACCTTTGTGGCCAGTTATTTGGAGCTCCTCTGTCGTCATCGTGATGGGATAGCGCTTGAGTTGGGTTGTGACATTGCTCCCCTCCTTCGGGCATGCATGGACTCTAATCGATTATGTGTGGCCGTTGGCATTGATGATGTGCTCATCACATCACATGTGGTTCCCCTGCTTCTTGAGAAGAAGAAGCAACTAGGTGTTGCAGTAGGCACATCCGAGACTGCCAAAGATGAGGTGGATGTTTTGGCAGGGGTCTCTCCATACGACTAGTGAGCAGCTCACCTTTTCATTTTGTTGCACCATATTTCAATTGCACTATGACATTTGGTTTCATGCATTTAAGATAACATTTTATTTGCGGCTTGCTACCTTTTGTTATGGTTTCGCTATCACTATGTTTTAGTTGTGTAATCAAAACAGTTATTGATGCTATATTGGATGAGATTCGCATCTTTAGATCTTTGATTGGTGATGTTATATGCATGAACCCATACGTGTTGTGTGTGCACGTGGTGGATGCAAATTGAGTAAGATCATGTCCGAGATTGTTATTTGGTTGTGACTATTTTGTTTACATTTCTGTAATGCCATTACAATGTCTTCATTTGTTGAGTAAGTTCTTTGTCCATGTTAAGTGTCTTGCCAGATTATGCTGAGGCGATTGCTTTGGAGATGGCTCGGGATCATTGATATGACAAGGTCACAAGAGAGCATCACCGATGAGACGATGCTTATTTTTGGATGATGAAAGTTGTGTCGATTAAAATTTTCATATAGATGTGCCACCGGTCGAGAACCTCATTACAACCTTTGTAATTTGTTGTGAATAGACCAATGTCATAGCGCATCATAATTATCTATTGTGTGTATTACGGCTTGGATCTTGTGTGCACATGGGGTGTGTGTTTGTGTGTGTGTGTGTGTGTGTGTGTGTGTGTGCGTGTGTGTGTGTGTGTGTGTGTGTGTGAGAGAGAGAGAGAGAGAGAGAGAGAGAGAGAGAAAGGAGCATTTGTTTTGTCATTGTGTTGCAGTTAGACCAATAACATAGCTCATCATAATTATCTGTTATGTGTATGAGTGTTCGAAGGGGCAATAGACATACTTAAATACGCGCAAGGGCACGGCTTGAATCTTATGTGTGCACATGGGGTGTGTGTGTGTGTGCGTGTGTGTGTGTGTGTGTGTGTGTGTGTGTGTGAGAGAGAGAGAGAGAGAGAGAGGAGCATTTGTTTTGTCATTGTATAGCATTGTCATGATGGCCTCTAGCCTTCCCACTTGCTCAGTCTTCCTCTGGCTCACTCACGCTTGCTCAGTCTTCCTCTGGCTCACTCATGCTTGCTCATTGTTTGGGATGCCTCGGGTTTTCTAAAGCTGCTTAGTGCTACTGGTTTTGAGGGCTTCCTCTAGCCACGCAACTATGGTGCACAAATGGTTTGACCAAGCCCATCGACGCTACAAACGTGTGTTACTGAGGATCTAATGCTGAGTGAGTTCTACATGAGGTATGAGAGTACCGAAAGGAACACTGTAGATCTGTGAGAGAGAAAAGAGCAAGAGGAGAGGGTGTGTGTGTGTGTGTGTGTGTGTGTGAGAGAGAGAGAGAGAGAGAGAGAGAAAGAGAGAGAGAGAGAGAGCAGAGCAGAGCAGAGCAGAGCAGAGCAGAAGAGCTGTAGAGAGAGTATGTGTGGTAACAGTGTACAGAGAGAGCAAGAGTGTAGAGAGAGTATGTGGGTGTGGTGGAGAGCTTGGTGAGAGAGAGAGAGAGAGAGAGAGAGAGAGAGAGAGAGAGAGAGAGAGAGAGAGAGAGAGAGAGAATTTATTAAATTAGGGCTCAAGATATTGTAGAGAGGTAGAGAGTGTGCGTGTATGAAAGAGACAGAGAGTGAGAGGGAGGAAGAACAATCTTCCTCAACATCATCGACCCCTTCTCTTATTGCACCCCCTTCACACACAAACCACGCCACACCAACCATGTTCTCTCTAACAACAATATGAACCAGCTCCTAGAAGCCACCGGCCCTAACCTCTCCAACAATAAGAACCTCTAGCCTATCCCATAACACCTTCACCGGCATCCCAACCAAAGCTGGCAGCATGCTTGCAAGGCAACCGGCCAAGCACATAATCCATTAGCAAAACCAAGCCCACCACCGGTCCTCATTATAACCACCTGTTGTTGGCAAGCCAAGCATTCGGCTTCATCAAAGCCACTAACAAAGCTACAAGTCTCCCCCACTAAGAAGACGTTGAAACTAGCATGACCTCGAGGGCTATGAACTAATGCCAGCATTCTTGCAAGATCACCAGCATATTGAGAAGCTCAAAGTATCATTAGTGGTGCCAAAGTAAGCAACCACTTGGTACAACAAAACAACCATCGGCAAGGATGGATGATGCACCAAAATTGCCGCCAGCATGAAGGACCTTATCCAGCTACTATCGGCATTCCAACAAGTGAAATCACCATAACGTCGAAGTCCATGTTCCTTGAACAACCAGTAAGTACATGTAAAACACTTCTCACCCTCCTTTTTCTACTTATAATGACTCCTGAGTGGATAGAGCACTCCCCACAAAGAGAGTAGAGCTGGTTCAGGTAGGTTGGTTTGCATGTATCCTCCTAGACAGTCCAAAAAGCACTCCTAAGAAGTCCAAAAGCGTCCACTCCGATAGTCCAAATCCCCTTCCAATCATGGCTAACTCATTGCATCACTTCACACATAACTGGCACTAATACGGCAATGCCCACATAACGACCATGCACTTACCAAAAACTAAGAATCTAATCCATTACACAAGGAACCTTTGCACACATATCATAGCGGATGGTGCCACCTCCACATCGTCACCCTTTTCTAGAGAGCCTAGAAAGTGGTATCTGAATCTTTTGGATCCATTCACCAAAATGTCTTTCACCATTGTGGATAACTTACGTTGCTTCTTCGACCCCAAAATGCTCCGTAGCATCCAAGGATGCCTATGAAATTAAAGCCCTCCTCAAAAATATCTTTAGAGTCACCTATCTGTCAGCAGCATGCCATGTTGTATTCCATTTATCCAAAGCAGCCCCTCACCTCGACGAGGTCAGCCTCACGACCTTCTGTAACCAATCCCCATGGGACCTGGATCTCCCTCTTACCTTACATTACATTGAGTCCTACCCCATAATAATACGAGCAATTTAGGGGAGGTTGAGATGCTAGATGGTTCACTTTGGCGGATCCCACTCACCAAGGATCTTGTGCATATAGCCCTACCCCATAATAATATGGACAATTTCGGGGAGGTCGAGATGCTAGATGGTTCACTTTGGTGGATCCCACACATCGAGGATCTTGTGCGTAGAGCCCTACATCTTTTGGCCCATGTATCCAAATTCTACAGTGGGAGAAGAGCCATGGCCGAGGTTTGACACAATCAATAACGGCCTCAATTCTAATGGGATTGAATTTAACGATATTCGAGATGACTCCTCTCTCGATCTTGAAATGATCCATATTGTCCAAGGATTCCTACTTCATGCCCCAAGTTAAAACCCCCCTCAAAATCCTCTTAGGGTCACCTATTTGTCGATAGAATGCCATGCTATATTCCATTTACCCAAGTAGCCTCTTACCTCAACAAAGTTAGCTAACGGTCTTCTACAGCCAATCCCCATGGGGCTCGAATCTCCCTCTTACCTTACATGTGGCATTGAGTCCTACCTATAATAATATGGACAATTTAAGGGAGGTTGAGATACTGGATGGGTCACTTTGACGAATCTTGCTCACTAAAGATCTTGTGTGCAAAGCACTATATCTTCCAGTCCTCCATGCATGGTCAAGGTTTGACACTTGATCACCAATGACAGTCTCAATTCCAAAGGGGCTAGATTTGACAACATCGTCATCTCAAAATGGGTGCCATTGGCTTGTATGCTCACCTTTCTCATTCACCACCAAAAGACCCTAGGATCACCACAGCAAGGTTTTCCTCACCATCCTCACCCAAGCTTTCTGGCCAATTGATAAATTAGGCCAAAGCCTACCGTTGAGCTCCAAAGCTCTTGTTGCAAGAATCTAGTAGGGAAGGTACATTGCGTACATATTCTCTCCAAGATTCTATGCCATGTCTTTGACAAAGAGCTTCCACCTTCTATGCTTGGACCATTCCATTTTCAATCACTTTGCTAATCAAGTTTTTTCCTCTTCTATCCATTGCCATCTATGCACTCTAAGATATCCAATTAGTAAATACCATTAAGCCTTAATCACTTTAGTAATATAATTTTTCCCTCTTCTACTCACTCACTCAAATTAGCTCAAATCAATTGATTGGAGGGCATCTACCCATTTACTCAAATTAGCTCAAATTAAGTTATTGGAGGAGGGCATCTACCTAATATTTGGACAACCCACATCAACGGAGTGTCTAAGCATTGATGGTAAATATCCAACCATCAATAGTGTACCCACAAATTTAATAGAGTACCCACAAATTTAATAGAGTACCCCATCATTCCATAGAGTTCCTATGCATTCAATAGTGTACCCATACCTCCAATAAACATTCAAAAGAGTATTGATGTGTTCAATGTGAATGCCAATCAATTCAATGTAGTTTAAACATCAAGTATGAGTACCCAACATTAAGTAGAGTGGTGTGACATCAAGTATGAGTGCCCAACTTCAGTTAGAGTGTTCTAACGTCAAGTATGAAGACCAACACAACAAGTAAAGTGGTCTAACATCAAGTATGAGAAGGACCAAACATGAAATATGAATGACCAACATCAAGTAGAATGCTCTAACATCAAGTATGAATGACCAACATCAAGTAGAGTGGTCTAACATGAAATCTGAATGACCAACATCAAGTAGAGTGGTCTAACATCAAGTATGAATAACCAACATGAATTCCCAACTTTAAATAGAGTCAGCCAACCTATATATGAATTACCAACATTAACCTAATATCAAATATGAATGCCTAACCTCATCAAACTAACATCAAATGTGAATTCCTAACTTCAATAGAGTGAGCCAATGATCAATGTGAATGCCCAACAACAACCTAACATCAAAGCCCAACTTCAAATAGAGTGAGCTAACTTTTAGTATAAATACCTAACAACAAATATGAATGCCCAACTTTAAATAGAGTGATCCAACCTTAAATAACAACCACCTAACATCAAACATAAATGCCAAACTATACAAATAGAATGAGCCAATGATCAATGTGAATGCCCAACAATAGCCTAACATCAAATATGAATGTCCAACTTCAAATAGAATGAGCTAAGGACCAATGTGAATGCCAAACAACAACCTAACATCAAATATAAATGCCAACTTTAAATAGAGTGAGCCAATATTCAATATGAATTCCCAACAACAACCTAACATCAAATATAAATGCCCAACTTCAAATAGAATAATGAGCCATGATCAATGTGCCCAACTTTAAATAGAATGAGCCAACCTTCAATATGAGTGCCCACCATTAAGCTACAATCCTATTTGAATTATCATAAGCTTAATCTTAGTTCCAATCAAAGCATTCCATCATTAAACATCTCTAATAAAAATTAAGGGCATTCTTTTTTATGTGAATTTAGACAATAACCACAAATCGAGAGCTTCGTTCCATCATAATGGCTACAATTGGGCATAATTTTTACCCTATTACAAGTTTGGGGACATCTTCAAAATCCATAAATCCCAAAATTTCTAAAATATCAGAGAAACATATTTCAATGTATTACATGACTCACTTTGGGTCCCAATATTCTCTACTTTTGCTGGCCTCACTTTTTGTTACTCGTAGTTTATCGAAGCTTTAAGTCTCAAGGTATTTGTTCTCTCTTACATGCTTAGGAGCATGTTCCTAATATATGGTTCATGGGGTGTCTCAAAAAACATATTTTTGTACTTCCTTAAGGATAATGAGTACTTTATGGTTTGTATCTATAGGGAAATCTATTTTCTTTCTCAAGGCATCTTCAGTCTCGTGAATGTATGATAATTCAAAATAATCACAACTTGGATAACCACATCATATCTTGGATATTTTAGGAGTTGTGCTTTAGAGGTTTAATTATAACTCATTTATTTCAACCTCTTGGATCACTCTTCTGATATGTAGTCTTTTCTAGTTAATAATATAAGGGTTCATTAATCGTGTTTGCAACCTAGGGGGGGTGTCATTCACATGGTACGTACATAACTCAATTTATTAAAACTTCTCTTTAATTACATATATAAGGGTTCATTAATCGTGTTTGCACCCTAGGGGGGGTGTCATTCACATGGTACGTACATAACTCAATTTATTAAAACTTCTCTTTAATTACATACACTCGAGGAATCTGGCTATAAAAGCTTAGATCTCCTTCTTATTACATTAGAAAAAGTACCAGTCTTGAAGGTGGTTAACTGGGTATGGGCCCCTCATTTTCCCTCAAGCTTGCGAAGAGGGTCCTTGGTTATATTGGGGCAATGCTTCCTTAGATAGTCTTGTTGTTAACATCTAAGAAAAAACCTGGTATGGTGCTCCCATATCCCCATGCTTGATATGTACTTGAGGGAGAGTTTTTCTTTTGGATCGGTCATATGGGAGAATGGTTTCACTCCTAGGGGGGATCCTGGTTGGTTAGGACAAATCTTTCATTTGATGATCCTAGTGTTGGCATTTAAAACACATGTTTTCTCGAAAACACATAAGGAATTATTTAGGAGTTAGAGAGGGCACTTATGTGATGGATGCTTGAGAAAAAGTCATTTTCTCTTCCTTGATTCCCCCGGTTCATGACTTGGATTTTGCTTCGATTCACAATTCTTTTTATCCATGGATGTACTGGAAGTGTTGCCTAAGATAGGGGACCTTTTCTTAGATGGGATGATATCCTTCTAAGTAGCTTTTCTTGGACATGGCAGTGTCCTTCTGAGTGGCTTGTTTCAGAAAAACTTTGGCAAATCCTCTCTTCATAACCATGGCTTCTAAGATGGAGGATGGTTTTGCATTTTTGATTAGGCTATTCAAAGGCGGATTTAGCTTCCAAATGAATCAATGGAGAAGAGTTGTCTCATCCATTACAAGAGCAAATCGAAGAAGTTCAACAAAACTTGTTGGTATTCTTCCATATTAATTGTGCTTAACATTTTAGATTGGGGCATTTTCCATTTACTCCAGTTGGTAAGTTTATTTCTTTGAGCCAACTCCTTTACAAGGCCTAGTCTCATCTATATTATGGGGGAAATAATTCTCCCCCCTTCATTTCTTCTAATAGAATAGGGCAATGATTGATCATCTTCAAGATCTAGTGGTCTTATACCTTTCTTTGGCCATGGGTCTGCAATCCCCATGATTGTCATCTTAACAAAATAATAAAAGGGTAAACATAATACTCTTGATTTTTATCCACCTATCTTTAGGATATCTAAGCCACTTCCATTTTAAGATAAGGCATTTTCATGGATTTGTCCCTCTTTCCTTCTTTTGTTTCTCAAACCATTTTTATTTAATTATCCAGATTTAAGAGGATTATACAAACTTCAAAAAGAGACTTGATCATAAGTGTTAAGAAAAATAATTCAAGACTTAATCTTTCCATATCATTTATCATAAAACTATCATGCATATAGAATTCAAAACCATCAAATACATGTCATAGTTTGTCATATAATTCTAGAATTGTTGCTTTCAAGGTACTGCAAAGCACCAATCACAATATTTGGGATACCAACTCCTAGGCATCTCGATAATTACACATCTAGGTTCAAACTCATTCGTTTGTAATGGGGTCATGATCCAAAATGACCGCCTCATGTGATTGGATCCACACATTAATCATTCAAACTTGTGTTGGTGCCTACATAGGCCTCTCCCTAATGTTCCTTCTCACCACATTTGAACATAAAGTTATGAGATGTAGCTTTTGATAGTTATGGCTTATTATGACCTTTTCTACCATCTTAATATTAGTTGAGCTTCCCTTGTGGTCTTAGAAGAGAATTCTACTTCCCTTCTAGTCTTAGGAGAAAGAACACTACTTCCTAGAAGGATTTACCCTTTGTTTTATTGAGAAGTATATTCACGATAGGATATCTACTATTACTTTTCCCTTCTCAAATTGGTATTAGACTCAGATTCAAACTTCTCTAGAGTTGTAATCCATCTGCTATTACTTTTCCTTTCTTGAATCAGTGCTTCGGCTTGAATTCAAACGTTTGTAGAGTTTTAACATATACTATTACTTTTCCCTTCTTAAATCGGTGCTTAGGCTCAAATTCAAACTTTTGTAGAGCTTTGATCTATGTTTTAGTTGTTTTGTCATTGATTTCTACAACCACTTTGTCTTCTTCTTAAAGGTCACCCCATTCTTTTTTCTCAAGATTTAATTGTACAGATATCTTGTACATGCACCCACAAGATATAGACATAATTCTCAGGATGACTACCTCAGCACATGTAGATATTCAAACCTCCTCTATGGCCAGTAGATGCGATTGATTTGTTCTATAAACAAACACTCATTTTAAACCTTTTAATGGTTTACAAACTAATAGGATAGGAGCAACTAACCTCTTGATACTTTCTTTATTTAGCCCTTATTGTTTACAATAGTCCAATACATCCTTGAATTTAAAGAATGGTTTACAGACTAATAGGATATGAGTAACTAAACTCTTAATCCTTTCTTTATTTAGGCCTTATTGTTGCTCTACTGATAATACTCCAGTACATCCTTCGCAAGAACATCATGGCCTGGGAATATCATCTAGGTCCTAATCCTTCTGCTTTTTTATCCATCTCTATAATCCATACATCACAGCTTCCATCCTCCTTAGGTACCTTCAGGCAGCTTCTCTTATGTTTAGCATCACTTGAGTTCATCGGGTTCCTTACCCCTCTCTCCAAGTGGTGATAACCTCAGTATAGGCGATCCCCATGAGGATGCACCCATGGGTAAAAAAAATATTTTCATGCAAGGATCCACCTCGATTGCCACTTTGGCAAGCCAACTTATAAACTTTCAATATAACAACATAATTCCAAGCATCAAGAAAATAGTCCAAGCATCAAGAAAATAGTCCAAGCATCAAGAAAATAGTCCTTTTCAAAATAGTATAACAAATTTTAGTTTTGTAAAATTTAATTTGACTGAGGAACCTATACTGAATTTCATCACCACATGAGGTGCCCTTTTAGGGATTCCCTGGATATACTTCTATTTTCAAATCCATCCCATGTTCTCATTTATTAGCAACCCAATTTTCTTTACAAAGCTGCAAGATTCACCCCTTCTTTTCTAAGTTTCTATGATATTGTCTATGATCAAAGATCATAGATCCAACCATAAATGAATCATGCACATAAGTTTAGCTAATGAATACTAATCTAGGGAATTGGTCAACTTATTTGATTATCCTTTACTAATACAATTTGGTCATTTTTTAAACTCCAAAAGAGTTAGATAATGGAAACTAGAAGTCAACCTGGATATCTCTTTCTGGTGGGAGTTGCAAGACTTTTTGTTGCGTGAGAAGATTGCCCTTCGTTGCTTCACAACTTCAAACACAACTCATAAATTAGT
This sequence comes from Cibotium barometz, assembly GCF_041138505.1. Classification (NCBI taxonomy): domain Eukaryota; kingdom Viridiplantae; phylum Streptophyta; class Polypodiopsida; order Cyatheales; family Cibotiaceae; genus Cibotium; species Cibotium barometz. The sequence continues at coordinate 20,664,557 of NC_141066.1, read as the reverse complement.
TTGATCAAGTAAGATGATCCTTGCATTTTATGCAAGAAAAGGTAACTTAAATCATACTTGAAGATATCCCCTTTCTTTTTACAATTGTAGGGGATCGTTTATGAACAATAAGCTTTTATATAAAAGATTTTCTTCGTGGTAAGATGGTATGGGCTTTCCTCCTTATAAACAAATAAAACTTTTCTCTGATACCAGCTGCCTGCTGAGACCACTAAATTCAACTCTGAGGAGGGTAGAGTATCTTACTTGAGGCCTCTCCTATAATTATCTCCATGATTGGCTATACTAGTGGCTCCTCATCAAGAGAAATGTAGGGAATTCCTCCAATGTATTTTAAATCTTAATGTTAACACTTTTTTCTAACTTGAATGCAGTACCCTGTTTTTCTTTTCTCTATGTGTTCCTCGATCCATTGATCTTCATAAGCCTAGCCCATCCGATCACCCTAGGGTCTACCCATGCCACACAACCATTCAAGCTATGGATCCAATATTTCAATTAAGGTTGATGGGTTGTGCCCAAGTACAAGGAAATTTATCCATAGGCCCCCTAGTTAGCATGAGTTATTAGAGGCTCATGCAATTGACAAAATACATGCATAACCATTTCCTAAAGATAAAAACATTTTCTTTTAAAGCAACACTTTTCATCTTTGTGTTCCTCATCATCATAATTATCATCGTCCTAGTCAACATCTTCTTTTACATAAACCGTATGCTATTGACGAGCTCCTCTTAGGTCCCAATATACTTTGGATTAGTTCCTTCTTTAGGTCCCCTTATCGAGTCAATTACTTTATATCTCAAAATCATGGTCGATGTCACTGGCCTCTTGGGTAGATCCACCTCAAAATAATTTTCAAATTAGTATTACAATCTATATTTACTTATTAACTTAGGTACTTTTTTAATTCATCACAACAACATACATCTAATAAAGAAAACCTTTAAAGCAATAAACCATTGTAGCAAGGGAATTATACTTTTAGGTCACACTTGGGATTATACTTCCATATCACCACAGCAACACCATTCATGTATCCAGTCTTTAACACCATTCATGTATCCAGTCTTTAACACTTTCACCAACCTATCTCTAATAATTCTTATGAGCCATTATGTAAAAATAACAACACATAGAGGGGTCATAGAGTCAACATTTTCCTTAGAGATGGGTTGAATACCGTGGCTGTTTTAGCTCCTCATTTATCGAGTTGGGCCCCCCCAGTGTAACACATAAGACATGGGCCCAGACATCCCATAATTCCTTCTAGGTTATTATATTAATCAATCATGGAAAGATAATTATTTTTAAATAGATTAAACATCTTTATGTTCTTTGCCAGACAAAGGTCTTCTATGATGACAAAAGTTTTAATCTTTCTCATATTCTACAATCGTGGCAAGTAGACCATACTTAGGACCACATTGGGATCAATCCTTTTAAAAACTTTCCCTATAGCATAGCATCACTTTTCCTTATCTTAGTGTGAAACCTTCAAGGACTTTGTTCAATAGTATAACCACATTTCTTTAACCCAACAGGACTTTCCCTTATAATGTCATGTGTCTACACATGGACATGTAGATCCCAATGCCAATTCCTAAGAGGTAGCAAAAAAAGACTTGATTTTAGACCAGATAGAGGAGCGTGTACTACTAGCATAGGCAAGAATACCTTGTGGAGGACTCAGGAGGCTATCAACTAGCTCATAGGAAGAATATGTCTCTGTCAGTTGTAAGCAAATGACTGAATAGCTGTCTAGGACATGGCTGATAGTAGGTCGGCCAGTCAATAAGGGGGATTCACTCCTCTAGGGAGTAGGGTCGATTGACTAGAGTTAGGTTAGGTGAATACCACCTTTTGAGTGGCAACTAAGGGCTAGCCAAGAATGTACCTTTTTGTACTATATGAATATACTGAAACTCAACTATCTTTGTCTCTTCTCTCCATCTCTCTTGATTGCATTTTACATTAGGTTATTCTAGGATAGTGTTTAGGGCTAAAATATAACTACCATCACTTTTTCATGTGACATTGGTATCAGCGTCGTTAGGGTCAGCAAGGCTAAACATTGATTCAGTCCCACACGAAGGTGCACAATCCAAGGAGAGTAACATAAGACATGGAAGAAGTTACCAGGAGGTTGGTTGGTGGTGTTCCACAAGACCCAATGGGAATGGCAATTCTATGAGTTGGGTGTCACGTGGGTTTCAGGCAAAGGTTCCAAGGGAGGATGATCCTCCAAGGGGTGGAGTGGGAGTGCTACACTCAATACTCAAGAATAGAGACCATAGAAAGTGTTCAAGGGTAAGGCATGAATAGATAGGGGACAAGATGGAACAAATGCATAGATCTTCATCAAATTTGGAGTAGATTTGGAGATCAAGTAGGGTTTTCGATAAAAAGTTTGACGGGAAGGGAAGGATGATAGGTTTGGGAGTCCAAGAAGAGGTAAAGGGATGATGACAGTCATCCAAGAACAGATGTTGGAATCCCGTCATCAAGTTTAGCACAGAGGGGGATGTCATGTGTAGCCACATGGACATGCAGATCCCAATGCTAATTCCTGAGAGAGGCAATAGAAAAAAGAATTGATTTTGGACCACATATAGAAGCTTGTGTTGCTAGCATGGGTTTGCCCAACTTCAAATAGAGTGAGCCAACCTTCAATGTGAATGCCCCACAATAACCTAACATCAAATATGAATTCCCAACTTCAAATATAATGAGCCAACTTTCAATATGAGTGCCCCTAACATTAACCTGCAACCCTATTTGAATAATCACATGCTTAATCTTATTTCTAATCAAAGAATTATGTAATTAAACATTAACCTGCAACCCTATTTGAATCACCATATTCTTAATCTTATTTCTAATTGAAGAATTATGTAATTAAACATATCTAATCAAAATTATGAAAATTATTTTTGATGAAAAAATTAATAACCGCATATTGAGAGCTTTGTTCTATCACAATGGCTAATCAAAATTATGAAATTGTTTTTGATGCAAAATTTAATACCCGCATATTGAGAGCTTCATTCTATGACAGTGGCTACCATTGGGCACCATTGGCAAGCCCATATTAAACCAAGGGCTATGGATTAATCCCAACCCTCAAGAAGCGTCTATGAAGTAGGCACATGTTCAAGTCAAGAGCTTACCTTAGCCTTGTCAAAGCATGTATCATTGGTTTTGCGTTAGAGACACAAATGCAACTTCCCATGTGGATGTGCTAGCTCATCTATTGTGTCCTCCCAATCAGAATGCTCCTTGCCAAAAGGTTAAGGGAGAACACTCAATGCCTAGATGGAGGCAAAAAGAGATAATCCTTTTGACATGGTTCTATCTTTAAAAAAGCAGGGAAGAAGAAGCTAATGCAAGAGAGAAACCTACAATCACACCTATTCAAACAAGCATCCATCAAGCAAGTAAGAACGTAATAGCATGCAAGCAAGCAAGAAGAGGGAAGGAGAAGAGCTCTACTTATATACAAGTGACTATTTTTCACACTAGGTGGCCAACCAAAATTAAAAATGGTCTGACCTCTAGTCTTAAGAAACTAAGTACACTAAGTCCATAGACTTTTTCTATTACTAGTCTTAAGCAACTAAGTACACTAAGTCCGTAGACTTTTCCTATTTGACATTAAGCACAAGGTAAGGCCGCTTTATATGTTATAGCTTGTCTTAGAATAGATAAGTGCCCAATTGTGTGGGTATTATGGTAAAGTGCCTTACGGTAGGTTGGGTGGGTGAAACCATGTGAACCAACGAAGTGGTTAACATAACCCCCCTTCCTAATGGTGATCACGTCCTTGCTTCACCCAAGTTGGTGGTGAAGCTATCGAGAGAAGTGGATAGTGTGGATGGTCCAAGATACGCCATAGAGTTAGTAGCCAAGGTTAAGTAATATAGTTTGGGGTCGATCCACAACCATATGCACGGTAAGACGATGGGAAGCTTTGGGCAATCCTGATGGGGCAAGTAGCTTGTTGAGGCTATTGCAAGGGAATGATTATGTCTTGCTTATTATAAAAAATGACTTATATATAAGTGACTAGTTTTCACACTAGGCTGACCAAATTAAAAAATGGTTTGGCCTCTATTACTAGTCTCAAGCAACTATGTAAGTTCATAGACTTTTTCTATTTGAGACTCAAACATAAAAGAAGCAACCAACCTCCAACTCTATCACATCACTACAAAGAGGTGACCTAGCCATGCTATTCTCTCCATCAGCTTATGTGACCGAAGCTAAGAATATTGCTTAGTTACCCCTCGACTTCTATCTGAGATAAGAATACAAATTTTCCTTTTATAGCATTAAAGCTTTACAAAAATTCTAAAAAGATATCAAGGAATAGTTACCTTTGCGTGTGTAAATGTGATCTCCCAATTGTGAACCAGCCTTGCTTCTCTCATGTAAGGACTTTCGAGGATCATGTTGTATGATTCTCTTCTCTAAAAATCCATCACCATGAATGTGTGGTGGAAGCTTAGCCCGAAGGTCTTAATGTTTGCATATCTTGAAGGATGCCCAAAGGTTTAGTTGTGTTCTTGTCGATGGCAAGCTTGACCATGAGGCTTGTGTCTACAAGTGGTGGGCTTCCCCAAGCCTCACAGCAATCCTTGGTGATTATGCTAGCACTATCACCACTATCTAAGATTACGGAGACTATCATTCTTTTATAAATGATTGTAAACATGGCGTTCATCTCATCGCTTTCAAAGTAAAAGTAGTGTCCTAGCTTGTTCATGGTGGGCACTTTTAGTTATCCTTTTGTCTTGGGTATGGAAGGAAAGCACACACTATAGCATAACTTATCCCCCTCTTCTTTAGGTTCAAGTTCAACTATGTGGGCTCTTAAATTCCCATTCACCCAGTTGGATAAGTCTCTCTAAAGTTGAGAATTTCCTTATAAAAGAGAACTTATCAAGATAGGATAAGAGGGCTGTGATGGCTGCTATGTCCTTTGTGCAATATTCATGCTCACTTAGCTTATACTCACTCAGAGGTGTAAGGGATGTGCACCGATCCTTTCCTAGGAGGTGGTGCCTCTAATGGGGTCAAAATGAAGTCATCTAGCAATGTAGAATTTGGTCGGAAAGGCAGAGACTCCAAAACCAGCTCTTTTTAGGGCCTCTTAAGAATGGTTGCAGTCTCGATCAAGGCCTTTGTTTGGCATTGAGGTCCCTTCATTGGTTCTATGATTGGCTTTGGGATGGGGTCATGGATAGGCTCAAGGAGGGTTAGTGGGTCATACTTGACCACTTGCTCAAGTACTGGATCTAGTTCCACTTGTACCTTCCTTACACAAGCTCTTGAGCTTATTTCACTCTCTTTCTCCATAGCACCAGGTTGGGGTACTCCTTGAGTTTCTTTCAAAGGTTTTTTTAGTTAATGGTTTTCTTTTCTTTGACAAGAGCAAGTTTGAATGAGACATTGTTGGAGCTATTATCTGAACCACTTTTAATGATTATGATGTCGTTGCTCTTGACAACTAATCATACGTTGCATTTTTCAAGCGAGCTCTTTGAGGTCCACTTTTTCTTATGGTTTATTAACCTTTTTAGGGATTGATGTAGCCTTTGGGGCTTGCACCTGTCTTTGAGGTCAAAGCTTCAGTTTTCTTCTTCTCTTTGGAGCTAACACCTTTTTAGGGATTGATGCAAGCTTTGGGGCTTGCACCTATCTTTGAGGTCAAAGTTTAAGGTTTTTGCTTCTTTGTTACCTTGAATGTATCCATCTCGACTTGATCTAAAGCCTTGTGATAGCATAAAGGGAGACTATATGAATAACTCCACCTTGTATACTTAACAAGTTAAGGCTCATCGATATGGTTGATGCTTCATCCACCACTGGGGTGATTGCTTTTAAGGATTGCTTGTTGGGACAATCCTTAAAAGCAATGTTCGAATCCACACTTGTAACATGTGCCTCCCTGTGGAATGACATTAGAGTTTGGCACTAGATTTGGGGATGGAGTTAGGGCACTAGGTGCAATAATTCTATGAGGACACTCAACAATACGGTGTGGGCCCTTGCAAGAAAAGAGGTGGCATGCATGCCATATTGTTGACATCCCTCTCTCTTTGTTACACCATGGACTCAAACAAAGAGATATAGTCTAGGGGTTTTGCTATGGATATCCATATGAATTAGGTTTCTTATATGACTCATAGCTCTCTTATATACTAGACTCTTTGAGTCCATTGGCAAAGTCACCAAGTACTATTATACTGGCACGGTTCTAGGAGGAACTATTGGGTTGGTAATACCGGAGGTGGGTATGGCATTAATGTCCGGTGTGTACATACCTCTCAGTATGGCATTGGTGGGGCCGATCTATACATACCTCTTGGTATAGGCTTTTGATATGTAGGTCCTAGAGCTTGTGCTTGTTAAGAAGCATTTGGTATAGGCAGTAGGACTAGTGGTTGCTTTGGCATCCGAGAGTGTAGGTTGTGGTGCCAGGTTTCTCTATTGGTACCAAATAATGAGTTGTGTCATGGTTTTTGTGGCACCACAGGCAATGAGCACAATATTGTTGTTGTCTAGGCCTTAGCATTGGACACTTTGTACTTGTATGATTTTGATGGTAAATTGCACACCAAACCATATCTCTTCATCGGAATAGATGTGGGTGTCTTGCTTGAGGTGCTAGCTAGGGTTAGCTTGGAGGTTGTTGGCCTTGCCACACTGTTGGCCTAAACGATTGAGCAGATTTTCTACCAACTCATCCATGCCAATGTCCTTAACTAGGACTCTAGTTGGTGCTGATTGGGCACCAACTTGGTCGACCATGAGGCTTTAGATGATACGTCTCCTATCTTTTGGTTTGGAAGGATGCCGTCTACATCCTTGTCTTACAAGTTATTTACATGTCTATTAGCACTCATCAAAGGCTAGACCTATAGAGATGGTCATGAAGCCTCTTGCTCTTAAGATCAATCATAAATTGATCAATGAGTGATAAGTCATCTAGTTTGCTTTGGCAATGTAGTCCCAAATATTGTTTCTCCCTCCTCCTGTTTAAGGTTATAAATCTATACAATGGGGCTCCATCTAGCTCCATTGGGTGAGAATCACACAATGAAAGTATGTCTCAAGACCTTGTAGCTCGCCTTTTGAAGTGGGTTTAGAGACCTAAACCACTAGCCTACTTTGCCTTTTAAAGTGGTTTAGAGACCTCGTAGCTCACCTTTTAAAGTGGTTTATAGGCCTAAACTACTGGCTTGATTTGCCTTCAAGGCAAAGTCCGAATGAGTAAATCTTGGTGGGATTGTCAATCCGTCTCATGGCATCACAAATTTGATTAAGCTTCTCTAGGTACTAAATGAGATCTCTAGTTCCATCAAATGAGATCTCTAGGTACTAAATGAGATCTCTAGTTCCATCAAATTTGGTTATCATCCTTAAGATACGGATTGGCTTGGTTGCCCACCAACGATGAGCATCTAGGTGCTATGCTTGTTGCAATCCCCTTTCCAATTTTAGATGCCAACCTAAGCATGTCTTTTGCATATTTACATGGCAGTGAAACGTAAGGGAGTGGTTAAAATCCTTTGTCTCGAGATTTGGGATTTCTTACCCTATAAGTTTGGGTTGTGTGGTTTCCAATGGCATTTGTCCTTCGCCAATCTAGATTTGAGACTGGTGGCTCTACGGGGTTGAGGAAACATTTTGTGAATGCTCTTCTGGATCCCATTTGTGACAAGGTGGTCCCTGACATTTATTCTGTACCCCTCCTCATATTCCTTCTTATGTGTCCAAACGAAGAAGAACTATGGTAAAGACACTTCTATAATGGGCTCCTGTAGAAAACTCTTACTTATGATGTGTATGCTTAATGTTATGTGTACTACGAAACACTTATCCTTAGTGTAGCAAAAGAGACATGTCCTATTTATTATAAAACTATGATTTTTGGGCTACTTTTTCTTGTCATGGTTTGCTTGGGATAAACCTGACCAAAGGTTAACTAAATGTTTGAAACATTATGTGGGGTTTTGCCTGCTTCTTCTTGGGGGAGAGCAAACTTTGAGCTCTAGACTCATGTCTCTAAGCTCACTTATGAAGGCTCATGTATGTAGGTTCGCATCCCTAGGCTCACATGTCCAAGGTTCACGTATATGGGCTCACGTATACAAGTTTACATCCCTAGGCTCACGTGTCCAGGTTCACTTATCTGGGCTCACATATACAGGTTCATGTCTCTAAACTCATGTGTCCAAGGTTCACATATCTAGTCTCACGTATGTAGGTTCACGTCTCTAAGTTCACGTGTCTCGTTCACATATCTAGGCTCACATATGTAGGTTCATGTCTCTAGGCTTACATGTCTAGGTTCATCACACCTCTATATTTATGTCTCTAGGCTCACGTATCTGGGCTTACGTTTCTTAGCTCACATGTGTTGATTCACGTGTTGTTAACCCATTACTAGGGTTAACAAGAGCTCCTACCATTATCTTATATCAAGGAGTCAAGGTAGATACGCCAAAAGTTCATACATTAAAGATATGAAGCAATGGTGTCCAAATCTACAACTTGGATGGGTGCCCATAATGGTCTGATATGGAATACTTATGGTGATTCCCGCTTCAAGAGCATGTGGTAGTAAGGTAGGAGGAAGTCCCAAGTGATGTACTTCATGGACATATTATGAGAGTAATCATTGTAATAGTATTAGGCCTTTTATTAGCCTAAAGTGCCCAGTCGACCACAGTTTAAGTGAGTGTGAACACTTATGGCCATGTATATAAGTGACTATCTCTCATAATATAAGGGACTCTCCCATTGTACAATAGAGTCTTTCTCTTGCTAATCTCTCTCTAATCCGTGCGAGTGAGTGTGTGAGAGTGAAGTGAGATGAGAGGAGGAACAATTACACATAGTGCAATGTGACGGTGTGACAATGCTCAACGGGAGGCACGATGGAGTTGCTTGTCAAGGAGTTGTAGAGCTTGGAGACTTCAACGATCGGTAAATGGAAAGATCCTCATAACAGTTACAGTTCACCAGGTAATCTTCTTGTTGGATGTATTTCAAGGGGGGTTTAGGTGAGCCATAACATTTTTGGCACTGCTGTCGAGGAATCATCCCTGGGCTTTTTCTATCATTTTTCTCTAATCTATGTATTACCCATTGCCCATTATCTTGATTAGTGGGTTCCCATGAAAAAGATGTGGTTTTGATGGTGATTTGTGTGTGATTTGGTGAAGAATAGCTCTTTTTTGTTTTGTAATAAAGAATGCTCTTTTTGCTTAATTTTTAGCCTAAATCATTATTTTTATTGTTGTTAATCTAGTTTAAATGTTCATAGGGCTTACACATAGAGGCTTACACATAGAGTGTATTAGGCTTTGTTCACTTACATTGCATCAAAAAATGCAATAGAATGTAATTTCTAGTGATTTTTAGCTCTCTATAGAGTTACACAGAACTAAAATCATTGATTTTTGTTTAATTTGTGTGGTTTTTGTTTGATTTGTATACATTAGAGTATTAGCAAGCATTAGGAATTACATTTTAAAAAATCTTAAAAATATAAAAAACTTTTGAAATCAACTAATCTTTTTTAATTGACTGCTTTTTATTATTAAGGGTTATAAATCCAGTTCAAGAGACAAAAAAACTTGAAAATGTGTTTTTTGGGGTCAAAATTGATCATGTGTAAGAGGTCAAAATTAGTGTTTTTGAGTGTTTTGAGAGCATCTAGATGTACCAAAACACCTAATTACATCAATTTCTTGGTCAATTGGAGAAAGTTCCCTCTCTTTTCCTAAATTTTGCATAAAGAGAAGAGACTAAAAATAAGAGTTTAATTAATCTCTAATTATAGATTAATTTACACATTAGTTGATGCATATAGCTTAGCAATTCCATGCCCTATCCAATGATGTGCTCAATGTGTGAATTAATTAGTGATTAGTGGTTAATTAGAGCTCTTACTTAGTCTAAAAGAGGAAAAGATTAGTGGAAAGATTAATCTTTGATTAGTTCTTAAGCACTTTTTTCCATAACTCATTAAGGCTAATGTGCATTGAATTAAAAAATGCCTATGAGTTGTCAATTTGTCTATTTTGGGAGTCATTTTTAAAGGGTGTTATAAAAGTGTTGACTTCTTTATTTCCCACTTACATTTTTGGAAAAATGCCCATATCTCCTCAATTCAAAATTCAAAAAAAGTATTCCCTCCACACAAGGAATCTCAAATTTCCCACTAGACTCCAAAACCCAAAAAAAAAATCCGTGAAATTCCATTTCACGGCGTGAAACGTAACCTGCTAGTTCACGATCGTGAAACATCCCCCCGTGTGCCCAAAAAAAATTTCCATGAACCACCCATTTCACGTTCGTGAAATAGGTATGGTTCACATCATGAAACAGCCTCGTGCGCCCAAAAAAAAAATCCATGAAACTCCATTTCACGACGTGAAACACAACCTACTAGTTCACGATTGTGAAACAAGCCCCCATGCAAATAAATAAATAAATAAATAATAAAAATCAAATTGAATTAAATCCGTGAGATCCATTTCATGTTCGTGAACCCCTTTGTTTCACGTTCGTGAAACAGGTTCGTGGGCCAAAAAGAAAAAAAAGTCTGGAAAACAACCCTGTTTATATCTCCTAGACCATGAGTCTGATGACGCATCCTAGTACTCATCGGAAAGCCAGCATCGAGCTCTTAGAAATTCGTCTTGAGCATTCGAAGGCAAAATCCATCGTTTTGGCCTCCAACAAGCAGCCTCAAAATTCAACCCGAAAATTGAGGCCAAAAAATGGACCTTAAAGCACTAAAAATCGCCCGAAATAGCTTGAAAAAGATTGCTACCATATTCAGGCTACTTTTTGAGTGTCTAAATGACAAAATCACCAAAAAAAAAAACTGAGAGGCAAAGTTGTAGTACTCCAAAAATACAATTCTCTCATACATAGTTTTTCCAAACTCCTTTTGGGACACATTCAAAAACGGGCTGTGAAACAGGAAAAATCTTTCTGGAAAAAATTCATCTTGAGACAGTGATGAAAATAGGTTTTGAGACCTCCACTTCCATCTGGGATGCTATTGGCATGCACTTTTTCTGAAAAAGTTCATCCTAGGCATTCACATGCACTTTTGAGACCTCGGCTTCCATTTAGGACACGAATGATGTGTACTTTTTTTAGAAAAATATCTTCAAGAGGTTCACCTGTGCTTAGAGCCTAAGCAAATTAAGACAAACAGACACTTGTTTGACCTAGAGAAGGGTGCGCTAGGCCTCCTGAGGCTGTAAACGGGCTATAAGAAAACCTAAAAAGCAAGAAGAAAAAGAAGAAAAAGAAAAAAACACTTGTGCTTGCTCATTAAGGAGAAATTGCTCACAGCCAGACTAAACCCAATAGCTGATATCTTCAAGCCATTGCGATCCATGCCTCAAATGCAACTCCCAATACCATTTGCCATGCCGAGACAACAAGCGTGTCATTGGGTGTTGCATCCCCTGTCACATCAATCCCTCTAGGATTTGGTCCCTTGTGCGCCTAGTTAGCACTACCACAAGACCTAAACCTTTAGAAGTGTTAGACACCAACCCTTTGCAACCCCTAAATGTCCAAACCTTGGACATACTGACTAATCTAGGAAGGGGGGTTGCCCAAGGACTAAATGAGGTCCTAACCACATTAACACCCACACACAGCACATCTCAGTGACTCATCCAACAACACTACTGTACAGATTTCCAAAATAATGGGCAAATTCAATGAAACGATTAATCCAATTCAATTTATACAAATGTTTGAACAAAGATGTGAAGCCTTTGGAAATTCAAACTGCCCCACCAAGGTACATACGTTAAACCTTTGCTTAGTGGGAAAGAGTTAATGGATTAACATGCTACCTCACAAGCACAAGCGAGAAGAAGAAGAGAGTGCATATGCAAGGGTCGAATCCGGTGATTTGCACTTGGCCAACCCTATCAGGGTTAACTCCCCGATGTGAGGCCACTAGGGGCTCACTCTACACTCTTTTATGTCACATAAAGAGAGATCCAAGCAAGCTAGGTAGAAAGTAAGAGGGAAGGAGCTATGGAGAGCTCTACCTCATGCCAACCGTATGCAAAAACAAGACAAGGTGGAGAGCAATGAGAAGGGAGTGAAGGAGAGAAGGGAGACCAACACCGTTCCTATTCACATACACCAACAATCACAAGAAAGCAAGCAAGCAAGAAAGCCACCATAAGCTCAAGAGAGAGAGAGGGAGGGAGAGGGAGAGAAGGCAAAACTCAATTGAGACAAATAGGATTGTCCCTTTTCATATTTCATACACCAACAATCACAAGAAAGCATCACAAGCAAGAAAGCCACCATAAGCTCAAGAGAGAGAGAGGGAGGGAGAGGGAGAGAAGGCAAAACTCAATTGAGACAAATGGGATTGTCCCTTTTCATATTTCATAAAATGTCTTATATACTTTAGCTCATATTTACAATATCCAGCCGCCCAATTACAAATGGGGGCCCAAAACTAGTCTTCCTAATTTATTTAGCTCTATGTACATCAATTCAGTTGCCCTTGGTGCACACGAGCTAAGGTTGTTAAATTGCACCTGTTGAACCTGTCACCTGTTGGTGAGAAGAAACTGCAGAGCACGGGTTGGCATCACAAGTTCATCCTAGGCAATGTTGACCCACTCAACTCCATCCTTATTTTAGCAAACCCGCCACGCGTGAACTTAAGGGTGTTGACTAGGCATACATATAGCTGCTCCATATGTGGGAGTGCAAGTGCCTCTCGCACAAGCCCTACGCTGAGCTGGACTAGATGCCTATGGCCCTTGATATCCAAGATAACACCTGTGTGCTGATTTGCGTCAGAAGATTCAGTGAAGTATAAGGCATTATACAAGTCTGCCCCACAAGGCTCCAAGGTGGGTAGGTGGACCAATCCAAGCTATTCCAATTTCTGTACCACTATTGGGTTAGCTATGAGACAGCTCCATAGCAGGGACCGATGTAGTAAAGGAGCTTGTGCTCAACTTTACAGTGATTCTTCATCAAGGAATGGACCGATGTAGTAAAGGAGCTTGTGCTCAACTTTACGGGGTGATTCTTCATCAAGGAATGGACAGTGTGTCCATTGACCTACTTCATCAGAGTTTCACCCAGGTGGGAGAGTTGGGTGGGGTGCTTCGCGTACTCCTCAAAGCAACCCACTCTAGTAGGCCTCTTCCGCCTTAGGGAAGTATGGTGGAGCACCTCCAGGGAGGAATCAGAAGCTTCTAACATCCTGAATGCTGGCTGTGAGAGTAAGAGCTAAGGGGAAAATTTTACAAGGGTTTGGCTAGGCTGAGAGTGAAAAGTGAGGAAATCGAAGGAGGGGGCCCATATTTCTAACCCTGTGAAGAAGACATGGCCATGTGGCAAATTCAAGGAACGGGCGTGCGACTGTGAGCATATGGGCATGGCAACTCATACTGCCAAGCGAACGAGCATGACAAGAGAACCGAACAGCCATGGCAAGCTGAGCGAACAGTCGCGAGCTCATGGGACTAGTTGGAATGGCCAAGGGCTTTTGAATAAAGAATCGCACGGCCATGGCAATGTGTGGGAGAAGGAACGACCGTGCAAAACTTGGAATGGCTGCTCTGCGGGCTTTGTGGTTGAGGGAAGAACGGTCATGGCACTTTAGAATGCTAAGAAAGGAACGGCCGTGTGGCAAGTTTTTTTTTTTGTGCACCTTGTAACAAGTTTTGTACACAAAGGCTATGCTGCCAGCACACCATTGCGGGTTTTGTACTGACTACATGCCCAGTTTGCCAAAGAAAGGAGTTTATGCCAATTAGGTAATGGTGAAGTAGGGGGTGGCACTTCCTAAAGAGATTCCGATGTGAGTGGCAAGGAAGCAACTGGGGGGCAGAGGGAGTTTTGTGGTCCTATTGAGCCTCTGAATGATAGGCGGAGGAATTTCTAACGTTGAAGGTATATCTATAATAAGGAAGTTTGTCAAAGCAGTAGTTTAAGGGTGACTATGTCACATAGGACTTTCTACTTCCCTTTGTCTTGAGTAATCTTGACTACAGATGTTGCTTTGGGTAGGGGAGACTGTGGTGTGACACAAAGTAGGAGCTTAGGATGGAGAGGTTTGGGGATCCATATGGTATGATTTCCTTCATAGTAATGTTGGGCATGGAGGAGAGATTTTGGGATCCACCAAAGGATTGAGTGCGTGGGTTTAGGGTTTGGTCAAGGTTCAGAACGCCTATGAAAGCGCGTAGGTTTGGATCGATCCTATACCTTATGGGCTTGGAGGTTGGTGAATGGGGGCCTACATTGGGGACGAGCTGTTGGTGAGGGGGATGGTGGTACCTTTTGGGGATCCACAATGGAGATGCTCCCTCATGGTATCCTTGTCTTGCAAGAAGTTGCTTGTGCACCCAGAGGTGAGATATCAAACCCTGTGAAGATTTGTTAGTATGGTTAGCATTGTTAGTTTGGTTAGTGTGATGTGGTAGGGCATCTACTTGTGATTTAACCATGTGAAAGCGCATTGCCCCTATGCATGGTGGTGGAGTGGGTGCGAGAGGCATTGATGTGAATGGCATGTTGAGCGGCCTCTTTTTTTGGGCGAATAGAATGATAAGGGTGAGGTGTTGAGGTACTTGTGGGTGGTGGACATAGGAGTTCTTGGCATGGGAAAGCAATGGGAATTGGCTCGTCTTCTGTCATTAGAAAGGTAACATGGCCAAAAGCCAATTGAAGGGTGGCCATCCGTGCATCCCAGTCGATGCTGCATCTGTTATGGCCCATCCATCCCCTGCCCAAGGAGGATCTATTCATTCATAGTTCTTGCAGGCATCACATAAAACTTCCCTTCCAAGGGATTATTTCCAATGTGGAACAAAAGTGTGACTGTGCCAATGCAATGAATATGTTGTGAGACAACCATGGTAACAACGACATGTGTTTCTTTCAATGTGGGTTCCCCGAGGGAACACCATGTTTCATAAGATAATAAATTGTAACTTGTAACTTATCCTTGTATCAACAAGAGCTAATTTTTGGACAAATATGGTCAGTGTGGTCATTCATAACCATAACCGAGCTGGCTTCACCTCCCAGTCTTCTTCTTCTAAGTCAACTACTTGGGCCATGTTGACCATGATATGCTTTTGCTTTAGCTTGGCTTGCCTCACTTTGGCCTCTTCTTGCACAATTTTTTTCATATCCTCGTGGTCTTGTTTTCGTTGTTTTTTATCATGGATGGCTTTCAAGGTGGCCTCAATGAGAGGGCCATAGTAGCGTTTAAGTTTGCCTACCATTGAAGTAACCAGCCATCTCAACACCACATCAAGTGTTTCAATGCCCACAACGCCTTGTGGTGTGATCTCAGAGACTAGGAAAGGTCCTAAGCACTTGAGCTTGACTTTTTCTTGTGTGTTTTGGTGCTAAATAAGAGGACCATGTCACCCTTATTCATATGTTTGTCCTTGATCTCTAATCATCAAACCATTGTTTACGCCTAAGCTTTTCTACAATCATGTTGTAGACTACAAAGAGGCGGGTTTCATCAAGCTTTTCAAGTTCAAATAGACGACAGCTTAAGGCATTTTTGGTGAGTTTTTTGTGCACTGCAACACGTAGACTTGGGAATAAGAACTCCATGGGCAGCATGACTGCTTCAGTACCATAGATTAAATTGAAAGGTGATGGGGCTTAAATCGTAAAAGTGCAGGTTCTTAAGTCGTGAGACTATGATTGTACTTTACTTATTGTCGAAAATGATTTATATACAAATGACTAGTTTTCACACTAGGTCAACAAAACTTAACGATGGTCCAGTCTCTACTATTACTAGTCTTAAGCAACCATGTACATTAAGTTTGTAGACCTTTCCTATTTGATAGTAAGAGAACCGTCTTACAATCGATAAGTGCCCATTCGTGTCAGTGAGATAAGTGCACGTTCATGTTAGTAAGATAAGTGCCCGTTCGTATCAGTAAGATGACAGAACACCTTATAATAGGTTGGGTGGTCGAAACTATGTTAAACCAATGGACCAATGCACCAATGGAGTGGTTAACAACACTAAAAATTTCCCCTCTTTTGGAGCTTTATTATGCCATAAATCAACCCTAGAAGCACAAATGGACACCATAGCAAGCTTATCGATGGAGGGGGGAGAGAAGGACCTTACCTCTCTCTAGACTTATTTTCTCTCACTATATTTTAACTTAGCAAATAAGGAGGTTTTGGTCGTTCTAATTTAGGGTATTTAGAGAGGGATATTACAACTTTTTCCACCTAAGAGGATAGCTCAATCTAAGGCAATTAGAAGAGTAGCTTGAGGAGGTGATGTCGAGAGCAAATCATGGAGGCAAAAGCCAAGAGAACCTACTCTGATACCAATTTTTGGAGTGGAGACAAAGGTTGCAACGTACACACAGATGTAGAGAAGCACAACACTAAAAATAGATTGATGGGAAATGAGTGAACTGACATGATAAGGTCACTTATGTACTCACTCATAAGAGTGTGTACACACACTTGGTGGGAAAAACCTTTTAAGGAGGGAAAAAGTACCCTAGACCATTATTAGCACTCACTCATAAGAGTGTGTACACACACTCAATGGGAAAAACCTTCTAAGGAGGGAAAAAGTACCTTGGACCATTATTAGCCTACGTTCACATATCACTATCACATAAATGGCTACCAGGATTGTTTTTAAGTGAACAAGTAGCCACTTGTATATAAGATAATTTTGACATTAAGCAATACACAATCATTTCCCTTGCAATTCATAAGCATTGCCCTTATATATAGATACCTGTGAGCTCTCTTCCCTCTTCTTCCTACTCTCTTTCTTGTGTTGCTTTAGATCCATGCTTACTTGATGGATGTATGGATAGGATTGGTTGTAAGATTCCTCTCATGAGATTTCCCTCTCCTTCCACCTCTTATGAGATTAATCCATGTTGGAGAAATCTTTTTTTAACCTTTAGTTTGATAGTAAAGCTCTTCCTTCACACCCCCAATGGCTATGGAGCTCTCCGGTGTGACAATGGAGTGAGAAGAGTAGCACATCGAAGAGCTCTTCAGTGTGAGAACCGGATTTGGATGACAGACTAGCACACTTATTAACCAAGAAGCTGCATTTTTTAAATCTAAGGCAAGCTCCTAACAAACACATGTTTCGGCATCCTTCACATTAGGAGTAGGAACATTAAATACCCCTAAACAAGTCTATGAGACCAAGGCAAACAAGAAAAACCATACCCAAAGCTGCGCAAACAAATCTCTAGTCGACTAAGTGAGCCCACAGTCCCACAAACTTTAAATGTGATGTGAGCCTAAACAAACGTGATG
The DNA here is from genome assembly GCF_041138505.1 of Cibotium barometz. Taxonomy (NCBI): domain Eukaryota; kingdom Viridiplantae; phylum Streptophyta; class Polypodiopsida; order Cyatheales; family Cibotiaceae; genus Cibotium; species Cibotium barometz. The sequence continues at coordinate 20,647,196 of NC_141066.1, read as the reverse complement.
TGAGCTCGAATAAACATGACATGAGCTTGAACAAACAAACGTGACATGAGCTTGAACAAACATGGTGTGAGCCTGAACAAACGTGGCATGAGCCTAAACAAACGTGATGTAAGCCTAAACAAATGTGACTGGGCTTAACAATTATATTGGACTCACAAGAATGCCTTGAACCATTGGGTGAGTCTTCTCTAATTATAGGTCTCTTTTCAAGGATTGGTCACCTTTGTGTATGTAAATGTGATTGGTTTTCCAATCGTGAGAACCAGCCTTGCTTCTTCTCTCATGCAAGGCCTTCCAAGGATCATGGTGTAAGATCCTTTTATCTAGAAGTCCACGAATGAGTATCTAAAGGTCTTGTTTTTTACATCTTGAAGGATTCCCTTAGTTGTGTTGTTCCCATCAGTATGAGATTGGTGCCTACAAGTGGTGTGGGCTTCCCTAGGCCTCCTAGTAGACCATGGTGATTATGTTGCCACCATCCAAGATTGTAGTGGCCTACTTCCCTTTATAAATGTCATGCAGCATGTTATTCATTTATTGTTTTCAAAATGGTGTCCCAAAACTTTTGGTAGTGCTTACTTGGTTCTGGGTACGAAAGGAGAGCGCTTAATGTGGCATGGCTTATCCTCTTCTAGCTCCTCCATATGGGCTCTCAAGCTCGCGTTCATCTAGGCGGACAAGTCTCTCCAAAGTTGAGAATTTCCTTTATTAAAAAAAAGAGAGCTTACGTGGACTGCCAATACTGTGAAGCCTACACAAACAATATTCGCGCTCACTTGGAGGTGAGGCTAAGACCTACAATCGTATAAAGTATATGTAATGAATCTTTCCTAGGAGGTGGTGCCTTTGAAGAAGGGGAAAAAATAAAGTCATTGTTTGTTCATCATCCACCAATGGAGGCAAACTTTAACCTTTCTTTAAGTCCTAATCAACTATATCTAGCATTGTTTGGTCCACAGTTGGATTGATTATGGAGCTAAGGGCTCTGGAATTGGTCCTTTCTTTGGTCTCTTGGTCATAGTGGATCACTAATGGACTATGTTAGGTCTGAGGTTCCTGGCGGCTTCGGAATGGGGTTTGGATACGATAAAAAGGGAGTCAAAACTTCACCACTTGCTTAAGGATTAGCTCTCATTCTTGGCTCTAATTTAACTTATACATTCCTTATAAGCTTTGGAGCTTATTTCACTTGCACTTCCTCTCCAACACTGATTTAGGGTACTCTCTCGATTTCTTGGGGAGGTTAGTCAATTGGTTTCTTCTATTCCTCAAGGTTGGCTTGATTGGGAGATCATTTGCTATAGGGAGAGCTTTGGAGATCTCATCTGAACCACTTTGTATATCGATCATGCTTTTCTATGTACTCTTTTATGACTTTTTCTTTTAGCATGGTTTCGGTCCTTTAGCCTTTTCAAAGGATACCTTGGGGCTTTTACCTTGGGTTTCTTCTTAGGCTACTCAGCTTAGTCATCCAATTCCTTTGTCTTAGCTAAGAGCCTTGTGATGGGCTAAGGGGGACTATATGGATAAGTCTTGCTTGTATAGTTAATAGGTCAAGGCTCGTTCGAAGTGGCTATGCTTTTCCCATTGGGACAATTGTCACGTGGTTGGGACAATCCTTGTAAAAGCATGTTCAAATCCGTAACATTTTCAAACATAAGAAATGACATTAGGATTCAAAATTTGGACACTTGGTGTGGAAGCTCTATGAGGACACTTCACAATACAATGCGGTTGCTTGAAATGGAAGCATTGTGAAGAGTGCATCCTATTCTAGAGGTCTCTTGCTCATTATTATACCATAGCTTTAAACAAGGAGGAATAGTTATAGATTGATTTTACTCCATGCCTGATCTTATCTCGCTGATACTTGGGTTACAGGCGCTCTGACCTCAGCCTCCCCCTCGACCGGCGGTTTGAATACCCAACCCAAACTCTCATGAAGATGATGATAATAATGATGTTGGTGGAGGAGTAGAGCCACCACATAAGAGAATAAAGACACCAAAGAAGAGTGAAGGGGAGAGCTTTGAACCCAAAGGACAATACATACCCAAGGTACACACCCACAGGAACCAACATAGAGGACTACTGGGCTGAGCAACCTAGGCACTTGCACAGATAGAGCCAGGCCAAGTATCTACACCAAAGGACAATACACACCTAAGGTACACATCCATAGGAACCAACATAGAGGACTACTGGGCTGAGCAACGTAGGCACTTGCACAGACAGGGCTAGGCCAAGTATCTACATTGCCATGAACTGCCATAAAAAACACTGGGTCAACACTCGGGTGGCGAGCAAAAGACAAAAACGAGCTGGAAATATAGCTATTCACGAGCTTTCAAGCGATTAGAAGGAATACCTTGACACACTCTTTCCCTCTCACCTTACCCAACATGCCTACTCTTACCCCATTGATGTGTAGTTTAAGGATCGATGGGCATCTAGAAAAAATAAAACTAAAATAAGGGTTTTTTGGGTTATTGTTAGTGTCTGTGCACACCTATTTACTACAACAAATTTGGTGCTTTGTACGCGTTAAGGTTTTATTAAGGGGGATAAGCTACCCTAGGTGCCCATGGTCAAAAGTGCAAAATACTGGTGAAGTGTGGAATACATGTGGGTGGAAGAGAAGTTATTAGGAGGACAAGCACTCACATGATGGGCACCAAAGTGTGGGCATGTAGATGCACAATAGCTAAGGATGCTTTTCACCACTACACCAATTACATCAACTAGAGCATGGCATTGAAGGGCCCATTTACCACATGGATGGGTGATACTCCCATCGCCTATATGATTCGAGGGGTCAGGGACCCACAAATATGGCAAGATCTGGGACTTTCCAAGAAGTTTATTGTAGCTAATTCTTGATTATGTTATTGTCATAGTGCTTGTTATGGCTTTCCTCCTTTGTGACCACTGTGTGTACTTGTTATGGAATAAAAATTGTGGCTTTCCTCCTTTGTGACCACTGTGTGTACTCATTGTGGAATAAAAATCAGTAGGCTATTGTAGTGGTTGATTCTTGACTATATTATTACCAAAGTGCTTATTGTGGCTTTCCTCCTTTGTGACCACTGTGTGTACTCATTGTGGAATAAAAATTAGTAGGCTATTGTAGTGGTTGATTCTTGACTATATTATTACCATAGTGCTTATTGTGGCCTTCCTCCTTTGTGACCATTGTGTGTACTCGTTGTGTAATGTGTATGTTTATATCAAAAGGAGATCTTTAGGTGCTTTTTGTATGCTCTTGTGTGTTATGTTGTGCCTTGATTTAAGTGTAGCTAAGTGTCATTTTCCATTGTCTAGCTAAGTGGTGTTCTCTAGATGTTGTGTGTGTGCACTGTGCACATAGTGGAAAGAGGTAAAGTAGCCCCTAGTCCGTGTGTCAACTCCTAAGGTTATACTACTCTAGAGTAGAACCCCTTTCTCTCACGATGCAATTGGTGTTCCCATTTAATGTGCTTAGGCAACAGGTTTCCTAAAAAACCCTCAAAACAAGTTTGCTAAAAAACGCTCAAAACAAGGAGTCAAACCCCTTTCTCTCATGATGCAATTGGTGTTACCATTTAATGTGCTTAAAAACCCTCAAAACAAGGATTTAAGGATTTATTGGTTCGTTTTAAAAAATGGAAATGTAAAATCTAGTTGATAAAATCGCCATTTTTTGTATTGTATCTAAAAAAGTAACATGTGTATGCCTTGTAGAAGGTGGCTATATGCATGATGCCGACTATTTATGTGGTCAAATTTTATGTTTCTCATGCATATGATTAACTTTTTAGAGGTCCCAAAAAATCGACCCCATAAGTGACAAGATTTGAATTCAATCTTCTATAATCTCACAAAGTAGTCAAGGATTTGTTACCCTTTGTAGATAAGTAATCATGCATGGACGCATAAATATGCATTTGTAAACAAAGTAATCATACCCCATATGGTCCTTTGAGATGGATACCCACACTCAAGCAAATTTTAAAATTTTATAAAAAAATTAGAGCTTATGTTTTCATCTTATCACTTGAAAAACTAAATAAAAATAAAAATATGACTTTCAAACTCAGTCAATTCACACAAACTATGGAGTTTCCTTTAGTCGGTGTGCCAAAACAAAACAGAGTAGGTGAAAAGTGAAGCATCCAATGGAAAATAATTGATGTATCTAAGGAAAAAGGTGGCTAAATGTATGTTTATTGACTTTCCATTCACTTTGTTTGGAAAAAAAAGGTATATGAGGTTGAGATAACAATTATTTGCCTTGGCTGACCAAACAACAAAAAGGTTGAGAGAGAACAAGTCTTTGCCTCGGGTGACCAAACAACAAAAAGTTGGAGGGAAAGCAACAAGACAGAAATCAAGAAGAATTGACTCAAAGCTATTAAATCAAAATATGGATGGGAGGCTTTCAAGAATTACAGCTAAGGCATTAAATAAAGTAACTTACTTGGTGGAAGTCTTTTACTAGTTGCCAAGACTATGGAGTGGCACTTGGCCCCTTTACAACTCAGTGGAGTAAGAATGTGAAAGACAAAAGAATAGAGGTTTAAAGTGGAGGTTGAAGTGTAAAATACACCTTTACAAGAGTGGCACTACACTATATGCTAATATCATAAGAACTCAATCATTCAAAAAAACAAAAAGAAAGATTAGAGGAATCTACAAACTTGGAAATTAAAGAAAGTGAAAGTGCCATGTTGCATTGGAAAGTGTGCAAGGGTTCACACTTCACATTAGCGCTTCATGTTAGTAGGCACTTGAATGCCTAGGAAGAAGGTTGAGAAGCAATGGGAGCGTGAGTTTAATCAAACTCCACATGCTAAGACTAAGTCATTTCGATAGAGCTTAATTAACCTCCACATGCTAAGACTAAGTCACTTCGATAGAGCTTCATGTAAAAGAAAAGATACATGTTACCAAAAGTTATCTTTGGATATTCCAAACATTGTTCTTCCCTCCTCAAACACTCTTCTTTAAATTATGTCATATGTTGCTTACTTCAAGTGTATAAGTTATGTGAGCAATACTTGTAGATATCATCGAACTAGATGTATTTCAACTTTAGAGAATTCAACAACATCAATTAAGCATATTACTTTTGTTTTCTTTACATGAGAAACTCTGTAAGTATGCAAAACATGAAGGATAAGCAAGATTTGTTCTATTGATGGACCCTCATTGCTAGTACGAAAAGGCCCTTAGTTTTCTTGACAAATGGGATGGATGCCCATATGAGGAACATTTTGTTGTGTTAATGTGTGGTTATTGGCTCTAGTAAGAAGGCCAAACCTAACCCATGTGGGGACAAGGGGTTGACGCTGGTCACAATATAATGTGATGTTAGCTAAAAAGGATTACACATTGATAGGAGGAAGAGGCAAGGGGTAGTAACATTCACTCGAGTTGTCGGATCCTTCTAGATGACATGGCCCTTTACACATTGCCAAGGCGAAAGGGTGGTTCAAATCCTATGTGGATTCTAATGTGGTCTAGCTCAAAACGGAGGATTGCTTTGTGCTCAAATTCTTCTTAGAAATGGGAACAAGCAAGTGCATTTCGACAGAGTTGGGCCTATAAATAGTCGAGAGGATTGTCGGTCGCTGTGATGCCTCTTTAGGTGGTTGCCACACAAACTTTGTCGAGACTAGGAATGGTAATGGGCCTGAGAAGTTAATGAGGAGGGGTGGATTTATGTTTCCACATTGGCAATGAGGCACCATGCAAGGGCCGTGCTAGATGACATGGTAAGCCAGGTTGGAGTGCACTAACGCGACGACGGACCAAGGTGCCATGTAAGCAAAAAAAGCATGCAGGTGCTTGCTCTACCATGACATGGCAAGCCACGTCAGAGCGCACTACAAGGAGGTGCCCTTTACGCGCTCTTTTCGCAGGTGTCTTCCGCATGGCTGGACAAACAAAAGAACTGAGTCTTTCAAAGTGGACAAAACTGGTAGAACTATTTAGGAGAAAAATGCTCCAGACAAACAGTACCCAGCTTCAATTCCGAACATAGCTCAACAACAAACTCCACAACAAACAAGCGCTGGTCTCCCCCCAACAGTAGGTACAACCAAAAACCCAGAATTTCCCCCTCCCCTCCTTCTTCACAACAGTGGTTTTTGTGGCCTGCATACTGCTGATCGGTTTGTAGTTCTCTCTCACTCTTTTTTTTGGTTTTTTTTTTTTTTTGGGAAGTATGTTTGTAGTAATCTCACACTTCCCTTTTCTTTTGGATAAACTTTTAGAGACACCCATCTCTTTAGTGAAGTGGATTTGTAGTAACCCTCTGATTTTTTTGTAACTTTTAATTTCTCAGAAAAACCCTAGGTTCAGTTTGTAGTAGTCTCACTGTATTTTATTTTATAAATTCTGTAAATTTATTAGAAAGCTTCAGAAAAATCCATCTGTGTTTTGTAGCTTCACATCTCTCTGTTTGCAAGAAAACCCATCTTTTTTTTTTTGTAGCTTTAAGTGAAGTGGGTTTGTGGTAATCTCACACTTTTTTAGGGGGTTAATTTTCAGAAAGCGTGTCAATTTCAATTAAAGTAGGCGTCAAGAAATTCGAGTTATTAGAGTGATTTTGAAGCAATCTACATCAAGGCGAAGGGTAAGCTTTGTTTTGATGCTGAGCAAGCTGCAAAAAGAGGCAAAATGGAGGAGTTTTTGTCCGGGGGGGTTGTGTGTGTGTGTGTGTGTGAGAGAGAGAGAGAGAGAGAGAGAGAGAGAGAGAGAGAGAGGGAGAATTGAATGAACTGACAGAGTGTCTTATGACATTATCAACAGTTCAATCATGAATCCACAAGCGCAAAATTGCTGTGAATCAGGAGAAAGCTGCAGAAGCCATAGCTTTTGGCAATGGGTTTTATAATGGGAGGGCCATAGCTCAACATTTTATAGAAGAAGGCAGAGGAGGGTTTTCAGGAAAGCAGAAAAGCAGGGCCTGAAATTGGGTTTCAAATAAGGAATGGAGAAGGATAACAGATTAGATGAACGCACAGGATGGGGCCATGTCTGGATCAGCTCAGAATGGAAGCGGCAGTTTCTAGTCCTAACTCCAGGAGCACTGAGAGTCTTTTCTTGTGATCAAAGGAGCAAAATTGAGGTATCAAACTGCAAATTTTACAAATCCTTTGTACTGCACAGAATAACTTGATTTATCTATGCATGTGTGTATGTATGACATATATATGCAGATATTTTTATTATATTTCTTCAGCATGATATACTTTTAAGCCCTTTACTATGTGTGTGCACTGTGTACGCACCCCTGTGTGTTTTGGAGGGTCCCCTGTGTTTGGGGACTTGCTTGCTTGTTTTAATAATTTGTACATGGTTGCATGCAGAAAACCCTCTCTCTCGCTAGATGCGTGGTTGGACTTCACAAGCCATTCTCGTCGCCAAATTTGAAATCATCAAAGTATCCCACAAAGAAACGCATTTGGAAGAACTTGTTAAAGCTGGTAGCATCCGATCAAACCTTCTCTCAGACAGATACAGCCGTGATTACAATCAAGCCACGGAGAGGAAAGACATGTTTTGTAATGTTCCCAAGCCAGGTAATCCAAGAGCTTTCTGATCTTTTATCTGGAAAAAGAATAAGGTGGGAAACCTAATCATGCTGTTGTGATTGCTGCCGCTTTAAATTTTAATACCGAGTTTCAGATGGCTGCCTCCCAAGGACTCGGTGGCTTTGGGAGAGAGAGAAGTCAAAACACCAACTTACATTGTTCCATCTGATCATTCTCTTTAATTTCAATACTGAGTCTCAGATGGCTGTCCTCCAAGGATGCCAGGGAGAGAAATGGCAAGAAAACCAACTCACATCGCATCTGATCAGTCTCTTTAATAACAAGTGTACTAACGGCTGTGTGTTTTGTGTGCCCTAAAGGGTTGTACACGAGTGTATTAAATAGAGTTGTTTCTGACACAAAAGTAAATTCATGGCAGGCGGAAGCGGAGGTATGGAAAGCTGGAGTTGAGGAAGCGTGTTCTCTTGCTGATGCAAGTGGCGCAAAGAAAGATTCCAAAAAGTCATCGAGAAGAAGCAAAGCTTTGCAGCAGGCTTCTGAAGCCATCGACCAAACCAGAGTTTTTTTCCAAACAAACTCATTGCTGAAACCACCGTTCGGATTGAGGTGGGAAGCGTACCCACCTTTGTTCAAAGTCCGGGAATGTAGCCAGCCGCCGCGGCCACCTTCTCCCACACTTTCTCAAACAAAGACGGAAGGTGGTGGCACGACAACAAGTGATAGGATAAAAGTAGTTGATACAAAACCACCAAAACCGCTCTGGTGTGATCTAGAAACTCTCCAGGGCTGCACTGATTTTCTACGCTCCAGCTACTTGAATTTCCGGGCGCTGGAGCAGGCAGCCTCGATGGTGGATCACTTCAAAGGCTCCTATCAGATGGGTGACTCATCTTTGCCGGATGAGGTAATTAGGGCTGACATCACCAACTCATTTGTTCATTCTATTTTTGCATGTTCAATATTCCTCTTAAAATAGAGGTTCATGACTAGCCTTACGAAGTGGGCACTTAATACAGTTACGTCTGGAGGCATGGAAAGGGACAGCACGACGAATTGTGAAGGCTTTGGTGGATCAAATCTTGGCAAACAATCTTTCTATGGAGCCTTGTATCACTAATGAAGAGCTTATGGACCAGGTTTAGAGATCACTAACCATTTTTGTGGCAGTTTTTTTCTCTTGGATAATATTGATTCTGATGTATTTTGACTGGTTTCTATTTGGATTTGGCAGCTTTGGTCGGCGAGCGAGGTCTGGGTTTTCGGAGCAGTTCACGACAAAATCATGGGTGCTTGCAAACAGATGTTTGCAGTCCAAGATGCTTCTATGGATAATGTTCTTGCTAAGCTTGAAAAGGTGAGGGTTCTGCATCATGACTACACGGAATTGTCCACTTCAGTTTTCTAATCATGAATCGTTTTTGTGTGACTGACATTTCACATTTTAACGATCTGAAAAGATAAGCATACGACACACTAGTGGTACCTGTCACAAGAGGGCTCACATCCCGTCTACGTTGTAGTCACATGTTGCAAGGGCTCGTGTGGCACATGTTGTCAGGGCTCAAGCTGCATGTGTTGAGGGCTTATGCCACAAATGTCTAGGTTATAGTGCCAACCTCCTCTTCATATCTGTTAGAAGGTTTGTCTATGTATGCATGTGGATATAAGATGTGTGCGTGCTTATGGGAGATCATTAAGGTTTGTTCATGCATGTGTTCGCATTTATATGCCTAAATCAGATGACTGGACTTGAGTACTCTTGGATTGGCAGAAGAGCATCTGAACTTTGGGTTGAGTACTTTTGGTGGTGGTGGAAATGTGCTAGTGTATATGTATGCTTGCATGGTCTGCATTTGCAGGTACATGGTATGCATATTTATGTTTGTATGCATGCATGTACAAGTACTTTTGGGATCACCATAAGAATATTGGAACTTTGGCTTGATGATGGAATTGTGCTGGTGTATATGAATGGCGGGCATGCACCAGATATTGTATATGTATGTGCATATGTATAGCATGCATGCAGCAGATACATGGTGCATATGTATGAATGGTTGTAATGTATGTATGTATGGTGTGCGCATCTGGTGCATGTGCATGTATGTATGTTTGTAGGCATAAATTCATGGTTGTGCATGCTTACACAAGCCTGTGTAGATAAATATTTCTTTAAAAGTGTCTTTTCTAGTTGATGGTCCTGAAGTCCAAAAATGTGTGATTGATTAGGTGGATCCTGCAAAGCTTGGAGTAAGAGCTGAATTTGAGAACTTTGTACTTGGGGAAGCACTGGATGAGTTCCGAATGTTGAACCGATTACGGACCCCATATGAAAAGGTGTGTAAGGATTCTCCTCTTCGCATCCTCACTTGGAAACAGGTTTTTATTTGCAACTGTGAATGGTGGTGTCCCTGTCGTATTGGGTTGCAGCAAGCCCAGCTTAATGCTGCCAAGACTTGTGCTCTATCTGGCATTAGGTCTGCATATTGGGTGCCTCTTCATGCATGCAAAGACAAGTCCCTTAAAGAGAATGCGGAGGAGAGGGAGAGCTTGAGTTTCTTGCAAAGCAAACACACATACGAGAGAACAAGACACGAGAGATTCATGGTTGAATTTTCTTCTCTTCTCTATAACCATAAACTAAAGAGATAAGAGTACATACTATAAGGGAAAGTACACTCCTATAACATACAATGGTTGGTTCCTTTTGTCAACCCGACTATATGAGCTGGCGCTATAACTATGCCATAGTCTAGTAATCTAAATATGGTTGTTACACACCTCATCCTCTGGCAGCATATCAATCATAATCTTACCAACCGTGCCAGTGGCATAAGTGCGGAAGCTATCACCCAGGCTGGGTATCAATGTCCGCAGTACTAGTTGAGCTTGTTATCTCTACACTCCCGTTTAAGCTTAACTCCACACATTGCACTCTAAGTAAGTTCCTAAACCTGTGGAGCTTCTCTAAACCAAGTACCTTCGTTAAGATGTTAGCCACTTGATCTTGTGTGTTGACATATATCAGATCTACATCACCTGTTGGAATTTTCTCTCACAAAGTGATAATGCACCTCAACGTGCTTCGTCCTAGCATGGTATACTGGGTTACTGGCCAACTGTATGCTACTTATGTTGTCACAATAAATGACAACGGCCCTATCCATTGACTCACTCATATCACCAAGTAGCTTCTGAAACCAAGCTACCTCACAAGCTACCATAGTAGTGTCCTTGTACTTTGTCCCTATACTCGACAAGAAAACTGTCGGTTGTTTCTTGCTACTCCAACTCACAGCAACACTCCCAAAAGAAAACATAAAGCTGTTGGTAGATCTCCTGTTTGTGACATTACTAGCCCAATCAGTATGTGTACCCATGTAGCTGTATCTCTATGCTAGCCTCATAGAAAAGTCCATAAAGCTGTTGGTAGATCTCCTGTTTGCGACATTACCCATGTAGCTGTATCTCTATGCTAGTCTTATAGAAAAGTAAATAAAACTGTTGGTAGATCTCTTGTTTGTGACATTACCATCCCAATCAGCATGTGTGTATCCACGTAGCTGTATCTCTATGCTAGCTGTCATGTGCATGAAATGCCATGGACATTCTTTGGAGCTAGTCCAGAAGGGATAACCAGAAAAAGAGCAGTAGAACCAGAAGATGGAGCATAAGGTGCAGAAGAGGCTAGTGTGGACTTGGAGCAAGGCATGGAAGGCTGTCGGCTGGACCAGGGTTGTTGTTGGCTGCACATAACAGAGTTGGCTGTACCAGATCAGAGGCGGGCTGCAAGCGCTGTGTTTTATGGAGAAATTGCTTGGTCGGCTGGCCGACCAGCAGTCGGCCAGCTCTCCTTGTGTCCAAAGGGCCTATAAAAGGCACATGAGCTCATTGTTATAGTCATTCAACTCCATATGAGTTGGGTACTTAGAGTAGGACTGATTTTGGTGTTTACCACCTTTTATGCAAGGCAGCCTATGGCTGTAGATTAGGTATCTTTTTGTACCATATGAATATACTGAATTTCCAGCATCTCTCTCTCTCTCTCTCTCTACTCTCCCTTCTGTCTGCGTTTTTGCATCAGTATGTTCTCAGTGGTGTTTAGGGCTGAAAGAAGATCCCTAGAGCTTCTGCGTGTTACATTGGTATCAGAGCATCAAGCTCAGCAAAGCTAAACACTGATTCGGTCCCATATGATGGTGTACAGGTCGAAGGTACAGGAAAGTACACGGATACGAAGCCCAAGACAAGGAACACAGAACGGGAAGAGTTCCCAGGAGGTTTGTTGGTGGTGTTCCACAAAGCCAGAGGAGATGGCAGTCCTGTGAGCGAGATAGGTTCTTGGGCAACGGTCCCAAGGGAGGATTATCCTCCAAGGGGTGATGTGAGAGTGCCAGACTCATTTCTCAAGAATGAAGACCAAGACAGTGTTCAGAGTCAAGGCAGGAATGGATTGGGGACTGGAGGGAACAGATGCATAGATTTTATTCAGAGTTAGAGTGGTTTTGGAGACCGGGCCGGGTTTTCAGAGAAAAGGGTTGCCAGAGACGGATGGATGACAGAGGGATTCAGGGAACAGAATGGGATGATGACAGTCATCCAACAAGAAGTTGGAATCCCGTCATCAAGTTTAGCAGAGGGGGATGTCATGTGCATGAAATGCCATGGACATTCTCTGGAGCTAGTCCAGAAGGGGCAGCCAGAAAAAGAGCAGTAGAACCAGAAGATGGAGCATAAGGTGCAGAAGAGGCTAGTGTGGACTTGGAGCAAGGCATGGAAGACTGTCGGTTAGACCAGGGTTGCTGTCGGCTGCATATAACAAAGTCGGCTGTACCAGATCAGAGGCGGGCTGCAAGCGCTATGTTTTATGGAGAAATTGCCTGGCCGACCAGCAAGCTCTCCTTGTGTCCAAAGGGCCTATAAAAGGCACATGAGCTCATTGTTATAGTCATTCAACTCCATTTGAGTTGGGTCCTTAGAGTATGACAGATTTTGGTGTTTACCACCTTTTATGTAAGGCAGCCTATGGCTGTAGATTAGGTATCTTTTTGTACCATATGAATATATTGAATTTCCAGCATCTCTCTCTCTCTATACTCTCCCTTCTGTCTGCGTTTTTGCATTAGCATGTTCTCAATGGTGTTTAGGGTTGAAAGAAGACCCCCAGAGATTTCGTGTGTTACACTAGCCTCATAGAAAATTCCATAATCAACTATGGACTTTATGTACTTGAGAATCCGTCCAACCATATCCACGTGTGGCTTCTTGGGGACCTGCATAAATTGACTCACAAGTCCAAGAACATAGCCCAAATCTGGCCTAGTAATGGTCACGTAGATCAAGTTACCCACTAGGCCTGTTCATAGTGGGATCCTCCAAAAGCTCACCTGTATCCGTGGAAAACTTTGTGTTTCACTCCAATGGCATTGAAATAGGCTTACAGCCTGTCATACAATACTTGGACAACATGTCCAAGCCATACCATTTCTGTAACAACAAAATGCCATGAGGTGATCTCACCATCTCTATACCGAAGAAATACTATAGCTCACCTAATTTCTTTATCTCAAACTTCTGCTTTAAAAGTATCCTAACATCATGTATGTTAGCATCGCTATCACTAGTGATAATCAAGTCATCTACATAAATTACTAACATCATGATCCATCTGTTTGTCTTTTTTTACAAAAAGTCTAGAGTAGAGATAGGCGCGCTAGATTAGTAGGATCCAAGAGGATATGCTTGTGTCATCAAAGAACTGTTTTGAGTATTTATCTCAGCAGTCCCTCGATGGTGATGGGCCCACCAGTACTGTCGAGGAACCCCTCCCCCGCGGCTGTCCCCTTCTGGAGGTGGTTACCTCGTCGAGATTCCCCTCTAGGCTTTTAGGTTCCGGAGGGGCCATCTGACCTTCCAGAGCTGCGGTGGGCCTGGACTCTCAGCCTCGCCCTCCCCCCTCCCCGGTAGGTGAACCCTTCTCCCCATATCCCCCCTTCGCAGCCCTTGTCCATCCCTCCCTCCCTCCCTGTTGCGCCTCTCTTCTTGCCCCACCCTCTGCTCCGATCCCCTCCTCCCTGTTAGAATTGTGCATCTCAGTGTTATGGGACTCTGCCTATTTATTGGGCATTTATCTATTTTTCTCTTGATTTAGGTAGTCATGGATCAGTCGGTCAAGACTCAGGTCTAGGAGCAGTCAACCGGTTCCTCATATCACTATATATGTGCCTCTCATATTCACTTGTATTCATCCCTCTCATATTCACTTGTATTCATCCATTCCTTTGCACATTCTTATATCGTGAATTCGGGCATTTTCTTGGATTCATCTAGGGGTGTGTGTGTGTGTACACACACACACACACACACACACACACACACACACACACACCTAGATATATATATATATATACACACACACACACACACACACACACACACACACACCTAGATATATATATACACACACACACACACACACACACACACACACACACACACCTAGATATATATATATATACACACACACACCTAGATATATATACACACACACCTAGATATATATATATATATCTAGGTGTGTGTGTGTGTGTATATATATCTAGGTGTGTGTGTGTGTGTGTGTGTGTGTGTGTGTGTATCTAGGTGTGTGTGTGTGTGTGTGTGTGTGTGTACACACACACACACACACCTAGATATATATATATATATCTAGGTGTGTGTGTGTGTGTGTATATACACACACACACCTAGATATACACACACACACACACACACACACCTAGATATATATATATATATCTAGGTATGTGTGTGTGTGTGTATATATATATATATATGTATATCTAGGTGTGTGTGTGTGTGTGTGTGTGTGTGTATACACACACACCTAGATATATATATACACACACACACACACACACACACCTAGATATATATATATATATATATATATACACACACACACACACACACACACACACCTAGATATATATATATATATATATATATATACACACACACACACACACACACACACACCTAGATATATATATATATATATATATATCTAGGTGTGTGTGTGTGTGTGTGTGTGTGTGTGTGTGTGTATATATATAGATAAGGATGAAGACCCACATCCAATATCGTATGCAGCCGGTGCACCATCATCTTTGCAATAAGCTTATAAACTACTGGCATCAAAGTAATGGGCCTCCAATCCGACAGAAGATCACAGAGATGTTTTTTAGGCACTAGTTTTACTATGCCATGTTTCCATGAGTGTGGCATCTGGTTTGCCTGCCAGGCTGCATTGATCATCTGTAATAGGACTTCTTTCAAGTCATCCCAAAAGACAATATAGAATTCCACCGTAAGGCCATCCCAACCAGGAGACTTATGTCTGCTAAGGTGAAACAATGCATTCTCAAGCTCTGTGGCAGTGAAAGATCCCTCCATGGTAAGAGCAGCATCCTTATCCACTATTTCAGAGACATGTCGAAGGAATTCAGTCCTAGCATCAATCATTTGATTTGATGGGGAGCCAGGAGGGGAGAACATGTTCTGAAAATAATTATGGCATTCATCTTGGAGATCAGAGAAAGAGTGCGTCCATGAGCCATCCAGCTTTCTAACTCGTAGGCATGAATTTTTCTTACGAGTAGCATGCAGGCCCTGAAAGAAAGCTTTGGATGAAAGGCCCTTATCCATGAGGGGCTTCGTTCTCGCCCTGATCTGCCATTTATGCAATTTTCTCTGATCATTGGCATTCAATTGAAAATGAGCATGTGAAAGAGCTTCTTGTTCATCCTCAGAGAGAGGTCTTGACTGAGAAAATTCAGTCAGTTGTTGTGCTGTCCTTTTTGCTTCTTTGATCTTATTTCTCCATTCAGACATATACCACTTGCCATAGCTGCAAATGATATTCTGCAGTCTGGTAACCAGGCTGTCCCATGCATAATTGATATCCTCCTGGGCATGCTGAAACAAAGGCTGTATTGCAAGTTTAATCATTTGCTGGAAATGTTGGTGCCTTAAATAGGCCTGATTTACATGCAGTAGCCTGCTAGAATGGGAAGGCAAATCATCCAAAGGCAGGCCAATGTGTAAATCCATCCAAAGCGGAGCATGATCTGATAATCCCAGGGAAAAGTCAATGGAGAGATGAGGACTGAAATCTGCAAATTGATGAGGATAAAAGAGGTACCATCTGTCTAACCTTGCCCAGTATGTGGTGAATGCATTGTGATGAAAAGTGTATCCGGGCAAGGTTTCCTGGAGGAGCAGCCATAAGTCTTCAGCCTGCACCGCAAGAAGCATACTCTCCCATTGCTGCCTTTCCAAAGATAACATGTGAGATTTAGAAGTAGTGTTATCTCTTGGCAGAGGGGAATTGTTAAAATCTCCACAGATGAATGCATTGGACCTCCATGGATATCTGGATAAGGAGTCCCATAAAGAAGCCCTCATGGCAGAGGTCTGCGAAGCATATACAGAGGCAAACTCAAGTATATCCCCATTGACATTGCATTGTATAACCAACCATCTGCCACTACTGTCATTAAAAGCTAACTGAGGCTGCAACTCATGTCTAGCCAGAATACATACCCCTGAATAAGTGGAGGTGCCAGCATAAAATATGTCATAGCCACTAAAATATCCATGCTGACCTGCCATGGAATGTTGATTGTGCTCTTGTAAACAGACAATATCAGGCTGCATTTTATGTACATAGTGCCACAAAAGTCTCCATTTTGAAGCATTGCAAAGACTCTGTACATTGTATGTAAAGCACTTAAGTGTTTGTAGCATGTAAAAGATATATACAAGGTGACATCAGAATGTACAACATCAACAAGGCAAAGGATCGGCCTGCATGGGTTGCATTCCATCATGGCCCATAAATGAGATGGCATTCTCTTCTTCATCTGAATCACATATAGGGATGCCCTTTTTCAAAACCCCGACCCAGTTTTGTAGGACAGGAGCTGAAGTAGAAGCCTGTCCTGGTGAAGGAGAAGAAGCATCTCATTGTCGAGATTGAAGGGGACGTTGCTTTAATGCAATCACCTTCTTGGGTTGTTGAAACCCATCATGATCAATCACTGTAGATTCCTGCATTTTCTCTTTTCCTTTGTCTTTTGCTTTGGCAACAGGTGATTGTATCTGATTGATGGACTTGCTGCTTGCCTTGAGGGTGACATGGATGCATCTTGTATTCAGCTTTTCTTCGAGTGCTTTTGATCTTTGGATATTCTCCACTCTGGAGAATATGATTATGTAAACTTTCTTGTGTGCTTCCATTAGGCTCTCCTTTGGAGTCTAATGTCTTGTATATTGACTTTATGAAAATATAACAATTACTGGTTTTACTAAAAAAAAAAAAGTGTATATATATATATATATCTAGGTGTGTGTGTGTGTGTGTGTGTGTGTGTGTGTAGATATATATATATATATATATATATATATATATCTAGGTGTGTGTGTGTGTGTGTGTGTGTGTATATATATATATATATATATATATCTAGGTGGGTGTGTGTGTGTGTGTGTGTGTGTGTGCCAGCAAGATATATATATATATATATATCTTGCTGGCTAATTGTGTAAACGGAAGGGCAATTGTACACGGTAAATCTTATCGATCATGAAAACTGAAAATACATATAAGCATGTCTGACAAAAGGAGATGACATCTCTGCATAGTACACTGCACTAGGGGCCAGAGGATGGGCTGAACACCCCACCCCCCCCTTCCCTTTTATGGTTAGATTAGCAAAAAGGAGTTTGCTTTCAAATACAACTTCACGGGTGCCCAAGGATTCTCCACTGGCTAGCACCTGTCTCTTCCAGTACAATATGAAGCAAAACAAAAACATATGTAGAATTTGGTTGACAATTCTCAATACAAGAAGGCACTTCCGGCGTCAAGCACATGTAGGATAACTATGGACTGCCCATAGCACTCCCGCATGAGCCCGGAAAAACCTTGCATCTTCACCTTCCTCCTGTATGGCTCATAGGACAAGTCGACCAGCCATGAGGGGCTGTTTACAACAGTCAACCAGCCCTTAGTAGCCACAGAAGTATGCGACCAGCAGCAGTACACAAGCCTTCAAGCCCTCGGTCAGAAGGAAAACTATCCAGATGCACACGACCAGCTCTTCCTCCCTGTTTTTATGATCTGTCCAGCCTCTGTACAAGCTGTAAATCAGTCGGCCAGCAAAAGGGGTCGGCCAGCACCTCCCATTCACCTGGTAGGTTTTTGTCCGGTAGAAGGCTAAACAGCCTGTAGAAGCAGTCGACCAGCTCCCATGCACTAGAAAAAGCAGGCGCCTCCATAAAACTAGAGTCTTTTTCAATATGAGAGTTCCTCCGCCAATATTAGCTCCCACGTGTGCTTTTTAGGTCTAGAAGGGGGCGCCTGCTTGAAGATGGCCCAAAAATTGTCCATAGTCCATCCTTTGGCCGCCACGTGGATTAAATAAGTCCAGCTCAGTGTGTACAACTTGTAAGTTGTCTGGCCACTTATAAGTGGTCGGCCAATTGGTGACATCCCCCCGGGCTTCTAAAGAGTTGTCCTCAACTGAAAAGCCTCAAAATATGCCTGCAACAACTGTGGGTAATCAACAAAATAATCCTCGTTTACCCACTTTGCATCAATGGGTAAATAATTCTTGAACTTCACAAGGTATCTCCTAGAAAGCTTTCCTGCAGGTAGCTTTCTCTCCTTGTGAAAGACAATCTGTTTTGGCTGGAGGATCTCCTCAAGCTCATCAATATCTGGCGGATCTTCTGTGTGACAGGCTCGTCAGGATCTGGCCCGACATACTTCCACAAAAGACTCACATGAAATGCATTGTGAATATTCCAATGACTAGGTAAAGCAAGCCTGTATGACACTTCATTGATCTTTTGAATCACCTTGAAGGGTCCATAATAGCGAGGAGAAAGCTTAGGATATGATCCTTCTCGTCCTGGCCACTTCCGAAGCCTAGCTTTCCCAAATTTCAGCAAAACCTAATCACCTTCTTTGACTTGCATGTCCCTTCTATGCTTGTCAGCAGCCATTTTATGCTTATCTTGTGACCTTGCAATGGCTGTCCGTACCTGAGCAAAGGCTACATCCAAGTCACGAACATACTCATGAGCTGCTGCAAAAATCTCATCCTTTGTACGAAGGATGGGTGGCAAGACCACTCTGCCATAAATAATCTCAAACGGGGCCTTTCTTGTGGAGAGAGTCGCCTGTAGCTCGCTAGTGGGAGAACAAGTATCAGAGGCGCCTGAGTGCAGCTGCATAGGGGCTAGAGAAGGACACCTGGGCATAGCCGCTTGCGGGCAAAAGAAGGAGGGCCTGTGCGCAGCCGTTTGCAAGCAAGAGAGGGTGGCACCTGGGCGCAGCCGCCTGCTGGCAAGAGAGGTGAGACATGTGCGTTGCCGCCTGCAAGGTAAAGAAGCAGGTCGGCGCCTGGGCACATACAATGAGAGCATGTGGCGGGGGATTCCCCCACGTGCTCGCAAATTGTATAATTATTAGTATATGAAACCATAAAGTTGTAAATTGAGTTTTTGGGCACACTTACTACCTGCAAAACACATGTAGACCACTTGTTAGTTTCAAACAGGTGTGCACATACACGTCCACAGGGTGCCTAGGCGTCCCCGGCCCCATGGACAACGTAGGCAGAAATCTCAGGCGTTGTCCAGGCAAACAAGACAAGTCATCCAAAGGTAAAATCAAAGTCATGCACACACATGAGTGCAGCTAAACTGGAAGAAACACTCATTTGCTCAGTTGTATCCGATAAAATGTCCAGGGCTCATGATTCTTCCGGAACCTTCCCAGAACATAAATACAAAAGATCTCCAGGATAGCTAGTCCCGGGGAATTACATCATGTCAGGCTCCATGAGCCATACATGTACACCATGTTAGGCCCCACAAGCCACACATGTACCATCATGTCAGGCTCCATATGCCACATAGACACCATGTCAGGCTCCATATGCCACATAGACACCATGTCAGGCTACACCAGCCAAACATGTATGTCATGTTAGGCTTCACATGCCACACATGAACAGTATAAAAATAGAAGCTGAAAGGAATTTTGTGACAAATTGCCATTGTAAAGCTTATTGCTAATATAAAAGGTGATCTTGCGTTTTCTCCCATAGCTTCCTCTTGGCTGCAGATGAGTCCCTAACAGTAGTTGCGTTTCACTACTTTGCTACGTTTTCTGGTCCAGCCAGCCCTCTGTTTGCTGTTGGCTAGTCTTCTTGGCTGTGTTTTCTTCTACAGTGGCAAGCTGTTGAAGGTTCTTGGCTAGGTTTTCTTCTACAGAGGCAAGTGTTGGAGTTTTTGACTGCGTTTTCTGCCGCGGCATCGGTTGTTGGTGAGTTCTCTTACATATGGTGTTACCAGACAAGTGGCACTAATTTTTCTTTGAATTTGCATATAATAGTACTAAGCATACGAGTACA
This sequence comes from Cibotium barometz, assembly GCF_041138505.1. Lineage (NCBI taxonomy): Eukaryota > Viridiplantae > Streptophyta > Polypodiopsida > Cyatheales > Cibotiaceae > Cibotium > Cibotium barometz. The sequence goes on along the minus strand of NC_141066.1, from coordinate 20,627,173 downwards.
GGTTTTAGTCCTTTTATGCTTATGTATGGTTTTCAACCTAGATCACCTGTTCCAGTGGGATTTTAAGGACTTCAGCATGATGCAGCACGTAATTTTTTGCAAGATATGCAAGAAATGTTACAAGTTGTGAAGGAATCTATTAGAAGTGCTCAAGACAGAGACATTTTATTCTAATAGACATCGTTCACCCAGAGAGTTTGCTGAAGGAACGATGGTGTATTTGCGAGTTCTAAAAGATTCCGAGACTTTACGAACGGGTCGATCTCCGAAATTATTTCCTAGATACTCTGGATCATTTCGTATTACACGACGGATTAGTTCAGTCGCATATGAATTGGATTTGCCTTCTCATGTGAAAGTTCATCCTGTATTTCATGTCAGAAGACTTAAGGAAGTACTGGGTGGAACAGACCAGTTAGTTACTCCTCAAAAAATCCCATAAAGTATTGATCATCACTCTTAGTAGGCATGCAGTCCCCAACTCGAGACTTTTGGGAAAAATATTAATTTTAAAAACTCCGAGTCAGTAAAGTCCGACTAAGCAACTTCCAACACAACACAATTCAGTGAAGCAAACCCTGACAAAAGCTTTAGCAAATTTCAAGCTCTGCAACAACTGATCAAAACACCCTGTGTCAACAATTAAGCTTCTTGCCATCATCTCAACACCTATGTTCTGCCTTAAGAACATCCATCTCTGTGATGTGTTAACTTTTGGTGAGTCGGATCTGACTTCCTCAACATGCACCAAAGCTGAAACTGGCCAATCAAGATGTGGTGGTTTCCCTGGAAACTTCTTCAGCCTAAAACCATTGATTGGCTTCTCTACCCTTGTTCCAAAGACATCTGCCACAAAAAAGGTTCCTTGATCCAAATCCTCCACAATCTGATAAGGTCCTTTATATCTAAGTGTCAACTTCCCTGGATGAGGTCCCAATCGAGAGTTGTACACCATCACCCAGTCACCAACCTGAAACACTTTAAATTTGACATTCATACTCACCCATGCATGTCGTCTCTTCTGGATCACCTCAGTGATATATGAATTGACCAACCTGTCTTCTTCCAACTGCATCAGATATTTACTCCTATGCTGAATTGACAATTTAGGAGACATCTTCTCAGCTGTGATTCTAAGACTTGGCACCACAAACTCCATAGGCACCACAGCTTCTAATCCATACACCAATCTAAATGGTGTCATCCCTGTTGTTACCTTAAAGGCTGTTCTAAAAGACCATAATGCTGAGTCCAATTTGTCATCCCAATCCTTATGATTGTCTGCCACTATCTTCTTATTAAAGATTCTAACCAATGTTTTGTTAGTACTTTCAGCCTGCCCATTAGCGTGAGGACGGTAAGCTGTAGACTTTTTGTGTACAATCATATGGGTTTTAGTTAATTCATCTATCACCTCATTTAAGAAATGAGATCCCCTACCTGGTCATTATGTTGTGATACAAGAACCTTGCAACAATTGAAGCTTTATTATCCTTCAAAGCTACAGCTTTTATCCATTTAGTACAATAGTCTGTTGCAACCAAAATATACCTGCATCCTTTCCTTGTTGTAGGCTTAACAGGTCCCACAAAATCCATCCCCCACTTCTGGAAAGGTTCTAGTGGCAGAATAGGATGATCTGACATTTTATCCTTATTATTTGGTTGACCAGTCTTTTGACATATGACACACCTCTTAGCATACTCATGTGCATCCTTCAAAACTGTGGGCCACCACAATCCAGCCTGAAGAATTTTCTTTCTTGTTATATCTCTTGAGAAATGTCCACCTGCTGCACCAGAATGTGCTTCTTGAATAACATTATTCTGTTCAAAATCTGGAACACACCTTCTGATGACTTGATCAATGCCCTTCCTATATATAATGCCCCTGCAATCACCAAAAAAGGTCTACTCTTCAAAGCAAACTTTCTTCTCTGATCTGCAGTAAACTCACCTGGGATAGTGCCTCTAGTCAGAAACGTCAATAATTGGTCATACCAAGAATCCGACATAGCAGCCTGAACTTCAAATAATGAAGCATCTGGTAAATCATCATTCACTCCCACTGGTTCTTCACCTGTCTCTAACCTACTCAAGTAATCAGCAATGGCATGTTCTTTTCCTGGAGTATGAACAATAACAAAATCAAACTCCTGTAATAACAACATCCACCTAGCCAACCTTCATGTCAGCAATAGCAATGGCTTCTTGATTAGATACAACAAAGCTCGGTGGTCAACATGGAAAATTACCCTATTTCCCAACAAATAGTGCCTAAATTTGTTCAAAGCATATACCATGCCCAATGCTTCTCTTTTAGTGACAGCATAATTCCTCTCAGTTGATGTGAGTATTCTGCTTGCATAATACACTGGCCTAAACCAACCTCTGACTTTTTCTTGCATCAACACTGCTCCTATGGCCACATCAGACGCATCCACAAAGACATGAAAAGGCAAAGACCAATCTGGAGACTGTAGAACTGGCGCAACAGAGATCATCTTCTTTAAAAGTTGGAATGATCTTTCCTGAGGATCAGCCCGAACAAAAGCTACTTCTTTCTTAGTTAAGTGTGTTAGTGGTAAACACACATTAGCTAAATATCTGAGATACCTTGAATGCCACTTAATTTGACCCATATATCTCATCAACTCTTTAACATTGACTGGAGCCTTTGCAGATTGGATGGCTTCAATCTTCTTTACATCAATGGCCATCCCTTCACTTGAAACCACATGACCAAGTAGTACCCCACTTCTAACAGCTAGGACACTCTTGTAGGGATTCAGTGCCATTCTGAACTGTCTACATCTCTCCAAACATAACTTCAGATGTAGCAAATGCAAGTCTTTCTTACCAAAAACCGAAAAATCATCCACAAAAAGGATGGGTTTTGCAACATCAGAGGGCTCTCCAACATCAAAGAGATCATCACATCCCTCATCAATTGAAAGTAAAAACTTCTCAATGTCATCATGCTCATCACAATCATGCATTTGATGCATATGATTATCATCATGAACAAGATATTCACTTTTGGCATCAACATCATCACAAAAATGAAGAAAACTATGTATGACATCATTTTCATCATGAACATCAACCTCAACATCAAAGACAACATCAAACACTTCATCAACATGCACATTCACCTTGTCATGATCTGTTGATTTGCATAAAATTTGAATTCTGGGACATTCAGAGTTACTTCTCTGATTTGAAATTTGATGCATTTCAGCCCCATCTTCATGATCTTGGGCATCATTTGAGACCTGCCCTTCACCTTGCTTCACTAGGTGAAGGAAACTTGCAAAAAACATGGAATTCTCAAATTTAAAGTACTCTCTTTGAGAGCTTTGAACTGGAATCTGATTGATTCCATTTTTGAAAATTCAAAGTTGGAGTTTTGTGAAAAAACATTGCTCATGCACATGATTTCATCATCATCTTGGTTGTTGGGATGCGTGTGGTGAAGAATTTTTGTTGGGGAGTTTATGATGCTTTTGCCAGGATGGTTATCATCCAATCTTTGATACCTTCCATACAGGTGGAATTTTTATCTGCTTCTTATGATGCCTCTCAACTGTGGCTTGAACTTCAAAGGCAGTATTCGGACTCAGGCATTGCCTCACAACATCAGGAGACTAGGGTAAAGTGGCCCCCTTGTCAGTTTTAGATTCTCTTTCTCCCTCTCCACAGGACATAATTCTAGTGACCATAGCTATGACTTCTTCCGTAGAGGTTAGGGTTATGGATTGATCTTGGTGCTGCTTCTACATCACCTGCTTTGGATGTGTTCATTACTACAACTGGATGAGGTTGAGGATCATCCACTGATTTCTTCCTCTGTTAACATTGCAACATTGCAGATGATCATGCCTACCCTCTCCATGGTGTTGATGATATTTCTCTCGTTCAGTGTTTGTTGATCCTTTTCAGTCTTATATGCTTTACAGGACATTGATCAACCAAAGGATCCCTTGGACCGAACTTCGGCTATTTTTGGAGTTCTTACTTCAGCGTACTGGTATCGGACCAATCCTTTGGCGCTGAAGAGGAGGTGTTGGAATATATCATCTCCAGATAATCTACTGTATTGTTTTCATGCTTGTACTAGCCATTTATGAGGCCCTGCATATGCATATTTATTTAGGCATTTTTTTCATTTTTTAATGTCTTTTATAGCATTTTTATGCTATTATGGTGCTGTCGGCCTGCTACAAATGGCCAACCAACTCTCATGAGGAGTATATAAGGGTTGTCTCCCTTTCCTCTCATTTCATCTCATTCTTTTGCATCCTTTTGAGTTCATTAGCAGCTGCTTCTAACTTCTTATCATTGTACAGCACCTACGGGCTTCCCTCGTGCTCAGTTTTTAGTAATAAACATCAGTTTTCAGCATTTACAGGTCTTGTACCTTGGCCTACACTTGTGTTTTCTATTTGCTTCACTTTCTTTCATCGCGCCGAAACGCGCAAAAATGGAGTTAACATAGGTAACTGCACACTATATGGTCATCTTTCTTCACTGAGGAGGATGTCTCAATTCCAGACAATGACTTCCATGTCTGCATGTAGCTCTCACAACTACCGAAGGTTTTGCTCCAAAATCAAAGAGGAAAAGAGATGGAAATACCCTTGCCCATGTACCACTTCCTTGCTTGCCTTGTTCTTGTCTCTTGCTTGCCTCCTTAGCTCTCACACAAGCCTGAACTCTGATACCATAAAGAGAACGCGGGGAAGAGGGAGAGATTGAGTTCCTTGCAAGCGCGCACACACACACACACACACACACACACACACACAAGAAAAAGTAAGACACGAGAGAAGAATGGCTAAATTTTCTTTTATCTTCTTCTCTTCTCTACAACCATAAACTAAGAACATACTATAAGGGAACGTACTCTCCTACTATAACATACAATGGTTGGTCCATAGTGTGAACGTGACTATGAGCTGGCACAACTATGCCATACTCTAAATATAGATGTCACATAGCCTATTGTCCACTGGCGGCATATCAACCATAATCTCACCAACCGTGCCAATGGCATAAGTGCGGAAGCCATCCCCCAGGCAAGTCATCAAATGTCCGTAGCACTATTTGAGCTCGATATCTCAACATCCCTACCCCCAACTCTCCATGTCCTAAAAGCCACAAGAAGAGTGTTACCTTTCAACGACTCTTTTAATTCTATCTTGCAGTTCTTCAAGAATAAACTGCCCAACTTACAACCCAATTTTCTGAGAACACCTGTCCTAAGATGAACGCTAACTGCTAGCAAAAGAGAATGCCTGTGCTGCTGATAGCTGTTATTTTGCTGATGTTTCAGGGCCACCCATTGGCTAGAGCAACAAGGCTGAGGCTGTCATTAATGATGAGTGAGGGACCTATTTATTGTTGGGATACATAATCCCCAATAAAAGGCCATGCTCCCAAAACAATGAGATGCACAATATTCTAACATTTATAGGCTCTCATTATGCAATACTGCTGGCCGGATGCAGGTTGACCTGCTCACGGCCAGCGGACCTCATTATGCAATACTGCTGGCTGAATGCAGGTTGACCTGCTCACAACCGACGGACCAGCAATTATGGTGTGTCCAGCCCTTCCCAGACATAGTCTGATCTGCCCACCTGACCTGCTCTGGACCGATCCGGCCTGCTGCATACTGCTGAATGGCCTGCTCACGCTGCCTGCAAAGTGCACAGAAGAACACCCACCTGCATCCTTTGGTGAAAGCACTCCACTTGGCCCCATTCTTTGGCAGCTCATCCCTGATGGAGGCTGCCTGTCAGCTTTCCAGGACCAAAATGCCTGCAAAAATACCTGATTTGAGGGGTGTCACAGTTGACCTGGCCTGCTTAGTCAACACTCTTTACTAGCGTGTGGCCGCCCCTTCCACTTCATGCATATTCATAGTGGTAGAGAGCCAATCATGATGAAATTCCACTGCACCTTATGACTCATACCGAAAAGTATTTTCAAAACCTTGGTACTGCGATGAAGTCAACCTCAGAGTAAAGAACAACAATAAGGGCCATTCTTGCCTGCTAACCAAGGAGTCCTATAGATTTCCTATGCTTACAGGAGAATTGAATAGGGTGAGATTCATGAATAGGTGGAATCATAGGTTAGATTCTCTAGGAAATTTTGGCGATTCCAACTGTTGGCTTCTTTGGAGAGCTGCTGCTTCCCCTTTCAAGTAACTTTTTTCTACCTTGCTAGAGATCAAGCAAAGTATTCAATTGCCTTGGCCAACGAAAAGTCATTTGTATGTAAAGGAAGAGAAATGGAATAAAAGGGAATCAGAAAGAGCAAGAAATCTTACCTTGCACATTATGCATACTTTTGGTCTAATGTTTAGCCTAATGTTTACCATGGGTGGTATACTTGGACTGGACCACGAGTGGCCATGGCATGGCTTTTGGTGGTGGTATAGTCGGTTGGGCCAATTTGGACCCGTCCATGGTGGACCTGGTTGTAGGATGGTAATGGAGGTAGTTTTATACCTTATATGCATAGACAATTCTGTCTGGCCATGGTGGGTATACTGAATTATGAAATGGATCATGCTAGCTTTGTTTTGCATTCACAAACTGGTCTTGTAGTGAGCTGCTTTTGGGGGTCAGTTCCTTTCCAAGGAGACTTTCTTAACTTCTGTGTTGATTATTTCTAGGCTTTGTGCTTGCGAAAAACGGTGAAGTGCATTATTGATGGAATTCAAAGCCTCATTAAATCTTGCACAGGAGGTACAGTTTCTGTTTGTTCAAGCCCCAGTTAAAAGAATTATCCTTTATCAAGCTGATTAGCTGGACAAATACTTTTGGATACTGGCCAATTAAAAGGATCTAATGTTGGATTAATTGTTGCAAGTGCAGCTTTAATGGATACAGGAGGATTGTTGCCTTGCACAGATGATCTTCTATCGTTTATGCTGCTGCTGATGGCTCGCGCAAAAGTAATTATCACTAACTAAGCATGGATTAGAGGCTATTATAAAATCTGTGAGTATTCAGTGATCAGGACCCATGGAATGCTAAAACATCGGGACAAGCTCATTGCAATTTCATGTTGTTCTTTCTTCTTTTTTCCAATAAAAGATCTTTCATTCGTCATAAAAGAGAGACGTCTGTGGAGAGCGAACTACAGAACAACCCCAAAGCAGAATCTGATATGTACATCTCTCAAAAGAATTAAGAGTGAAGAGAAAATAAGATGGGGCTCCCTCTCTCTACCTGGCTTCTCCCGGAGGGAGACTACATCAGGGGAGGGGGAGGAGAAAGCCACACTGTAGTGCCAGATCAGTTCGTCGCCCTCTCTAGTGAGGAAAGGGCCCAGATTACAAGTGTGTAGGAAGGCGGTGTGGCAGCGTTGCATCTGCTCCGATTCTCTTGTGAGGCACTCCCATCGTCCTCGTAGGGTGTAAGATCCCTCCAAGATCTCCCAAGTACAAGCAACAAGATTAGTACCAAATAGAAGGGGTGTAGGCTAGCTCACCTCCCAACCATAGGTTTGCGACTCCAAACCACCCCCGAGCTGGAGGCTAAGGTTCACTCCCGTTTGCCAAGTCCATGGCGGGAGTCTCTAGTCTAGGCTCAGACCACTGTCAACAACCAATAATAATAAACCCATAAGTCACTTATATAGTGACTGTTGCTGCAATAAATAACCATTTAGTCATAAATAGCCAATAACCATGGATTTACTAATAGTCCACCTTAGCCACCCGTATCAGCCTGCTTTCCCTAATCCTAGGGCTCCCCTAACCTTTCCGGATTAGGCCACTAATTCCAAGGATCAATGTAGGTACATAGCACAGGCTATGGATGATATCTAGCCAAATAGAGCGAATCACCTCCGTTGGGGAAGTAGAGGCGCCATCATTGGCCCCTCTGCATCTAGCCTGCCAGATGTTCCAAGTGGTAATACTGCTAATGAACTTCCATATCTGGCAAAATCCTTCCCCGAGGGTCCAGTGGGTAACTGGGACCGCTGATGCTAGGATGGTTGAAAGTGAGCTGAAGGGTGAGAGGCCCCGGTGCCATCCTTGTAAAAAATAGGGTGGCAGCCTGTAGCCCAAGAAATCATGCCCCGCGTAATGAAACGGAGGATGCTCAGCTCAGATGTGTAAAGCCTGAGGATCCTCTACCAAACCTGCTGAGCCTTTGGGCAATTTCAGAGCCAATGTTGTTGAGTCTCCTCGAGGGCACTATAGTGGCTGCATAGGGAGGGTTGTCCCATGATGGCGAGCTAGGTGCCAACCGCGAGTCTACGGTGTGCCAGAAGCTGAAGGAAGAGACTGACCTTTCGACGGCGAAAGCTGTTGTGGCACCTGTGCCAATAATCTTCAAGAAAATCATGGAGTATGCCTTGGGCCTGCCAATGTGCTGCAGCCACTGGGATACCATCCAGTGCATGATGCAAGAGGATATGCTGACCCAGGCAGGCCGAGTACTAGAGGAAAAGGATGCCTGAGTTCTTCAGATGGAAGGTCGGGTCCCACCAATGCCACTGTTCTGGATCCCATTGGAGGTGGATCAAGGGGCAGTTCTCCCAAAGCCAAAAGTCACCAAGTCAGATCGTCGGCTACCTTCATAGGGGAAAGGTCGATATGCTACGGGTGGTTGTGGAAACCCAGAATCCTCAAGGGGTGTGAGGGGTAGTCCTCCTCTATGAGGTCTACTCCTGGAAGTAATCATCCGTCATTCCTATCACGAAGGCAAGGGGGGGTGAATCCTCCTGGATTTCGAAGATTGCAAAGGGGACATCATGTCGCGGAGAAGGAAGCTGCACAGACAAAATCAGGAAGTGGATCCATGGGAGTGTGCCACTACAAAGGCCATGGAATTTGTACAGACATATACACCTTTTTGCATCATATGAATATATTGAATACACAGCTCTCTCTCTCTCTCTCTCTCTCTCTCTCTCTCTCTCTCCTGAGGGTTTGCAATAGCATTTGGATGCTTTGCAGTTGTTTTGAGCAGATAGGGACCTCACAGTGAACCTTGGGAAGACTAAAATTATGGTCTTCAATACCGCATAGGCCTGGGTGACTAGATCTGACCATCAGTTCACTTTTAGAGGTGAATCAGTGGAGTACACCAGATCATATGTGTACATAGGAGTCACATTCAGCGGACCACAGTTCTCTATGAGGCAGGCAACAGAGGCTAGATTGGCACGTGGATATGCAGCCTTAGGGGCACTAGAGAGACAATGTGCCTACATTCAGTTTCAGGAGCCGCGCACCAAACTCTGGTTGTTTGACACATTGGTCACACCTACACTCTTATATGGCTACCCATATGGGGACCTAGCCTCTACCACACGAGGAGGGAGCCACTTGTCGGCCAGGTCGGACCACAGAGAGATTTCTATGATGGATGGCAGGTACTAGAGAAACCATTGGTGACTATGATCGCACGCATGATTCGGAGCAAACCATTGGTACCTCATGAGATTGTCAAAGCAGAGATAGGAGCCACACCAGTGGTTACCGAAGTCCTGTTCCAGTCAGTGACATTTTTGCAGAGGATATGGGAGCTCCCCAGACAGAGATACCCACACCTAGCACTTATCTCTTCCAGGCAGTTAGCAGCAGATGGTGATACACGATGTTGGTACACCCAGATGTGTACCTGGCTGACATGATGGTTGATGCACTCCCTCCATTTGATTACAGCCTGGACTGCCCCTTCTTGGACCTTAGTCGCTCTGAGCAGAATAGGGTGATCACGATGGACATCGTGAGGCTAGATGCAGAAAGGACATGGTCCAGCCCTTTCCTACCGCTAGGCACGAAGATGGCCCACTATCGGGACCATTTTCTACATCTCTCCCCGGATGGCTTTGTGACACGGTCTACATACACGGGCACCCATCTCTCACATGGCATTCGCAGTGCCATTGGACAGATCCGCAGTTCATCACATCAGCTGAGGGTAGAGCTGGCAGATACGAGGGGATGAAGCCAAAAGACCGCATTTGTCAGCTATGTCACCAGGAAGTGGAGTCAGAGAAGCACTACATATGCCGATGTACTGTCTACTATGAGATATGAGGGAGATACTGGTGTCTCTTCCGAGAGGGTTTTGGACCCTTACGACATGTGATGGAGTTTGAGGATCAGAGGTGTTTGGGGCTTTTCTTATTGGAGCTTAGATGCCATCGAGGGGCTCTCGTACGAGCCAGGACAGCACACTAGGATCCACCCTGCCAACGAGCCATGATAGATCTTTTTAGGGCCAGGACCACCCCGGCAGATACGACCAAGACCTCCACTACCCCCTCGGAGAGCCAGACGTCCCATAGACGTAGGAGGAGTCACCCTTCACAGAGCCATAGCACTTTGTCGAGCGAGACACCCACGTTTATCAGGACCTCGTCCACGGCCGCTTCATCACCGGTGGATTAGAGCCATCATCACCCGCCGCCACAGGAGACGACTGCCCCGCCACTTTAGTCTCTCTATCTTACAGCACCCCATGAGATGTAGGCATACGCTCACTTATGGTAGTGCTGTGTGTGAACAGGGCTTAACCAAGGGCACTTTTTCCCATGTGGTTTTTTCCCTTGGACATCAAGTGTGAAAGGACATATATAATATTTTGTAGTTCTATATTATATGGATGTGGCACACATGCAAGGGTTGACTTGCATTTTGTGGATACCACACTTTTGGCTCTCTCTCTCTCTCTCTCTCTCTCATTTCTGTGTGTGAGCTTCTCTACCTTGCACCTAACCCTAAATGTGCAGGTTTGTGTGTGAGTGTGTGAGTCCAACACCCAACATTTGGTATCAGAGCTGGGAGCTCGCCTTGGAGTGGTGGCTGTGCAGAATCTGCAAAAAGAAAAAGAAAAACTTCAAAATTCCGTCGACGCTATGTTTTTCCGTCGATTGCGAATTTCCGTCCGTCCGCCGCCCGGTTCCGTCGACGCTCCTCCGTCCAGCCACCAGCGTCACTAGTGGGGAGCCCACCGCCGCCGCCCAGCTCGCGGGCGGCACCGCCATCGACAGCCGCCGTAGTCCTGTCAGTGCCACCAGCCCAGGCCCGTCGACGGTCAGTAGAGGCGTCGCCTCTCCGCCCCTTTCCGTCGACGCCTGCACACTAGCCGTCCCAACGCGCCCCGGCTCCGTCACTGCCACCGGACGTCCCGTCCCGTTCGGCCTCCGTCGCCGTCGCCTCGCCTAGCGCTACGAGCCCGCCGTCGCTGTTCCGTACCCGTCAGCTCTGTCCGTTCCGCTGCCGCAGGGTCTCCAGCGCCGCCTCGCCTGCGCCTGGCTTGGCAGTTGCGTGCGCCTCTTCCACACCTGCTGCCTCTGCTGGTCCGCCATTGCAAGCGACTCCAGCTCTCCAGCACGCTTGCTCGCCTAGCCGTCTCCAGCGCTCAGCAGCCTTCGCTCAGCAGTCCGCTTCTGGCTCGCCCGACACCAACGCCCATCAGCTCCGTAAGCTTCAGCCCCAGCTCCCCGTTGGCTGCCCACAGCCATCCGTCTGCTCCGCCTTGCTGTCCTCTGCACACCTTGTGACCTGTGTGCACCCATCTGCAGCTCTGCACGCCTCCGTCTTGCCATCCGTACTCTGCAACGACTCCCTACAACAACAACTCCCTCCAACGCCTTCACCTGCAACAACGAGTACCTTCAACAAGGTCTTCCCGGCTGCCCAGGTACCTGTGTTTCAGTAAACAAAATAAGGTTTGCAGGCAGATTCAACAAATTTTGGGGGTTTGCCAGGAAGATTTGAATTTGCAGGTGGTACAGGATTCAAGAAATTTGGGGGATTTATCAATTTCAGGACAAATTGAAAAAAATTGGGCATTTTGCTTTGCCTGCAATTTGGGGGTTTTCAAAATTGAGGTCAAAATCAACAAATTGAACCTCTCTCATTTGCAGAAATTTGGGGGTTTTCAAAATTGGCAAATTGAACCTCTTACATTTGCAGAAATTTGGGGCTTTTTTGAAAATTGGCCAATTAGATGCACATTGAAGCGATTGGAGTGCATAAAAATTGGGGATTTTCTTATTGGAGCATGTAATTGGGCATTACAGCTGCGATTTGTCGCGTATGTATACACATTGTGTGTAATTGGACAATTTGGTGCAGGTTTACACTTGCTTTGGTTTGCAGGCATACATTTGCACAGGACATTTGGTTGCCTGGCAGTGCACATTGGTGCTTGGTTTGCTTGCAGTTATACTTTGTTGACATGGCACAGAATGCTACAGATGTATTTGGTGTGCTCACCCAGGAGGACAAGCTGGATAGATCTAACTACTCCCTCTGGAGTTTCATGATCCGTAATTTGCTGGTAGCCAAAGGGCTTTGGGGCATCGTGTATGGTGATGACACACGCCCACTTACCATATAGCCAGCCACGCCTCAAAGGGGAGGTGCTCAAAGAGCTCTTGATGTAGATCCTGCTCCCACACAAGAGCAGAAGAGATGGGACTCTAGAGATGCACAGGCCATGTCATTGATAGCCCTTTCAGTGAAAAGGACTATTATTCCGCACATTCGTTCGTGCAAGACATCGAAGCTTGCATGGGACACATTGGAAGCAATGTATCAGGTACGCAACGAGGCAAGAGTTGCCTACTTGAAGAGGCAATTGGATCTTCTTTCTATGGATGAGGGTGACTCCATGGCAGATCATCTCACCAAAGTGAAAGATTTGCAGGAACAATTGCTCAACATTGATGAGGTTATCCCAGACAGACAGATGGTCACCAACACTCTTCATTCTTTACCGCCTTCCTACTTGGGCTTTCATAACTCTCTCAACCTCTCAATGAGAGGAGGTGGTGATCCCGTCACTTTTGAAGAGCTCGTGGGTTTACTCTTGCAGGAAGAGCAAACAAGAGCAAACATATCGAGCAACCGTGGTGGAGAAAAGGCATTTACAGCCAAGGATAAGGGTAAAGCTAAGAACTTTAAGCATGGGGGAACCAATGGCATTCTATGAGCGGTGTTGTGGTTGTCGTTCATGCGTGGCTGAGCGACAATACATCGAGACAGCTCATTGTTGATGTCCTTTGCCTCTTTGAGAGAGGTTGACATTGCAGGAGGCAATCTCTAAGAGGGCTCGACGATATCACTGCCCTCCCATGTGGTTTTGGGATGATGAAGATTGCTTGCTACTGCAAGGAATCCCAAGACACACTTGAAGACGAGCACCCATCTGGCGAAACCTACAGCCTCTAGAAGCACCGGATGTGGCCCTAGTTGATGTTGAGGCACTTGCCACACCTGAGGATCAGGACAATAATCCCATGTAGAAAGTCGCTTGTTGTAACTTGTATTGACAGAAACTATTGCTAATGTTGAATGAATAAAGAATTTATTATTCTCTGAACTCTGTCCGCTCTATTGTGTACTTTCTTGTTTTGGAATCTCGTGGCATCTTGTCCTTATTGACCATTGCAGTGACCCATGTTCCTCATTCCTTCTTTGCAGTCTTTGCGCCCATGGCCTCCATGGATCAGTCTCAGTCCACCTCATAGCAGTCCAAATCTACGGAGTGGTCTTGGTGGGATGAGGTATAGGCAGAGAGTGCCTACAAAACAGGAGGCGCGAAAAAGTGGGCAAGCAAATACTCTCTCCTTACGAAGTCAGGTAGTGCAACTCATATACGAGTGCACCTGCTTCATCAGCATAGGCAGGACATTGCATTCTGTACTAACATCACTAGTGAAAGACGAGAGGAGCTTCATCAGAAAGACGAAGCAACACGGCCATCTTCATCAGCTTGGAGAGCAAGGGTGAAAGTAGATCCTTCCACATATGTGGGTACGACAGAACAAACCTCTGGAACCACTAGGTCTTCATTTGGTGGAATGCCATCATTTTTTGGACCAATTGCAAGTCCATTTGGAGCACCACCACCATCATTGGGGGCGAGGGTTACTGTTTGCTTGTGAGGCTTCGGCTCAAAAATCACAATACAATTCAAAGAAAATAGAATTTGCACAAATTTTCGAGATAGAAAGAGAATAACTCTGTATATAATCAAGAAAGTTCTTACAACAATTTGATATGAAGCACTCTTGGAAGAAAGAGCTCGAACCACCTGATCACCCCCGAGCTATCTCACTCGCACTCACTCTTATGAAAAACTCAAACTTGCACTTGCACTCACACTCGCAATCTTCTTCTTCTTCTTCGGTTTTCTCTAAGTTCCTCTTCTTCCCACGAAAAGCCAAAAGTAGCCCCTTTTTGGGCTTTCTCGAACCGCGTGTCATATTTTTGGAGATGATGTCCTTTTTTGGAAAAGCGTGTTCGTGAAGCCTTCTTCACACGCGGTCATCATTCCCATGAGATTACATTTTTTTAAAAATACAAAAAAACATCGGGAAATCGGCCCTTTCTCATGGTGTGTCACTCGCGCCTCGGTGACCCGATGAAGATGCTCGATAGCTCGTCTCGAACGTTCCATCCTCCTCAACGACTTTGTATTTGTTCGTCCAAGGCTAAATCTTCGTCTTTGACCTCCGTTTAGGACTTGCAATGTCTCGACATGAAAACCTAGGCAAATGTTTAGCACAAAACCACTCAAAAACCACTTTGGAGTCACCAAATAGACGTGAAATAATGTGAATCACAAAATTTTCACTCGAGCAAAGTTGTTCTACGTATAAAATGGATACAAAACTTCTTCTAATTCCACCTCTAACCTAATCAAAACTCACCCACGAAACGAAAATGGCAACTATCTGAAAATGACCAAAACCCAAAAAATTCTTGTAACACAAGATTTTATCAAAACACGTTAGATGTTCTAACAAAGCATTCTACACACTTTCTACAACATGAATTTCTGAAAAATATTTATATGAAATTATGAAGCGTCACATCGCTGGAGGCAGAGTACACTTCACAGTAGATGGGACCCAAAGGAGGAAGTGGATGGTAGTGTTACGCGCTTCTTCTACCATGACACCATTGCGTCGCTTCTACTTCAAGGACATGGTGCGCAAGATTGCAGAGTATGGATCCACCTACACTCCTCCATCATTAGAGGCATTGAGAACCACCTTACTAGCGAAGGAGAAGGGCACAATTGCTGCAGCTACAAAGATTGTTAGGTCCTCTTGAGACGGAATGACATCATACTTATTGGAAATGGATGGAGTGACAGGTGGTCCAGATCCATTCATGGTGTCATTGCCTATTCTAGAGGGCAATCTTACTTTATCTCATCGCATGATGCATCCGAGACAGGGAAGAGTACAGAAGCAGTTTTCCAAGAGTGGTCAGCAACCATACAGGCGGTGGGCGAAGAGAAGGTGATCCAGTTTGTAGTTGATGGAGAGAATGCGAACAAGGCAGTCGACATATTGTTGACTGACAGGTTTCCTCGTATCACATTTTTTGTATGCATTGCGCACTGCCTCAACAATCTTCTCAAGGACATTGGGAAGTTGGAGTGAATTGTTCGCATCATAGAGCAAGCCACCCAGATTGTATTCTTCATTTATAGGCACACTTTCTTGCTAGCTGAGTTCAGGAAGAAGTCATCTAGAGAATTGCGCAAGTATTCATGACAAGATGGTGGAAAAATTGGAGCACATCGAGCCAGATAAATAGAAATACCAGGTTTTAAGGAAGCTATGTTAGGATAGATGGGATATCTACCATTCACCAATGCATGAACCCTGTTTGGTGGAAGCAGGTGAGACGCATCATAGCTTTGGGAATGCCAATCATCCACTTGTTGAGGATGACAGATTTACTTCAGCTATGCATTGGAAAGATTTACGAGGGGATGGACAAGATGGTGGAAAAATCGGAGCACATCGAGCCAGATAAATAGAAATACCAGGTTTTAAGGAAGCTATGTTAGGATAGATGGGATATCTACCATTCACCAATGCATGCAACAGTTTTTATAGTCGATCCCCAGTTTCAAACAGGCAATCAATACACAGATTCGGAGATGGCAGATGGATGGGACATGGTTTTGGCGAGACTTGAGCTTGACATTGCAAAGCAGAGAACCATCAAGGATCAGCTGGCAGATTACAGGGCTTGCAGGAGGAGGTTCGGACAAGCCAATGCTTTGACAGATCGCTTCACCATTGATCCATGTGTTTGGTGGGAGGCCTATGGGGCAAACACTCCAGAGTTGCAATAGTTGGCCATCAAGATTCTGAGCCAGGCGGTCAGTTCCTCTTGTTTGGAGCAACTATGGAGCTCATTTAGCCATATCGCTTCAAAGAAGTGAAACCAGCTTGACACTCAAAAGACCGGTGATCTAATTTTTGTGAGCACCAATTTGCGTCTTCTTGAGCGTTGTGAGAACCCCCAATCTTGGAAGCATTGGTCTGAGGAGGATGAGAAAGGTTCAGAGGCAAAGGAGCAGTCCACTTTATTCCCCAACTTATGCATGATTCATTCTTGGTATCTCACTCCCACATGGGGTCAGGTCATGGATAGGACCCTTGAGGTCTAGAGTAGGTCATTAGTCACCCTTTTGGGTAGGCCAAAGGCCATGAAATTTGTACAGACATATACACCTTTTTGTATCATATGAATATACTGAACACACAACTATCTCTCTCCTCTCTCCTCTCTCTGTCTATGTTAATTGTTCTACGAATCTCAGCTCTCAAACACTTCTCTCAAGTGCTTTCCAACGAAGCGAGGCACTAGGAACAATCAGCCCCCTCTCAAACCGTAGAGAGAAAGAGGCGGGATAGTAGCAAAACAGTCCAAGATCCACCGGGAACCGGCTACCGGAAGGGCAGGGACTCATGGAGGAAGAAGAAAATGTACAGCCACTTGTCTGGCAACTCCACATGCAAGAGAACTCACCAAATCTGATGCTGTGGTGCAGAAAACACAGCCACAACTCCACCATTTGCCTCTGTAGAAGAAAATGCAGCTACCAAAACTGGCCAGATAGCCTTTGTAGGAGAAAATGCAGCCACCAAAACTGGCCTGCAGAGCAAACAGCTGGCTGGCTGGACCTGAAAACGCAGCTCTGTTGTCACAAATCTGCAGCCGGGAGAGATGTGGAGAAAAAACGCACAGCAAAAGGATGGGCAGATTTGCAGAGTTTGGAGCAGCCTGGACCTAAGCGTATGATACCATGAAGGAGAAAGCACAGGTGGAAGCATAAACAGTAAACATATGAGAGAGTGCAAAGGAGATAAAGAGAGTTGGACAAGATCACCTTTTATAACAGCAGTAAAGCTTTACAATGGCAATGGCCAGCAACTCGATGTTGAACTATGTGCAAGTGGATTGGATGAAGGAGTGAATAATGGGGAACTCCTTATATAGTGCAGGAGGAAATTGGCCGACGGCCTCTAGGGTTGGCCGACTGCCCCTGGACAAATAAATAGGAAAAAAATCTAGTAAAATACTAGATAAATGGTAAAGCCCTAGAACACTGAGATGCACAATTCTAACAGCTTGTTCTCCTGTTTCCAAGTCCCTCAAACTGTCATGGCACACAGAGGAGAGAACTCCAAACGTTATGATGATTGATTAGCAACAGGTTTTGTCAGATCATTGGCCGCTTGTGTTTGAAATGGTCTATCATCCTGTGGATGCATATAAAGGCTTGTTGGGATGCTTGCCTTTGCGCTTAAATCACACTTTTTTGGAGCATGAAGTTTTTGATGTTTATATGCGTCAGTTGATACGACATTTCTCCACAAGAGTGTCCATGGCTGATTATCATGCTTGGCCAGTGTTCCTTACCAACACTTGGAAATTAGCGCGGCATTATGGTCTTGCTAATGCCTCTATACAAAAACAGCATGTGGCTCTTCTTGAGTCGCTTTTAAAGGGCTTGCAGGCGTTCATGTTTACTGACTCTATGGATGCTGAAGTTGTGGATGCCATAGAATGGCTGAAAAAGGAGCTATCTAGGGTGCAGGAAGCACAATATGTTCGCTTTAAACTACTTGCACGTCTTGATGCTTTGCGGGATGCTAATTGTCAATCTCATCGCTTCTATGATAAGTTGCATCAAAAACATATGCGTGAGAATATTGTTAGGTTGATGGATGCCAAAGGCAACCTTGTTACTCAACCTTCTGAGGTTATTCAGCATTGCATCAGGTTTTATGGAGATTTGCTTGCTCCTCGAGAGGATGTCTTACCGACTGTCTTGACTGCAAGGGAGTCATTGTTTGCTGAAGTACGATATCAAGTTGACCGTGATGTGGCTGTTCAACTTGATGCTCCTGTTACTCAAGGGGAAGTGGAAGCTGTTCTCTCCAAACTTCCCATGGGAAAGAGCCCTGGTTGGGATGGTTTGACAAATGAGTTTTTTCGAAAATATGTTGATCAGCTTGCAGAGCCTTTGACGCTTATTTGTCAAAGGGTTTGGGATGAGGGATATATGCCTGCCGATTGGAAGTTGGGCATACTTCGTTTGTTGCCCAAAGTCCCTTCGCCTACTTCTTTGGCTCAATGGCGCCCGATCTCACTTATGGGTATTATGTATAAAATCTTTACAAAGATTTTTGCCAATCGCTTGCAGAAGGTGCTTCCTACTCTTGTTCATCCATATCAATATGGATTTGTGCATGGCAGGAATATTTTGCATAATATTCTTAATGTTCAAATTGGAGTGGATTATGCTAAGGCAAAGAAGCAAGAGATTGTGATGGTGCAGCTGGATCTTGAAAAAGCTTTTGATCATGTCAGCTGGTCTTTCCTTTCTCAGTTAATGACAGCCATGGGATTTGGTCCCAAAATGGCTAATTTGGTGCATTTACTTGGCTCTGGCTCTATCACGTGGATTATGCTCAATGGAGGACTTTCAGATGGTATTTCTCTCACCCGTTCTCTCCGGCAGGGCTGTCCTCTTAGTCCTCTTTTCTTTGCTATTGCCACTCATCCTATGTTATCTCGCCTAGATGCTATGGCATCGCATGGTGAAGTGGTTGGTTTGCATCTCCCTCATGGCAAGCAATTGGTTACTCAAGCCCTTGCGGATGACACTTTTATGTTTCTCAGGGCTGGAAAAGCCAATATAGATCGAGCAATGGAAGCTTGGAATAATTTTGCATTGGCTTCTGGGCTGAAAATAAATTCAACAAAATCAGCCCTCATTGTATGCACGGAATTTGATCTTGAGGCATTAGGGTGGCAAGGCCGTGTGGTGCATACAGGAGACATTGTTCGTCATCTTGGATATCTGGTGGGTGTGGATGTGGACCCCCAAGCGCTTCTTGCTTGGATTTCTGCTCGGATCTCCGATAAATTTGTGTATTGGAAAGCTCAAGGGTGGCCTATGCATGTGAGGGTTAAGGTAGCTCAGGTTATTATGCTTAGCATGATTTCCTATTTTTTGCCTTTGCTACCTTGGACGCACAAATCTCTCATCCGTTTGGTTGCTCCCATTCGGTTTATGCTGTGGAAGAGGCAAGGAAATATTATGGGTCAAACATGGATAGCTTGGAATCACATTACAACGCCCAAAAGAATGGGTGGGGCTGCTTTACTGGATGTCCGCTTGCATATGGTGGCACGTAGGTGGGCGCTTTTTCAGGATATGTGTTTGCAGGAGCAGCCTTGGGTATTCATGGCTCGTGACTTGATTGAGTTGGAGGGATTGTCACATGGGCGGACACGTGTGCAGGCTTCATGGTGGGACATTGTGAATGCGGCTCATCCTGTCCGTATCGCTCATCACACATTTTATCGCATATTCTCCTTTCTTGGCATGAAGTTCTACTATTGGCTCGGTGGGATCCTGGTCATGAAAGACTACTTTTGAACTCTTTGCAGTTCGAAACATTTGTGGAGTCACGTGTCATTGTTTGGCCAGACAGAGATGCTTCACGCATACGACTCAACCGCATGGTCAGGCTAGGCTTGGTTAGAATCCGAGATGCTGTGATACCTGGTCGTGACAGGCCATATTCGTTTCGTCGTATTCGGCAGCACTTTAGGGTTCCTCGGACATTTCAGCCACTATGGGTTGACATCATGCATGCAGTTGAGCCTTTTACTCCATTGCCTCGGCCATCTGCAGATCAGCCTTGGCTTGATTGGGCACTATGTAAATCTGGTGACTTGATATCACTCTCAGCTAACCAGGTCTATCATAAGCTTGTATCAGAGAAAGATTGGGTTTCAGCCAAGGCCAATAAGGTGTGGGGATTGCACAAGTCTAAATCATGGTGGCAGAAAACTCTGATGCATGGTTGGCAGTCTAAACTCCCTTACCAAGGTAAGGTTTTCATTTGGAGGATGTTGGTGGGAGGGTTACCTACACGGAATCAGCTCAGCCGTCGTAAAATTACATTGGCCTCTTGCTTCTTCTGCACGACATGCACTGAAACAGTTATGCATCTGTTCATGAGTTGTCCAGTGGCCCGTCAGATTTGGTCTTTTGTCTCTCGCGTTTGGGAGGCAGTAGAGAGGTCTACTGTTTCGGCTCATCAGTGGATATTTGGGATTCGTCCTCAAGTCATTACTTCGGACAGTCACCTTGTGATATTCCATTTCCTTAGATGGACAGGACTTTGGCATATTTGGACTACACGGAATGGGTTCATTTTTGATTCCTTGTCCGTAATACATGGGCACATTCTACGTATCCGCGGTTTGCTGCTTTGGCAGTTTTCTTCTCTTCTCTCAGCTCAGCTACTGGATGCAGATGTTATTTCGTTATGGTCTACGGCGGCTCGGCTGGCTCATCTTTGATGCTTTTATCTGGGATGCTTATTTGGCTAGGAGGCTTTCTTATTAGTGTACAGGTTTGCATGGTCATGATCCTTTAGAGGATCTTTTGTGGGGGTTTTGTTTGGGGCCATAGGTTCTGTGTGAGCCATGTGGCTGATGTACATTTTTACATATAATATAAAACACCATTTCATGAAAAAAAAAAGAACTCCAAACGTTAGGAACCACGATGAGAGGGAGAGTCATCTCCAAGTCTTCACCCCTACAAATCGGCCGCACGCTCCTCCCTCCATCCTCCACGCCACCAGGCCTCCCCAAAAATAAGCTTTTTGTGCGTTAAGTGAGGCCAAAAGCTAAAAATACCTCACTTATGCTTTTTTATTCAAAATAAAAGCTTTTTCGCTTTTAAAACTCTAAAAGCTGCATGCGCCCAACAAGAGAGTTCCCATGCGTAAAAAGCGGATCCCCGCGTCTGTCCTTGCGCACAGCCATCTGGCCACTAACGAGCTGTCCGGCACATTGCCAAACCCTATCACACTACCCAAAATAGTGCCGTCAGAACTGCTGTCCAAAAAGTTACTGCCAAGCTGTCCCAATAGCTGTGTCCATGAAGCTATTGTCCCAAACCGATGCCATCCACATTGTACACCATGTTCCCGTGCACACTTCACGTGTCCCAAACAGTAAACTGATGCTGTGGAAGCGCACGTTTTTATAATTTTTAATTTTTTGGTGAAGGGCTGGTTATGCAAGCACAAGTTGGTCATTTTTTGCAAAAAAGTAACGTTTATTTGCTTTTTTAATTTTAAATTTTTAAATTTTGCTATGCTCTGGGCCTTTAATTGCCTGGATGTGTGTGGGCCACCTTACTTGGGTGTAATGTTTCTTAAAGCCTTTAACATTATACACTAAGGTAAGAGCCTTAATTATTAAAACATTTACTTATATATATATATATATATATATATATATTTGTAAAGTCGTGTCTTTTAACCAGTGAAACTTGCAAAGTGACGATTCAGCCTAGAAGAGGGGATTTGCACACATCAATGCCTCTTAGGGTGTGGAGAGGGAGCTGATCAATGATTTGGGAAGAACCCATGTTGCCTGGGTAGCCTAAAGACTTCCATCATTTTTTCTTTTTGTAAAGAAGGCTTACTGCATATTTGGGGAAAAACTGGGCAAAGGAGCCAAAATTGGGGGCATTCTTTCCTGTTCTTCCATACAACCTTTGCTAAGGCTGATTTAGGGTTAGGGTTGGCTGATTTTTAGGATTAGGATTTTTTGATTTTAGGGGTAGGGTTTGGCTGTGTCCTACATATTGGAGTTTGTTTGCTCTGATACCACTGTTAAGCTTTTAGCTTAATTAAACATAATTAAAGATCTTTATACTTAATAATTGAGTAAATAGGAGTCAGAGAGCGAAGAGAGTGGAAAGCTATGCTGCTTGCATTGAGACACAAGGCCTTGGTAAATAGGGCCTGAAGAGGTACAAATGAAGAGGCACATTCCTTAGTGTAAGGGGTGCAACTCTTGAATTAAAAGTCATGTCTTTTGGACGTAGAGATGTGTCCTTTAATGAATAGATGTGTCTCTTTGAAGAGATGTGTCCTTTAGTGATGATCCATGTGACAAGGGTGTTACCCTTCACTGGTGACCTTTCAATGTTTGAAGGCTAATCAAGAGTAGTTAGAGAGATCAAGTCACAATCGTGACATGTAACCGATGGACATGTTAGGGGTGTAATATGTTATAACCATTGTCCTTTGGAATGTCTATTAATGTGATTGCATGGACCTTTGGTAACCTTAAGTTTATTTCAATTTGGTGGGGTACCTGGAAGCTGTATGTATGGGACATGCGCATAAATTGATGGGAAGTTTTATGCTTGCCCTAAAGTAGATGTGAATATCTACTTCGTTATGTGTGAAAACACAATCTCCGTTCAGTCTTAGTTATAAGCTCTTAGCCAATCTAGCACTCTTTGTGAAACCTCTGTGTCCCCACGCCCCACCTAAGCCTTAACCCTAACCCTGAGTAGTCCACATCCCTAGCCCTAACCGAGGCCTGTCGAGACGTAACATATTTGCCTCGTTATGTTCGATGCGGGTCCTCGTGAACGCATAAGGAGACAAGCCCATGTAAGCGAATCCCTAAATCCAGATATCCGTCCATAGCATCTATTCACCCAATTGTCATACCAAATGGCATCCTGCATTAGTTGTCGGCAAACACTAGTCCACTTAATGCACAAATAAGTCCTAGTGCCATGTATTTCTAGTACAATATTCCAACCACAACATCTCCCCAATCCAATACTCAACTAATACCCTAGGGCAAATAATGGCTAAAAGCTTACAAATATTTTTAAAGCTAGAAAGCTTATCAATATTTTTAAAAGCTAGAAAGCTTATAAATAAAGCAAGGGCCAATAATAGCCAGGTTATTGCTATATAAGTGACCTTGGGGGCACTTATGAGTTATTGAGGTATCCACACGGTAAACAAGAGGGCTACCAGTGCGTGCAAGACCTCATGGCCATGGAGTTACAAGATGGGTGGTTCGGCATAGTGGTATGGGACGCTAGGTTGGGGCCCGTTGGTACCAACTAGGCTTGCCGGCAATCAGACCTTAAGACTCGGGGGGGAGACCGGAGGACACTATGGTTGGGTGGTGAGTTGCTAGCCACAAACTATTGCGGTCATCCGATCGATGGCCGGCTCTATGAAACCTCGTTAGGGTTTCGGCTCTAGGCTTGAAGATCCTTGGGCATGGTCTGTTGAGACCTTACAGCCTTCATCTCTGCGCCCATCCAAGGACGGTTTGGGGTCTGTTCTTGGAGGTGCCGAGGAGAGGCCTGGTTGCGTTGCAAGCTCCTCTCCTGCTCGCTAAAGGCTGCCATTACATGTACACGTATACATACATACATATACATGCAGGTATATATATTGTGTGAGCGCGAGACTTATTTTATGTTTTGGTGATAAGCAAAACTTTGTAATTTTCGAGGTTTTTACCTCTGATACGAACTTGAAAAAGTTGGGATTATACACCTTTTTATTTTTGGGCCCTCGGCCTAATGCATAAGGTGCCCCTGAACTTGCATGGGCTACAAGTGACAGCTAATGAAGAGGCCCCTTCAACGTCAGACTCAACTTTCTTAGGATGGCTCCGTCTGACACCGGCTTTGCCGGTCTTATGGGCACTGGATGGCACCTCACCTTTCCTGGTTTCCACTGCAGCCCATCATGCGTGCTGTCCATCCTCCTGCCTCAGGCTGCCCTGCTGCCTCTCACAGCCCCTTTCACAATGGTACTGCTGCTTCAATTGGCTTGCTTCAGCCTGTCACCCCCATTGGCCCTCTTCAGCCTGTCCACATTGCTAGCTCTTCCTCATGAATCAATGTATCCCCTTTTCTTCTTTCTTGGCCAGCCCCATAGGCTTTGAAATAATCACTGTGTGGACTACGGCTTTCTGCTGCCCTTGTAGCTGACATATTCCAGCGAGAGGAAGAGGTGAGAGGAACAGACTGGTGCACTTTTAGTCTTTCTATAAGGTGTCATAGTTTGACATGTGCTTTTACTTATGGCCCCCCTTGGAGGCTTCATCTGAAGTGCAGAAGCTGGTCAATTGAGGCACATTCTTAGTTGGGTGTAGAGATTGTTTTGGGCTTACATTTCATGTATTTGAACAACATTGTTTGGGCCCGTCACACTAGCACCTTCAAAGGAGTGCTTTCAATCCCTTTTTATACTTGCAGTGTGTGAGGATTGGCACATGGTGCTTTGATATCAGCTTTTTAGATGTGGTTGACCAACAGTTACTACCACCTCTCATTTGAATGAATGGGCACATTAATCTGTAACCTGGACCTTCATGCAGCTCATCAATAGCACTTGGAATGCTTCATTGAGAGGCGAGGGATTCTATTTACAAGGTTTTGGCCCCTCCTACAGCAGGTCGGCCCAGTCATTGGTAGCAAAGCTGTCTTATTGGCTTCTCTTGCGTGTACACCTTGTCCCATGCGAAATTGCCCCTTATCTGCTTTCCAAACATTTCTCCTCCTGTTCTTACCTGTCAGCCATTTTGTGCACCTAATTCTACTATACGCATCCCGAATCCTCACTTCAGTTTGGGCCTCTGTCCTTGTATACAAATATGGTGGCCAGCCTTCTGCCAAACCCTGACCCCAATGGTTCCCAGTAGTCACGACACATGCGTTATTGTCTGGGGATGATGGATGGGACAAAAGGAATCATGTAGGTACCGCATCATGGATAAAACAGTAGACTTCTACGTACACTTAAAAGGCATCCCTTGAAGTTCTTGTAGATCTGGGTCTCAATTCAAAGACATTCCACACCCAAGTGTTTGAAGGAAAATTGAAATGTAGGACTTGTCCAAGTAGGTTGCGTACTGAGTAATAGTTTTGATGTTTTGCAGGTGAGAAATCTGCACGCCAATGGCTGCTACATGGAAAATTTCATTAACTTATATAAGGACACCAACAGAGGTGAACTTGTGTACGTCTCTCACACTTGACAACTTTGCTTTCAGTCCGGTGAAAAGGCTTGGATAATTTCATAGTCAATAATGGGGACTTCAACACTAAGCAAGTTTCTGATTTGAATTTGAGAGAGATGGTTATGAAGTAACAATTTTTTTGGTTTTAACTCTAAACCCAGCTGACATGATCTTAGACCTGACTGACAGTTTTCTTTGTTATCAACGCTCTCTCATAGCTCTTATTTTGCACACAAATATGTTGTGTAGATGTATACACTATATTATGTATGTGTATACAGATGTAATGATTGTCATAATGTATGCATGAGTGTATCTAATGTTTGTAGTGCATGTATGTATGCCATGTATGTATATAGTGTCTGGATTACTGAATTGTATGTGAGTGTATTAAGTGTATGTACGTAAGTGTATAAAGTGCATATATGTAATGTATGAATTGTGCATGGAGTTTATGCATGTATGTAGTGCATCTAATTTATGGAGTGCATGTATGTATGTAGTGCATCTAATTTATGGTATGTAATGCATGTTTGAAGTGTATGTATGCATGTAATGTGTGCACTGTATGCAACGCATATATGTATGTATGTATGAAGTGTATGCAATGCATTTATAGTATGTATGTGGGTAATGTATGTAGGTATGTACGCACAAGTGAACATATTACATGGTTGTCTTGCTGGTGCAGGTATCATATAACAAATTTTGTTGCAGCATGCAACTACTTGCAGTCTGGAGCAGTCCAAGAGTTAGTGGGTAACATCTCTCTCTCTCCAAAAAATGCTCCCTCTCCTATGAGCCAGATACAGTTTTCAGCTGATGATTCAAGGTCAAGTTCTCCATCTCTCTTCAAAAGCTCAAGCAGCTTCACGGACTTGGAAAGAAGCACTGGAACCCACATTACGATGGCTTCAAGCCGAAACGATAGCCTCGAATTGGATGCTAACTATAGGTCCAGAGACAACAACAGGTGGGAAGAAGTCTCTGAGAGGTCGTGTTTCGATCGGGATGCCTTCAGCCATTGGAGGAGCAGCGACAGCTTGAATGGGGGGGACTTTTCTGAATTCGACAGCATTGAAGGCCCCTTCGATTCAAGTAAGGCTTGGTGGATAGATAGAGAGGAATCAGGTGGAGATGACAGATTCAAAGGTCTGCCCCCATTAGCATGTCAAAGGGGAGCCTTTGCTCTTCCGGGCGAATCGCCTGACTTCTTACTTGCACCCACCTACCAATAACATGTTGGGTATGTCGGGCAGCATGGTAAGTGTACATATATATACATACACAACTTTACTAAGTGCATCACAAATAGCACCATCATGTATCCGAGATGTAAGAAAGGACTCATCTTGGTTATGCCAACCTCAGTATAATCACTGAAGGAAAATCAGTGTAGAATCTATAAAAAAAAGTTAAGCCCCCTCCCTGGGCCCATGTGTGCATGGGATTGTGTGAGGCTATCACAAGCCATAAAAGTACACAGGTGCTTCTTATGTGCATGGTGGGAGATAGTGGGTGGCAAGGCAGGGAGGCAGTTATCAAAAAAATTGAGATAACTACCTCCTTAATTAAAGTTTTTGTAAACGGTAATGCAAAAGGCTACTCGTTCTCACAAAGGGTTTTAATGCAAAAGCATGAGTAACCATTACTTATTGCCTGGGATGTATGATGTGTTTTGATTGTGTGTGAGATAGGCTTGCGGCTATGTCGTATTGGGTGAGTAGCTATTAGTTACTGCATGGGATGTATACCCATGTTTTGTTTGTGCATGTTATAGGCTTGCAATCAAGTTTATGCTCTAAATCTGCATGAGTTATCACGAGGGACATCATAAAATCGGCATGAATCACCTTTAGTTATTGCATAGGATGTTGCAGTTCGTCTACAATGGGTTGCTTTTAGATTTTTGTATGATATACAATTGACTCTTCTGATGTCTGATCTAACCAAATGGGAGATCTTTGGCATTCATAATGCCTGGTATAAAAGATCCAAACTTTTAGGCCTGCTGATAGTGCTATCAGCATTCAAATAATGGAAGATCTGTATCAGCATGTTTGCATTTATGCATTGCTTGATTAGGGTAGTCTACTTTTGTCGATTTGTAGGGATAAGTAGCACAATCGACTGACATGTCCTTCCATCACTATGATTATGTAAAATTATGTAGTGTTGGACTTGCAATGAACTTGAATGCTTGTTTTTCATGCATTCCTAGGCATGCATTCAATTTATGTACACTTTTATGTGCTTGCACACGTGCAGTCAATACAGCTTTTCTCAACCAATCTAAGAGTTATCAATACAGTTGAACATAGAGAAACATTAACATAAGTGCTTTAAATATGTTGTGCACTCTAAAGTAACTAGAAGCACTCTTAATTTCTCAATCATTAGTACTTCAATAACTTTCATTTTCACTACGACTAAAACCAACTATAATTGTTTAGTCAAACCTACGACGGTAGTATATTGAAGAGAGTTGGAGAGACCCATGCATCAATTTGTTCTACTATTTTTACGATGTACATGAAACATGCCTTTCGTAACTTAATGGACAAATTGGTGCGTGCATATCTTCCACTATCATATGGAAATGATACATTGTAGTGATCACTCTCTCTCTCTCTCTCTCTCTCTCTCACACACACACACACACACACACACACACACACATGCACGCGCGCACGCACACACACATACAAAACCACGCACGTGTGCATGCAGAGTATGTACAAACTACCACTTTGACATGGTCTCGATGGCCCCATCCTCAACCTTGTTAGACAAGAGCTCAATTAGATCATTTGAATAGATGATCTCTAGCCATATACCTTACAAACAGTAATGGAGCCTCCAAATCTTCCCACAAAGATGTGGGTTGTTACACGAATCATTTCTTACACGTTGATATAGATGGTTTTGTTGAGAGAGGCACCTATAAAATTGTGTTTGATACAAAATCACACTTTTGGAAGCTTTATGGGTAGTAACAATCATGAGGGGCTTGCAAGAGTCATGTGTTATGTGACATTGGAGAGATGACTAAAAAAAGTAGCATCACCATGACATAAAAAAGTAGCACCACCTCTTTTGACTTGCTCTCGATTATGAGATTTGTGGTAGGTTCCTTTGCCGTTCTTGTAAGAGTGTTGGGCCTCTCAAGTTTTATTCAATATGTTGATGAGTATTGCTTGGGATGGAGATGATAAAACATAGGGGCGATCTCTTGAAGGCTAACTAAACTATTGGATTCTTTGCAAAGGTTGGCAAGAAGACAAACACAATCTACAACGTAATATCACATTATGGAAGAGGACTAGGGAACCTTTTGACTTTGAACATTAGACCAATTCTAGGGCATATATGCCATGATAGAATAAAGAGGTGATTCCTTGAAGACATTTTTCGTTGTCGCTCTATTCAAGATGTTTAAAGTGATGAGACGAAATTGATGACTATGACACACACACACACACACACACACACACACACACACACACACACACATAGATAGCCATAATCATACAAAGGTATTGAGATGTGCCATGGACCATGGTCGGCTTGTGGCGAGTGCTAGAAAGAAAACTTGGATATGGTGCATTTTTTAGTCCTCAAATACCTCCAAAAATTAAGCTTGAAGGCTTGAAAATTTGAGAGGATTGAGTTATAAAAATTTGGAAAATTCCTAAATTTTCCCAATAATACATAAAATCAAAGGTTTGTTACTATTTTTGTGGGAACTTTTATTCAAGCATTGCTTGTGACCTACAGGCTCTTTTTGTAGAGACGGACAAACTACATAGTATTTATAGATTCTCTTATAAATCCATCATATGCCATTTACTGTCAAAGATTTTTTGAACATTACTTGTTTTCTTCTTCTTTCTTCTTCCTCTCCCAGCTCTTGCTCTTGCTCACAGGATCTCGTGCTTCTCCAAACCCCTGTGACCACCTTGTAATCTTGCTTACACACTATTCCCCCTCCTGTGGAGGAGAAATGTGTGCCTATGGTCTCTATGCATTGAAATATATTCACCAGTTTTGATGACTGGGGGTGAGTCGCCAGTCATTTAAGCTAAATACATTTGTAGCAGCAAGGAAAGAGCTATGGTGAGCATCAAGAGTAGTAGCTTTAATATCATTAGAAATCTTAGTTAAAACTTGAAAGTTATGAGCACCGTCAAACAGGATGATATTGATCTTGAACACCATGATAGAGTTGAATATAAGCAACATCATAAACACCATCAACGCTGCTAGAAAGAACTAGAAAAGTAAGGGGAAGGACTCCGATAACCCTTGCATATTCCTGGGCTTATTATAGTAGCATCTTCTTCCTCTTCCTTCTCCTTACCTTTCTAATATGCCCCGCGGGTTATTGGAGTCCTTCCCTTTACCTTTCTTTATCTATTATAGTAGCATCTTCTTCTTTTTCCTTCCCTTTACCTTTCTGATATGCTCGGGGGTTATCGGAGTCCTTCCCCTTACCTTTCTTTATCTGCGGAGATCAAGGGCTATCGGAGTCCTTCCTCTTGCCTTTCTTTATCTACAGAGATCAAGGAGCAAAAGATGAGAAACATTCAGTTCAAGCGTATGAGCTGGAGGATTTCTTGATGGATGGTTCAAGACATATTCAACAAAGAAGGATCCTCAAGCTTTGATGGAAACCACACCTACCATCACTTGGGATGGTGGTGCCATGAACTTTGTCAAAGTGAGCAATGGACACCTAGACATCACATTTGACACCAAGAACAAAGAGGCGAAATCAACATAAAATATTTTGTATTTAAAGGCCAACAATCTTTTCTTACTGTAGGACCTCTCACTTTTATAAGGCAAAGGGAACTCTCACTTTTATAAGGCAAAGGGAACTAGAAACGGGAAGGTGATAAATGGTAGGGTAATGGGAAAAATTTTGTGAGGGGCATGCTCTTATTGGACATTCTAATTGATCCACATTGTTCTAGTGATAGATCTATACACGTGGCTTTGATAAGCCTATAAACTCTCAATCTTTATTTTTTGAGATGTATTTTATGAGGTCTCACGTGATCTATGCTTTTTACTTTGTCTCATCATTTAAAGGCCATACCCCCCCCCCCTCTCTCTCTCTCTCTCTCTCTCTCTCTCTCTCTCTCTCTCGCCTCGCCTCCTTCGCTCTCTCGTGTAGCCGCCTCTGGCCTCTCTCTCTGTGGGAAGCGCTGTAGACATACACAGAGCTCTTCCTATGGCCAAGGGTTAATTAATCTTTAACCCGAAACCAGCCTTTTTCAGCCCAAGACAAGATGGAGAGGATTGACATTGAAGACCTGATCAAGGCAACCATCCAACAACACTAGAAAGAGACGGACAATGCAATTAATATGGTCAACCGGAGCCTTCTTGACAAAGTCAAGAAACTTGAAGCGCGGATAATAGCCCAAGATGTAGAGATCGCAAATCTCAAGATAGAGATAGAAGAAGCACGTGCTCAACATAATCTCGAGGAAAGTGAAATTCAGCCCGTCATGATGGAGGAGCTGAACACCATCAAGGCCCAAGTGAGAACACTTCAAGAGGGAGAAGAAAAGAAGGCCCAAGAGACCTCCTCGTGGGTGGAGGTGCTCACGAAGACACAAAAACAAGTAGATGAAACGGAGAAATGGATAGAAGTGGTCAAGAAAGGTAAGAACAAGGAGGCCGAAAGCACATCTACCTCGAAGATTATCAACCTAACCATGGAGGAGGAACAAGAAAGACAAGGGAACTTCATGTACGGATCACGGGGCTTAAGGACGGTGACAATGTAGAGGAGGAAGCCAAAGATTTATACACATGCATGGGCATTTCGAGGCCTACACACACGGGGGCTTGGAGAGTGGGCAAGAAAGACAAGAATGGAGGAGAGCTCGAAGGAGAGAGCTCTCATTTTACGCTTTCCCACCTTGGAGGCCAAGAAGGATTTCTTGGCCAAGCGCTCCGCCCTTAAGAAAACGGGCATCTTTTTAGGAGATGACCTCACCTTGGCACAGCTAGCACATATGAGGGAGTGCATGCCGGAGATTAGGGCAGCCAGAGAAAAAGGGAAGCTAGCATTTTACAGAGGAGGCAGAGTGGTGATACTAGAGAGATGCACCACCTGACGGTGCGAGACCTATGGGGCCAGTCTGAGATTTGCAGTATGGAACTGCAACGAAGCATTGAGACTAGATGTGGGGGCCTTTGAGGACAGCTTCAGAGATAGGGACATCATCTTCTACTCGGAGACACATCAGGCCCCAAGTAGCACATTATCGAGAGTGGCGGGATACAGATGGGAGACGACTTGTAGACAGGAGGCTCGCCATTCGAAGCATGGTGGTCGCGGATCTGGAGAAGTTGCAGTTCTTTTTAGAGAGGAGCTTCAGCCACTCATCCATGTTATGCGCCGTGATAAGAGCGCGAGGTACATGTGGGTCAGAGTGAGGGCAGATGAGGGTAGACCCCTATACATTGCTATATGTTACTTTTCACCCAGCACATCTCATTATGCAGCGCCCAAGGGGCAATCTCCATATATGATTCTAGATGAGGACATATGGGAGTTCTCCAGGGAGGGAGATGTTATCATACTTGGGGACTTTAACGCTCGAACGGCTTAGTACCAGACCTCCTTCTTTGACACTTCGGAGGAGATGTTGAGAGAGATATGTGGAGGAGATGTGTTTGACCCGGAGATCACAGGATGAGGTGGAGTGTACTGAGTATGGGAGATACCTCTTGGAGATGGGGACTGCACATGGACTGGCCATTTTAAATGGCCTAGAGAGGTATCCACTTGCCAGTTGCTTTACTTGCTTTCCACACAGACATGGGGCCAGCATAGTGGATTATGTTCTAGCCTCGCCAACCTTCATCCCGAGTATCTTGGATTTTGCGATTGGCCCCAGGCCCATCGGAGTTACGGTGGATCATGTACTTCTCTCCTTTACGGTGGATTTCCACTACAGTACCCAGCTAGGTTGGGCAGTCCTCCTATCACCCGAGATATACCTTCTGTAGAGAGACTGATGGAGTATACACCGCAGAGATCTACAACTTGTTGAGTGCAGAGGATCCACAGAGGCCATTAGCAGAGCTCACACAGATCCTGACAGAGGCTTTACATACAGCTGCAGCGAGACGGCCTTCCCACACACGCAGCCCATAGTACGACCACGTCGTCCTGAGAGCATGCCCCATAATAGTTGGTATGATGATGACTGTAGAGGGAGCTCATAGCCCGGCTACACAGAGAGAGGTGGCCATAGGTGTTACTACATATAGACAGTCATGCATCATCTTCTGATCCCTAATTCGGTGAAAGAAGAGAGCATTCTTAGCTCGGCTGGAGAGAGCACCCCACTCCTCCGGCCATTACCTCTCCAGATACATGGGGCGAGTATGCAACCTCCCTCTACATAGTACCATGGCAACCACCACTACTACCGAACCCTCCAGAGCCTTGTCCACCCGCTTCTACCTTCTTCATAGCAGAGATGGTGAGGAGGGCCATCAACAGATTGCATACAGGGAGGGCATAGGATCATGAGGGCATTGTAGCCGAGCATTCCATAGATGCTATAGATATAATTGTAGACTTGCTAGCTCTCATGTTTAATAGAGCCATGTGTGAGGGGTTTCCTAGGACTTGGAGTACTTCCACGATTGTGCCGGTACTCAAGTCTGGAGATCCGAGCCTGCCGACTAACTACCGCACCATTATGATTGGTCACTCGTCGCGTTGGCCAAGCTATATGCCTCTATTCTTGAGCAGGAGTTGAGTAGATGGGCAGAGAGACAAGGGGTCCGAGCTCAGGGACAAGCCGATTTTAGGAGGAGATTCTCTACTTTGGATCATATCTTTACCCTCATGGCTATCATTGAGGAGGGCAGAACACATGGGAGGAGGATACTATGGCTTTGTGGATTTCCGCAAAGCCTTTGACACAGTGCCCAGAGCTGTCCAGAGCTAGACTGATGCGCAGGTTGCAAGACTTGGGGGTTCCATGTGAGCTCATTTGGGGTACTATGGCACTTTATGAGATAGTAGTTGGCAGGTGCGAACTTCAGAGGGTCTCTCCCAGCCCCACTACACTCCACTATAGGGGTGAAACAGGGCTGCCCGCTCTCTCCGACTCTATCTAGACTATACATTGATGAGATCTTTGATTATATTGGGACACGAGGGGACAGAGGAGCCTAGTTGGCTGGCACTTGGATACCTCTGCTATTATATGCTGATGATATTGTGCTTATAGCACACTCACCAGAGAGTATGCAGAGGCACTTGGATACTTTACATGCTTATGCACAAGACAATGGGCTCTCAGTTAACCTTGGTAAGACCAAGGTTATGGTGTTTAACACTACAACTCAGTGGGTTTGGAGATCAGCGCCTATTTTCACATATGGGCAGGAGACAGTGGGCAGCGCCTGTTTTCACATATGGGTAGGAGACAGTGGAGTATGTTGACTTATACACATATCTTGGAGTGGTGTTCACTGGGCCCACATTTTCCATGAGGGGGGTAGCAGAGGCCAGATTGACTAGAGGATATGCAGCACTAGGAGGTCTAGAGAGGATGTGCTCACAGGTACAGTTTCAGGAGCCACGCACTAAGCTGCGGCTTTTTGACGACATGTTGGTCACATCGTCTATGCTATATGGAGTATAGATCTGGGGGCCTAACCTAGATTGTCATAGTCGATCAGGACGCACATACGATGGATGGAGATCGATGGAGAGACCACGTGTCCATGATCTCCAGGATGATTCGGGCTAAGGCCTCGGTACCCCATGAGATTATTAGAGCCAAGATGGGAGCACCACCGATCGTAGTCGAGGCTCTTGCCAAATCAGTGTCCTTCATTCATAGCAGCTTGCCCCACTGGCCACTAATGGCATGTGAACAACCCTAAGGTAGCTATATCTTGAAGCTTTGACCCTTTAGACATGCATTATCATGCACACTTTTCAATTCTACTAGTACAAAAAGTTACAAAGGATTTAAATACTCTTAATACTTAAAGATATGAAATACTTTTTGTAAGGTCCCATAGCTCGTTTAAAAGGTCTAATGTAATTTTGGAAAAGTTCTTACAAACTTAATGTAATAGCTTGGGAAAGCCCCAACTCATATACCTTACTTTTAGCATTGTACTTGATCCTAGCACCATTGTACTTTGTTTCCTAGTGCTCATGTTATATTAGTCACACTAAGGAATACTATTCAAGTATTGATAGAGAAAATGATTTACAATGATATCTTATGCAATACTTGGAGTTTTTATAGCCATATGCAATGTCCATCATTAAGTGCTAATTTTCACATCCCATCCATTATAAGGATGGGGTGAGGTGGTCCTTCCTTATCATAAATTTGTTTTATTATGATGGTGGATCCATTTCAATGTCATATAAAGGAAAATTTGAATGATTGCAACAAGCGATGAGATGCATGTTTATCCTATTTTTGGTGGTGGTCATTCTATAGAAGCAAGAAGGTAATTGGTAAATAAACATCTACTAGCTATTTATTTCAAGTATTTAGAATGTAAAGAAATGCAAGGTTTGCATGGAATTGATTCAAGAGGAATGCAAATCTACTTGCATGCATCATAGTAATTCTAGTTAACATGCTATATATATGTGTGTGTGTGTGTGTGTGTGTGTGTGTGTGTGTGTATATATATATTTTGGAGAAGTTGATGTTTTGCCACTATGAGCTTAAGGATTATTTTGCAGGAATGGAAGATTAGACCACAACCTATGTAGATAATGCCTCATGGAAATTGGCGTGGCATATTTGATTATTCCAAATGTTTTATTGATATTTAAAGTATGGCACACTTTTTTGCTTCTAGAACTAGTCAAATAAGATTGAATCTTTGTTGAGATATCGAGCTCATCTAGTGAGGCGGTGCACTAATGACCTGCCTGGGGGATAGGCCCCACACTTACACCATTGGCATGGTTGGTGAGATCATGGGTGATATGCGGCCAGTGGGATGACAAGCTGTGTGACAGCCATTCTAGAGACTGCTGGCATAGTTATAGCACCAGCTCATTTAGTTGGGTTCACACTATAGAGAACTCTAGTATGTATTTGGTTGAGTACCTTTTCATATGGTGTGTACTCTTATCTTTGTATATGGTGTGTTGAGTGTTGTGTGAGAAGAAGAAGATTTTTAGCCTCTCACCTTGTGTGTTCTCTTTTAGGGTTTTGTGAGTGTGTGTGTGCTTGCAAGAGCTCAAGCTCTCTTCTCTCCTGCATCTTTTCATGGTATCAGAGCCTGGTTCATGCTAAGGACTGAGCTACAAGCAAGAGAAGCACAGGAAGCGGTACGAGAGTAAGAGCTTCATCTACTCTTCCCTATTTGTGTTGGCGACTACACCCTTGTCGGGAGCTCTATGGGAGGCACCAACAAACGATCTCTGATTGAGGAGCTTTCTTTGCAGGATTAAAGCTATAGGGCAACTATACTATCCTATTGGACTAAAATTTTCGGGCCGAAAACGCGTTTCGGGCGCGTTAGGACCTCCATTTTTCAAAAAGCAGGCAATTTCGAGCACTGCGGGTAAGTCATCGATTCTATACAGAACCTTGTTTTAAGAACTGCACGAAGACAGATTGGTTGTGCAGACATTGTGTGTGCTGCAAGGAGATCAACAGTTGCCATTGGGTGTATGTATGCACATTTAAGGTCACTGGTTGTGACCTCAAATGTCACTGGTTGTGACATTTGAGTATAGTACAGTGTACCACTGCAGAAAATATAGCAATTTGTGCAGGACAAACCAGAGTGCTGTTTCTGGTAAATTTGTGTGTCTGGCAAGATGTCAAATGATGGCATAAACCAGATTGTTAGACAGACTTCCACCTTATCATCATCATCTTCTGAAACGCCAATAGATGCAAGGGATTCCACAATACTCTTGATCTTCAATGCATAGTCATTCACAGACATACTCTTTTTCTCCACAGTATGAAGTTCATTCTTCAACCATATCTTTAGTGCCTTGGTATTCATTTCATAGAGTTTTACCAAGGTGTCCCACTCCTCCTTGGGGGACTTGGCATCCTGTATGTGCCCAATCATGGTGTCATGTATACTCATAGAGAGCCAATACATAACTTTTCTGGTTCCTTGGTTCCAATCCTTGAAGTCTTTCACATCTGCAGCAGTCGGATTGATCTCCAGTATCTCCGGTGCCTCTTCATGCTCACCTTCTATGTAGTCCTAGTAACCCCTTCCCATCAGGAAATTTGTCAACCTGAACCTCCAAGCATGGAAGTTGTTCTTGTCAAGCTTCTCAGGACGCGGCCAAGGAGGTGGCTGAACAGGTAATTAGAATTATGGCCAGCAGCAATAACAACAACAGTCCCAGAATTCACAACAACAACA
Organism: Cibotium barometz; assembly: GCF_041138505.1. Lineage (NCBI taxonomy): Eukaryota > Viridiplantae > Streptophyta > Polypodiopsida > Cyatheales > Cibotiaceae > Cibotium > Cibotium barometz. The sequence continues at coordinate 20,590,576 of NC_141066.1, read as the reverse complement.
ACATGCAGGTGGAAGAGGCCAATTCACAGGTAGGGGGAGTTAAAGAGGTCGTGGAAATTAGCAAAGGTAGTATAATGATACATGTGGATACTTTTATTGTGGTAAGCCTGGACATGTGCAGGCAGATTGTTATATAAGACGCAGGCTGACATGCAAAATGAAAAATTGTAGCAAAACAACTATGCATCCTCGAGAAGAAACAATGAGGATAATGAAAGGTTGTTTGTTATGTAGCATGTCGTTAATGCCATGTCTGAAAATGTTGAAGCAGTACATAAAGATGATGTATAGTACATTGATTCAGGTGCTTCAAACCACATGACAAGTCATGGGGAGTGGTTCAAGGAGATGAAAAACCTTGAAAGACCAGGTTTTATGGAAACAGGGGATGACACTGCTCATCTAATTGTCCATGTTGGAGATGTGCCATTGTCTATGCTTGCAGGATGGCAAAGTGAAGTACCTTGTAGATGTACTTCATGTTCCGAACATAACAAAGAATCTGGTTTCAGTTGGCCAGATTGAGCAGGGTTTGCAGGTTCGGTTTAACCCTGATGGTTGTTATGTTGAAGACTTTAAAGACAAGTGCAGGTTGGTTGCAAAAGGCAACAGAGTGGGCAGAATGTTTACATTGAATGTAAACATGCTTGAAGTGAGCGCTACGATGTTTGCAAATGGTTCAGGAATTGTTACAGACAGAAATTTGGCATAAATGAATTGGACATGTGAATGTACAGAGAATGAAGTCTATGCAGACTAAAGGGATTGTGACAGGGCTACCAAAGTTTAAAGTTGAAGGTATGCAGAAAATATGTGAAGCATGTCAATTTGGAAAGCAAACAAAGCATGTATTTTCACGTGACAGAAATGTGAGCAGAAATGCACTAGATGTTGTGCATTCAGATGTATGGGGTCCTACTACGAAGACCATGTCTATGGGAGGGCTGCAGGTATTATGTGACATTTATTGATGACCACACAAGGAAAGTGTGGGTATACTTCATGAAGGAGAAGAGTGAGGTGTTCACTCATTTTCAGAATTTTAGAGTTATGGTTGAAAAGCAAACAGGGAAATATGTAAAGTACTTAAGGTCAGATGGAGGGGGAGAGTACTTCTCCAATGAGTTCTCTGAATTTTTGAAGAAGAATGGTATTCGGAGACAGTTTACATGCAGATACACCCCGCAGCAAAATGGAGTTACTGAGCGAAAAAACAGGCACATTGCTGAGATTGCGCGAGCATTGATGGGAGAGAAGAATATGCCACATAGCTATTGGACTGAGGCTGTTTCTACAGCAATTTACATTATGAACAGGACTCCAACTGCAACCATACATGATGTAACTCTAGAGGAGAGGTTTATTGGTAGAAAACCTGATTTGTCTCATCTGAAAGTCTTTGGATGCATTGCATATGTGTATGTGCCAGATGAGCTGAGATTTAAGCTGGATCCAAAAGCTAAAAATTGTGTGTTTATTGGGTATTCCCTTGAGCAAAAGGGATGCAGGTGTTATAACCCTGCTACACGTGAGTTGAGGGTAAGCAAGGATGTTGTTTTTGATGAGATGAGCAGCTGCTGGTATGCTACTGAAAAAGAAGCTATTGGGGCTGATGTGAGTGGAAATGTGGTTGCACAGAATGCAAGTCAGCAATCACTGTCTTTGAGTGGACTAGGAGAGTCCTCATCTAGTGGTTCAGTTGATAGACCATGGAGTGGCACGCTGCGTCATAATACCAGTCCTGCAAATGTGATTAGTACATCATATAAAGGCAAAGAGAGAGTGATTGAGCCCCTTAGTATGCCTGACATTTCTGCAGGGCATTCTCATGTTGATGGAGAGTCTAGTGTTTCAGAGATGAGTTAATGAGGATCTTGGGATACCAGCTATATGAGAACACCTAGTGTAAAGAAGGCTATGGAAGCCATGAATGCAAAGCTGCGAAGATCTGGGAGAGTGAAGAATCCTGTGCAGAGGTTGACCTATGATGGTTATGTGGCACATCACTATGCATACATGGCAAAAGTTGTACAGGTTGTAGAGCCCACATGCATTGATGAGGCTGTTGGAAATGTGTGTTGGGAGAAAGCTATGGATGAGATGGATGCACTTTATGGAAATGAGACTTGGGATTTAGTGCAATTGCCTGAAGGCAAGAAAGCCATTGGATGCAAGTGGGTGTACAAAGTAAAACATAACAGTGACGATGGAAGTGGGTGTACAAAGTAAAACATAACAGTGACGATGGAAGCATAAGTAGGTACACGGCTAGATTGGTAGCAAAAGGATATGCGTAAAAATATGGCATTGATTATGAGAAAACTTTCAGCCTAGTTGCCAAGATGGCAACAGTGAGAGTTGTAATAGCAGTGGCTGCGTCAAAGCAATGGTCTTTATATGAGATGGATGTAAAGAATGCATTCTTGCATGGGGATTTGCAGGAAGAGATATATATGTTGCAGCCACCTGGTTATGAGGATCCAATCATGTTTGCAGGTTGAAGAAAGCCTTGTATGGCTTAAAACAAGCACCAAGAGCATGGTCTAACAAGATTTCTAAATATCGTCACTATTGGCTTTCATGTAGCCAATGCAGATTTCTCGTTGTATGTGAGACACAGTGATAGAGGGGTTGTGCTTGTTGTCATCTATGTAGATGACCTGATCATTACGGGGGACCATGATGCAGAGATCTTTGATGTAAAGATCTTGCTTAGACAGAAGTTTGAGATGAAGGATATGGGGGAGCTCAGATATTTCTTGGGCATTGAGCTGATTAGGTCACCACATGGTATTGGATTACTGTAGAGACAGTATGGCTTGGACATGTCCAAGTATGGTATGACAGGCTGTAAGCCTATCTCAGTGCCATTGGATCAGAATGGCGAGTTGAGTGTAGATTCGGGAGAGATTTTGGAGAACCCTACTATGTATAGGCGCATAGTAGGAAGCTTGATCTACATAATGATCACTAGGCTAGATTTGAGCTATGCTGTTGGGTTGGTGAGTCAGTTTATGCAGGTTCCTCGGAAGCTGCATTTGGATGCATTGAGAGGCATACTGAGGTATGTGAGGTCTACTTTGCATTGTGGACTATTTTATGAAACTGGGACAGAGATATGTGTACATGTGTACACATATGCTGATTGGGTTGGTAGTATCTCAGATAGAAGATCTACTAGTGGCTTCATGTTTTCTTTGGGGAGTGTTGCTGTGACTTGGAGCAGCAAGAAGCAGCCTACGGTTGCTCTATCCAGTATAGAGGCCCAGTACAGAGGTGCTACTATGGCAGCATGTGAGGTAGCTTGGTTGAGAAAGCTACTTGCAGATTTGGGTCTATCAGTGAATAGACAAGTTGTCATTTTCTGTGACAACATTAGCAGTATACAGTTGGCCAGGAACCTAATTTTTCATGCTCGCACAAAGCATATAGAGGTCCACTACCATTTTGTCAGAGCGAAGGTTTTGGTAGGAGACGTTGACCTTGTTTATGTCAGCACACAAGATCAGGTCGCTGACATCTTCACCAAAGCATTGGGTACAGAGAAGCTCCGCCGATTCAGGGCTTTGCTTGGTGTACATGAGATGGAGTTGAGCTCGAGGGGGAGTGTTGAGATATCGAGCTCATCTAGTGAGGCGGTGGACACTGATGACCTGCCGGCCGCCTAGGGGATAGGCCCCACACTTACACCACTGACATGGTTGGTGAGATCATGGGTAATATGCGGCCAGTGGGATGACATGCTGTGTGACAGCCATTCTAGAGACTGGCATAGTTATAGCGCCAGCTCATTTAGTTGGGTTCACACTATAGAGAACTCTAGTATGTATTTGGTTGAGTACCTTTTCATATGGTGTGTACTCTTATCTTTGTATATGGTGTGTTGAGTGTTGTGTGAAGAAGAAGAAGAAGCAGAAGATTTTTAGCCTCTCACCTTGTGTGTTCTCTTTTAGGGTTTTGTGAGTGTGTGTGTGCTTGTAAGAGCTCAAGCTCTCTTCTCCCGTGCATCTTTTCATCTTCTATGTGGGAAGATAAAAAGCTTAAGAATTAAAAGAAGCCTTACCAAATAATGTGACATAATATGTCTAGCTATCTTTGCAAGACATAAAGAAAAATGTGACCGTATCGATATCCAATGTATGAGGTTATATTAAAAGGTCTATCTTTAAATGAAATGGATATGTTTTTTGTTTATCTAATATGCATGTTCCCTATATGTGTCTACTATATGCTCCTTTTTGTAGCCATAAAGTCTGCATGAGAACACAAGGTCATAAAGCCTACATGAGAATAAGTGTATTACTATGCTTCTTTATAGAGCGATAATTTCTACATAAGAATGTAAGTTGTCATAATACAATCGTTCAAGTTGAGAGGAAGTGCAGGCTACATATTCCAAATTAAGTCATCATAATACAATTGTTCAAGTTGAGAGGATGTGCCTGCTACATATTCCAAATTAAGCAAACACAAATCCTCATCTGGTGGCTATGTGTCTAGTGGGCTACATCTTCTTTGATGGATAAAGTGGACAGAGCCTCCTCCTCCACTTGATGGGTTTGTTCCATGAACACCACATGACTACCCACAATCTTCCTTGCCTCAAGGTCGTATTGTCTCTGTAACCCTTTGACGCCATATTGAACCATAGAAAAATACACTTCTTGCTTTTGGAATCTCAAGGTCGTATTGTCTCTGTAACCCTTTGACGCCATATTGAACCATAGAAAAATACACTTCTTGCTTTTGGTCCTTGATGAGTATGGATAATTCTTTCCTATCTTATTCTTAACCATGCCATTTTCTAAATACATCCGCCCTATCCTCCCAAAGAAAATACACCCACATCTTCCTCCTAAAGTCATTGATCAGTAATAAGGACTAGGAAGAACCAATGTAAACCACCCAATGTAGTGGTAGGCATCTTGCTACAAAGATCAATATATGTATGAGCTCTAAGAGGAGAATCAGCTTTGTTGCTACCCTCTTACAAAAAAGGTTGTCGATGCTACTTGCCCATCATACAAGCTTGTATGTGAAGCTTGTTCATCTTATAATCTTCACATACAAGCTTTGCATGTATCTGACATCTCTAAAAAAGCTAGTATTGCATCACAATTCTAGACTTCTAATCTCTTTCAAGACCACATATCTCAAGTGCCAAAATCTCTTATACCATAGCCTACATCTCTAACATCTCTAAAAAAGCAAGTAGGTACACCATAATCCGAGACTTACGTATTTTTTTTAAGGCCACATAACTTAGGTGCCCAAATTTCTCATGCCACAACATACTAGTGTCCTCATCATTGGCCTATGTTGATAACGCATATAGATTATTGTGTTGTGTACCTCTCCTAACAAAATTTTTGCTTACACACAAGATGACATCACTAGCTTGATCAAACTAAAACCTCAAGTCACGATCCATTATGGCCACATATCATCTCTTGATATATTTGAGGACATGTGAAAACTTCTTAGTGTCACCATTACTTGACACAAAAGAGAGAGACTTTTGCTAGATATTCGGCATCATTCCTATACAATAGACTCCCCTACTAGCTATAGGGAGCTATACCAGTCCTTCTAACTGGCTATATATTGGAATGCTCCATTGTCAATGATCCACAAATCATCGATGCCATAAAGAGCTCTAATTCTACTTGAGCATTGTTACTTGACTCCCCTACTAGCTATAGGGAGCTATACCAGTCCTTCTAACTGGCTATATATTGGAATGCTCCATTGTCAATGATCCACAAATCATCGATGCCATAAAGAGCTCTAATTCTACTTGAGCATTGTTACTTGACTCCTCCTTTGACAGCTTCAAAGTACCATTCTTCTTATCTACCCCCCAATTCCTACATGCTTTTTCTTATTCTTTCCAAAAGAAGAGGCTTTATTGGTGTCCTTTCCCTTACCTTTATTTTTTTTGCTAGTAGAGAAGAAAAATCACCACCATCATCTCTACTCTTTTGATGCATCTCCTCCTCTGCTTGCGTGACATTAAACTCTTCAAAAGTTAAAGGAGAATTCCTCACCTGAGTGTTCGGTGAGTTGACCAAGTTATCATACTTCTAGGGAAAGATCTTGATGCACGTTTGTGCGAAATCTTCACTTGACTTGTTGATCCTAACTGCGTCGATCTGATCTCATAGTTTCTTGATTTGTGTAATGAAGTGCTCTTAGCTGGTGAGACATCAGAATGCTTCTTTAATGCTAGTTGATTCTTAAGGTTCTATATCTTGGGATGCTTTACTATTTCATATTGGTTCTTCCATAACCTCTCAAGCCTCTCCTATGGTATTTGCAATAGCTCATCACAGAATCAAGATGTAGTGATGATGACGTATAGAGTATTTGGGTTCCTCCTACTACATACTAAACAAGAGTGGGATCTAGTAGCATTGTTTGCAATGGGGTTTTTCTAGATCCACAATTAGACTTGGCTTCATATTAATCCAAGTAGCTATCTCCTAATTGGTCTCATCCAACTTCCCATCACCAAATGGTGGTTGTCAAGCCCTTGTGCGATCTAGTGATATTGTTTGTAATGGGATTTGCCAAATCCAAAGTTGGACCTAGCTTTATATTAACCGTAGTAGCTATCTCTCACAACTCATAAGAATGTATAATGAACCTTATCTTGAACTTCCAAAGTATATAGTTGGTTCCTCTAACTTCCCATCATCAAATGGTGGTTGTCAAGCCCTTGTGCGACCCATGATGTGCCATTTCTCTAAATCTACTCCCAAAGAACCACTCGCCCCTAAGCTTGTCTAGAGCTTGAGCACTCTAATACTATATAATAAAATACACTTTGTGGAACTTGATCTTAAGATAAAGACCTTCAAAAGTAAGAGATGGAGAATAATTATGAATTTACTATTGCAAACCAATGTTACAAATTCATGGCATCTACCCACATATATGTGTAAGGAGCTTTGATTGATCCAGGTAGACTTTGGATAGAGGATGTTATGCACACACAAGAGTGCACTACACTGAAGAAAGATCTCAATATCTCCAAGATATGCTATACAAGATAAGATGAGAGGAGAAACCACTAGACTATATATGGTTTCTTAGTAATATACGGATTAGGTCCAACAAATCGTGCTTTACCATACCTTGACTGATCATACCCCAACTAGGTACATGTATACATGGGTACATGGGTTATGTGGAAATTGGTAGTGAAATCCTACGTGCTCATTAGAACACCTTATAAAATAGAGCAATTTGTCACCCATACCCATACAATGATATAATGACAAGGGTAGCTGCATGGCCCACTCTTATTAACACCGGGGCTAGCATGCTATCTTGGATGGTGAAGATAAGAACCAAGAATATGAGCCCCTCCTAGAGCTTGCCGACTCCGAGGACTGTATTCACATTTTGGTGACCATGGACTCTCTTCCAAAGAATCTTAGTGCATATGTCAAGCTTCTTACATGTTGTTCTATGACTAAATTATTTCGTACACTTTGAAAACTTGTCAATAGAATACAATTCTTTATTTGATCAAGTTTTAATTTTGAATACAAATGAGTAAAGCTTTGATAGTTTGTGACTTGGTCTAATCAATTATACTTTCTTGTATTATTGAGTATAAGCAATTTGCTATCAAAGCTTTGATAGTTTGTGACTTTGTCTAATCATTTATACTTTCTTATATCATTGAGTATAAGAAATTTGTTATCAAAGCTTTCATAGTTTGTGACTTTGTCTAATCAATCATACTTTCTTGTATCATTGAGTAGTATAACTAATTTGTTGTAGACCAAAGACCTAGAGATGTGTAGCATGGGGGGACACAAGAGCTTAGAGCTTAGAGCTTAGTTGCACGATTGAGCTTCCAATGGTATGGAGAATTGTTTGCTGTAGCTATCCGCTTTTTTTCTTGGTCGTTGTTATCAAAATTTTGTCATTGTCATTCTGTCCGCGTCAACGACTGTTCCATTGCTATTGTTGTCGACGTCGATGTCTATGTATTATTGCCGTTGATGTGCATGCTACTGTTGCTATTTTCGTTCACGGTTGTGCTGTTGTTACTGTGCCGGCTATCTCCACCACACCAAGGTAGTGTCTAAGCCTTCAGCACCTTTGGTGTGGTGCTTGAGCTCTCCTCAACAAGCCTTTTCTTCACCTCTCTCGTGACCCTGTTGTAGTGCACACCATAAGCCATTGCTGTCGACTGCAACACTTCTCCTGTTCAAGCTCTAAGGTTCTTGGAGGGAGTTCACATGCAATGCATCTCGGCAAAAAGGAATCTCCTTCCGGTGGTTCCCGAAAGGGTTAAAATTAGGCAGTGGGTCAATTTCCAAGTCTCCTTTTATGCGACCTACTTTTGAAGCTTTGAGGTACACTAATGCGCAAAAGAGAAAGGCATCTATGTCTAGTGTACATTCCTCTACAAAGACTCTTGCAGGAGTTAAGAGAAAGGTGTCAATGAATCTTCTCTCACTCCCAAGCAGTTTGAGAAAGCAAAAAGTGAAGGCTTATGTTATGCTTGTATGGGAAAGTATCAAAGGTGTGATTGTTTTTTAAAGAAGCAGTGCATAGCTTCAAATATAACCATTGAGCCTATAGATTCATATCAAAGGGATGATCTCGAGGAAGATTTATTTGATG